>NW_027040557.1:1225000-2425000 GCF_037179485.1 Ochlerotatus camptorhynchus | reverse complement strand
AGTTATTATGTCTTGGGATATGCGTTTGGCAACCCTGAAAGTAATAATGACATTTGAGATTGTATTTACATTTGCAATTTTTCTGATCGTTCTTGGCAAGCATTCAGCTTCATTCTCACAAGAGCATGAGCGGGAACTGGAAGTCATCGAACCTGTACCTTCAAATGAAACCATTTCACAAGATTCTTGCACTATGTCCCCCCTTTGAGTTACTGATTCCTTGCGGATGTGCAGAAACAAAGGCATAACTTGATCGATGGTAGACGAAATTGCCACCTCTTCGACTAAAGCAGACCCAGAACAAAAACGGATAATAGTTCAATCCCACATTCCACCCTAACAGCAACATCCTCGAACCAGCTTTTAATGAACTGATCGAGTCGGAAGTATGTGTCGATGAATATGATGCCTACTACCTGAACTCAATTACACACCACCAACCGTTCCAGCCTATCAAGCTGTCAAGCTCACGATATTATGCAGTAGTGGTACCTTACGGAATGTAACACCAATGAAAATCAATGGCCAATGTGTCACCGATGAAAACCACCAATTACCCTCCACTCCAGATCTGAAATACATCGGATATGAGACTCTCAGTCACCTTCAACGGAAGCGCTTTATCCAGGCCTGTAGGACTGCATAGAACTCGAAAAGTTTCAGCCCAGGGAACAGAAATCTCAAACTTAACCAATGAGGACGATTCGTGATTCAAGAGCTACAAGAAACGGCAAGAACATAGCTCGCAAACTCTGGATAAGCCGTATTTGAAACGAAAATCTATGAGGGGGTCTATATCAATTGCATATATGAGGGGGTTAGAAGGAAGGGGGTGTAATTGACTTTGATCGATTCTCTTAATCGACTTTCTCTTTTGATAGCCAAAGCTTTATAAACAGATGTTGCGCTATTCCTGCCACATAGTTTGATAAAGGAGGTTCTCATCTAGCATCCAGAATGGCACACGAATCAAGGATTGTGTTTGCAGCTGAAATACTAACGAAAGAGAAAGTCGATGAAGAGAATCGATCAAAGTCACTTACAGTTATAGTTACGTGAAAAATCACGTAGAGTATCTCTTTTTGGTTTGCCGTCATTTTTACATGACCCAAGTAGAATCTACATGACACCACTTATATATGAGGGGAAATTCCATTTGAAACCGTTACATTTTTTAATGAAGTTTACGTGATTCTATGTGCGTTTCACGTAAACCCAAAGTGATTTTCACGTCTGAAAAAATAAATGAGTGACACTCAATATGGCGCTAGTTCAGTGGGCATATTTTAGATGTTACTTTTTTGTGGGTTAATTTAATGTGGTAAGTTTAATTTACATAGAGAATATTTAAGTCTGTTTCTAGGGGGCGACCCCGGCGTAGTGGTTAGCATCCACACCGCTCACGCCAAAGTCACGAGTACAAATCTCACCCCCAGACAAGTCACAAATGACCCAAGAGTGTTAAAGTGACTATAACTTAAAAAAAAAGTTTGTTTCTCTTTTAGTGTGACAGCATCATTCATGGTGTAAGATCAGGATAGGTATTTGTAATACATGTATGTTTTCCCGTTCCCGATCCTTGGCCCGATCGAATCTAGTTTCAATACGTTTTTGTTGCCGATGTATATATTTTATGACAAAGTAAAGGCATATGCTTAAAATAATACTAGATCTTTGCCTAATGCGAAATCAAGAATACATTTTATTCAAATTGTAGCAGAATTAACATCATTAGAAATCACCATGAGCTGTACTGAAAGAATCACGTAACTTCTATGTGATAATCCAGTGACGTTGAAACTCACTGAAATGAGTGCTTTCATATGAGAATCACGTAAGGTCCACGTGAAAAGTGCTATGGAAAAAATCTATGTATGTTTTCACGTAGCATTAACGTGAGGATTATTTTGAGTGTATATTCATACGTAAGTCAAAAATGTGCCTAGGATATTTTTTAATTTGTCCAGAGAAGCAGGATAGCTCAATAAATCGACTAGTATACTCAGTTTTCAAGAAGATTCCAAATTCAAAACTATTTGAACATCCCTATAAAAACCTGACGATTTTGATGGAGATTTTCGTTGCTGCCGGAGAAGGTAGCAGGGAGTTTCGATGAAGTTTTGCGTGTTCACGGTGGAAAGAATACCGCACGATTTCGGTGGAGTTTTCCGGACGAGTTCAGTGTTGTCAACGGAGGTTCCAGTGAGTTTCGACGGAGTTTTCTCACGTTTTCTGTGGAGGAGGTTCTGCACGATTCTGGTGGTGATTTCCGATGCTGCCAACGGAGGTTCCAGCAGGTTTCGACAGAGTTTCTCGCGTCCGATGCTGCCAGCTGGAGTAATTTTGTCGAGCCAGGAGTGTGGATTTGAGCGAACCGAGGCGAACTACAAAACAGAACAGGGTTGAGCCTCCGGTTCGACTGGTCGTTTCTGTAGACGACTTATATCAAAGAGAACTTCATCGCCTCTCTTAGCTTTGTTGGAAGCGTCCTTCAAAACGTCCGTTGGATCCTTCTTCATGTCGTCTTCAACGAACTTGGCATCCCGGGTAATGTAGATTTTTCGCGTGGTTCTGTCCAGGAAGCGATAAGCTTTATGATCCGAGGAGTAACCCACAGAAGTTCAACTTTTGTGCTGTTGCGTCCAGTTTCTTCCTCTTTACCTTTTGGATGTGAACCCAAGCACTGCAGCCGAAAATCTTGAGTTGATCCGAGGGGGGCGACTCTATCTACGATGCAGAAAATATTGTGTTTTGCTGTGGCTAGCTGCTCGCACGCTGAGTAGATAGAAAGAAGATTGATGACGATTCTGAAGATTTCCTGCAAAAAGATGTTTTTTTTTTCCTTTGGTTTGTTTTTTTTCCATTGATCTTGTTTTCTGTGCTGAGCACCAATGCTACCGACGTGCCAGGAAGGCAGCTCCTACACCTGGACCCTACCTATCGACCCATCAACTCATGAACCGGGGACCAACAGCTTTACTTCCCATCCGAAGGAAGGCGTGATCAGAGATGTTATGCCCCAGAACATCCCGGCGGCACCGACTGGGATTGAACCCAGGCCTGCTGGGATGAGAGGTAATCACGCTTACCACTACACCACCAGCGCCGTTATGCAAAAAGATGATGCGCGATGCAAGTAGATGCGTGAAATGAAAGAAGATTTTTCGAAGATTAATTCACTAGTGTGAGATTTTTTGAGCATCTAGAATTGAGATTTAGATGTGTCGCCCCCCTCGAGTTGATCGACCGTCCAAAGCTCGAATGGTGTGACGTCGAGAGGCTTCGTTGGCAGAATGTTTTGCAGGTAGACTTCTGTGGTCAGCGCTTCTGCCCAGTAGCATTGCTCTAACTGTGCATCGAAAAGCATGCATCGTTTTGCTGGGGACTATAACAGGCGGTGTACTGCGCCGATATTCCCTCTCGCTTGTAGAACGCACTTAGCTTGCTTACTGCTGTACTCGCCACCCTGATCAGAGCGGATAGCCTTTGGCTTTTGGCCAAAAAATGTCTTGGCGTAGACAACGTACTCCTCGATTTTTGTGGCGACCTCGGACATTAGGCTGTGGTCGTCGATCATGGTCATAAAGTACCTGTAACCGCCAACCGATGGCACCTCAACTGGGCCGCAGACGTCCGTGTGCACCAGGTTCATTGGTGCTTTCGATCTAAAATGAGATTCACATGGTAAACGGGTGCGTGGCTTCTTGCCCTGTAAGCAGCATTCACACGTTTCGTCGATGCTGCACCGGGAGAGCATCAGACCGTCCACTAGTTCGTCCTTCGCCAAATGGTCGATTGCTTTCGGTTCCCGGTGGCCAAACCGGCGATGCAGTCCTTGTTATGGTGGCCGCTTGCCACCATTACGACGTCTTCCGGATGCTTTATTTGGTAGAGCCCCTGCTTCAAACGCGCCACGGCGATGGTGGCGTCTCTACGAAGAATTCGACAGCCGGTCGCGTCGAAGACAACTGTAACTTGCTTTTAAACGAGAGCCGGAACGGAAAGTAGGCTCATCGAGAGGGTGGGGGCGTAGAGCGCAAAGCTGATGTCCATTTCACGACGATGTCAATGCTCGTCGGCGCACTTGACTACGCAGCAACCTACACCGCGCACCTCCGCTTGTTTCCCTTCCACCAGGTTGACGAACTTAACTTCGCTTTCACGTACTTCTCGGAAAAGCTACCGATCCGCTACGGTGTGCCGTGTAGCACCGGAATCGACGACCCACGGCTTGACAGCTTCACCATCCGATGCTCCTCCTGCAGCTAGCGCGAACGAAACTGTTTCCTTCTTGCTGGTGGCTATTCCTTGTTGAGGTTGAGGTTGCGATTTTGTTTATGCCTTGGATTTTGGATTGGATTTTGTTTATGCCCCAGTGGCATTCAATTGGCTTCTTCCTCTTCTTGCTGTCATGGCCGACCCGCAGCACCGAGCTCGATCCAGCACCTTGTCACTTTGCTGCCTCTTCCAGGAGCTTCCTTTTGATTAGCTCCAGCGTGAGGTCATCATCCGACGAATCTATCTTAATTATATATAATCGGATATTAGCCTTCCGTGCTATAACCCCCCTCGTGTATGCTTCACTAACTGCAGTTCCCCCATTGACTATGATCTCTCCATGAAAGAGGCAATGCAATAGAAGATTTTTCACTGATGGATCACGCATTGATGGATCCACTGGCTTCGGCGTCTTCAATGAATACTCAACCCACTTCCGGAAACTTCAGAAACCTTGTTCCGTTTATGTTGCTGAGCTAGCAGCAATCAACTTCGCATTGGGGATGCTTTCCGACATGCCCATAGACCATTACTTCATCTTCTCGGATAGTCTCAGTTCGATTGAGGCTATTGGGTCGATGAAACAAGGTAGGCACTCATCTTATTTCCTTTCAAAGGTAAGGGACCAGATGAGTTTACTGGTTGAAAGATGTGATTACCTTTGTATAGGTCCCCTCACGTTGCTCAATCCCAGGCAAATAAGAAGGCAGACTCTTTCGCAAAAGTGGGCGCACAACAAGGCGAGATTTATGATAGAATAATTTCATACGATGAATTTTTCCCATTAGAACGTCAGAGTTCTCTTTTAAGTTGGCAAAACGATTGGATTGGATTGTAATTCTCTTGGGCGGTGGTTACATTCCATTATTCCAAATGTTTCTTCAAAGGTCTGGATGTAAGTTGGGGCTTCATTCGCGTGATTTCAAGACTTATGTCCAACCACTACTCGCCTGACGCACATCTCTACAGAATAAACCCCGTTGACAGCAATATATATATATGTAGGTGCAGAACCGGTTCCCAGGTAATGACGCCTCCAGAGCAAGACTGTTGGATACCCTAGTGGCCCGAGGTAGACAACCCTTCCGTGATCCTCCCTACATGCATGTTACAGTTTGATGTGACCATCCCCTCCTTTCCAAAAAATTTCCAACCATTGTGTCCCAGTCTTATTATCCTCCTGTTTCTGTGCTACTTGCCCATGCCCAGTCAGGATTTGGTCAACCGTCCGAGAGTAGTATCTGAAGGAGTTTTCAGAAACCAGTTTCCTACCTAGGTCCTTCCAATCGAAATTGCTACCCATTAATCTCGAACCCGCCACGAGTAATTTGTCCCCAATACTAACCTAGAACTACTGCTGTTTAAAATTTAAATTCAAACATTACTTATTTTTTGGCCCCGCAAAGTGTCACACACGACTGAGCCTAGTAAATAAAAGAACTAATTAAAAAAACCTTGACTTGAGAAAATACTTGTGATTTCGAAAAAATATTCCATGATCTCAGATCTAGACCAAAAAGCCGTGATTCATTGGATACTACAAACAAATCTCTGACTTCAACAATTTTAAAAACCTTTAGATTTGATTTACAATCTAGGATTTAAGTTCCAAACCGCTAATAGGGCTGTATCCGTCAGCTTCACCTGCAGATGTGGTTATCGTCCATCTAAATAAAATCCCAACGACTCCAACCATTTATTCAGCATACACAAAGTTACCAACTGTGCCGTCACTCCGTTGAAACTCGTATAATTTTCTATTAAATGTGTTGCCAGAAACAAATGTTTACCACTCCACTTTCCACAGTGTTTTATATCCCTCCTTTTTGCCATACTTACGTTTCGTTGTCGATCATGTTGACGATGCTGTTCGGTGCATAGGAAATCAGATACCGCACAATGTCCTTGTGTCCATACCGGGCAGCGTAGTGCAGTGCCGTCTGGCCGCTGGAATCGATCGACAGCAGCGAATATCCTTGCAGGTGCAGGTCCTTCAGCTGAAACGAACAAGGAAAAAAAATGTCATAATTTAATTCGCTGTGTAAAAGTTAGTTTGCTATTGCTGCGAGAAGAGTCTTAAAGGCCACTGGGGAGAAGAATTCCAGCAGAATTTCAATGAGGAATTAATTTACTCCACTGGAGGAGAGGAGAATAAGTCGAGTCGAGAGTCAAATTTTGACCTGTTTCTGCAAAGCAAAAAAAATAGTGACGCAAAGAAGGCAACCGGTCTTTTCGAGAACAATAGGGTGGAAATAAACTTTTAATTAAAAAGCGCATATTTTTTCATGGTTCCCTGCTCTCTTTGAGTTATGACCGCAGTTCGGCCAGGCCCGGTTCATAGTCTCACGTTTCGGGGCAGGAATTTTTCTCTCATCAGTTTTTTGTTGTTGTTGTTGTTGTTGAATGCTGCAAGGTGGGAAAACTTCTCCAGATGAACGGAGCTCTCCAAAGATAAACAACAGATCCTTTCTGGCAGGAGAAAACTTTACCTTGTAGGCGTTAAATGGTTACGAAATTTATTGCACCTTATGCTAGAGTACTCGCTCAAGTTTCCGTATCTTGTCGAGTGCAGTTCGCCTTTGCTAGGGGAGTAATTTGTGAAGAGTTTAAGGGAAAAGATTGAATTTTGAAAAGTTTTTTTTCCTCTGGATAAGAAAGGCAAAGGTTTTACGATATCCGAATTACAGCTGACAGTAAACTGACAGCATCGAGGAAAATTTGATTAAACTCGCGAAAGACATTAAATTTCCATAGCTACCAAAGCCTGCTTGGACTTTTCTCCCAAGAAAGCTATTTAAAATCGGCACCAAATCACTTACCATCACCAAATCACCCGTTTTGGCAGCCTTAATCACCGCATCCGTTGTCTTCTCCAGTAGATTGCTGGATTTGTGTTTCGCAGAACGCGCGTCACCACCGAGAGTTATGCAAATGTTTGCCGCAATTACAGCGCCGGAAGCAGCAGGTGGTGGCAGTAGTAACAAGCAGCAATATGGTGGGCAGTTGTCAACATCACCACCAACACGGCACGGTCAGCAGATAGGTAGAGGAAAATGAAACGAGAAAAATTTAACAAATTAATTTAGCAGTGTTATTGTGTTTTATACCGAGGAAAAAAAATTACGCTTTAAGCTACAATTAGCGTTGCCTCGTACCAGGTTAGCAGAGGTGAATATATTATGTACACGAGAAAATGTGACGAGAGATAAACAAATCACATAAATCATGCCTAATTTGGTTGAGCTTGAAGGTAGTATACGGGCGGCATGTTGTAATGTTGTTCTACTGTTTACATACACGCTAATATGAATATATGTACGAATCAATTATTTACAGGCAGGAAATGCGATGAGATTAGATGAAATTGAGTGCCCAAATAAGAGCAAATGAGTAGAGGAATGGGAGGGAACACAGAAACACTCTCAATTAAGGCCTACTATGTACATTTACATTCAGCTACGCAGGGAAACGCATGCAAGGTGAAAGAAGGATCCTACGGTGAGTCGTCACGCATTTAATCTTCTTCGGTAAGAGCTTCGCTTTATCTCGCTGTTTAGGTTCCAGAAGAATACTGATGTTTCAATGCACAAGCACACATACATTGAATGGCGAATGATAAGGATGACTGGTACAGTACCCTAACAGTAGTATGAAGTTAAAATTTTATTCAATCTAATTGCATTATAGATTGGACGTAAATTTAGTTTCTCATATTATTTGGTAGGGAAAGAACCGGTTTTGTGAATTGAATATCCCCTTTATGTACCCCCTAAAGATAATAGGTAAAGGCATTGACACTTCAGCTCTGTTGTACAATATAGTAGCTGGCGGTTTGGGATTTGTGGGAATTTCCGAAACGATTGAACGTTTGCTTCATGATCAAACCCTAGAAATCCTTTCATAGATTCCTTATGAGAAGGTGAAAGTAGTGTTTTCTACTCCGACAAATCTTCACTATAAAATGAACACTCTCTAACGGTTAAAAAGCTATCAGTGAACTTCATTTCTAGGGAAATAACGCGGTTTTTAATTATTGAGAGTGATCGATCTTCATTAATAATTTACCATGTTATTCAATGTTATCCAATGCATTACTGCATTTCGAAACGAGAAGTTTGGGGCGTTGTAAAAACGCTTTCAAAATAGATCGATAGAGAAGCAAGCAGCAGCAGAATGCATACAAACAAACACTGCAAATGTGTGCGTGACGCTGAGAAAATGCCAATACTCGATAACTTTTTTTCAAATGGACGTATAAGCTTTTGTAAACAATGCATTTGATCGTCGATTTGACGTAACTGGTAGCTCGCACACGCTTACTAACCCCTACCCGCTAGTGGTGTTAGTAAGCGTGTGCGTGCTACCAGTTACGGCAAATCGACGATCAAATGCATCAAACGCGGACGCTGCTTAGATTGACAAGAATATGTAAATTCCCCTATCTAATTTAATTTTTTGATGAATTTAAAAAAAAATATCAACCATTTTGATTCTCAACTCTATAGGCTGAAATTTCCCCCTTCCTTATTCCAGCGCCTGTGTATAATTATGCAAAACTTCCAAGCCGAAAATAGTTACACACCGACCTAAAATGGACACAGGTATTTTTCGATGCACGAAACCACAATATTTCCACGATTTCACAAATCTCAGGTAATCATGACGTTTGAACATTAAAAGCAAACTGAAAGAAAAGGGAACTGCAACCGCATCATGATGGCCATTGAGATTTGTCAAATGAGGGCAACATTGTTATCGCATGCATCGAAGGATGAAAGCAAAAAAAAATCAAACCAACCAAAAACTGCGAAACATCCAGGGAGCAGTTCCATTAATTTAATGAGGGGGGGTCTTAATTGCACACAACTGCTAAACATTGAACGCTCGGACGGGTCCGACACCACCAATCGGGTCCCGGATGTCATCCAATATCAATACAACGAAAAATAGCCTACTACGATGTGCCTGCTCCAATGCAACAATAATCACCTGAATCCGAAGGCATCTTCGTTCAACCCGAACAATCGCTCGTGGAAGCTGTTTGCCCGTTGACAGTTGCGGATGAGCGTGAGGGTGAGTTTTGTGTCGTTTTGGATTCGATACACGTGGGTGGCGGGGTGGATTTGATTTAGCGTGCATTGTTTTGATTTTCATTAGTGAAGAATAGATAGCAGTGTGAAGAAGAAAGAGAAAATGTTGAGAAATTTTAATAATTATAAATTGTGTAGTTAAAAGAGTGAGAAATTTCAAAGCATTCCGAACGAGGTGAGAAAATTCCAGGAAAGACGGAGAAAAACAGGGAAAACCACTGCCTGCCACGCTTATAATGGAGCTTTATGCTGGTGGGGTAGGTGACCGAAACGAGCTTCTCGCCTAGTGCCTGCCATTTGCCAGTTGTCTATTTTTATTTTGTCAAAGGTTTGCAGCAGGAGAAGAAGGTTGAAGATGGATGATGGGAAAAACATCATCCAGCGATCCAACGGTGCCGTCGATGGTCGTCTTTGAAGTCATTGAATTACTCAGGACTGGGAACTGGGAAAGGGGAATGGAGAAGGAGATGAAGGAGCAGGATCAGACGAGTATTCAAACATCATTTAAATTTCCATTTAATGAAGAGCAAACATGACACGTGGAGGAGATAAAGGCAGTCATATTCCTTTTTCTACTTTGCGCTCGTGTGCACAACGCTCTGGGAAGGAATGAATGTACGGTTAGTGTGAAAAGGCTTTGCCTCCTAACTGTGGCCGTTTTTGTTGTTGTGAGACAGGCTCTTTTGAGAGGAAAAACGAGGCAGGCAAAAGGATCTGTTTATTTGAATAGAATTAGTGTGAAAGAAAACGAGGTTCAACCTGTTGTGTTAGAGATCCGGAAAGTTGAAAATAAGCTAAAGTTTCGGAATGTTACCTCCTAAAGTTGACCAACTGATCCAGACTTTGACCATTGCCGAGGGTTCCTGCACTGTGGCTATCCGAAACGCCGAGATTGTTCCGAGGACTGTCCTGCGATCCATGCGAACCCTGGGAACCTTGAGAACCTAAACAAAATAGACCCGTTAGGAACCCTTCAAAAACATCACGGGAGCAAAATAATGCGACTCACTCTTTCTCGATGGAATGTCAAGGGCGGGAGACAGCGTATCTGATGTACTGCCCGAGCCGGGGCCCGACAAGGATCGGTGGAAGAACTTCAACCCTGGCGATTGGGGTGTTCCATCGCGTGATTCTCGGTCGCTGGATTCCACACTACTCAGGTGCCCCGCGATAGAAGATCCTTCCTTCGGCAGGTGGCCGCCACTTTCGTCTTCCGGTGTCTGCGGTAGCGTGGGACACTCCTGATCCAACAAGAAGATGCAATCGGTGGCAATGTCGGTAATAAAGTGGAGATTTTCCTGCGCTCGGTCCACCCGGAAGAACCGCTCCGCTGTGCAAGCTGCGTATGGAGAGAAGTGGCAATTGTAGGGTTTCGAAGTTCGTGATGTGAGAAAGGGTACTTACAATCGATAAAGCACCACTCCGGCGACAACTTCGGACTATCCGGTTGTTCTTCGCAGTACTTGTTGATGAGGACTCGGACCTGCTCGAGATCGGTGACGGGCACTTCCAGCGTGCCCAGGTTGACTGCCGAGTTCTTCAGCAGGTCCTTGTCGTAGTGATTCTGCTCGTAATCGGACATCATGATCTTCATCAGACCTAGGTTGAGAGATTCGCATTTTTCTTGCCTGGAAAAATAGTAACTACAGATTATTTAAGTCCGGCAAAAGGCTAACGAAGGGTCAACATACAGCACATTGGCCCTTCCGGGCTTCCGTTTCGCCAGCATCACAGCCTTGTTCAGCAGGGTCATTTCAATGGTGGACGGCTTGAGCTTGCACGCCTCGCCGTCCACCTGCATCGGGATGGTTTTGGAGGTGACAATCTTGGCAGACTTGCACTGCGCTATACAGGTCCCGTGGCCACCGGCCTGCAGCAGCGGGAGCTGATATGTCGTCAGTCCAACCACCTCGATCATACCGTCGTCGGTTGCCGGTTCGAACTGACCACCGGACTTGTTCCACGGATGGGTTCCACCTCCGTAGCTGCAAGAGTTGATCAATCAGTATCTGGATGAAACCAACCGTAGTCATCAACTTACCTTGGAATGTTCAGAAATACTATCGCATGCACCTTGTGCTCCTTCAGCTTCGAGGTCAGATCCTTGCCGTCGCACTCCAGCGTGACAAACTCGGCCAAACCCTTCCACTTTCGCTTCAGCAGATCCTTTCCGCCCGCCTGCCCGTAGAACATCTTGTTCCGCAACCGGGAGTTGAACTTCTCCGGATGGGCCTCTGTAGATGTTAAATCAAGTAAATCGTAAGAAGCATCACTAAGACTTCAAACCTACCTCTCGCCTCGTGGAACTCCAGCGCAATGTGGGCATCAACTCCCAGTGAAAAGTAGTTGTTGACCACATTCAGCGGGAGATTGTCCTTGCCATCTTCGGCGTTCGTCACGGCAGTGTTCGGTTCCACCTTCAAGTTCCACCGGTCCAGCAGGACCGTGTCCGAGTTACCGATGTTGCCCAGAATCTTCCCAATCGGCTCGTCCGTATAGCCCTACCGAAACGAAACGAAAGTCGAACGAAATCAAGAGATTATGACGACCATGCCTTTTTCCCCTTCAGGGGGAACCAATTTGCCGTAAATAATCCATTCCAAATGATTGCACCCCGTCCATCCCACTCAAATGGAAAACAATAGCGCCCGGGGGTAGGCAAAAGCAAGGCGGGAACCATCGAAATAATGCCGGGACGGAAAAGGAGAGATTTGAAATCAATTCCCCGGTAATGGTGTTAGATTCGGTCTTGCGGTTCGTCCGTCCGTGCGTTGTAACTTTGTGTCGTGTAAAATCCTAGAACGCTCACACAGACAGACAGACAGACAGACAGGGGGATGGAGCTATTGTTGGTCGAATGACATCCAGAAACAATCACGTTTTTCAATCAATTTACTTTTATCTCTTCAAATCAAATATTATTTTATTCGCCGAGTACAAATGCCAGCCCGGCAAGCATGAGTTTCGACGCAGGACTTGTTGGGTGCAAAGAGGTCACATGTGGTGCTGCGGAGAGGTGGAGCACTTATATGTGAAGCACGATTTTGCATTGGCTTGATAATGCTCCGATTTGGTCGGTTGGTTGGTTGAGAAGCTTTCGATTTTTACGACAAATTGCGACATCGATTGGAAGTATATGGGATGGACAAATTGCGTGTCTCGCTTTTCAAATGAATGCGGGAAAGTCGTCTGCCTACGTGGTGAATTTTGTGTACGAATGATGCGACGGCTGGGGGGGGAAGTCTGAGACTTTCTGGGTCGTAGAGACAGCACTGGATAAAGACCTCTACACTGGGGTGTTTCATTTTGAAAATGGTATTTGCAATCCAGAATTCATAACTTCAAAGTATGAGCCTGTGCAAATAAGGGATACAATTTAATGAATCTTTGCCATCACCGACCTTCACTGATTTGTAGTAAACTTTGCATAGTTGTTCCAGGCTTTTCCCCAATCTCCCGGTTCGCTCGTCACTCTGCTCATGCCACACTTGGCCTATACCATGCGATCTACTCGCCACAAATGAGGGAGCAAGATATATCGTCGGATTCGTGCAATACTGGCACAACTCAAAATCTGTGAATTTTCACAATCAAGTTTCAATTTGATACATCTTTTCATTTCCATATCAACAATCAGATCAGATCTACTTTTAATTTGAGGGGTGCCCATTTGTCATGTAAAACTGGGCTTACTTTTTTGAGTTGTGACCATATTGCATGCAAAAACAACATGCTGAAGGACAACCAAATTTAGAATTTATATTGCCAACTCAAAATGTGTCTTTGATGGTATATTTTGGCCTATAACTTTCGATTTTTCAGGAATTTAAAAATGGGTTTTTGTGGGATGAAACTTCACACTATTTGCCGTAATTTGCCATGAAAATCTCAAAAATTAAAAATTTCGACTTGTGACAGTATTGCATGAAACCGATGAAGTATTTTTTTTTTCAGCAGATTCGTAGAGTTATTTCCTATCGATTGGGGTATTTGGATTTTAATTCATCTATAAATGACAAAGTTACAAGCGTTCAAAACCTAACACCTTTTTGTAATGGTTGCAATTTTAGATTTACCTCCTGTACCTTCCCGTAAGAGGTAGTCTACTACAAAAAAATCATAAAGGTTTACAATCTCAATTTCCCATGTTTTAGATAAACTATTTAGAAGAGCAACGCGGTGTGAAATTTTCTACGGCAAAAAGGTAAAACTAAGAAGACACTTACACCGCCCCATCCGAGGGCCCGCGCCAGATCATTTCCCGTACCGAGCGGCAGCACGCCGACGGCCGGCGCAGGCACAAAGTTGATCTGGTCCAGTACCGAGAGGACCCATCCGACTGTTCCGTCACCGCCGCAGGCCAGCACTCGCAGCTGGGGCACTTTGCGAAACATCTCCAATCTGAAAGAAAGGAAGAAAGGAAGATAAATCAAACTTTTTTTAGTGCTGATTCTCAAGTGTTAAGTACTATAAATTACCCCATTTTCGGTCCACCTTGCGTCAGATCGAACACCTGTCGGGGATTGAGCAACCATTGGAACTTTTGCAACAGTTTGGCACCCTGGAAGGAAGCAAACATTAACATTTATAACAACATTCGTGTGATTTTTTTCCCAAACCTGATTGCCACCGGATTTCGGATTGATAAACACCAGCACCGGGGTGATGTTGGCGGTCGGGATGGGTTTGACCACGAACGTGCGCGGTTCCTTCGGGACCGAGCTTTTCTTGCCGGCCTTCTTTTTCTTCTGGGACGTTTTCCTCAGCGACGATTTGAAGCTGCCCTTCCGCGGGAGCTTCACGATCCAAGACGGTGGCACCACGATGCTACGATGGGTTCCTGGCGATGTAATCAATGTGAGGAAAGGAATCGTAAATCACTTCATTTTGACACCGGAGCGAGAAAAGCGGTTGCCTTACCTAGCGTGCACTCTTCGCCGATCCGTTCCGGGTTGAAGCACGCTTCCTTGTTATGATATGATGATTTACACCAGGCACATGATAAAGCAACAATTTCCTTAGAACTAAACGAGAGCTTCGCTTGGAGTGACTGAAATGGGAAGTGGAAGGAAATCGCGATGAACATTACGATCAGTGTAGAAAAGCTTAAATTTTTAAAAACTTTGTAAAAATCTAAATTAAGCGAAAACTGACAGCAGGTACACTCCTGAAAATTAAAAATAAATGGAAAGGTAGTTAAAAACCACACGAGACCACTCCATAACAAGCTCCCACAGGAATGAATCAACAGTATATTAAATGGTTGCCAAAGGCAATCGGCGGTATTGTGGCATGTCTGCAACCCTTCCCCTTTAGTTACTCACTATATGCTATGTTATTTGAATATTTTATTCAGCTCTAAACATACTCGCATGATCACACGCCACGCCGAACACGAGCACGGTTATTGCTGCCTCTGGAATTTTATGATTGGGTAGCATATTTTGTTGAGCACCGCGCTCGTGAAACCAGGACAAAGGATTATTAATTATTCAATCAGTCATACAGTCGACCAGAGACCCGGGCCTTGTCGGTTGAGTGGCGAGGAGAATTAGTTCAGTCGAAATGTATGCAACTTATGCCCGAAATTTATATGGGACTAATTCGTTGCTGACTGGTTGGGATTAGTTCACACAAAGGGGTTTTAGGCTGTGGTCAATAAAATTCAAATTAGTCCCTAATCTGCGAAATTAGATACCCGATTACATTGCATTTGAAGTAGATTTTCGTGATGGGTGGACATTTGCTTATTTCTAAATAGGTAGTTCGTGGAACTTAAGTTAGCCAGATTTAAGCAACGAAAAATACAGTGAAACTCGGAGGCAGAGCACCAAACAATAAAAAGGAAAAACCGATCGGAGCTCAAAGCAGCACAAACCGAGTAATGGGAAGCGAAGCGAACTCTTGCTCTAGAATTTTCAGAATTAATCACGATAAAAATCAAACAATTAATCGCCATCATATTCACAAAACGAATTTATCTATTCACGGTGACAGGGTTGCCAGCAGCTTTTCAAAAATAACTGGAAAAATACACCAAAACAATCTGGAAGAATACTGGATCCTTCTTTAAAATAAATAAATAAAACCGAAAGCGATTAAGCTGAAGAGGTTAAATGGGCCATTACTAAGATAGCAGCATTTTATTCTTAAATTTGGTTCTGCGTTCGAAGTCGTCAAAATTTGTCTATGTTTTAACTACCTTGAAAATTCGTTCAAAAGGATTTTGTTGGATTTACCTTAAGATTTGTTTAAACGTTTCACACACAAGCAACTATTTTTTTTTTAAATTAATTTGAAATCTCATTAGAGTTCAATTGTATTAAAATTTTGCTAAGAATTATCATGAAGTTCTCCTCTCAATTTGAATTGAAACTTTACTTGGGATTCTCCATAAAATTCTATAAATTTTTTTTAAGATGCCCTTGAAATTATCCTCGGAATTCACAGAATCCATTTGGAATTGAACCCTCAACATTCAATTCCCTTGGTATTTTCCTCTTCACAATCGTCATAAAATTTTCCACAGAGCTACTTCGCTCACACAATTGACTTGGAGCTCTAGTCAAAACTCTTTGAAGTAATACCTCGAAATCTGCTATTCATCTAATGGATATTTTTAATCGCTATTGAAATTTTTTTTAGATGGCCCAAATTAGGGGCATTTAGGCCGACATTACTTCCAACTTCCGACATTGTTTTTGCAAAGTTGGTTTATTCAACCTCCTCTCCTAGGCTTAATGCCCGCACCTTGGACTTAACACTACCCATCAAATCCTGTGCAACACTTGCGCCATCTGAAGAACTTAAGAACTGAAGAACTGAAGAACTGAAGAACTGAAGAACTGAAGAGCTGAAGAACTGAAGAACTGAAGAACTGAAGAACTGAAGAACTGAAGAACTGAAGAACTGAAGAACTGAAGAACTGAAGAACTGAAAAACTGAAGAACTGAAGAACTGAAGAACTGAAGAACTGAAGAACTGAAGAACTGAAGAACTGAAGAACTGAAGAACTGAAGAACTGAAGAACTGAAGAACTGATGAACTGATGAACTGAAGAACTGAAGAACTGAAGAACTGAAGAACTGAAGAACTGAAGAACTGAAGAACTGAAGAACTGAAGAACTGAAGAACTGAAGAACTGAAGAACTGAAGAACTGAAGAACTGAAGAGCTTGAGCTTGAGCTTGAGCTTGATTGACCGCCCACGGTTGCTACTCTGTTATTGCCAGATCAGCTGTAATTACACAGAGAACCAATAGACGATGCTTGGGACTAGCAATCATCCTCAATGTGTAAAAACTGGTGATCTCAAACTAGGCAATACCAGCGCCGGCCGCGCCCGAACACAGGTCAAGAAAGGAATGGGAAGGATTGTGTTGACATGACACTCGCTTTGATGGAAGCCGAGAACACCTCTGCACTTCCACGAGGAATCACTGGGATGTTGGATAAGAGGGTTGGGTTTGCAGCAGGGTTCGTTTTGGTAAACGATAAGCTGAATTGATGTCCTAACGATCATATAACACGAAGGAGCTTGGGACTAAACCCACGGTCTTCTGCTCAGTAAGCAAAAACGTTTGCCACTAGGCAGACGAGCACCTTTTTAATCACCAAGTTGCTATTATTACCATGTAGTCATATTAACAAATAAAACGATTGACGAATCTTGAATGTGGATGGGCCTGAGATTAGACTCATGATGTTCTGCTCAGTAAGCAAAAACGGTTGCTCTAAGGCCACCGAGCCCCTCATATCACATAATACCGTTGCTCAAATTTTTGTATCCATTCAAACCCGGAACCAACGACAACAACGAATTTCGCAAAATACACGATACACAAGCGATTTTACTATTAATCTCTTTGATATGTAAGGACCTGGGACCGCGTTTTTCTGCTCAGTAAGCAGGCCACTGTAACCGACGATCTTTCAAATCCGAAAACTAAAAACTACGAAAAAGTACTAAGGCCTTCATTAAGTTCCACTTTCACGCGACGTACAATGTTTCAATTTGCTCTTTACGTATTGTTCAGGCTAGGCCCTTTTCAAAAGTTACGCGAGAAATACGCACAATCGTCGCCTACCTCGCAAAACTGGTTCCAAACGACAACAAAGGCATAAGCAACGATGGATTGTTGAACTTTGCTGGCTCCGGTGGTGTAGTGCACAGCAAAAAAAAAAGTAATATCGATCAACGTAATTCAAGCTGATGTATGAAATAATGATGTAATTGTAATTTTATAATTAATCAGCACACACCCTGGTCGACCACTGTAAACCAATCTGCCGTTCAGCGTTATCGGTTTTTGTTTCTGGATCTTTAGTTGCCTCTGTGATATACTTACTTGCGGCATACTATTTTGGGAGTGTATATGAGCGTGTACCATGTACGGTAGCTCATCTCTCATCGTGATGGTGGGACATAGTAGACAAATTAGAGAGAAAACAAGGAGGTATTAGTATTAGTTATAAGTAAACAAACAAAACAAAAGTTAGATAATGCGGCACTGTAACTACTACTATTTTAGAGGTATGATTCGTCAAGTTTAACTCAATGTTTCAATTGGGTTCTTTAAGGGTATTGAGGTAAATACATATTCGTAATCTGCATTAAAAATGGAACCCAAACCCAAAATTTTATCAATTTGGGTACACTGGAACTATTTTAAATAAGTTCGATTACATTTGCAAAAATCACCTTATTAGCGCCCCTCGGTGTCACTTTGTATGGGAGCGAGCTGTCAGTTTGTTAGTATAGTGTCAAACAGTGAAGTTGTTATTTTGCTTTAAATCTTAATTTAAAAATCGAGATGAAAGTGTGTGGATTCGAAAAAAATATCGCTGTGCTCCGAAAACGAAGCTCTATCGGATGATGTATAAAAAACAATACATTTTTCAAAATTAAAGAACCCAATTGAGGCAAACTATCTATCTTACAATTACAAAAGCAAACCTAAACTTACAATTATATGCAAATGCAAAATGAAACTTGACAAATCATCGTCAATCCCCTTATTCCAGGGCAGGGCCTGACGATTTGAATCTAATTTTGATCAGTACATATATTTGGTACATTTTTTCACCATGAACCTATCATTTCCAGCCTATCTGAACTATTTAATAAATGGAAGCCATAACATGGGTTACGCTCCCCCTAAGCGGGCCCTCCGCATCCTGTCTCTGTCTTATCTCAAATACAAAATGCCAATGGTATGAATGTATCTATATATAACTTGGAAATGACGTACAATCAAATAAACCCGTAACCCACTCACTTGGTCAGGCTTCAGAATCGTCCAGTGGGCAGTGCGCTCTACACTCCAAGTTCCTTTTTTTCAAATTAACCGCAAATTTGATATTTTACCCATTGAGTGTTGATTAGTCACAATGAAACATTGTGACATAAGTTGAGGTTACTAGTGTATTAAATAATCTAGGTCCTATTTAGGATTATATCTGAAAAATCCAAATCTGGCCAACGCCCACCCTAAACCTAAACCTGTTCTAATCCACCTGAAATGACTAACGAATGGAAGACTTTGACTACCCAGCCATGCAATAGTCTCATTCCGTGCCTTATGGCAACTTGATGATTCTATTGCGCTCATCTTCTGGCACCACCCAGGGGAGACTTGGTCCTGTACCCAATGCTTAACTTATCTCCATTCCACTCAACTACTCGCAATTTCGTGTGATATAGTGGGCGGAATATTATTATATGAGACAATTCAATGCAGACGTCTTTCCAAATTTGGCAGATCGACAGGTAATCGGTGAGTTAGCACGATAGTTGCTATTCAACAACTCGACAACGTCCCATCGTCAACGCCTGCTATGAGAATTTCCCATTGCAGACGCCAACGAAATGACGTCATCGAGCTATCGATCAACTACCCTGGTTATCGCCTGGTACCTTATAGCACGATGCTAGGAGGCGAACCGGAAGAATCGATGAGCTACCTCCCCCTGAAGAACTGAAGAACTGAAGAACTGAAGAACTGAAGAACTGAAGAACTGAAGAACTGAAGAACTGAAGAACTGAAGAACTGAAGAACTGAAGAACTTAAGAGCTTAAGAACTTAAGAGCTTATGAACTTATGAACTTATGAACTTATGAACTTAAGAACTTAAGAACTTATGAATTTATGAACTTATGAATTTATAAATTTATGAATTTATGAATTTATGAATTTATGAATTTATGAATTTATGAATTTATGAATTTATGAATTTATGAATTTATGAATTTATGAATTTATGAATTTATGAATTTATGAATTTATGAATTTATGAATTTATGAATTTATGAATTTATGTATTTATGAATTTATGAATTTATGAATTTATGAATTTATGAATTTATGAATTTATGAATTTATGAATTTATGAATTTATGAATTTATGAATTTATGAATTTATGAATTTATGAATTTATGAATTTATGAATTTATGAATTTATGAATTTATGAATTTATGAATTTATGAATTTATGAATTTATGAATTTATGAATTTATGAATTTATGAATTTATGAATTTATGAATTTATGAATTTATGAATTTATGAATTTATGAATTTATGAATTTATGAATTTATGAATTTATGAATTTATGAATTTATGAATTTATGAATTTATGAATTTATGAATTTATGAATTTATGAATTTATGAATTTATGAATTTATGAATTTATGAATTTATGAATTTATGAATTTATGAATTTATGAATTTATGAATTTATGAATTTATGAATTTATGAATTTAAGAATTTATGAATTTATGAATTTATGAATTTATGAATTTATGAATTTATGAATTTATGAATTTATGAATTTATGAATTTATGGATTTATGAATTTATGAATTTATGAATTTATGAATTTATGAATTTATGAATTTATGAATTTATGAATTTATGAATTTATAAATTTATGAATTTATGAATTTATGAATTTATGAATTTATGAATTTATGAATTTATGAATTTATGGATTTATGAATTTATGAATTTATGAATTTATGAATTTATGAATTTATGAATTTATTAATTTATGAATTTATGAATTTATGATTTTTTTAATTTATGAATTTATTAATGTAGGGGAAATGACGGCTTCGGCATGACAGACTATTGTCGGCAACCCAAATTGAAACGCTAATTTCACTGGATTTTCTTAAGAAAACGCTTATGAATTTATGAATTTATGAATTTATGAATTTATGAATTTATGAATTTATGAATTTATGAATTTATGAATTTATGAATTTATGTAGCTCCTCAAAATGCTACGAAATTCGCTAAACTTCTACAAAGTTTGTATTTGCACGTAATTTCCACAACTATTCCAAGTCATTGAATCTTCAAAAATATGCTTTGAAATAATGTAGAGGTTACCGATCAGTAATGAGCTGCCCTGAAGTAACATAATGTTCACTTAACTTCTTCGAAGCTCCTCAAACTTAAATAAATTGTAACAATTAACAGATTTTCAAATTAGTTTCCTAAATTTCCCTGAACTTTTTAGAAGTCCTTGAAGTTTTACAAAGTTCCCAGAAGTTGAAGAAAAATCCCTGGGCTCATGGCCAATTTGTAGAGCCTGAAGACGTCTAAAAAAAATTTCTTAAATTGTTTCTTCTAGTGCAGAATAAAAGAAAAGTATTCAACATAAAGGACTAGTTGTTTGTGGTCAAATTGTATTAATCGCTGTTAAATAGTAACACCAAACTTGACCAGCTTGACAAAATACCGGCGAGTCAAAAATGCAATGATTTACGTGGCGTTGAACATTGTTCTCCAGTGTACAACGAAAGGCTCCCCGCAAGCAGCGAGCTGCAGCTCACATAAGCGTCCATTCACCGAAGAAGGAGGAAAAAGCCGCACCGCTACTGATCGGATTCAGTTGCTCGTCGTGAGCTACTGTGGGCCATCTATGCCAAGCGCGTCACCCTCGTTGCAAACAACATACAGTTCGCCAGCCTCATCCGTGTTGAACACCCTAATAGCTCTGCATTACTCAACCATCACGACAAAACGATTCTTTTCAGGACCACCATAAATTATTGTTGTTTAAGAGTTAATTTTCATCGAACGTTCGCTCGCCTTGCTGCCAGTCACATCACCCCCAAAGCTCTTTGATAATGTATCCAGCAACCAAACGTTTGGGGTCAAATGCGTAACGGTATTAAAATGGTATATACAAATTCTCGCAATGACCCAATACCACATGACCTTGTCAATTAACCAGAAACACTTCGAATTGAGGTAGGGCGCTAGAAATTCCTCCAGTCAATTTTCGCTTTTTTTATTATCTATTAAATAAACCAAAAATTCCGTGCGTTTTGTGCACGAAAATGCGTAATTTTGTCATCAGAAAACGAGTCGTCTTTGTGATGGGAAAAAAAGTGGTTTCCCTAACACAGTCGCCAAATATTGATACCGAACACATAATCCTAAGTCAAATCTACGGTCGTGTCTTGGGTACAACCTGTTACTTTTAGTGGGTGCGGATATTTCAGTATCCGTAATACGGTTCACGTAGTTTATGAACAGCCCCTAAGCTGAAGAACGAAGAATTTGTAGATATTAGTCCTTTCCGAATAAGATGTACAGTGACCCAACAGTTATGGAACGCTAACAATTATGGATCACACCCATCTGGGTTAATACGCTAGACTGAATGATCCATAATTGTGGGGTGAGTGCAGTTAGTTACTAGGTTGCAGTTACCAGTGCATGTTAGATAACAGTGAACCATTTCGCTTACAATAATTTCGTAAAAATATATTTACGAATGGGTCAGTTATCCTAAAACCAAAGCCTCATGACCATGATGCCACCTCAAAGTCTCTAAAAGTTCACGTTTCAAGCTAGATCATCGATACCTTGGAGAGGCACTTATTTCCATTATTCGTAATTCTCCTTCGTCTAGAATCGGCAACCAATCCGAGACTCATTTATTATCGAATAACGAATCACCGCAACTGATAGCGGTTTTGACCGGAATTTCCAACCCAAATACCCCCGTCAATTAGTGAACCTTTAGCTAGCACGCGTCTAATTTTAAACAAGCTCGAATATCTTGCCATTTTTGCATTTCCATCATGGGCCATCTAGATCTTCTCGTTCGAATAATGTCCTTGCCCACCCTCCCATCGCATCCCACCGTCTGTCTGGGCCCATCACTCGAAACCACCACCCACGTTAAAGTGTGTGCAATCTATCATTAAGACGCTCTTCGGGGTGGTCCGGCGACAGTAGGTATATCGTTAGAGGATCTCCCGTTTCCGTATAGCAGTAGCAATGGGGTACACGCAAAATTCCAGCTCTGGTATGTACGTTGTCCAGCTGGTCGACCAGCCAGGCAGCCAACCAGCCGGCCGACCGGGCAGTTTGATAGATTACAACCACTTATTTCACCGAGGAATTCCTCTGACCGACCCACCCATTTCTCTTCTTCCTATGCTTCCGCTTCATCTAACTTGGTCACAATTTCGAGCCGAACAATGGCTTGGGTCCTAAGTAACATTGGCAGATTCTGTTCGTCGATTTTCTCTTTGCATCCCCAACACACACACACACAGTTCAGTGAAAGAAGCTAATACGGCAAACACGAAAGGGAAAATCTATGAACAGAATCGATCAATGTGACTTAGGACCTAATCGATTGTTCGGCTTGATTTATCCTCTTCAGCTGCCGAGACAGAAAATGAGGGAAAATGGCGAATGAAGAGAGTGTACATTAACGAGACCCGTAACGCGCTGGGAAAGCTCGCTCGGATAGGCAGGGCGAAAGGTGCTTCGGCAGGCTGGGAGGGGTGAACCCATGGAAAATGGGATTAGTTGTACTAGTTGAGCGAAAAGGGACCACCAACCGTTGTCCGGCGGAAGAAAACGAAATAAAATATTATGATATCTTATTTTATCCGACGGTATAATGCTCTAGCCTTCATTCATTCAGCTGCTTTGTTGTTGCAGAAAGAATGACAAAATGGAAGAAAGAAGAAAAAGGGAAAACATTGCGATGGAAATGGAGAAGGATTGATTCTATTTCCGGTTGGGGATTGGTTACTACACCAACCGTACCGCCTCTCTTCGCTTGAGCTTGAGAAGGTTTGGGAAATTCCGAACAATTGTTTTTGTTGTTGTTAGAATTATACTTGGTAAAAGAAAATCCATTTAAGCTCCAAAATTATTTTAAATTCAAAATAGGAATATTGAGAAAACGGTAAAATTAACTCATTTCCAAAACACCAATATGCCTGTTCTAAAAAAATTGGATTCGAAAAACCACTCTAGGGAGGCATTGGTCAATATTCTCTAACGAGATTCTAACGCTCACCACCGAGCAATGGAAATTCATCCGATTAAAATAGTAGCTTCAATAAATTCCAATTTCCAGGGATCGCATTAATCTCGTCTGAAAGAAATAATTTCTTCGCGCATAAATTTCTCTTTGTTTCGAGAAAATGCTCGCTGCTTACTCGCGTTGCACTTCTCGCCACTTAAACAGTCAGGATCTCGTTACGACGGCGGAGTCCAAGAACAGCGGTGCCTTCCACTTAAACTTCAACTGCGCGAGCGGTGAATTATGACTACTCGGACCATCAGTCTTCACTCTTTGCTGATGGGTTTTATTATCTTCCACCACCATTCCGAGCAACAATATACACTTCAAAAAGCGAACTCCAAGAATCCGCCTCTCGATTCATCTGGAAGGTCTCAACTTCCCAGCTCGGAGCATCATGGAAATCATTCATTTTTATGCTTCTTTCTTGCGAGCGTCGTCGCCGTGTCCGCTCCTAGTCGTATGCAACTGGCAATACACACGGTATGTGTACGTGCAGAGATGCTGCAGCTGCTCGTAGTGCAAGGATGGTAATAAATTTCCGTTCTCATGCTTGATATCGAAAGTGATTCTGGTGCAGTCACGCAGTCAGGGCCACACAATTACTGTCCTCCAGTTCTCTGCAGCGTTCTACATTGCACGGAAAATTCCTTTCTTTGTCTTTGCTATTTCTTAGAGAATAGAGAAACGGTAATTTAACCTTCATTGTATAAAATTGGTGCGATAAGATCCCGGATAAGGATTTACGGTAATTTGGATGAGTCTTACATTGAAAATTTTTCGATCAGGATAATGGGAAAATCTGAATCTGAATCTGATCCAAATGTTTTCATTTAAGATTTCTGAAACAATTTCTCTTTCCTTCATTCGGCTTAATGAACCACATTTCATCTCCCAAATAAAGTTCATAAAAGGGAAAGCTTGAAAATCCCTGTCATGTCATATTTTCGTAAAAGTTTTTGGCCCAAACTTTTTTTTCGGGATCCACAGAATTCTGAACAGGAGCATTCTAAAATCTCATGTTTTTTTTTCCAACGCCAACAAAGGGGACCACTGACTGCGCGTAAAGTGCCGGCCACAAAAAGCAATGTGACCACCCCATCTGGATCAGGAACGCAAAGAGTGGCCAAGCAGAGCTTTCGTCGGAATTAATTTACTCGCCAACTGTTGGCACTCGGACTCGCAGTGTATACATTTTTCCGCTTTTTTAACGAGTTTCCGATGGGATTTTTACCCTCTCTCTCTGTGTGTGTCCTGTTCCAAGCGGTGAGGGTGGGGAGCAAAATGAATTATTGCACTTCCGCTGAATGGGAATTATTATTGTGTGATTTTTTTTTGTTTTCTTCCATGACCATTTTCGCATTGTTGCCTTGTTTTCTGCTTCTTTTTTTTTTGCACTTTTGCACTCTCTTCAAGGAAATCTAAGTGTCAATTAAAATTATTACAGTTGGCATGTTGTGGATAATGGTATTCCGGGGAATGATGGATCATTGATGCGAAGTGGTCTTGGGGAAGGGGAGAAACGTATCAACAGAATTTTTAAATTAAATATTTTATTGCTATTTACGAGGGGTTTTAATAACGAAAAGGAGAAAATGAACTGCTGGCAATCATCAACGTGGTACCGGTATTGAATGGAACATTTTCAAAGGATACGTTAATCCTGCAAAAGCTATTTTAGTTATTCCGTTGAACCTACTTCTGTAATTATTGTTCAAAGCTACTCGGATACCAACCATTCAATTGATACTTACTTTGATGTATTAAACAACACCAATCATAAAAATAGTATTTGCTGAAACGTTATCATTAATTTCATTTAAAGCTGGAATTCCATGAAGCTACAATCAATGAACAGATTTTTTTGAAAATGTGGAAACCAGAGACGACACATCTCATGTGGCAACTAACTTCCTTTGTTTAAGAAATTCGCAGGTCGATCAAAATGCAACACCAAACTACAATGTCAAACGAATGGTTATGGACATCGTCGCACAATTCAATCTGTTTTTTTTTTTACTTAAAATGATCTATATTTCTTGAATTATCAAGTGACACAGATGCGTCTTTTCAACTTTAGTTATTTTGAAATCTCAATAATTATTTAATTACAGTTCCTAGTGCTATCAGGCCTGTTTAGAGAATGACCACCTTGATGGGATTGGTTTGTTTGAAATTGGAAAACGAGACTACTTAAAACTATTATTTACAACTACAACTACTCTTCAGCTACTTTATACACAAAATCTACTTTCGGAATGTTAGCCTCTTGATGGAGGTCGGAAATGCGGGTATCGAAAGGACGATCAAGGATCATCCTCAACTAAAAATTGTCAAAATCAGAAGCAATCCTCAAAAACAAAATAATCAAATTCATTTTGGGCAAAATGATTATTTTGAATATCTTTAGTTCATAATTCACTCACCAGGTAGCGCTAGTGTGAAATCAATTATGAATTGTTTGCCTTAGCTTAACACACGGCCTAGATAGAAAGTTTCCGTCTTGGGTAAAGTTATTCAGATGGAAAAGATCTCTCCTAAGGTAAAAAGTTTAGTTCAAAATGCACTCACCAGACAGCGCTAGTGTGATATTCATTTTAAATTGTTTGCCCTAACTTAACGTTTAGACAAGATAGAATGTTCCCGTCTTCGGCAAAGTTGTTCATATGGACAAGAACTATCCTATGGTAAATAATTCAGATCAAAGTTAACTCACCAGGCAGCGCTAGTGTGGCATTACTTTTTCAATGTTTGCCCTAACTTAACATATGGATTAGATAGAAGATTCCCGTCTTCGGCAAAGTTGTTCAGATGAACTGGACCTATCTTCAGAATTAGTGTTTAGTTCAGAAAACACTTACCAAGTTGCACCAGTGTGATGTTAATTTTTAACTGTTTTTCTAACCTAACGCATGGACTAAATAGAAGGTTCCCGTATTCAGCAATTTTTTTCTGATGAACAAGACCTATTTTGTGGTAAAAAAGTTCGGCACAGGTTTCACTCACCAAGTGGTGTTCGTGTGACATTAATTTAGAATGTTTTGCCCTAACTTAACATCTTAACTAGATTGAAAGCTCCCAACTTAGGCAAAGTTGATCAGATAGACTCAACCTATTCTATGGCAAACAGTTTAGCTAAGAATTTACTCATCAGTTTTCACTTTTGCTTCACATTGTTTCGAGTTTTTTGGTTTCATTGTACAGCGCCTATATGGAAGTTTTTTTTTTATTTCGACCAAGTTTTTAAGATGAGAATTTTATACTAATTGAACTTGAAAAAGAAATTTAATTTGATTTTTTTAAATAAACGATTTCACCGATTTACACGCCCCTGCGCTTTGGTCAGAGAGCGTATAGGGCGTCGTTGTGCCAATTTGGTCGTGGCACATTACGAGTATGAGAGAGTGATTGCAGTTTGCTCAAAAGTGCCTGAGTAAAATGCAAGTATTTTCGATGATTACCCGTAGTTGTTACAGTGAAGATATACACCCATATTCTCGTTTATGTCTGGACGTGTTTGCCATACAGAAACATTTTTATTTGATTTTGTGTGGTGGATGGGTTTCGGGCGTGGACAGGCATATGGGTGATAATATTAAGTTTACGTTAGGATAACGTTGAAACATTGAGAAATGTATCGCTTCAGTTTAAGAAGCACTTCACTTCGCAACCGATGAACCATTCTGACGGCCCACATTGCCGTGCTGGCGCCGTGTGTTGGCAGGGTCCAATATTGAACAGTTTGACGTTTATAAAGTACCATCAGTTAAAACTGTATGTAACTCTATACATTCTTAGATGTTTCTTAGTAGATTATCATGTTGGTGTAAGCTGATTCAAAGAGTAAATGGTATTAACATTGAGCTGTCCATAGTTGGGCGTTGTTGAACTTCTGGTACTTGCACAACATTTCATGTGAATACCAAAGTAACCATATAATCACAAAATAGCTTTAGGTGTGGGTTCAGAGTGGTACAATGTCACTGAGATATGGTTAGTTGGGTATTCAGATGAAACTATTACTTTAAAAAACTAATCCTGGTTGCATCTCTTTTTCGTTTTTTCGTTTGCATGTAACACTGTTTGATATTACTAACCGCACCGAGCCTTCATTCCGGGTGGTGAGCGAACCTGAAGAAGAAGAAGAAGAAGACCATAAACCCCTTCTCGGAACGAGTGTTTTGTTAGTGGACCTGGTTTGCAATTCAAGGTTGGACTCTGTGATGATAAGTATCACATAACAGGTAAAGTAGGCAGCATCATCTTTATCGAAATGTAAGTATTATTGACAATAATCATAACTAGATTATATGCAAATTTATATGATAGGTACCTGGATCAACGTTGTTTAAACATGCGCATTCAATCGAGACGGCTAATATATATATATATATCAATTTAAGTCAATATATATATATATATATATATATATATTCATTATAAATCACTATAAATTTCATGCATTGTTTCTTCTCATTGTAGACAGCGAATAACGAATAGCGAGCAAGGGCGCTATAACCTAGGCGAATACAGCATTCCCTCCGTATAGGTTACGTCCGCACACCGCTCTCTGTTGTCCTTCGACTCAGGTCGGCGGGATCGATTGAGGGATGGCAGTGGGTGGGCGGTGCCGTCCACGCTTGTACGGAGGGAGGACTGTACGCTCGAACACAAGGGGTAAATACCTGTGTTCCATCCCAGGAGATCGGACAACCAAGGAGTGTACATTAACTTTCTTAGCTCTGTCACTCCCAACGATTTATATAGCCTATTTTCAAATCCTGCATACGGAGCGGTTGGTACCTGTGGATTAAATGTTAACCACTGTCTATACTTATTAAGTAGACATGGTGAACATTCACTTCCACAAAAATTAACTAAACGCTACACAGTAGGCCTGGCCGCTTTATTGTTTGTTTCACATCCTTGATGTGCAGCAGGCATTAATAATGACAAGAAAAATGATAGATGTATCATTTTCCAGGATTCTTTCAAGTACTGGCTGTGTATGTGTAGACTAGACTAGACTAGACTAGACTAAATGATTATTTTGAATATCTCGATATTATCATCAATTCAGCATGAGGCAATAATTTTCCAACAATCGATGTATAAAAACCAACACAACACGTTCTATAGCGCTATATTAGTGTAAAATGAAAATAATCATTTCGCATTTGATCCTCAAAATCATCCCCACCAAGATGAAGATGAATATTGATATTGACAACAACACAGGCGATAATAAACATCCAGCCACGAATGAACAAAAACAAATGTTGACTTCGATACTCAGAGGTTGCCTTGATCAAGAGAATGTGTTTATGTCAAAAATCAAATTCATGCAAGTAGTTGGTCTATCTGTTAAGGTTGTCTTCATTTTCAGCTAAGTTGAGTGTAGAAGGAATGATTTTTATCAGCACTGGTTGGCATAATCAGCAAAGGCGTCAAGGCATCGTTGAAGCTTGTTTTTTATTTCACGAGACATCCTTCTCTTGACGGCTATAGCGGTATCATCTGCGAACAGGAAGAACACGCAACCGTTGCCCAAGGAAGGAATGTCGGAAGCGTAAATGCTGTATAGAGCCCAACAGACTTCCTTGCGGAACACCTGCTGGGATGGAAAATGTGTTGAAAAATTGCAACCATTCAACGATACCTTGAACGACCTTTGCTGGAGGTAGTTTGGGGTATTTCTTACAAGATGTGGTGGAAAGTTGAAGTTACAAAGCTTGTACAAAATTCCGTTGTGCCAGACATTATCAAACGCTTTCTCAACGTCTAACAAGGCCATGGCTGTGGACTTGGATACAGCTTTGTTACTTCGGATGTTATTCATCACCCGTACTAGCTGGTGATTGGTGGAGTGCCCCTTTCTGAACCCAATCTGTTCCGGAAGGAGAATGTTATTTTCCTCGACAAACTTGAGCAAACGATTGAGAATGAGTTTCTCGAACAATTTGCTCAGCGCTGAAAGAGGCTGATTGGTCTGTAGCTTGAAGGTAATGTTAGATCCTTTCCGGGAATGATTTTTGCTACCTTCCAGATACTTGGAAAGTTGTACAGTTCCAAGCATCTGTTGAAGATAGCAGTCAAAAACGAGTACACTTTCGTGCTCAGTTTCTTCAATACCAAGTTGAATATACCGTCAAACCCGGGAGCCTTCATGTTCTTGGTGGTTTTCAGCGCTGTGCTCCATTGTAATATATTCTGCGAGATGGACGACACAATGGAAGGCATCCAAGTTTTGTACACATTGTGAAACCTGATTTTCAAGCAGACTTTGGATGATGGAGCCAAGCAGATGCGAAGAAGCAATGTGGATGCCAATCGCATTTGCTTTCTCCTGCGGGGTGATTTTGAGTCGATCGTCATAAGGTGGAACGGGTTTGGGATGAGTCTTCAATAACTTGACTACCTTCCAGAATGGTCTGGAGCTGTCGTCCAGATTCTGGACAACCTGCCTGAAACTTTTGTTTCGGTGGGAGACCATTCTGGAAGTAATCTCCTTGTTCAGATCGGCTATTTCACGTTTTTGCACAGATCACCACCAGTCCTCTACAAATCTACCTGGCGTCTACAAACATTTCTTAAACGAATCACTAATTGGGTGTGGGAATTCGTAGGATTGGAGCAGGAGCTATGTTGACGCCTACCTCAGCCACCACCGGTTGGTGGTCGGAGCTTAAATCGTTGATTGCCACCGGCTTGGATAGCCCGAAGTTCGTCAGGAAGAAGTCCAGCGTGGAAGGGTTTCCCGCCGGAGAGATGAATGTCAGTTCACCCGGAAATTGCACCGTGTACAGCCAGTGTATGCTGCGAGTGGTCGAATAGTAGGCTACCGTTCTGGCTCCGTTGGTGACCATGCTTCGTGACGAGCATTCAGATCGCACCCAACAATGAATCGGGAGCTCGTGCGAGTGATGGCGGTGAGGGCGTTCTTGAATTTCTTCCTTAGTCCGCTGCTAGCCGCAGACTGGCGAGGACAATACACGGCTATGAACAGGACGTTTCCGGTTGGTGATTCCACCTCCACACTAAGGGCCTCGATGATAGAAGTGCGGATGTGGAGCAGAGTGTGAAAATTGATCCCCTTTTCGATACTATGCTTGCAGAGGAAGTCAGCAAGCTCGAGTCTTTTTGGCTCGTACAGAGCAGGCGTTCCATGTGACTATAGTTAAAGGATTAGACTCCATACTGAAAGGATAAACTTACCGAGCACTTGGATCTGTTCGGGCTTGTTGCGGCACTGACGAAGAGCGCTGGTCATGTCGACGAAAATCTTCATCAGCTCATCCGCAGAGAAGAGATCGGGATTGCCGTTTTGTGCTGGTGGTTGTCTCCAGAATCCAGAATCCAGGGGGGGATGGAGAGCTTTGTTCAGTTGAGGCACCAGACGTTTCTTGGCGGGGGCCGGATTGCACCCGTGGATTTGCTTGACCGTGTTGCGTAGCAGGAAGAGGCGGGAAATCCTCCAGTCTGAATGCCGGCGTATTGTCCTTCTTTCGTCCTGGTTGATTTCTTGTGGACGCCTGCTTTCGGATCCGTTTGAAATCTTCGCGTTTGGGGCACTGTTTGTCGGACCCTTGATGAGCGCCATTACAGTTGGCGCATTTGGCCGCTTCCGACTCGTCGACAACACACTCGGAGGAGATATGGTTTTGGGCGCATTTGCCACAGCGCGGCTTGACGAAGCAGTTTCGGGTGCCGTGCCCGAAATTCAGGCAACGTTGACACTGGGTGACGTCGTGACGGCCGCCACGGTATGGCTCCCATCGGACAATGATGGAATTGATGGAGTGGATAGCCTTCAACGCATTGAGCGTCACCGTTCCCTTCTGGAAATGCACCAGGAAAAGACAATCTGGATACCTTTTGACGTTCTCGTCCCTCCTTGTCATCCGGAAGACGGCAGTTGGGGCCAGCTTATAGCGGTTCTTGATTTCCGCTTCAATCAGCTTCGGGTCAAAATTCGGTAGACCCCTGATGACGACCTTGAATGGTTTCTCGTGATTACAAAACATGTCTGTTACCTCTATGTATGCATTTACTTTAACATTTGAAGTCCCTCCTTTTTTACAAATTCTGCGCAAAAGATACTTTATGCACCGCCCCCTTCCTAAAAAATCGGCGGGAACTTCTGTGAGGGGTGAGCTATTTTGTGTGCAGAATGTGTAAAAAAGGAGGGACTTCAAATGTTAAAGTAAATGCATATATAGAGGTACCAGACATGTTTTGGTACTCTAACAATAATCATGTCATGTCAGGTACTCTAATAATAATCTAATTGCCAGACATGTTTTGCACTGTAGTGTCCTCTGTGATTAATTATAGGAAAATAGATTGTGTGTAGTTTCCGATAGATGTCACCGCAAACAACAGTAGTGACATCTGATGGAACATGTATGCAGAAGTTTGACAAAATGATTAATTCCTCGGACAAGCCGGGATGCCAGATTTGAAGATATTTTTTCATTTTGAAGACATTTGAAATTCTATGGACATTTTTATCCCGTAGATATTTTGAAGACATTTCAAGTTTTGAGAAGATTTTTGAAGACTTGCTGAAATTGAAGAATTGAAATAGAAGCTTTTTTATATTTTAAGCAGTACAGTGCATATTTTTTGCATTGACGTAATATTTTAAGCTCCTTTTTGAAATGGTAGATTATGAATAATGTGAAGTACACTGGGGCAAGTTGAAACACGCGGGGAAGTTGAAACGTTATTTCGCCTTTTTGGCTATATTTGGGCCTCACCAGAAAATACAAACACTGGTATAGCCGTTGTTCAGCTGTATATAGCCAAAAGGCGAAATAACGAGCCTACGGTTACTTGGGAGTACTGCAAACTACTAGATTAGCAATATTCTCAGCAATTATTCGCTTCCGGCAATAGATACGCCTACCGTTTCACCTTCCCCACGCGTATCAACATGCCTCGGTGTACCTTAATCAAAATCAGTTGGTTTTTTTTTTCAAAACAATACTTGATCAACCTCAAGACTTGAAAAAAAATCCACATGACTTTTCAGAAATATTAGTTGGAGATCTTCTTGATCAACATGTTATCAAAAAAGAATGTCTGAGAGACGTCATTTAACAGGGTTGAACATCTTCAGAATATTACTAGAATTATTGTAATCTTCGATCAACTGTAAGTTTTTTAAATACTTCCTGACCAACGTACCATCCATCTTGGGAATATAGTTAAGAGACACAATTTTAACGTTTGAACAGTTCTAGATAGAGCTGGAGTTAGGGTGTAGCAGCTTTTGTAAACAATGGTTTCTCTCGATGATTTCTCGAAAGTCTGACAAATAGTAATCACTGTCAATTAGAGGAAGACTTCTCCTACCCGATGGATATGTTGTTTTGTGTAGGCGTGCCTTGAATTCCTAGAAATCAACAAAATAAGTTATTGTTTACAAAGGCTGTTACGCCCTAATTCCAGCTCTATCTAGAGTTAACGATCATCAGATCTTCATCTTGATTAACATGAAGACTTGAAAAAGTAACCAGAGTACTGATGTAATATATTGAAATGTTTGATCAGCTTAATTTCTTTGAATTATTAATAAAGCCGCTTAATAAGAAAATATGCAATCATCCAGCAATCTTGGGAGAGTACAGGGTGTTACAATCAAAATTTGATCGACTTAAACTTGACGCATTTCTTTTAATCGGATTTAAAAAAAACCAGAACATCCCTCATATTATAGGGTTGTGCGATGATGCCTCCATTTGGATTTTGACATTTGCTTTTCAGAAAATCCGAACTACTCGCGTCACGTCTGCTGCCTTTGCTAAACACGAAAAAAGGCCATGAAGTGGTATACCGCCAACAACGTGGTGTCCAAGTACGAGAACCCTCTCAACACGCCAGAGCTCCGCCCAATCGAAAAATATTGAGCCATCGTCAAGCGAAACGTGTAGAAGACCTAAAAAACTGTTAAGAATACCCAAAAAACTGAAACGATAAGCAGTTTAAGGGGGTATTCCCAATCTTTTGCCTTTTTTCGGCCTGTTTTTCAATTATTTTTTTTCAAGGAAAATGAATAGTAATGCGCCTAACTCTTTGGGATTCTTGTTTATTGAACATTAAAGTTTACAAATAATTTTTTTTCGACATAAAAAAAGACATTATTGACGTCACAAAATGGCGGCAAACAGACCCCTGTTCGCCGCAAACGCCTGGACGGGCGAAGACTTTTCTCTGGAACGGCTTCATCTGAAACAGATTTCGTGATGAAATTATAACCTGCATAAGATTCTCTGGAGCTTCTCCCGTTGGCAGCAAAAAATCTAGCAAATTAACAAAATGGCGGCCATATGAAAAAACAGGCGATTTTTAGCCCGCTTTTTTGCAGCTTTAAGGTCTTCAAACAATGTTAAATGTTAATATTTTTGGCTGAAAGTGGGAGAAGCTCCAAAGAATTTAATAAGGAACAAAATGCGCAAAGATTCAAGTCAATATCTCTTATAGTTTCTGAGAAAAATCTTCGCCCGATAAAAAAAAATGTGGTTTCGAGAAAAACGCGTTTAAAGTTTTGACTTTAGTTAAAACCATTTGGGGGTTCTTACCATTAGTCAGCTATGCCTGGACACCGAATTCGCTGATCGGAAAACGGCTTGGGGGGATGAAAGTATATAGTCTAAAGTACAAAAAAACGTGAAAAAAAAAATTTGAATTTTTGAAAAAAAAGATCGGGAATACCCCCTTAAGGAAACTGGCGTTCTGCGGCAAGCAAAGTGGACGAGGCGGATGTACAGAATCTGATGGCAGGAGTTAAATGAAAGGCCCAGCCATTCAGATTCAGTCAGCCGGGAGCTTAGCTGAATATTTTTTTCTGTATTTTATACTAATTGAAGTTCAAAAAGAAAAATAATTCGATTTTTAAAAAAAAAACCAATTTACACGCATTCTTGTTTGACCAAATTTTGATTGTAACATCCTTTATCTGAAAGACGCAATTTAAATTGTTTAGAACAGTTGTTGAGTATCATACTTGATCAAGACTTCAAAGAAGACTCAAATGATTTTCGTCCCTTTTCCTTTAAACGGGGCTCCTTTAGCTGCTTTCCGAATTATTATTGAACTTGTGATAAATTACGCAATCTATTGGAAATCTCCGTCAACTTCTACAAGTTACCTGAACTTCAAATATTTAAGTTTCTCACATTTCTGGATTTATACCAAGTTTTCTGAACTTGAACGCGTTTATTATAACTTATACAATGCACTATGGTCCAAAACAGAAATTTAGCAGGAAAACCATATTTACTCTGTTGCTATTGATTATAGAGGGTTCTTTTTTATATTGAAATTGTCCTCCTTTTTGTAAAAAAACGATGATTAGGGTGATTCGTATTATAATAAAAATTAGACATCTAACTTTTTAGTTTGAGTTAGTTAGTTATCATTATTAAGGAGACTTTCAGCCGAACGCAGGTTCGTCTCCGGAACCCCTAAAGGGGGTTCCCCAAATCACAAAGTTGAAAAATTGAGGAGTGCCCATAGGGGACACTTCTAAAAAGAAAGAGAGGGTTCCTGAGAGGAGGTTCGGAAAAAAGCCAATAAGCGCAGCGGAACGACTGGGTTCTTTGCTGAGAGCATTTTTTATGTTGCAAGAAATACCGTATAGGTCTATGACTTCTTGGTATTGTGGGCAGTGGCATATCAAGTGCTCCACCGATTGATGAATCTGGCAAATTGGGCAACGTCGATGGAATTCGCCATTCCTAGGGTTACCATATGGTATCCTAATGGAGGACATGTCCTCCTTTTTCAATAATTTTTCTACATCCTCCTTTTGCCCGAAAATGTCCTCCTTTTTAATCCTTGCATTTTTTCCAGTAACATACCCATAAAATTATTTTCAAAGAGTTGTTTGCAGAGCTTATTTGTTCAATTATTTCACAACCTCATCTTATCTAGCAAATGCCATTCGATGGTGGGACTAGGAGTATACTACAGCTGTCAACCCCCCCATTATTTAGGCTGCAGTCCATTTGATGAATTTCAACTTATATTTGACAGATGGAAAATTTTCAAATAAACCTGCTATTCTACCAGACTTAATTCAGACAAACCAGGAATCAATTATTACAAACAATTTCTCGAAAATCGGACAATCAACAACAGAGGGATTTTCGAACATTATAATTTATTTTCGAAGTGTCAGTGAAAATTAATCGAATGGAACACAGCCTTAGCATAAAGGTAACTCTTAGACTAGAAGGTCCCGAAGAAACGTGCCCAACTTTTTGGCTCAGCTCTGGTACTATCTTCGGTCCCAAGTTAATCGATGCACCCCTCAAACATTATGAAAATACACGAACCCCTCATTTTATCTATCAAACTTTCATAGCGAACCAAAACAAACATAGTGTAGTACTAGAATTTCGACTAGAATGGGGTACGCTAACAGATTTACATGGGATCAATAGACTAGTCAAGTGGTGAGCCATTTTATAATCGTTAGTTTTCACCGGTTGGCCTTAGACTGTGTTCTATTGTTCTGAATTTTTACTTAAATTTGCATTTCGAAAATAAATTATAATGTTCGAAAATCTCACTGTTGTTGATCGTGTGATTTTCGAGGTGTTTGTCAAAATTGATTCCTGGTCTGCCAGAATAAAGTTTGGTACAATTTGAAAATTTACTATCTTTCAAAACTAAATTAAAATTCACCAAATCGAACACAGCCACACAGATTGAATCCAACATGTGTTCAATTTTGACGTTCTGGTTCTATGGGATTTCAGGTTTTTCAAGCATAATCATTCAAATCAACGTATCTGATGTTGTAAACAATCAATTCAATCGACGATTTGTGGCAACTGCAAGTTCACTCACAGAAACTAACAACACCAGCTCGTAGGCGAAAGTTTCCCCTACCTGATGATGGTGTTTGTTTGCGTGGTTGAGTTAGCAGTTAAGACAAATTGACAGTGGGGCGTATACACGATGATCGATTCTCTTCATCGATTTCCTCTTTGCATTGCTACAGGTAAGCGAAACGATTTTTCTAGAATTCGTTCAATGCAGAGTTGTAACAGGTTATATTGGCTATCAAAAGCAACAGCAAACGCACCGAGAAACGTTAATTCTAGCGAGTTATTAACAAAAGAGAAAATCGACGAAGCGAATCGATCAACGTGGTTACACCATAGAGGTCACTCTAAGACCACTGGGTCCCGAAGAAAATCATTATTATTTTTGGCTCACTCAGTACCAGAACAACGGTCCCAAGCAGTCCCAAGCTATTTCACTCACCCCTGCATGTTCTGCATGAATCCACACACCCCTGATGTTATCTGTCAAACTTTCATAGCGAATCAAAACAAACATAGTGTAGTAATAGAATTTCAACTAGAATAGGGTACGTTAATCGTTTGCTTGGGACCAATAGGCTACTAAAGTGGTGAGCCAATTTAAAATCGTTAGTTTCGTATTGATTGTTGGTTACACCATAGAGGTACACGGTAGACTAGTAGGTCCCGAAGAAACGAGCTCTACTTTTTGGCTCAGCTCTGGTACTATCTTCGGTCCCAAGCTAATCGATTCACCCCTCGAAACATAGGAAATTCCGCTAACCCCTCATTTCATCTGTCAAACTTTTATAGCGAATCAAAACAAACATTGCGTAGTACTAGAATTTCGACTAGAATGGGGTACGTTAATCGTTTGCTTGGAACCAATAGGTTAGTCAAGTAGTGAGCCAATTTAAAATCGTTAGTTTCGTATTGATTGTTGGTAACACCCTTTTACATGCTCACTGTCGAAAGTGTAGATTGAAGAGATGGTTTACAAAAGCAGATACTTCGATTAGTTACGCTTGATTTGTTTAGGCCGCTGTCATACTGAGGCTGTGTTCCATTTGAAAAATTTTCACTTAAATTTGACACTTCGAAAATAAATTGACTTCTTGCCGCAAGATTTCACCAATACAACGTTGCTAGTGTAGCCGTGTAAATTCGATTTGTTTATTATTTTCAACCACGAAATCAGCTGTCAAAGTGTTCGACTTGACAGCGGTTTGTTTTTTATTTTCAACCAGTAAAATTCTTGTATTAGTGAAACTGCTCACTAATACTAAAGGTGGTAGAGAACTCTATTAAGATGTTCGAAAATCCCTCTGTTGTTGATCGCCCGATTTCCGAGAAAGCGTCTGTCAAAATTGATTCCTTGTCTGTCAGAAATAAGTCTGCTGGAATAGCAGGTTTATTTGAAAATTTTCCATCTGTCAAATTTAAGTAAAAATTCACCACATGGAACACAGTCTGAGAACGAAGAGGCACGCTGTCCTACTGAGGCTGTGTTCCATTTGGTAAATTTTCACTTAAATTTGACAGATGAATTTTTTCAAATTACTAGTCAATCTAGCAAATTTATTTCTGACCGGCTGATCAACAACTGAAGGATTTTCGAACATCTAATTTATTTTCGAAGTGTCAAATCGAAGTGAAAATTTTCCAAATGAAACATAGCCTGAGAGCGAAGAGGAAGCGTGAAATCAAATGTAAGGAATAATATAAATAATAGATTTTTTTTGTATAAAACGCTAAGCACGCCTCTTCGCTCCCACTATAGCAGCGCCTTGAGATCCTATGTTGAGTCAGTGGTAAAATTAACAAGTTGCTTAGATGTTCCATGTTGGTTTTCAATCAACGATGACATGTATCTTAATGTATGTACATGATAAAAGTTGGGATGGTTTCAAGGCGTAAAGCTGTAGTTTTCATGCAAATCAGCTAGACTAGATCATTTCCAAGTATCAAAAATGAATTATGAAGGCTAGTTTGATGCTTTTTTCAGAATGATAACGAGAAGATGAATTGAATTGGTAACGACTATAAGTTATGACAATCTCAATTGAACCTTTGCAAATCATGCATTTTGTGATAGCGCACATATTATTAAAACGTTTGATAAAAATTCAATGTTAAACTTTAATGTTAAGAAAAGGAATCATTGTCCTCCTTAATCTCCAAACCTCAAATGAAATGTCCTCCTTTTCAAGTTTTGCATATGGTAACCCTAGCCATTCCCAGCAATGTTGTGCGACATTCGAGTGTGTCCTGACCTCAGCCTAGACAACACCACTTGTGAACGGTGCTCAGGTAGGTCTTCCCATCGGTGCCTCTCTCCTTTTATCTTACGGATCAAAAGATCTCTTCTGCCTAACCAGTCCTTGTTCCAGTTCTCCCATGTAATTTTTAACAGCCAATTTATTAAGTCTGGACCTGGAACTTCGCTTGTCAGTTTGTTCATTAGTCGACCAGAAGAGGCGAGGTGGTCGACTTCAACGTTACCCTGGATGCCGCAGTGGCCAGGTATCCAGGCAGCGGTGGTGTTGGGTGGAGCGGACTGGATGATGGCCTGGATCCACGGGTGTGTGGGGTACTCGGCATCGAGGGCGGCTACAACGCTGGCTGAATCCGTGAAGAGCACGATGGGTTTATTAGACGGCGTGGTGATGGCGAGAAAATTTTGCACTGGTCGGGAAGACTGTGACATATACTTATTTCGCGGCCAGATATCCCAATTCCGGTTCTACCTTGTGCGACAGAACTATCGGAATAGCGGATCTTGTGATTTTTATATCGACGGTGTATAAGGTCCATGTGTATCTGGTTCACGGCGAGGGGGTTAGCACCTGCTTTAAAATTATTCTTAATTGTCGAATCGATAGAAATTTTGGGTAGATTCCAACTCCTGGCTCCACACCAGTGGACCGTGGACACTGAAGGGAGCGCCTGGTTGGCTGTGCTGTGCGCTTTGAGACGGTCGAAGGGGAGGACACCTTCTTCGAAGCATGCTGCTAAACCCGGTGTAGACGGGAGAAGGCCAGAGGTGATTCGGATTGCTCTTTGATATACAGGAGTGAGTTTCTCGATGAGGGTTGTTCTGGACATACAGGTTAGTTCAATCCCGTAGGTGAGTCGTGTTTCGATGACGGCTTTGGAAATCCGGATCCGGAGGTATCGATTGCTGTCTGGCGATCGAGCGAATGAGGTTTAACCTCGACCGACATTTAGATCTCACTTCATCGAATGAGAGGCTGCGGTCAATACGAACTCCCAGAACCTTAACAGATTTGTGTTGCGGTACGGCTTGAGATCCGATGGTGATTGGTGACGTCAGAGATCGGTGGTTGTGAGAGCAGATGTGTGCGAAAGCGCTCTTCTCCGCAGACAGCTCGAAACCAGCATCGATGCTCCATCGATGAATATATTTGACGGCTTGGTTTAACTTGATATGGAGGGCTTTAATTGTTCTTTTGACGGCTATTAGTACAATGTCATTGGCGTAAACAAAGATGAAGATCTCCGCTGGCAGGTTGCTGAAGACTCCAATAATTTTAATCAGGAATAAGGTGACCTAGTTTGAAGTTATAGGTGGTTACATTGGTAGTGGAAACACAATTTCAAGTATCTTTGCTAAACATTTTTGTTAACTCTTCATCTGACCATACTAGAGCTATTTTTCTGCTTTACGTTAGGGTGTCCCTAAGAAAATCATTTTTTTTTATTCTAACTTTTATGTTTTTAATTGTTACGAATAAGTGATCCTCAGAAGACACATTTATGCTGAAAATGTCTTCTTCTTCTTCTTCTTCGCATTTCAAGCTAATTGCATATCGCATATTAGCTTATTGCGTGCTCTCAACTTAGTGTTCAAGATGCACTTCCACAGTTATTGTTTGAGAGCTTTCGATGCCTGTACCATTTTTGCATTGATATGATTGTGTGGCAAGTCCAATCATACTTCTATGCCCAGGGAAGTTGAGAAAATTTCCAACCCGAAAAATTCCTAGACCGGACCGGGAATCGAACCCAGCCGCCTGCAGCATGGTCTTGCTTTGTAGCTGCGCCTTTACCGACTGAGCTAAGGGAAGCCCCAAGCTGAAAATGTATTTGGGTATTTACAATTCAAAAGTTGTGGGTAATTTTAATCCAAAAAGCATGCAATCTATCTTCTTCTATCTGACCCTTATAGAATCGGAAACTACTGAACCGATTGGCGTGAAAATTTGTATACAGGGGTTTTTGGGGACGTGGAAGGTTCTTATGATGGTTCGAGACCCCTTCCCCTTCTATAAGGGGGGGGGGCTCCCATACAAATGAAACAGAAATTTCTGCATAACTCGAGAACTAATCAAGCAAATGGAACCAAATTAGGCATGTGGGGGCGAGTGTGGGGGTATAAGGAGATAATCATAGGGGGTAGCCCCTTAGATAATAGGGGGGGGGCTACGTACAATATAGCATGCTTTTTTTTAAATCGGCGCATAAACTCAAGCTAATATTGAATCCCGAGCAAGACCGGGCACACTCAGCTAGTCTTCAAATATAAATATCTCATATAGGTGGATAGATAATTTTATTCTTGATTCGGCTTTTGAAAAGTCATGAAAAGCGCAACACTTGAGGCTAAAATTGTGAGAACTGTGAGTATGGTCCGATGAAGAGTTAGAAAAATTGTTTCCTCAGCAAAGTTTCTTGGAATATATTTTTCTACTTATTTGGTAAAGAATGTAACCTAATGTTAAGCAAACAAAAAAGTAAGATTTCTGATTTAGGTTAAAATAAGAACCACCCTAATCATCGTTTTTATAAAAAGGAGGCCCATTTCAATATAAACAACTACGGCGAAGACACTTACCCTCTAAAATCAATAGCAACAGAGTTTCCTGCTAAGATTCCTTTTCAGACCATAGTGCAACGTTTCCAGAATATAAACCAAGTTCCTTTAGTTTCTAGAAAACATCCTCAACTTCAACGAAGATCCCTGAACATCTTCAAAGTTCCATATTTTTTCAAGCTCTCTTAATCATACTTCATTCAATCTTTGAACATCTATTAACTGCTCCGAACTTCAGAACATATTTTCAAGCTTTTCTACGCATATTTCTGAACATCTTGGTTCTCAAAACTTCCAGTTAGACCTCTAAAAAGCTGCATCGAAGTTCCCTAAACTAATACGAAGATCCCTGAAATTCTTAAAAAATTGCTGAACTTCAACGATTTATTTTTTCTTATTTTCCATTCCATTCCCTGAACTTCTACAAAGTTTGCTGAGGTTCAACAAAGGTTGCCAATCACCTACTAAAGGGTGTCCACGATGAAATTGCCACACACAAAATTGATTCGCAAAATTCGAGTTTTCATCCGATTGCCATCAAATTTTCAGGGATTGAGAAATAACTATTAAACTTCATTTTACCATTTTACTCGTATTTTATTTACAGTCCATACGCAAATGTCCGCACCTTGGCCTTAACCCCGGCCATAAGATTCTGCACAACCTGTGAATCAACCGTTTTTTGCATGTAAACCCATACTTTCTTCAGTTCCTCGACTGTCTTCACTACCTTAGGTCGTTTAAGAAGGTGCTGCTTCATAATCGCCCAGTACTTCTCGATGGGGCGGAGCTCCGGAGTGTTGGGAGGGTTGAACATTTTCGGCACGAAATTGACCTTATTGTCCGCATACCACTTCAGCACGTCCTTGGAGTAGTGGCATGAGGCCAAATCCGGCCAGAAGATTGTTGGGACGTTGTGGGCCTTCAGGAGAGGAAGCAGCCGCTTCTGGAGGCACTCTTTTATGTACACCTGTCCGTTCATCGTGTCCTGGGTCACGAAAGGTGCACTCCGCTTCCCGCACGTGCAGATGGCTTGCCAAACCAGGAATTTCTTTGCAAATTTGGACATCTTCTGAGTGCGGACATGCTCCGGAACGCTGAACTTATCTTTGGCCGTGAAAAACAGGTTGCCGGGGATCTGTTTGAAGTCGGCCTTCACATATGTTTCGTCGTCCATGATGCAGCATTCAACTTTCGTCAGCATGTTGAGGTACAACTTCCTGGCACGGGTTTTGGCGGACTTGTTCTGCTTCTCGTCGCGATTAGGGGCCTTTTGTACCTTGAACGTTCGAAGCCCAGCCTTAGTTTTGGCCTTCTGGACAAAACTTCGGCTTAGGTGCAGCTTCTTAGCCACATCCCTAACGGAGGCGTTCGGATTTCGGTTGAAGGCCCCAACTACGCGGTTGTGATTTTTGGTGTTGAACGGAATACTTTTTCCTTCACTTCTGGGCTTCCGATCGGTGGTCAACCGTTCCTCGAACCGCTTAATCACTCGCGACACCGTGGAATTCGCGATTCCCAACGTTTTAGCGATGGAACGATGCGAGAGATCCTTGTTCTCGTGATGAATGCGCAAGATTTTATCACGCACGAGCTGTTCTTTCGACTCCATTTCCGCGAGTTTTGATCACAGGACTTTAAAACTTGCAGGATGTAAATAATGCACTACGAACTAAATCCACCCAAATTTTCATTAAATTCTACCCAACGGTTAAAAAGTTAGAGCAATTTCATAGTGTGGCAATTTCATCGTGGACACCCTTTAGCTTTATTGAACTTTTACATAATTCTTTACACTTCTAGAAAGTTTGACGAAAGTCCTCGAATTGCTAGGTAATTCTCTAAACTTTAAATAAAGTTCGCTGATCTATTACGAAGCACGCTGCATTTCGACTAAGTTCACTTCTTTTTCACGCCAAATGATGAATCGATCAGACTAGACCTTCTCCGACTGACTTGAAACTTTGTTTGTTATGCCCAGTTCCACGCCAAATGACGCATCGGAAAAACTCGGCCTTCTCCAATTTGCAGGACACGTTGCATAATTGTGTTATGAGCAACCATCTTTGTCAACTTCAATAAATTGTAGCACGAAAACGTCTCTTCTGATCGAAATGACTTATGAGACTAATTTGTAGAAAAAAATAATATGATGTGATTTGAATAGAAAATTATACACAGTAATTTATTTTTAAATTTCGAGCTAAAATTACAATTTTTTTTTTAAAACTTATATATCTCAAAGAGTGTATCTTAAATTTTTAGGTATGGGAAAAACTCTAATGTTGGCCTATGGATCTAAGATTGGGCCCATCGCTAAAAATCTGCTATTTATCAATTTTATCTAGATGAACTCGTCATTGAGACGGTACTCATGGATATTTTTGGTCGCTATTGAACATTTAGTCGATTGCTGAATTTATGTGAGGGCCCAAATTAGGAGCATTTAGGCCGACATTACATCCATTTCTCCTATGCTTTTATAAAAAAAGCTCATGAAAAATGCAAACTTTTGGATTATTTAAAACCATGGACACCTGAAAATTTTCAACAATTGTAGAACAAGAACTTTTTGTATTTTTTTAAACTTTTAGCTGACACGGTTTTTTATAAAATTTCTACAAAGGAATAATATTTGAGACACTCCAAATCGTTTTCTGATTACATACAAGCTCATAATACTGCCTGTAAGTATATTGTATAGGCCAATTGTATTACTGTAAATAATAATAATTATTTTCTCAGGAGTTCAAAAGATTTGTGATTTTCGACAAAGTTGTTCTGCATAGTGTTCCCAATCGACATCCGAGGTTTGGTTAAAATTGAGCATTTTTTTTTTTGAATTTTTTGGCAAGCAAATGAATAGTTTCGTGTTATTTGCCAAGCAATTTAAAATTCTCCCGCGAATCCAGATCATAAAGAAATCCGCTTAAATATTGCCAAGTTGTTACGCATCGAAAGAGCATTGGGGAGCATAGAATTGTGATCCAACAGATAAACTTGACCCACCCACATAGTGTCCACTTATACGAAGTTTCCTGATTTTTTCAAAGTTCCCTGAAGCTCTACGAGGTTCCCATAATTTACATGAAGTTTCATAAATGTCTACGAAGTCTCTGATGGTTTACGAACTTCCTAGAATTCCTACAAAATTCACTGAACTTCTACACAATTTGTTGAACTTCTACAAAATTCTATGCAATTCTATCACTGAAGTTCTCCGAAGTTCGCGGAGCTTCTACAAAGTTAGCTGAACTACAATAACATTTGCTGCACTTCAATAAAGTTTCCTAACCTTCCACACAGTTTCCAGAACTTTATCAAAGTTTCCCGGACTTCTACGTGGTTTCCTGAAATTATTTGATGTTCCCAAAACTTCCATGAACTTCTTATGAGTAAAGATGCTTAAATGACGCAGCATTTTAGGGTGAAATTTTCAAGTAAGCACTACTTTCTCTTTTCAATATCTCCGAATCGAATGAAGGCGCAAAAAAATAAATAGTGGAAATGGCTCTAATGTTGGCCTATGGATCTTAGATTGGGCCCATCGCTAAAAATCTGCTAATTATCAATTTTATCTAGATGAACGCGTCATAGTACCATCCCACTAATGGATATTTTTGGTCGCTATTGAACATTTAATCGATTGCTGAATTTATGTATGGGCCCAAATTAGAAGCATTTAGACCAACATTACATCCATTTCCCCTACTACACAGAAGTTTTTGTCAGTTAATCTGTCTTTTCAAAATGCAATATCTCAGGAAATAGGCAAATTATTTTTTGTCATTAAGTGTTTCTTATCTAAAAAGGATGGAGTCATTAAATTGAAAATTAGGTTTCAAACAGCTTAAAGAATATGGCAAAGAATTCTGTCGTAAATATCTATGAAAATTTGAGGAAAATATGAACAAAATATTAGAGTTAATAAAAAAAATGCTAAAGAGAATTCCTACAATAGTCTTGGAAAATTTAAAAGGAGTTCTGTCCAGAATTCCAACATAATTCTGTGATGAAGTCCAAAAAATTCGGAGACGAATGCCAAAGGATTTCTGGGGAAAAAAATGAAGTTCTGGATTGAATTCCTACGTTATTTTTAAAATAGTTCAAAAGGAGTTGTGAGGAGAACTTTATGAAAAAATCCTAGGGTATTTTGTTGAAAATTGCATGGGGATCTTGAGGACAACATCAGATTAATTTTAATGAGAATCTCTAGAGAATTCTTACAGAATTTTAGGGTACAGTAATTCTTAGGAAATATCTATTAAAAATTACGGATCTATGGGGGCGACCCCGGCGTAGAGGTTATCATCCATACCTCTCACGCCAAAGTCATGAGTTTACATCTCACTTCTCACATCAAGTCACGAATGACCCAAGTGACTATAATAAAAAAAACGGATCAATGAGGAGAATTTCAAGGGATTCCTGAAGAGATTTCCGAAGGATTTCTAAGAGCGTATTCACTGGATGTCAAACAAAATTTTGCGAAAAAATTAAAAGGAATCGAATTCTCATTTTGAGTGACCGCTCACGAATCATAAAACCGTTAATTGTGACTCTTGTTTTATGTGTCAAACGCATACTTTACAACTTCTTCCAAGTGTTTCTTATGTAATAAAGGATGGGGAAGACGATGGAGTCAAAATATTAAAATACATTCATTTTGTGAGAAATGCTTTTAATATTTTCAAACGTGATTTAAAAATATTTGGCAACACTGCACAGTGGTCCAGAATGCAGATTTAGGTGGAATGATATGCTTTGAGCCTGAAATTGAAACTTTAGACTAAAAGTCTCTTCTACAAAGTTGTTCCTTATAGTTATGCCCTCATTTTTATGACAATGAATTCTAGGTTCATTAAAATCAAAAATCTAACTTATTTGTTTGAATAAATTAAGGTATACATTCTTCGGCCAAAGAATGAAATTTCTCATGAAAGTCATCTTCTAGAGACTTTTAAAACTCTTTAAGACGAATGTTTTATAGCGAAATTTGTTGCCTGTATCTCTTCTAATAAAAAAAGATATACCCGAATATAGTAAAAAATATGAATAAATTCAAATTGATTTTTTACGAGTTTAAAAAATAACATACCTCCAATTTTTTTATATTATTGAGAATAACATACGCCCTTTCAAATGCCGTAGAAAAACTTTTTTTTTTTGCCCCAACCAGAGATATTAACATTTGAATAGTGCATATCTTTAGTATAAAAACGTCAATAACTCTTGATCGGCGAAAGATATTGACAAGCTTTGTGCGGTAAAAATTTGCGCCTTCTTAAGATCTATAAGTTATTTGAAGACACATTTGCTGAGAAATTCGAAATAAGAAAACTAGAGCAAAACAACTGTTTTTTTAGAGCCACCCTAACTCAATTCAAGAAAATAGCTCTAAATCAGCCAATTTAAGAGATACAAAAAAGTTGTTTTCTACAAAGTTGCTTGAAATTAGCTCAGCTATAACTTTGCCGAAGAATGTGTACCTTAATTTATTCAAACAAATAAGTTAGATTTTTGATTTTAATGATATAAGGAACCACCCTAGAATTCATTGTCATAAAAATGAGGGCCTAACCATAAGGAACAACTTTGTAGAAGAGACTTTTAGTCTAAAGTTTCAATTTTAGGCTCAAAACATATCATTCCACCTAAATCTGCATTCTGGACCACTGTGCACTGTTAAAAAAATAATTCTGAGTTAGATGTATTGTCAAATTTTTGTATGAAACCATACCCAAAACCACTGTAGCTTTATTCGCTCCGGAGATATTAACAAAAAAAAAGCAGTGCTTTCTTAAAAATCACGACAGCTAAAAAAATGCTTTGTTGGACACCGAAGGGTTCCTGCAATCTGTACAACAATTATGATTTCTAAAATTTGAAATTTAATAAGTAGGGGAACTAGGGGCAAGAAGGTCACCCGGGGCAAGAGTGCCACCTTCAATATATTTTGAAAATTAAATCATTTCAATTTTATCTCACGATAAACCTATGCACGGTATTCCTATGAAGCATTCTAAAAAGTTCTGTCCGAATCGAAGTCGTAAAAAAAAAATTCAAAAAATCATTTTGTGTTGATGCATTGAAAAGCTAGTTTTTTATAAGAATAAGGCATCATAAAATAAGGTTTTCGGAATTTCCAATTTATTTTTTTCACAATTTCTGCATTGAGACATCACTATTGACGGTTGTTTGACACATACATAAAAATAAATTATTAAATATTTTGTTTAATTAATCAAAAATTATATTCCTAAAAATAAACTTTATACGGGGCAAGAGTGCCACCCCTACATTTATGTATTAAATTGTACAAAAATGTTCAGAAATTAACACAATTGGGCATTTATGTTTCCAATATACATTGTTTTCGTGAAATTTTGGAAAACAAACTGTATAAAATAGTATCAAAAATAGTTTCCATTTGAATCTTTGACGCACATGGTTTATATGTTTTAGATATAAAAAAAAATATATCGTTAAGTTTAGAAATGAACATTTATCAGTTTCACTTCATTTTAGACATATGGTCTTTTTGCCCCATAAGAGTGGCCCTCTTGCCCCGTAGCATTTTTAGAGCAGGTTCGACATGACATTTTGAAAAAATCATTAACATTTTTTGATGGGGTTTAATTTTAATTTCAATGATGATACATGGAGACAAGGTTATAAACTTACAATTCGATTAACAAACTCCTATAAATATTCACGGAATCACATATAAAAACGCGCTATCGTTAGGGTGACCTTCTTACCCCTAGTTCCCCTATCTCTTCCAAATTTGGTCAAAATCGGAAGAGGTCAATTTCACTTTTGTTGTTTTTCTCAGTCACGTGGTGTGGAATGACCTGCATACGGTATTCGAAATATGTAATCAGACACTGAATATACGCATTCTGTGGGTGGTGTAAAACGGGAAACCATCCTTAAGCATTAATATTTCAAAACAGCACTTCCCACTTATCCCGCAGTCGCATTTTCCCTGATCCACCTTTAGCTGATTGTATTACTTGTACTGTATTGCACTCAGCTCTAAAAGTTCCCCGCCATTTCATAAGAAATGCGTTCCTTTTAATCAACTTTTCGTTATAAAAAAATAACCCCGCCATTCCTCGTACAATCGAGCGCACTGTGGTGTATTTTTCAAAGCATTCACATCATTTCTGCCGACACAAAAAGAAACACGTTACCAATTTACAAATCACGTTTCATGTTCAATTCATCTCTTTGAAGCTTCACATTACCCGGCTATGTTTTTTTTTGGCCCACGATTCAGTTCCACTTTTTTAACTCCGTAAGCCGATTTTACATTATGCAGCAATCCATCGCTGACTTCGAAAGTCTGCTTTTAATATTTCAATACCCTGCATTCCCCCCTTCACACCACTTCCCCAATTCCAATGATGGCAACGATCAATAAACGTATGCCGATTGCAGCAGAGCAGTATGCAAGTGCACCAAATTCTACCCGAGCGAAAATCATTCTACCGTGAAAGATTGATGATCCATCAGCCCCCCCCCCCCCCCCCTGTTCCCACCTTCCCTCACTTACTTTGGGAGGATTTTCCCAATCTTTTTCCACACATAGCTGACTGTCATGCCATGATCCTTCCATCCCGCGTAAAACAGGTCAAAGTGCATCAGCGGTAAACAAAATGAGCAAAAAAAAAGTACATCCCCCCCCTCCCCCAAAGGATGACGATGATGCATGCAGCCAGCTGCAGATTTATCTGCTGTATCCGCGTAAAAGCAAAACTCCTCTTTAGGTACCTACCTCAGGCAGCGAGCAGCAGCAGCCTACATAAGTAGTTATGGTTCACTTAATTTTCCGAACAAACTACCAAAGCCCTGAGAGAGAGAGAGAGAGAGTGTGAGCGGAGTGCATTACGATGTTTGTAAGTTTAACTGCACGAACAGAGCGAGCGAGATTTCCGCCGGATTTTATTCGTTCCTGTTCGCTGTAGCAGCAGCAGAATAAAATTTTTATCATCATACCATAAAACGCCACTTGCCATCGGAGCAACACGAACTCGTGGAAAACTTTTTCCAGCTTTTTCTACGGGTGCTTTTGTTGCAACTAAGTCAGGGAAAAATAGTTTCCGCTTTCCTTCAACCGATGATGGCGGAGGTACGCTCATTTCGTGAGCTCTTGTTCTTCATCATCATCATCATCATGAACATGATTGTTGCGAAAGCTCAACACCGAACGTTCCGAAAGTAATTAACAGTTTATTATAAAGTCTTAAAATCGCTCACCTCCTCGCGATGGCCCCAGAGGTTAGGAGCGAGGCTCCGACACAATCAGACAAATTGAATTTCCTCGAAATCCGGCTCATTATTTATTGGCGGTCGGTCGGTCGGTGCGCCAACCGGATCCGACAAGCAAAGACTCCAATCTTATCATTGAACCAATTCACATCTGTCCGTTTGTGTGCGGGGGGAAAGAACTCAAGTACCGAGACTAATGGTGAATTGCAACAAAACACAGCGAAAATTTCTTCCGCAAACAAAGTGTCTCCTCCATTGGGTTGTTTTTTGCCGTGTGGATTTTTCGTCTTATTTTCACGGAGCACGAGGAGCTGCGGAATTTCTCTGGGAACATTTTTTCTCCACCGACGACGCCAACCGACGACCGTCGCGCGCGGGTGGGTGCTGGTCGATGGGGATGATACCATTTGTATAGAGATGTACACAAAAGAATTTACCCATCGACCGAGAGATGATAGATAAGCTCGTTGCCGACGTGAAAAAGATGTTGGTTTTTCTTTCCTTTGCATCAGACGGTTCCGTTCGAAAATCCGATGGGAGGAAGTTTTTAAAGGTGGACACAACATCTTGGAACAGAAAGTATATTATTCATGGCTGGTGCGAACTTTAATGGATGCTATAAGGCGCTTACAACTTAACATAAATCGCAATGAATCATTTGTTTGAGAATAGAAATAATTTATTCGATACTGAAGATTGTCCACGAAAAAAAATGCACACCCATTAACAGCTATATAAAAAGTTACATGGGCATATGCTACGAAATTATTTTAATTTTGTTTTGCAAAAATGTGAATGATTGCTCATACAGGGTGTCGAATCAACGAAGATACTGACTGATATTCCCTGATTTTCTAGTAATTTTAAAAAAAAATTCCAGGTACAGTACCTATCCGGTTTTGGCAACAAAACCCCTCAGCTTTAACTTTCCTCAGAATATATTAGTGCTTTATGGACATTTTTTCATGAAATACCACACGGACCTCTAACTCATGAAGAGTGGTCCAGCACAATTTCAAATTAAATAAAGCGTTCCATACATTTTATAGAATGCAAAAAAGACAGAAATCTCGTGTTACCAAGAACGGGAAGGATTCGCATTCTACCCTAGGAGCATACATTCATCAAAATCTCCTTCCTCTTCATGGTGACCAGCAAATCTCGATTAGCAATTTTCCAGTTTTTCTCCCGGAAATTAGCGCGGTATAGGTATTTTAATTAAACACAAAACTGAATGCGATTAAGCCGAAGGTTAAATGGGTAATTTCTAAGACAGCAGCACCTTTGCTTGATCTTGAATTTGGATCTGCGACAGGTTAAAGGTCTTCACAATTTGTGTATGAAAATTTCGCTGAAAACTTGACAGACTTTTATTTTATTGATCTCAAGGCTTTCCTTTAGATTAGTTTCCTTTCACATAGATCTTTCCAGAATTCTTCTAAAATAAATTTGAAATTCTCTCTGGAAATTCCTTGATTTTTTTATAATAGTACAGAAATTCTCTGTAGAACACTCCAAAAAAATCTTAAATTTCATCCTTTCTTCGAATTTTAAACTCTTTCCAAGAATTCGCTGGAGCTTAAATTTTGTTATATTTGCATGAAATTCTCCGTAGAATTCACCTCAGACCAAGAATTGAAAAGAGCCTAATAGATTTTGTGAGCCAAACTTGTAATCTCCCTTCCCTGCCAACACCATCTGGAAGGCGAAATTCTCCCGAGAATTGTCTCCAAATTTTGCTCAGAATTATCTTGTAGTTCTCCTCTAAATTCTTTCGAAACGCGCTTGGAATTATACTCGGACTATCCTTATAGATCTTCGCATAATTATTTTGGAATTGTACCCTCGAAATTTGCGTTCCTTTGTATTTTTCAAGAATCCTGGAATCCTCTTCACTCTTGGGAGATCTAGTAAAAACACTGCTAGAGGTTTTCCTAAAGCTCCCTATAAAATATTCTCTGAAATATCTTGATGTTATCTTTAGAATTCATTCTAAAATCTGCTCAAATTTGTTTTGGAAAAAAGTCAAAAATTCTCTTAATAGTTCCTCAAAGTGACTGTAGTTATCCTGAAAATCTAGAACATTCCAAAAGTCTTGAAATCTTATTGTTTTAGAAGAAAGAGAGAATATATTTTTCCAGATTTGTCAACTAAATTCGTGGGATTTACCCGGTGACTTCAAATTCCAGCTTTTTTCCGGTTTTCCCGGTTCACTGGTTCACCCTGCATTTCACATACAAAACACTTGTTTTTAAGCCCATTATATTTGTTTTGCCTTGAGCACATTTTGAGACTCAGCTCCGTAATAAAATTATACCGGATAATATGTTTAATCAAAAGCTAGTTGACGGGCGGACTACTCCGGTGGGAAATAGTAAAAATGACGCTTTCATCTCTAAAATTATTTATGTTAATTCCATCTTAATTGCAATAGCAGCAACATTACCATTCTAAAACTTTACTGTGAAGCTAATTTTATGAGTTAACCAGGTTTTCAATAAAGACGTAGAATGCTTAACACAGCCACTCTATGCTGTCAAATCAATTGTTGTCTACGTATCTTTGAATCATTAGTCAATCATAAAAGTGCTACTCATAAAAGTGCTAATCAAGCTGTTAGGAACACAATAAGGAACAAGAACTAGAAGTATTTAGACAAAAAAATTATTATCTTCTCTTAAAACTGGGTTTAAACAAGGCAAGTCAATTGATCAACTCAGTTAAATTCAACTGACTTGAATTGAAAAAAGTTGAACCAGGCTCAACTTTTCAAGCCAATTGAATTGAGTTAATCAATGACTTGCCTTGTCTAAGCCTAGCTTAACTCTTAATCATTCTTGCATTTACTCAAAAGCGCTCCAATGCGCTCAATGGATTGTTTTTTTTGTTGGAGACAGCTGGATAGAGCCGACGCAGAATCTACTTGAAAGTTAAATTTTGTCAGACGAAGTTGTGTATAACATCTATTAAGTGACGCACATTTCCATAAGCAGCTTAATTTTGCAACGACTAACAACGTCTAGCGTATCTACGGAACTGAATGTTTATCTCAATTCAATTCAGGAATGTGACAAAACCCAGTGGGAGCTGAATTTATAATAGGCTCAAAATCATCGAAATATTGAGTTACTTTTTCTCCACTTGCAAAAATGTAACAGCAAGCATTGAACAACCACAACTTCGTAGCTCTATTTAAAATTTGAAATTGAAAACCATCCTTAAACTACAACGAGTAATTAAGTTGTTTGAAACTAGCGAAGTCCTTATTAATATGTTTCTGTTATAAAGAAATCTTTCCCTGACTTTGAATGAAATTCCCTGACAATCCCTGATTTTCCAGGTCCAAAAAAGAATTCCCTGATATTCCCTGACTTTCCAGGTGTTTCCAGGTAGTCGACACCCTGTCATAACACACAATTATGCAAAGAGTTCTGTCAATCGGAGAAGGTCGAGTTTTTCCGATGCGTCATTTGGCGTGGAACTGGGCATAACAAACAATTACGCAAAGTATCAAGGTAGTCTGATCGATTAATCATTTGTCGTGAAAATGTCCAGGTAGCTTCGCGTAAAATCATCGAGAAGCGTAAAAAAGTAGCGAACTTTTTCGAAATGCAGCGTGCTTCGTAATAGATCAGCAAACTTTAGAAAAAGTTTAGAGAATTAGGGTACATGCATGCTTGGGCCTCCCTTAGCTCAGTCGGTAGAGGCGCAGCTACAAAGCAAGACCATACTGGAGGTGGTTGGGTTCGATTCCCGGTCCGGTCTAGGAATTTTTCGGGTTGAAAAATTTCTCGACTTCCCTGGGCATAGAAGTATGATTGGATTTGCCACACAATTAATTATACCAATGCAAAAATGGTACAGGCATCGAAAGCTCTCAATTAATAACTGTGGAAGTGCATCTAGAACACTAAGTTGAGAGCACGCAACAAGCTAATATGCGATATGCAATAAGCTTGAAATGCGAAGAAGAAGAAAGAAGAAGAAGAAGCATGCTTGGCATATACAGTTTTGGTCACGAACTGCTCATTTGCTAATAACTTTGCACACAGTTGACGGAACATAGTTCTTTTTGAAGCAATAGATAGAATAGACTATAAGCTTGTTATAGATATGAAGAAAAAAAAAAGTAGATTTTAATGCTTATAGTAAACTGTATTTGTTTTTGCGTTGTAAAAATGAGGCGAGAAATGCTCACTACACATCTCGGAATTTAAGTGTTAAATTGATTAGTGTTGATTCAAATGTTAAGCTTTACCTTATCTTCGCATATCTATAGTAAACTATGAGCCGAATCAATCAATTGCTTTAAAGAAAAATAAATTTCAACATCTGAGTGAAAAGTTATTACCAAATGAGCAGTTGGTGTGTACAACTGTGCATGCCAAGCATGGGTGTATGTCCCTAACATTTTCTACATCAGAGAAATTGACATTGTCTAAGTGACAACTGCACGTTGAGACAACTTGCAGATGACGGCGTAATGTCTATGACAGGGCCCAAAGGGGTCGACCTGCAAGGACCCTTACAGGATACCTTAGACAATTTGTCCACTTGGGCTATCCAACTAGGTATCGAATTCTCCACGGAGAAAACTGAGTTGGTCGTTTTTTGTAGGAAGCACAACCGAAGCTTCAACTTTTGGGTAAGCCGATCACTCACTCTATGTCATTCAAATATCTTGGGGTCTGGTTTGATTCTAAATGCAGCTGGAGATCCCACATTGAGTATCTGAAGCGGAAATGCCAACAAAGGATCAATTTTCTCCGAACAATTACCGGAACGTGGTGGGGATCTCATCCGCAAGATCTTCTAACGTTCTACCGGACAAAGATTTTATTGGTTTTTAGTACGGTAGTTTTTGCTTCCAGTCGGCGGCTAAAACACATATCTAGATAGAGCTGGAATTTGGGCGTAACAACTTTCGTAAACAATGACTTCTTTCGATAATTTCTCGAAATTCATGGCTCGCCCTGGCAAATCGATATCACCATCGAGTAGGGCAGACTTTCCCTACCCGATGGATATGTTGGTTTGTGTAGGCGTGCCTTGAATTCTTAGAAATCAACGAGAGAAGCCATTGTTTACAAAAGCTGTTACGCCCTAATTCCAGCTCTATCTAGATATCATCAAACTGGAACGTATCCAGTATCGTTGTCTTCGTATCGCGTTAGGATGCATGCACTCGACTTATACGATGAGTCTTGAAGTGTTTGCGGACATGTTGTCACTCTCTGATCGGTTTTCAGAATTGTCCCTCAGGCTCCTCACCCGTTGTGAAGTTATGGTAATCGAAAACTTTGAGAAGCTTCTTGAGCTAAACCCTCAAACTCATTTTATGTCATTGTACTACATGTACACAGGATGTCAGCCTTTTACAGCATAATCATCATCGTGTATGCTTCTCCGACTTCGGCAATTCAGTCAGCTTTGATTTATCTATGACGCAAGAGATTCGCGGAATCCCAGAACATCATCGTTCCATGATTGTTCCTTCAATTTTCGCTGCAAAGTTTGGCCAAGATGATTCCGCAAGATCGTTCTTCACAGATGGATCACTAATAGAGGCGTCCGCTAGTTTTGGTGTTGGGGATTATTCGAAACATTCTGTAAGTATTGTCTGAATCGTGAATCTTTTCAAACCTAGCAAAACTAAGTCCGTCTCTTTCGAATCACAGCAAAAAACACACGGATCGTGTTTTCATCTAGAATATCAAGCAAATGGATCCCAATTATACAACGGGGATGGCAGAACACCTACACTATGCTGTTATTCGTATGAAAAGAAGAGTACCATGCATCATGCGAAGATCGGATTTAATTGTGGAACGATGAGCATCGAGCATCTATAGTTTGATGAATCTTCATATTCACTATTGGAAAAGTTCACCAAAACGCACTAGGACTCACGAACTTTTTCCTTGATGAACTTTGTGAAATATCGTAAATTTTTTCCAACGCTGCTCACATTCTAGCCCACATGCTGAACAGAACACAATCCTTATTTATGAACATAAAATTTGATACTGTCGTGTGTATCCAATTTGGAAGCGTACAACGAAGGATCAGAGCAGGATCTTCTGCGAGAGTTGAGGTACATCATCAATTTTGTTATGCATAATGAACAATAAAGAAGAAAACAAGCTTGTCATAGGGGACGGCCAGATTTGGCTCGCAGTCTTGCCGAGTATCTTCGGGACGGAAATTTCCACATTTTCTCCTGCGTTCCTCGGGTATTCTTGTCAGTCATTAGTCTTAATTGGTGTGGACTGGATCGAGTTCTAAATATACAGATCTAAGGCACCTGATAAAGCGCTTACGCTGAAGTCTGTGAAGTCTGCGGTGGCTGAGATTCCTATTGTCAAAGTATGACAGTTCTTCAGGGGAAGGCATCATAATCATCAATACGATAGACTTGAGTTCTATCTTTGAAGACACGCACTTCTGAGTCGATCAGATGATTTAAAACTGGTTCGACGATGTTGATCCAAGCGTGGGATTTGAACTATGCTTGAACACCGTATTAGTTTGATGGTTTGCAGTTCCTCTTCCACCTCCCGACCCGCTAACGTTCTAATGAGAATGTAAACAAAATTACAAAAGTCATAACTTTCAGGGTTGCCTAACATCTTGATAAGCATACTTTAATTGTCCGGCAGAGCGCTTGGCACAGCTTTTGACACAACTAAGAACTCGACACGAATTAAGGTGTGCAGAGTTGACGCCCCTTGGAATATTGCATACAATTCGACTAAACTTTCAGTAAAAGTTTTATGTTAACTCTTATTGAAAAATTACGGAGTTGAAGTAAAAACAAATGTCCAGATAAAGGTTTTCGTAATTACAGACATACAAAAACATAAAATTCTAGGAAACTGTGATAGTTAGTTCACTTAGAAATTTTTTTTTCCGGAAACAGATTCGCCTCTCACAACTGGAACTTAATCTTTTGTATTTTCAATCTGAAGAAAAGATACACATCACTTTAAAAATATTGTAGGATTTCGAGATTTTTCAAATAGTCAAATTCTTTAGAAAGCAAACATTAGTAATTTTTCAAGATTCTAAACTTTGAACACAGTCCTTCTGAACTATGAATTAACTCAATGGAGATTTACGTAAAGCTCCACTAAGACCATAACAAAGAAATTTTACAGATTTGTTTAGAGATTTTTGTCAGTCATCCCTAAGGTGTCGAAGTATCGTTGGTTTGAAGGGTTGAAGGTGGGTCGAGACTTGATTCGTATGATGTCTCGCCTCATGTCCAATCACTATTCGCTAAGCGCTCACTTGTTCCGTGTTGGGCTGCGGGACAGTAATCTCTGTGAATGTGGACAAGGTTACCAGGACGCAGATCACATTATTTGGTCATGTGCTAAGCACCGTGGAGTCTAGGGAAACATATGAAATAGGCCTATGTTCCAAATGTAAACAATGGATTTAAGGCAAACCAACAGCAGCATCTGGTAGAGTAAGTTTGCTCTATCAAATGGTGTAGTTAGTTTGCGTGGACGTGTTGTGATTCATAAGCAATCGTGTAAAGTCATTATTTACATTCGGCTCATAGGACCTTATAACATGCTGCTCTAGAAGTAACAGTCCGAAGTAGGGTTCTGCATTTTCGAAACAAAGAAAAGAAAATGAACTCTCCGTAGAATCGCTTCATTTCGAGCAATATCATTTTCGGGAAAGTCATCGTGTTTCTTGTTATCGAGTCACAAAGAACATTCCTTTTTTCAAACATGACTGGACTATCACTTGTTTCGTCCGTCAAGTGCTTCATTTCATTTCATTTGAAGCAAAGACTTGTTTCAATTGACGCAATGAATGACTCGAAAACTGCTTCCTTCGTTTTTTCCTCTTTCACTTCAATTCGGGGCTCATTCGTATGGTCACGACCTGATGACGCAGGCATCAAAATATATAGTATCCGGATAGTATCCACACAATATCGGTTGCCGATAGGGATAGCATCCGGATTATATGTAGTAATAATATATTATTTTATATTAAACGAAAATTAAATTAACGAAGCCATTCTGGAGTCCAAGGTGGCAACCATCAGGGTCAGTCTCAAATATTAGATCAGCGAAAATGTGCCGAAAATCGATATTCGACGCCATTTTGGAATCCAAGATGGCGGCCACCAAGTTTCATAAAACGTGTCAAATACCCTAAGATATGGGTATTTTCAGAACAGGGACAACGTGTGAATGCCGAAAATCGATATCCGATGCCATTTTGGAATCCAATATGGCGGCCATCGGGTTTCACAAAAAGTGTCAAATACCATAAGATCTGGGTATTTTCGGAACGAGGACGATGCGTACACAGATAAAAATTCTGAATTTTAATTGTGATGTGAACATTCATTCACGTAAACTTGTATTTCATCTCACGCAACCGTGCAACTTATAAACAATGTTGTTTACAAAGATGGGCTTTTGTATACAATATTTGCTACATTCGATGAAATGTATCAGAACTTTAAATGATATCCAGAACAACATGTGAAAAGGGCATACAAGCTTTTTGCAAACAAACCTTTGTAAGCCCTTTTCTCGCCACCCATATGACACCAACGCAAACCTTTAACATCACCGGGTAGGGGGCACTTTACCCTTTCCGATGATATTGCTGGTTTGCGTGGGCGACCCTCGGTTGGTGAGAAAAGGGCTTACAAAGGTTTGTTTGCAAAAAGCTTGTATGCCCTTTTCACATGTTGTTCTGGATATATAATGTAAACTTATATGATATGTGACGCTCCATTTATGTGCATCATATTGAACAGAAATGGGTACACGACGTTAGGCATACGGACGTTAGGCAACGGATGTTAGGCATACGGACGTTAGGAATAATGTACGGTAGGCATAAAGGACGTTAGGCATAATGGACGTTAAGCATAACCTACCCGATGAATTCCAGAAGGATGATTGCTGACATCAGTGACAATAATGAAAGAGCCTTAATTTTTGGGATTCATGAAAACTTGCGACGTCTTGGACAGGCAAAGTATTTGGTTGCAGATGGTACGTGTGCCACAGTTTCTTGTTTGTTTCGGCAACTCATAACTGTTCATGGAAGTATCGCTCCCTCACATCAGTAGACGGTTCTGCTAGTATTCATTCTGATGACAACAAAACCATAATCGTTGTATCGAAAAGTATGGGAGTAAATCCTGCATGTTTTTTGTTATTGAATTAAAAACCACACAATTCACCATTTTTCATTTCATGAGCTATTCTTAGAGGAAAACCTTTTCTTCTTTGCCATTTCCGGAGAACTTCGAGATTAGGGCTTAATTGTTTTTGTAAACAAACACTTCATTTGACGATTTCTCGCGAATTAAAGCTCAATCTCAAAAACTAACAACACAAACAGGTAGATGAATGGTTCCTCTATCATTTGGTATACTTTGTTCACGAGAGTTTTCTTTTATTCACGAGAAATCAGCGATTGACGCCCAAACCTCAAAGTTCTCCGGATTTGCAATATGTGTGTAAGAATATATTACAACAAATGTGTGCTTTGTTATTTCTAGATGCGATTGATTTCAAGATGTAGTAAAAAACTATGCTGACTGTTTATTGCCAGATTACTTAACCGCTATCGCTACTAATCTTGGATCTAAGTAAATATGTAGTTATGTCACTAATGAAATGATAATAATTGGATTTCATTGTTTACCATGCTCGAAAAAGGTTTCTAGAGTTGCACAGCAGCAAGACATTTATGCCTAACGTCCATTATGCCTAACGTCCAATATGCCTAACGTCCGTATGCTTAAGTATGCCTAACGTATTTATGCCTGATGGGGTACACTCAACAGAAATTTACACTACTTTTTCATACACAACTGTGTAGATGCTGAAAATCGATATTCGATGCCATTTGTAGGCGATTTGACACTTCTTCTGAAATCGGAAGCCTCCATCTTGAATTTAAAGATGGTGTCGGACATCGATTTGTGGCTTCTACGTCTCATCCCCATTCTGAAAATAACAATATTTTAGGATATTTGACCCAAATCTGAAGCCGCCGTCTTGGATTACAAAATGGCGTCAGATATCGATTTCCGGCTTCTAGACGTTGCCCTGATTCTAAAAAAAACCGTTTGTATGGGTATTTGATAGATTTTTTTTTTCAAACCGGAAGCCGCCATCATGGATGGCATCGGCTATTGATTTCCAATCTCCAGAAGTCATCCCGATTTCAAAAATATCCATATTGATGGGACGGCATCAGCATTTCCCATTTGTTCTGAAATAAGAAGCCGTCATATTGGATTTCATAATGGCGTCGGATATCGATTTCCGGCCTCTAGACGCCATCCCGATTCCAAAAATACCTAAATTGATGGGTATTTGACAGTATTTCCCACGTAATCTGAAATCGGAAGCCGCCATCATGGATTTCGAAATGGCGTCGCATATCAATTAGACTTCATACCGATTACAAAAATACCAATATAGATGTATTTGACTGTATTTTGGTTTCAAAATGGCGTCGGATATCGATTTTCATCCTCTAGACATCATCCCGATTCCCAAAATACCTTTATTGATAAGTATTTGACAGCATTTCACACTTTTTCTTTAACTGGAAGCCGCCATATTGGATTTCAATATGGCGTCGCATATCAATTTTTGATCTCTAGACGTCACTCCGATTAAAAAATACCTATTTTGATGGATAAACAAAAGTCATAAAAACTGCACGAATTTGGATCGAACAGCTTCGCTTCAATGCAAAAGTAAGTTCATTTGACAATGAAAGACGAAATGAACACGAGTCAAGCCAAAACAAACAGCATGAAAACTAATCGTAAGTGGTTCTGTTGATGTTGACGGGGATCTGCTCGAAGAGAAGACAGAATGACTTTCAATTGAAAGTGATGGTTGACAGCTTCATCGTCGCTTGACGATGTTCGATTGAAAGTGACTTTGTGGGTCCCTGGTCCGAAGGGCCTAATCGGAATTTTAATGCACGGCAGATGAGATCGACTCAAAATTGAGTGGGTTTTCACTCATAATCGCAAAAATGTAGGTCACTTATGACTGAGTAATATGTTCCTCACTTTTTCTCATAAATCTGCTCGAATATGAAGAAAAGCGACGAAAATATTACTCAGTCTACGAGTATACTAATAGCACAAACGAAGTGACAGACGACTAAGTGGTGAAGAAATCCATTTAAATAATGTGGTTCACTGTAATAGAATTTTCTTGGAAGCTTGTGCCATTATCCACCAGATGGGTTAGTTTTTTTGTTTTGATTTGAACAAAGTTGATTTCGTGTACAATGATTCTTTGACAGTGTGCAAAGAGTGCGTATCATTTTGTCATTTTTTTATGCATTTCGGTTTTGAGTAGAGTGAAAGAGATAGAACCAAAACATTCTAGTACATTTGGTGAAAATGCTAGTTCAATCTAGTAGTAGTGTTGCCATGTGGTACAATCCAGTAGTAGTGGTGTTGCCATGTGGTACACTGAAAAAATGCAATAGCAGGTTAGTCACCAAAATTTTCGAGCCGCTCCGTCTGTCACTTCGTTTGTGCTAATAGACTGAGTGAAGCATCTCACGATTTTCCTTGTATTCAAAACGTTTTTCCTGAAAAATCGAGGAACATTTTACTCAGTCTTTAAGTGACCTGCGTTTTTGTGAATTTGAGTGAACTGAACTCAAATATAAGTCAAATTCGGCGGCCGTGTGCCTTATGAAGTTAATTAATATTTCTGAAAGGTACTGATTAATTCTAAATCTTATAAAATTTCTAAATATTCAAATAATATTCATGTTTGGAATAAACATTACTGTTACTGCTACCCAGTGAGTGGCAATGATGAGAGGAACAAATATCAAGTTTTTCATTTGTCACTCAAGTGAATTATATTTAGTGTTAGTCTGAGCTTTCCTGAAATGATTTAACTAACATTTAACGTAGATTTCGCTCCATTAGGATTTCCTCGTTCTTGTGAGAATCACATTCGTTGAAAATTAAGCTGATATTTTAAAGAATGGACCCTCGTGTGTTCATACCTGGTAGATTTTTTAAGCAAGCACAATTGTTGAGAAGACTGGGTTTACATCAACAAAAGTACGTTTTTTTTTTTATAGAAATTTGGATTTCTTGATCAGCCAAGTTGGATTTTAGCTCCGTCCTTTGAAAAACAGGCTTGGATTTTATAGAATAGACCTTTGTGAGTTCATAAGTGGTGGTAGATTTTATTGAAGCCTGGTTGAATTTCGGTTCTATCGTTTGAAATTCGTGCTTGTATTTTATAGAATGGAATTTGCTGAATCCATGCGTGAAGGATGAACCTGGTTAATATTCACAAAAGTAGGTATTTTCATAGAAATTTGATTTTTATGTTTTGGCGAACTGAATTTTGCCTCCTATCTTTGAAAAATAGGCTTGTATTTTATAGAATAGAACTTGCTGAATTCATACGTGAGGGTTGAATTTCTCAATTTTTGAGAAAACCGAGTTTAAATTCACAAATGTACTAATTTTTAAAGAAACTTGGATTTTCTGTTCTTCCCAGTTGAATTTCGGCTCAGATCTTTGAAAAATAGACTTGGATTTTACAGAATGGACCTTGCTGAATCCATACGTCAGGGTTGAATTTTTGAATCACAATTTTGATCACGTATTTTGATGGAAGTTCGCCTTCCCTGTTCAGCCAAGTTGGGTTTTTGGCTCCGCCCTTTGAAAAATAGGCTTAGATTTTATAGAATGGACCTTGCTGAATCTAAGCGTGATGATTTTTTTAAGCATGCACAATTTTTAGAAAACAGGGTTTAAATTCTCAAAAGTAGACATATTTATAGAAATTTGTGTTTCCTGTTCAGCCAAGTTGAATTTCGGCTCCTTCCTTTGAACATAGGCGTAGATTTTATAAAATTTATGAATCCAAACGTATTTTCGTAGGTTTATAGATTTAAAAAAATGGAACTTGCTGAATTCATAAGGGGCTAGGCTGACATTACATCCCGTAACCCTTCCTAGCAATTCGAGAAACTTCATCAAACTTCCTAAAAGTGCAAAGAATTATGTAACAGTTCAAGAAACTTCGAGGAAGATCGGCACCTTTTGTTGAAGCTCAGCAAACTTTGTAAAAGTTCAGGGAATTTAATAGAAAATAAAAAATTCAGCAAATTTTAAAGATTTTCATGGATCTTAGACTAAAGATAAATGAAGTAGGGCTGATGTCTTGCTAAATTCCCATCCTGAACCACTGTGTATTGATATCACGAATCGCGTCTCGAGCCTCGCCTTCTTTAGGAGTCATTTCGCCTCTTTCTCATGGGAAAATGGTCCAGCAAAGAATATGAATAATTTCAATTAGCTTTTGAAAGATTTGAATCCAATCAAATAACCTTCTAAATAGCCATTAGGCATATTTTATCCAAATGCAGATCATTTATCTTTCACAAACAAACAATCACAACTTCCTGTCCACAAAGACAAGCAAACCAGCAAACCAGCAATCATCATCAGCCCGGGGAAAATTTCCCAGCTTTCAAATTAAATTATCCTCGCAATCCAGAACCAACGGAAAACGGAACGACTCGGAAGCACTGCAGCAATATAATAATTACATTTTCGGTCAAGTTTTATGGTTTTGCATCTCTCTTCGTTCCACCTTTCGCTCGGATATCTCGTGTTGACATTTCCAAAGCGATCAAAAAAAAAATCTCAAAACGCGATCCACCTCCATCTCACAAATAAACGGTATTAAAATTTAACGAGAAAATGAAAACCTCCATAATTAGGGTAATTACGTTGCGTTTGTGAGGGCGGCAATATTCTCCCAATTTAGGACGGACACGAACCAAAAAAAAATAAGAATAGGAAATTTTTCACCGGGGACGACTAATTCTAAGGAAACAGCAGCGCAAAAGTGAAAGCGGTATGGGAACGGGAAATTTTAACAGGAAAGATGAAATCGAAACAGAACTTACACACCAAACGCGGTACGGTTCGGTTACCTTAAAGTAGAAGCTGTCCGGTTGCTTTTTCCCCAGCGCAGTGAAAAATTAGATAACTTTAAACATCGTAGGATAAATGTGTGTAGGTATATTAACAGATCAATCAGTTCAAAACCGAGAAGGAAAACAGGCGAGCAATGTAGCAATGTAGAAGCTAGCTAATAGCGACAAAGGTAACATGAGTAGTTAAACTAAACTCTAAAAATAGACAAGTTAGTTGAATTGTACATGCATTAATATACGTTTGGTTATTATGGTTTTTGATTTCGGATTAATTCCTATAACTATAGATTATTCATAATGTATAACGCAAATGATAACTAAGCTCTGTAAAGTTTATTCGATTGAGCCTGTACAAATAAAGTAATTAACCAGAGATAAATGGACTCTATTTTTTGAACAACTTTCCACTCAATCTCTCACCCAGCCGAACACTGTTAATGCTTGCCAGTCCAACAGTGGTACTATCATAGAGGTAAGTCTAAGACCAGAAGGTCCCGAAGAAACGTGTTCAACTTTCTGGCCCAGCTCTGGTACTATCTTCGGTCCCATGCTAATCGATGCACCCCTCGAAGCATAGGAAAATCCACGAACCCCTCATTTTATCTGTCGAACATTCATAGTGAATCAAAACAAACATAGAATTTCGACTACAATGGGATAATCGATTTGCTCGGGACCAATAGGCCAGTAAAGTACCCGAGCAAAGTCGGTTAACAAAATGAAAGCAAAGAGAATATTAAAGTGTGCAGTTCCTATCATAACGAAAACTCATTTTGATTTCAAATGTTACGACATAAGTCTGATATCATATTGTGCTTTCATTATGCAGTCAAGACGTTTTAAATGAAAGCAACTTAACTTGAAGTTCTGCTGTTTACGTCTTGTTTAAAATTTAATTGAAATTCATCTGTCGTTGAACTAATGATTATCGTTTATCTGATTTGTTTAACACATTTTAGGTCATTCGTAACTTGCCCGCGGTGAGATTGGAGCCTAAGCCTTTCAGCTTGAGAAACATGAATGGTAACCATTTACTCTAGGCCCGTATTCAGTTAAACATTATGAATGCAAAATCAGTAATCAAATTGATTTCATTGAAAGCAGGATTAGTTTTCCGTTTGCTTCAACAGTGTAAAATTTTGCTCTCATTTTTGCTGTGTTAACCGTTAAGTCAACCAAAATGAGATCAACTGGAGTATTCAAAATAAGTTACATCATAACAGCAAATTTTGATTTCAATTTGATCTTCAGCTTTGCTCGGGTAGTGAGCCAATTTAAAATCGCCTGAAAGTGTAAATAGAAATTATCCCGGTGCCAGCAAGTCTAGTACTGGACCTCTAAGCGTTTAAAAATCGGGACAGACACCTGATGATTTGGTAGCATTCTACGTGACCCCGTTTACCCCAAATCAAAAAGAGGATGACGTGAAACCGCATATCCACGATATTGCTAATGTTGACACTTCAACGGTTAAAGTTGACAAGCTAGTTTCACTCGGGAAAAGTTTAGAGCATCTCTCATTTCAAGCGTAACTATTCAAATCGACGTTTAGTAAACAATCATTTCAATCGACGATTTGTCTTAACTTTTAACTCACCCACGCAAACAAACACGATCATCAGGTAGGGAAGTTGGTAGTCAATTGTATTAAAATAATAATAACCTGGTTTATAATTATATGACTTCTTAGCACTTGTTTTTCGTTCACTATTTATAACTATAAAGCTGGATTTAACAAATTCAGCATGTTGCTTTACACAGCAAAAAATATATTAACGTTTGCATTTAAAAAAGTAGACATTGTTCACCGATATGTGATGCAATGACCTGCCACCCAACGGTGAATCCTGATATTTCATTGTAAGCTGCTATATGCTAACTGTTTACTGCCCAATTTCGAAAGCGATCCTTATTGTTTTCTGTAGTTATCGACGCATTTCGCGCCAAATCGAATCGAAGCTGGCAGCACCCTCTCAGATTTCAATAAAATTTTCTGGATGTGTAGACTTTGACTAAATAAGCACTTTTGCATACTAGTTTTTCCAAAATTTATCTAGACTAACATTTGAGAAGGGCCAAACTTTTTTCGCTGAAAAAAAATTGAGACCTACACTGAAAAAAATCGATTTTTAAAATTTAAAGTCGATTTAAAAAAAATGGCCATGTTTGATTTGGATGAAACTTTGCCTCAAGATAGGTAAATATCCGTCCATACATCGCGAAATGGGAACTTTTAAGGAAAAAAAGTTTTTCTTCCAAAACTTTTTCATGTCTGAACTGATTTTTTTAACGTACCATTTTTACACAAAACTAAACCAGTGAAGCTCAAAATCATCTCAGAACCCAATGAAGCTCCATTTGTGATTAAATTTTGTCCAATCAGCAACTAATCACTTGGATTAATCGAGAACTCCATATGAAAAGGGCTTATATCATTAGAAAATAATATTATTGATTATATTGTCTACTACTGAGGCAACATCCGATACTCCTACACTGAGGCAAATAGACTGAAGAATTTCATAAGGCTCGACTTATGAACAACACATATGAATTTCATAAGCGTGACTTATGAATGATTTTCGGGTAGCATGAGGTAGCTCTTATACGCTTTTAACCATTTCATTTTCCCAAGCGTTGAAAGATGAGTGCTCAACACACGGGCCTCGTAATCTCAATCCATGGTTCGGTTCCAGTCTGCTCCGATATATTATTTTTTTGTCAACATTATTTTTCATAAGGCAAATCAGTGAAATTCATACTGATTTCTTGTGGCTAAAATTCATAAGTGGTCCCTGTGATGCCATTGGTGGCACTCTCAAGCGAATGGCAAAAAAAGCTAGTCTTGCTCGAGATTATGGAAACACCATAACAACTCCACGAGAATTATATAACTGGGCAGTTGAACAAACAGATAAAAATATCACAAAACTACGTTTCGATTACATATCCACTGAACAGTACATCGAAATGTCAGAAGAACTCGAAGAACAATATAACAGCACAAAGACAATATCTGGCACACGGAAATTCCACAGTTTTGTGCCTATAACTGGTGACAAAGTAGCGGCAAAAAGGTATTCTAATTCAGAATATGAACCAAACATATTTAACTTGATTGGAAAAAAGAAAAAATAGCATGTATGAAAATAGGTTTAAAACATTGAAAATATATAAATAAATGATATATGAAAAATCTTGTCTTTTTTCTCTCACATTTTATCAAATTTTGCATCAGAAGTAAACAACAGAATAAGGGAATGATATTTTTTTTGACAAGGTCTACATGTCCAAATAGTTTTATTGAACTCTGAGAGGGTGCTGCCAATTCCAAAAACGATTTGGCGAGAAATGCAGCATGAGCCCTTTTCATATGAAATTCTCGATTAATCAAAGTGAACTTAAGTGCTGATAAGACAAAATTGAATCGCAAATTGAGCTTCATTGGATTCTGAGATGATTTTGAGCTTCACTGGTTTAGTTTTGTGTGAAAATGGCAAATGAAAAAAAAAATCAGTTCAGACATGAAAAAGTTTTTGTAAGAAAAACTTTTTTTCCTTAAAAGTGCCCATCTCGCGATGTATGGACGGTTGGTAGTAAACATAATTACATATCTTGAGGCAAAGTTTCATCCAAATCAAACATGATTTTTTTCAGTGTAGGTCTCAAATTTTTTCCAGTATTTTTTTTTCGATAACTTGGACAATTTCCTAAAAGTCATCCATACAACACATTTTTGTAGGAGTTGTCATTTTTCATTAATATTTTTTTGAAAAAAATCGGCAGAAAAAGTTTAGCCCTTCTCAAATGTTAGTCTAGATAAATTTTGGAAAAACTAAGTATGCAAAGTGGCGTATTTAGTCAAGGTCCACACATCCAGAAAGTTTCATTGAAATCTGAGAGGGTGTTGCCAGCTCCGAATACGATTTGGCGCGAAATGCGTCTATCGCAAAAAGGTGGGGAAACTCCACGCGAATACTTGTCTAATTCTTTGAATTCTAAATTCGCACGCGTATATTTTTTAAATCTTTTATCTGTGAACTTAGAAGAATGTATGTACCATTTTTTTTTTCGTTAGTTTTTTTTTTCTAATTGATTAGAATCAATTGCATCAAACTTGTATGAGGAAACATACGATCGTGCAAATTAGGAGTTTACTGCATACATTTTGAAGTCCAGTGAGAAGCAGTTAAATTTTGAAACAAGTGTCTCGGTTTATGCGGAAAATGTGCAGTGTTTTGAGGTGACATTAGTTCCATTCGCAAGCATGACGATAAATCAAATCAAGCACTTCGATAGCAACATTAAGCACTATTTACAAACGAAAGTAATCGTTCGGATCTATTTTACGTAGGGTAACTGCACCAGTTTTGAGAAGAGTGGTCCTGTTTTTGGCCTAAATCAAATTTGAAATAAAATGGTTTAATTTGCGTAGATTTATGCACACTAAGATTAATTTACCGGAATCTGTGAAGATTTACCGAAATCTCACGAAAATGATGTAAAAATGTGAAATTTACGATAGGGCCAGTTTGAGGACCACTAGTGCCTAAATCTGGCATACTTACCCTAATTTTATCTCTAGCTTTTTAAGAAAAAAAAAAAATCAATTTTTGTTAATGTAAACGTCAATATCCATCAACAGAATATTTCGTGCTGCAATCATAGCATAAATAGTTGACTTACTAAAAGCACAGTGAACAATATAACTGGATTATAACACTCTTGAAAGTACTTGAAAATACTAGTCAAAAAATCCTTTGATAAGCCCCCTGTAGAGCTAGTCGAAATAAGAATGGCCGCATTACCTTGACAATTTACAAATCGCCTTTTCGGCCACACTGCAACTCTTTACTCCTATGGTAAATTCCCATCAGCAAACGTCAGTCTGTGCGTGAAACATGGTGGACATTTCCTTACCCTGTCACTCCTATAGAAATCCCATACGATACTCTCAAGCTTTGCATGAAGAGACGGCGCCTCACTGGTACCATGATGGAGTGAAGAGATAAGACAAAGTTTGCTAGATTTCATGGGCAGATTTTCAGATGCTTATGGCACAGACAAACAGACATAACACTCGCAAGTTGTTCATCGAACAAGCATTTAACGGTCAATTTAAAAGTGTCGTAGTTGGTAGTACCACCACCTATGGCGCGCAAAGTCATTTCCCTTGAGTTTATTTTGACAGATCGATGGCCAACTATACCAGTTATACCACTGAGGTAACACAAAAAAGGGGTCAACTTTTAGTCAGTTATTTTACATGAAGTTCACCATATGTTATGTGGATAAAATCAACAATAAGCGTTCAACCAGCCTTTTGCCGAGCATCATTATCGTCCAGTTTAGATGTCAGCCCGGGACGAACTCAAACTGGTTCTACGGGCGGCCCTTATCCTTTCGGCACAGCGGAGTCACATGTCATCAGTTCCAGCCCCAGTAGTTCCGGCCCTGTGTTCGAACTCGTCAGGCAAGTACAATTAAGGTCATTAAATTAAGTCATCAAACTTCTCATCAACCACCATCTTCTTCGCCGGGACGCATGTCAATAAGCATTATGCAAGCCCCTTCTCCGCCCAGAACAGCCAACGGCAGCATCATCGTAGTTCCTGCCGTCGCAGCCTGCTCTTCCAGGCAAGTATCTTCCGTTCGTATAATTGCCGCCTCCTGATACTCAGTTCAATTCCAGTTGCAGCATTATCGATAGCGCATCTCTTTCTGACGAACCTACTAGACGTACACTATATTCTTCGGCGAAGCTTCTACGATTTCAACCAGAAACTGCTGAAAAGCAAAAACGGTAGAGCATCGGAGCCACAGCGTTTGCTGTCCGCCTACTACTAGAACGACCGAACTCAAGCTAGCATTATCCAGTTGTGACTACGATGTTGTCGTTCTCACTGAGACGGTTGAGGTTGTGCCCCGATATAAGCGATGCTGAACTGACGTCAGATTACTCGTTATTTTTATTTATGGTGCTGTGATAATTGCAGTAAAAACTAGTCTGCAATGTACAGCCGTATCTGTAGTAAACTGTGATCAAATTGAACAAGTTTCCGTATGTTTGAAGCTTTCCCATCGATCGATATACATCTTCGGTATCTACCTCCGACCTAATTCTGATCCAGGATTATACGCTGCTCATGCTTCGGTCGTTCAGAGCATTTGTGATCAAACATCAGAAAACGACATCGTCTTGCTATTTGGCGATTACAATCTTCCTCATCTGCACTGGATCTTTAACGAAGACGTTAACGGGTACCTGCCGTCGTTGCAGACTTCATCTACGCTTGTGGCCTGGTGCAAATGAACTTCATCACACTTCCCACTCTTGAACATCGATGCTCATCACGTACCATTTCTAGATAGAGCTGGAATTAGGGCGCAACAGCTTTTGTAAACAATGACTTCTCTCGATGATTTCTAGGAATTCAAGGCACGATGGTGATATTGATTTGCATGGACGAGCCTAGACTTTCTAGACATCATCGAGAGAAGTCATTGTTTACAAAAGCTGTTACACCCTAATTCCAGCTCTATCTAGATTTGTTCTACAACTTGACACTCATTGCTGTCTTCATAACCCAGTTGATCCTTAATCTGAAATCGTGGATTTCGACTTTCGATAGTGTGCGGCTTGAACTTTCATCGATAGATTGGGAACACCATCTTCAAGGTGGTGTGGATGCCAACGTGCTCACGTTTTACGATAAATTATACGAAATCTTACAAGCTAATGTTCCTCGTCGCCTCCGTGCTCAAAGCAGGGTCAATGTGTCGAAAACTACGGTGGAATTTCGATACTCTGTTCTCTAGGAAAGATTCTCGCATCCTTAGTTCACGAAGTCATCTTGACTGCAGCAAAACCCGCTCGCTCAACAACAACTAATCTGATGTGTTAGAACGTCGGAATCAGGTTGATTCTATTTACTTTTACTTTTCGAAGGCATTTGACACTGTGCCGCATACCTACTCCGAGGAGAAGCTGAGGTTTTTCAGAATGAATAACAGACTGGTTGAAGTCATACCTGACTGGTCGTAGAGCATTCGAAATATCGTCTGGAGTTCCCCCATGGTAGCGTGTTAGACCTTCTTTACACTAGCGTGCACAGGAATCTTGTTAAGGAGGGACAATTTTTTTTCTATGGTGCATTTAATCTGGGGATGGGGAGTACTCCAAAGTGCGTGGTGGATGCTGTTGTCCTCCTACCACCGTTTCCCTACTGTTCAATTTAGCTAATTTTATTTATTTTTTGCTCCAGTGGTGGTTCATCTTCTGCAATGCAAACTGCTTTCAGACAGCCAATTGAATTAGCAATTTAGTCCCATCGACAATGAGGATGATGATCGGTTCGTCAAATGGTTGCAATAGTAGGGCTTTAACCGAAATGATACATTTGCTGCAATGAAATATCCCAAGAAATAATTTGTAATCCCAACAGCTCTACTTTCATTTACCATAGAGCTGATTGGGAGCAATATCGAACATTTATGGAATATAACGTCGATCCAAACATTCCTTTGCAAACGAACGATGAAATTAATTATGCTCTTGAATCTCTGACTACTTCTATAGTAGAAGCAAGAGCTGCCTCATTACCAAAATGCGAGGTTAAATTCGATTCAATTATAATAGACGACGATCTTCAGCTCTTGATCCGTCTTAAAAATGTCCGTAGGAGACAATATCAAAAAACACGCGGTCCTGCCGTGAGAGGAACAAAACTTTTGAAAATAATGTTTCTAAATTAGACCCGAGTTCCAAACCCTTTTGGAAACTCACAAAAATTTTGAAAAAAAAAAACCTTAAAAGCCTATTCCAGCGCTTAAAAAAGGTGGTAAAATTTTGATCACAAATTTGGAAAAAGCTCAGAAACTTGCTAAGCAATTCGAGAGTTCCCATAATTTCAGTTTTGGTCTTACTAGTCCTATTGAGAATCAGGTTGCTCGGGATTATCTGAATATTTTCTCTCGGGAAAATATTTTCAATGATTCCTGGGGGACTGATTTGGACGAAGTAAGCTAGAATGATGAGAAATTATCTAGATGAGCTAGAAATTATCCTCGAAATTTTGCTTAAAATCCCTTTGGAATTTCATTCCAAATTTGATTTTCTCGGTATTCTTTTCGAAATTATCTTGGAACTATCTGCAGGATATACTAGAAATTATCCTCAGAATTTTATTTGAATTCTCTCCAGAGATATTTTGGAGCTGTCCTAAAAACTCAATATCCTTGAGGTTTTTATCGGAATGTTTTTGAACTTTTTTTCTCAGAACACCTTAGAACTGGAATTCCCCTGAAGTTTCAGAAGAATTTCCTCTGTATTCTCCAGAAATTCTTCCCAGAATGAGCTTGAAATTATCATTGGGATTCCTTTTAAATTTTCCTCAACATCCCTTTGGAATTTAATTCAAAATTTAATTCTCTCGGTATTCTTTTCGAAATTATCTTGGAACTATCTGCACGATTCACTTAACAATATTCGCAGAATTTTCATCAAATCATCCCCAGACATCTTTTCTTTTGAACTGTCTTCAGAATTCAATACCCTTGAGGTTCTTCTCAGAAGTCAAGTTTAAGTTGTCCGTCCATTCATCAAAACGTTATAGTTTTTCTATCCGAAATTTTCAATAAAGCTTGCCCCTCCATTCACCAGAACTGTGCAATTTTTACATCAGGAATTTTCAATTCAGCTTGCCCATCTATGCAGCAGACTGTTGCAAATCTTACACCAGAAATTTTTAATGCAAACTTGCCCCAGGTAATTTTACACCAGAAAATTTCAATTGACCAGAACGCTGCCAATTTTCCACCGTTAATGTTCAATAAAAATTGCTTCTCCAATCTTCTGTTTGGTGCAGATTTCCTTTTTCCACCAGATATTTTCAATAAAGATTACTTCTCCTATCATCAGAAAGTTGCAGGTTTTTCACCAAATAATGCTTGCCCCTATTTTTAGATTTTTCATCATAAATTTTCAGTAAAGCAGCTTCCCTTCAATCATCAGAATGATGCAAATTTTACGCCACTTTTGTGGTGCAACTTTCAGGCTTTGCTTCTTCATGCACCAGAATGGTGCAAGTTTTCCACCATAAATTTTCAATGAAGCTTGCATTTATCAGAACGATGCAAATTATGCACCAGAAAAATGAATAAACCTTGCTTCTACATTCACCACAATGTTGCGAACTTTCCACAAGAAATTTTCAATTAAATGGGCACCTCCAAATTTTTAGCGTGATTCAATTTTTCCACCAGAGCTATTTATTTTGATGAGTCCCTCAATGCACCACCTTGATGATATTTTGACACCAGAAATATTCAATAAAACTTTTTCTTCGATTTACCACCATGAAGGTGAATTTCTCAACCTTAAATTTACCCTCTTCTTTTAGCTCTCCATGAACCACCGTGAAAAATAAATTGCACCAGAAATTTTTTGTATGCAATTTAATTGATGTTTGTCCCTTCATGCACCTTTGTGGTGCAATTTTCAGGCACCATCTTAAAGGAGTTGACGCAATAAATGGTTTTCAGTGCTCTCATATTATGAAATGAAGTTATTTTACCTTCAAATCAAGTTATCAAGAAATTAAGTTATCATAATTTTGTAAATGTGGAAATAGAAATCTTATTTATAAAAGGTGGGGCAATTGCCTCACCTTTCCCCACCCTGTGCACGCCAGTGCCTTCTTATCATCGTCCTCTTCATAAACGATATGTGCCTTCGAATGTCTGTTTGTAATGTACTCACAACGTCTACTAGACCGACTTTCTCAAATATGCAGCTATACAGATGAGTCCAATACAGCCTATGCAGATGACGTAACTATAATTATCAAACACCCTGGAAAACACAGTTGGTCATTGATTGCTTTCATTAGTTTGGAGAAGCATCTGAAGCACGCCTGAATCTTCAGAAAACAGTCGGCTTGAAACTTGAAGCAGGATTTCCTTCACCAGAGGAATTGATCGTCAGTGAAGAGGTAAAAGTTCTTGGAGTGCTGTATAAAAATACAATCGAAGACACAGTTGCAGTTGACTTCATTATTATGGTTAAATCGTGACAGACTTCTCAACATCAAACAGCGGGTTTTGGCTACTAAGCACATATATCTGGTCAAAACTGTGGTATGTTGCTTCTATCCTGCCATTTTCGATAAATATAGGAAAGCTCCTGAAACAACAAGTCACTGCAGTGTTCACTCGGCTGTCGACAAAAGCAGGCCACTCTCGATGTGTGCTACGCGATCGTCTGTTTTCTCGGCAGCAACCATTGTGTGGTCCTCCTCATTGTTCTTCATCAGCAGTTCTTTCGGTCGATGCGTCGTCGACTTTGGAAAGCAACCGTTTCGTGATGAGTGTGTGAGTGCTGACCACGTTTTGCGTCCATTGCTGCAATGGACGCACTTTGACCCTCGTTGGCGTACAACAATTTGCCATACAATGAACCTACTGGAAGCGGCTCCAGTTCTGATGGAGGAGGCTTTTTGGATAGCGGAAGATAAAGTGTTTATTGTGTTGTACCTTTTGACTATAGTTTTAAGATGTATTGTATAGTGACCAAGAATCCTCGGCTCTGTAAAGTTAATTCGGTTGAGCCTTATCAAATAAATTATTAAGCAAAAAAAAAAAAAAAAAAACAAGTCACTAATTTTATTCGGATTGGAATTCCACATAGAGTTTGCTATGAACAAATAATAAAAACAAAAGCCAAGGGTGGCCTTGGTCTTCATTGCCCGATCAGGAAAACTAAATAAATCTTTCATGGTTAATCAATTTCAACAGACTAGGGAGGTCCTTCCGTACCAACAGGACTTCTTCAATGGAGTGAGGAGGCGCAGAGACCTAAGAACAATTCCAGAAGAAATGCCACACTTTAAGGAAATCTTCGGAGAACTGCTCAAGCTACCGAGTCGAATAACCGAGGAGTCAACAGCACACAAAACCTATGCTCACAACCTTGATCTACTACCAGGAAATAGAATCGAGAGGGTGAGAATATGGAAAAACATAAAGCTCTAACTTCGGATGAGAAGTCTGCATACTATTTACTCTGCATCGATAAATTGGACCATAACTGCGCTGCGGTGAGTAAAACGTTAAACTAACAGTTCTAACATTGAGCGTTCATGAAGTTCATCAGTGCTTCAACTAGTTTTTCTTAACCGGGACATACCTGAATGCTCCCTTCAACCTTTTTTCCCAAACATTTTGAACAATTAGGCAAAAATCTGACACCCTCCTGCTCTCCTTTCTCTCAATCCATCCTTCCAATGAACAGGACAAGCCAAGTTAACCCAACAAAAGGAGGTTTCCCGTAATTCAAATTTCGCGTGTAATTACCCCTTCCACCGGTTTTCCGAGGAAATGCGAACCTTTTCCATTGTCCGTGTTGAATTTCGTCACGAAACCGGGAAAGCGGGAAAAAACTGGGTCAAATTACTCGTTTTTGGCTGCCAGCTCCGCCAAAGTGGAGGAATTTTCCATTTGAAATGCTTCTTGTATCACATTTTCCCGAGATGGAAGAATTAGCAGGAAGGTGCCGATGGGAAAATCCCACCGCGAGAACCATCTTGAGGAGAGCTGTTGCTTCTGACGATGTAAAAAAGGGGGTGTTTTTGGTGTGGGCGAAATAAATGGACATCATTACACAGCATTTCGAAGGTTCGCTGCAAGCAGACGGAAAACACAGAAATGGACTAATTTAGTAGTTTAGTGCGATGTAGATTGAATATTTTAATGCTTGCGAACGTGCTTGGCGGTCTTAGGAAGGATTGATTTGATTATGCTGTGAACGATGACAGATGTTCGATCGTTATCTGTTACACCGAGTCGAAAACAGCGATTTTTGTGCGGAGCTCGTTGACAACGACCTTCAAGCATTCAAGCAGTTTTCAAAAAACCTCACAGAGGAACAACTGGAAATTATTAATTCCCATTTCCAATCGCCGAAATTCCCACCATCAAATTATAATCTCTCAATCAGCTTTGCCCCAAGCTGCCCCTTTGGCTGCCGCACCACTTCAGCAGAACTCTAAGCAGAAGTTGGTAGTTTAATGCTCGACAAAAAGTTGTCAAAGCATGGCAACTTATGCGAACCGTCTGCCCCCGATTCCAATGCTGATGAAGGTGGACTACTCTAGGAAAACTTTCGTGTGAAACTCCCTTGGCGAAATTCGCAAAAGGACCGAAGAAGGCATATGGTATAAGTGGGTGCGTGGGAAAAGTATTTCGCTTTCCACACTCGAAAAGTTGTGTACTAGAGGAGTGTAGTTTCCCAGCATGGTGTCAAGTTGCTTGCCGGTCGAAGCGAAAGTTTTCCCCTAAAGTCCAAGGAATTTGGCACCAAATTCTAACTTTGCCGACAAGTCAAATGGAATGGAATTGGATCGGTGGACCGTATAATGATGACGAATATAATTAATTGTTCCGGCGATTGGCATGGAATCGCACTTTTCGGGCTTGTTGTGATGGAACTTTGGCCGGGAAATTGGAATTGGATTGTTGAATTCGTCTGAGCGAATGTTGCTGTGAGCCATTAATTGCGACGGAAAAGGACCATAATTGACAGTGATGGAAGACGGCTTTCGACGAATCGGCTTAGAGCTCTAATTGGTGAGAACGGTGATTTGTTAGAAACTGTTGAGCAAGATTGCGTAGAATAACTTTGGAGTCCACAAAAGATACATTATTGATCTGCTTCATCAAGTTGTAGTGGTTATAACCTAATACCCATTACAAAAAAAAACCTTAAATATAAAGGGGAAATTGTAGATGCAACTACCACTTAACGATACTTTCGAATTTTTTTAAGAAAAAAGTTTGAAAGTTAATCCAAATTTAATACAAATTTTGTTAGAAATGCTTCAGACACTAAATGACCATCAAGGTATAGTGGTTATATGAAATCGAATTTAATTAAAAATCATTAAAGGCGCAATGTCGAGGAGCATTTCTAGGTCCATGCAAAAAAAAATTGGACTCGACCTTCTCCAATTTGCATGTAACTTTGCAACGGTCAATCATTCACATTTGGGCTAAAATTCACCCATTTTGAATCTCGCAAAAAACTTCAAAATGGCGTCTTTGATATTTTTCAACAAATCATAGCTCGAAAACGTCTCTTCCAATCGAAATGACGTCTGAGACAACATTGTTGGGAAAAATAATTGCTTTTTGATTAGGGTGGGTCAACTTAACAACCCCCTACTGTCCATAGCTCTTTCGATTTGAATTTCGTAACGATCAGGATTTCCGGGAGAGAGCTTTATAATTTGCAGTGATGACATGATCATTAGTAAATTGATATTTTTCCACTCTCATACGCTCTCAATATCACGCGTGATATTGGAGCAAAATATCATACCTGATATTGATTTTACAAGCTCCTTTGAGCTTGCAAGACTATTCCCAACGTGAAAAGTTGAAGCCGAGATTGAAGCTGAGCAAGCACTTTTGGAAACTGAGTCAGCATGACTTTCGCCTGTGACCAATGCGCTAAACCAGTTAAAGTCGATGAAGAATCCGTCTCCTGCATGGCTTTTTTGCGACAGGATGATTCACCTAAAGTGCGGGTGCAGTTTCGAACGCCTTTGGATACGGTTGTGTTTTAAGTTTGTTCTCTGTTTTGTGCGTGCGTTCGCTCTGAGAGTTTTCGGCTGCAATTGCCGGATTATCGCTGGCGCTCTACCTCCCGGAAGTTTATACGTGTGTGATTGGTAGTTTTCTCGCTTTCCGGGAAGTTTTAGAATAGAGAAAGAAAACGTGATTCAACATGTTTGCAAACATCAGAAGAGATGTCGCGATCTGCGTTGTTTGATTTTCTCCCGGACCAGAAATTAGTGGCATCGCGAGTGATAATTTTTAATTTCAGTTTATTTACGCGCTGCAAGGTGCGTGAAAGAGCTCGGCACAATCGGTGTTGATGTTGGCTCACTTGTAACTTTTTTGGTTGTGTTTTCCAAAGAAATTGATCGAAATTGTACCAAAAGTGCTTCTGAACGTGTTTCGCAGTTCGGGGTGGTGAAATTCGTGAATTCGCGGTTTATGGTCAGCGAAAATTCCGTGTCACAAAATTGCTCACCGAGTTTTCTTTTTTTGCCGTTCGACGACGACGGGTTTGCGAGAGAAAAATAAGCATCGGGAATTTGCTCCCGGATGTATTGATTTGGTGAGTACGTTCCAGTTGAAGATTGTTCTTATACATATCTCGATTGCATTTTCGAGGGGACGTTCGGAGAGCTTTGAGATTTAGGCATTGTTGCATTTGCGGGCAGATGAGTTAGTCGCCGGTAAGGGCCAGCAAGTGCTGCCAGCAGATGAATCAAGAGGTATTCGAAACAAAATTGATAAGAAATGTCCATTCAAATCGATTTAATACAGTTGAACAAATTTCAAAACTATATACGTGCCAGATTTGGAAATAATATTATTTGAATCTGGAAGTGTGTTTATGATACCATTATCCATTTGAAAAGGTAGAGTGAACATGCGGGGCTTATTGTAAGTAAAAGTGACCTCGGAGTGGTCAAGAATTACCAGGCATTCTGAAATGGGTCACTGGAGCTGCAATAGAGCTAACACCTTCTAACTCCCGGACTAAACCTGCTTTAATTTAAGGGTAATAAAAAGCAGTTTTCTTCCATAATAACACTGCCGGACAGTGGGGGTTAGATTGTACACAAACACACACACACACACAGAATTGTTTAATTAAATTTAATGTAGGAAATGGTAAAAAGTCAGACATTAATAGTATTTAAGTCCCAGAGAAGATTAATTTAATTTAATGTAAGAAATATTAAAAAGTCAGACATTAAGAGTATTTATGACCTAGAATCGTTTCATTTAATTTTATGTAAGAAATGTCTGATATTTCGAGTATTTACAACCCAGAATTGTCTAATTAAATTTAATGTAAGAAATGTTAAAAAGTCTGATATTTAGAGTATTTAAGACAAAAAATTGTTTCACTTAACTTAATGTAAAAAATGTTAAAAAGTCTGAAATTTAATGTAGTTAAGACCCAGAACTGTTTCATTAAATTTAATGTAAGAAATGTTAAAAAGTCTGACATTTATAGAATTTATGACCCAGAATTGTTTAATTAAATTTAATGTAAGAAATGTTAAAAAGACTGATATTTCGAGTATTTAAGACCCAGAATTGTTTAATTAAATTTAATGTAGGAAATGGTAAAAAGTCAGACATTAAGAGTATTTAAGTCCCAGAGAAGATTAATTTAATTTTATGTAAGAAATGTTAAAAAGTCTTACATTTAGAGTATTTAAGACACAGAATTGTTTTATTAAATTTAATGTAAGAAATGTAAAAAAAGTCTGACATTTATAGTATTTATGATCCTGAATTGTTTCATTACATTTAATGTAATAAATGTTAGAAAGTCAGACATTAAGAGTATTTAAGACCCATAATCGTTGTATTTAATTGAATGTAAGAAAAGTTAAAACGTCTGATATTTCGAGTTTTTACGACCCAGAATTGCTTCATTAAATTTAATGTAAGAAATGTTAAAAAGTCTGATATTTCGAGTATTTAAGACTCAAAATCGTTTCATTAAATTTAATGTAAGAAGTGTTAAAAAGTCAGACATGAAGAGTATTTAAGACCCAGAGTAGATCAATTTAATTTACTATAAGAAATGTTAAAAAAATCTTACATTTAGAGTATTTAAGACCCAGAATCGTTTCATTAAATTTAATGTAAGAAATGGTAAAAAGTCAGACATGAAGAGTATTTAAGTCCCAAAGAAGATTAATTTTATTTTATGTAGAAATATTTAAAAGTCAGACATAAAGAGTATTTAAGACCCATAATTGTTGTATTTAATTGAATGTAAGAAATGTTAAAACGTCTGATATTTAGAGTATTTAAGACAAAAAATTGTTTCACTTAACTTAATGTAAAAAATGTTGAACAGTCTGACATTTAAAGTATTTAAGACCCAGAATTGTTTCATTAAATTTAATGTAAAAAATGTTAAAAAGCCTGACATTTAGGGTATTTAAGACCCAGAATCGTTTCATTTGATTTAATGTAGTAAATGTTAAAAAGTCTTACATTTAGAGTATTTAAGACCCAGAATCGTTTCATTTAATTTAATTTAAGAAATGTTAAAATGTCTTACATTTAGAGTATTTAAGACACAGAATTGTTTTATTAAATTTAATGTAAGAAATTTTAAAAAGTCTGACATTTATAGTATTTATGATCCTGTTAAAACGTCTGATATTTCGAGTATTTACGACCCAGAAGTGTTAAAAAGTCAGACATGAAGAGTATTTAAGACCCAGAGTAGATTAATTTAATTTAATATAAGAAATGTTAAAAAAATCTTACATTTAGAGTATTTAAGACCCAGAATCGTTTCATTTAATTTAATGTAAGAAATGTAAAAAGTCAGACATTAAGAGTATTTAAGTCCCAAAGAAGATTAATTTTAGAGTATTTAAGATCCAGAATCGTTTCATTTAATTTAATTTAAGAAATGTTAAAAAGTCTTAAATTTAGATTGTTTGAGACACAGAATTGTTTCATTAAATTTAATGTAAGAAATCTTAAAAAGCCTGACATTTATAATATTTAAAACCCAGAATTGTTTCATTAAACTTAATGTAATAAATGTTAAAAAGTCAGAATTGAAAAAGCGTTTATCGTAACAGCTTACGCGAGTTATTTCCTATCAATTGGTGAATTTGGATTTCAATTTCATCTATAAATGACAAAGTTATAAGCGTTCAAAACCTTACATATTTTCGTGACGGTCGCAATTTTAGATTTTCGATTTACCCCTAGTACCTTCCTGTAAGACGTAGTCTACGTCAAAAGAGCTTCGGATCGATTTGGCGTGGAACTGCTCAAATATGATGGTCGGAATAAAATGCAATAGAGTTCTATGGGTGATAGAGTGATAGATACAAACAAACTGAAACCAGTAGCACTCAAATCGGTTTAGCCATCGCCGAGAAAAGTGAGTAACACACACATAGGCAGACACTTTTCGATCTCGTGGGGGCCTCCCTTAGCTCAGTCGGTAAAGGCGCAGCTACAAAGCAAGACCATGCTGGAGGTGGCTGGGTTTGATTCCCGATCCGGTCTAGGAATTTTTCGGGTTGGAAAATTTCCCGACTTCCATGGACATAGAGTATGTTTGTACTTGACACACAATTATTCTTATGTAAAAATGGTACAGGCATCGAAAGCTCTCAATTAATAATAACAATAATAATAGATAATAATAAGAAGAAGACCTCTAGAAATTAATAAGATTTTAATAATCTTGTTCCGTCCGGGGGAACGAACTAAGTGGACTGTAACACTTCGATGGGAGGAGGCCAAAAGCTAGAGGGTAAGGATCTATCGCTGGGTGCTTTGCCTTCTGTGGAAACTCCGTCTTCTTGAAGCCAAGGCTTTTGCTAGACTTTTCTTAACACTTCGAAATGTAATCACTAATAACTAATTTATTTGGAACGATAGCTTTTCCTCCGATCGCATCGGAATCTGATTTCATTATGTCCTTTTCGCGGACTGTAAGTAGGCATATCCTGTTTGCTTTCACGCAGTTTAACTTAATGACTGTTCAAATTTGGTACTGGATCACCAAAAAATGGTACCAAACTGAGCAAAGATATTTCTATATACCACATACTGCGATGTCCATTTACGCGATTTCCATTTACATGGTCCCTATTAATAACCCTAGGATAACTGAAATAAAAAAAAATTACATTCTCATAATGAAATTTTTTTTGGTCTCATACGCTTTCAATATCACTCGTGATATTGGAACAAAATATCATGCGATATTGTTTTTACAAGCTCCTTTGATACTGCGAGACTACTCATCACATGTGAAATTGCAGTTGAGAGTTGACTCGGCGCAAAATTAAATCCGTTGCACATCGTTTTTTAGAACGAGATAGAAAAGTTTGCAATCCCTCTTTACTCATCACCCATGTCTAACACGAAGTTACTGCTGCCAGTGGTAATGGATGTTTCGGGTCGCGTTCGGATGTAAAGCAAAAATCTTGAAACTCAAACTCACCACAGTTTGGTGATAATCGCAGCTGGTGAGTTTTGTTAGCCTACTATTTGGAGCAACGATATCGCAGCTTGTAATCTCATCCGCTGTCCAGGAAAATCCAGCGTAATCACCGGAGTGATTTGATATTTTCTCAAGACTGCTTCAAAATAAGTTGCTTGAGGAACCCACGTTGGTTCGAGACATCGGTAGGTTGAAATAGAATGTGGTTTTCGAGAGTTAGAATAACATTAAATCGCTGATTGGGAGTCTCTAAAAGCACAATTAACAGTCTTTAAGCGTCCAACACATACTTTACAGCCATTTCTTGTAACACAAGTACAAAATATCATCAATTTTTATCAACTTCACTGCGTTTCTAGAACATTTCATTTTCATCATAGAAATAAATTTTAAAGTTCGATTTCACGTGGGAAAATTATTTGTCAAGTAATCTGGCAGTGTGAATTCAAAAAGTTCTGCTAAATTACTGGTTGTTTGCTATAATTGATTCCATAACAATAGGTTTTTGTAAACCTATTTTTATGGAAACAATTACAGCAAAATAGCTGGTTATAATTTTGAAACCTCGTGATTTTCAACATCATGTATGTACATTTTAAAAGCAGAAAACGAGAATCCGAAAAAAAAAATTTAAAGCTAAAATTTTTGCTATAAAAAATATGAAATTTGTAAGGAACGAAGAACGCAACTATAATCTACTACAAAAATTGTATTGGTTAAAGCGATTTTGCAGTTGTACAATTTCCTATAATCAGCAACGATAGTGTCAAAAAAAAAAACTGCAAACAATCGCAACAGGGAAAATCTATTTGACTAAAGCTGTCGCCAGCAAAAGAATAGAGCAAGAATGCATGACACAGCCAACGGTCGATAATATAATGAAGCCAAATCAAGACTCACCTTCCCGCACTGTTTGCACTTGCCCTTCTCGGTCCGCCGGTGGATCCAGTGGTGGGTCGTCTTGGTCTGCTCTCGGTACTGCCGCACGCCGACATCCCGGAAGGTGGGCTTACACTGCAGCTGAGTCCGCTCCATCAGCACCGAGATGCAGCTGGCGTGGGCGATGATCTTGCAAGCCGAGCACTTCATCCGGGGACCGTGTTTCTGTGAGGAAAAAAAAAGATAAGACCGGGAGAAAACCGGAGGTTAATTGACACTCCAAAATGAAACACTATTCATTTATGGCGAGCTCAGCTCGAAAAGCTGCTAGGAACGAAAATCCATTTACCAATTTAGATGAGCTTGTACGTCACTGGCGATAAGATTCTGAAACTATCGAAAGCGTTTCTGTATAACTGTAAAGTTAGACGACGACGACGACGACGACGACGACGCTGGAGGCCATCACCATCAACTGTGACACGGTAGTGTTCATTGGTGCCATAACTAATCCATGAAATGATATCTGAAACTTTTGCCGTTCCGATTTCGGCGGGAGTAGCGATACGAAATCCCGACCACGATGTCGTAGTCGGCAGTGGTGAGGGGAAGCGATGAAGCGGGTTGAAATGATGATTTTGGGGGAGCAAAACGTCGAAAAACGGTGCAACCTGTGCAGTGCACAGGTTGTGGAAAGAAGCTCCATATTTTAGAGTTTTTTAGTCAAAAGGATTGTTGACGAGGGAACACAAGTTTTAGAGGCTTCCTTATAAGCGTCGTGCAGGATGTAATCCGTGCAGCATGTGCAGTGCATATTAGGACACACCAACTTGGGAAATGTATTTTAGACTGATTTCAAACAAGATGATGTGATCCTGTGAAAATTTTCATGGTTCATGGTTAGTAAAATTGTGTTCAAAATTTGAGCAAACGTGGGTTTGAGGCTTAACGGTTGCGCAAACAGTTAAAAGTTTCTATGAGAATTTAGACGAACAAGTGAAGTGAATGCCCTACCAACCTTTCCCAACTCCACCTATGGCAGGGAGAAAAGCTTAAAGCACCCCATCGCTTTTGCAATCGCCAATGTGGGAAATCAAAACGGAAACTTCGGCGGAAAGCACAGGATAGGGAAGCCAACACGAGAAAAACGCCTCCGTAATGCGCTTATAATCTCTTCGTTCTCCACCGACCGACCGTATGTGTGTAACGTACGTGGGCGGCTGATGGGTGGAAGATGTATGTTCTCCTGATTCCATTCCTGCGACACTGTGGATGTTGGATGCCAGGATTTGGCGTATGAGTGTCAGTCAGTCAAGCAGGATTCGTGTGCGCCTGGAAGGGACGCTGATATCGCACCGCCACCACCGACACAGCGAAACCCAGTTGTGACAGGAACTGTCTGAGAAATCTACTCATACATTTTCTCTTTAAAAGTTGAACTGCAGGCAAAACCGTTCATAAAATATGGAATCATAAAAATCGCGCCAATCACTGTCTTCAATGTTTACTTTCGTCCCCTCCCACCTGGATCCATCCATCTCATCGGCGTAGTTCAACTTTTATATTTTTATTACTACCCAAAATTGCTCTCATCGTCCCACCGCCGACGCCGCCACAATCCAATAAAATTGTGATAAACGAACAAAATAAATAAAATCAACTGTGTCACTGACTTTCGATATTGGTCGCCTGTTTCGCTTTCGCCACCAGAAGAATGCGTGCTTCCCATTCCATTGATCCCATTTTATTTTACTTCATCCCCCCCCACCTTGATAGAGAATATTTATAGGTTAGTGTGTGGGAAATGATTGGAAATATCTAGGTAATCGTTGATTGCTGGAAGGCTTGTAATCGGAGGCGTTCCACATGCACGCACTTCCTGAACTTAATGTAAGATGTGATAATAATAGGTGGACTTAAAAAAAAGAAAACGAAGGGTTTTCGATGTTTGAAAGATGTTCGGTGAAATGGTTTTACGATACAATTTTGCTTCTAAAAGTATTCTATTTACATGAAACGTCAGATAATCAGATGAAATGTCATGTTCCCCATCCATAAAACTGTAAATCTCTACTAACCTCGAGGCGACCGCGAGTAATCGGTTCAATTCATTTAACTCTAGATTTAGGACATTAATTATGTATAACGCAATTGAGAACTTGGCTCTGTAAAGTTTATTCAATTGAGCCTGAACAAAAAAAATACTCAGATTCTTGAAAAAAAAACACATTGCCATCATAAAAAAAAAAATAAACCGAAAGGTCGATTTTTGCGATTCAACTTTTTCTCGTGCTGGCAAATAAAACAGGGGAAATAGATGTAATGCCCCTAATTTGGGCCCATACATAAATTCAGCAATCGTCTAAATTTTCAAAAGCGACCAAAATATTCATTAGTACCGTCCCAATAACGCGTTCATCTAGATAAAATTGATAAATAGCAAATTTTTAGCGATGGGCCCGATATTAGATCCATAGGCCAACATTAGAGCCAACATCCCCTCTTATATATATTTTTTTTAGAATCTGAGGAATGAAACAGATTTTCTGAATCTTTTCCAATATTTTTAGACAATACAATACAAAACGTAAATTTTTCGGCAGCACCACATTAATAGAAATACAAATTTATACAGTAATCAGAAAATTTCGGTGAAATGACCGCATAATCGTTGATGTAACCTTTTAGAAATTCGCGTAACCTAACGGCACCGGAGGCTCAGCTATAGATACTTTCGGAACGGAATTCAGCAAAAATATGCGACATAAAAAGTTCTTAAAGTATCTAGAACAAAGTTTTAATAAGAAATGAACGTATAAAAAGGTATTTGAAGAAAGCCGATTTTCTAGGGCCACCCTATTCTGCATGTTTAAAATAATCATAACTCATGAACCATAAGAGATAGAAATTTGTTGTAATGAGCAAAGTTGCTTCAAATTGATTGTTCTACATCTTTATAGAACACTGCAGTAGTCTATCACAAATAATATGAAAGTTTGTTTTTTCACCGATTTTATGGACCACCCTAATTTCACTAAAATAAAAACATCGACCTGGTTCTAGACACTTTCAGAACTTTATTTAGCGCATATTTTTGCTGAAGACACCATATTTCTAGCTCTTATGCTTCAGGAGTAATGATTTTTTTTAACAAGCAGGTTAGGGTGGCCCCTAGAAAATCGGTTTTCTTTAAATATCTTTTTATACGTTCATTTCTTGTAGAATTTTTTTTTGTAGAATTTTTTTTTGTAGATACTTTTAGAACTTTTTATGACGCATATTTTGGATGCAGCTAAATTATTGTCTCTTGAATTTATAATTAATGGTTAGTATTTGCTGAAAAATGTGACTTTTTTAATTTTAATTTAAGCTTGAGCTTGAGCTTGAGCTTGATTGACCGCCCACGGTTGCTACTCTGTTATTGCCAGATCAGCTGTAATTACACAGAGAACCAATAGACGATGCTTGGGACTAGCAATCATCCTCAATGTGTAAAAACTGGTGATCTTAAATTAGGCAATACCAGCGCCGGCCGCGCCCGAACACAGGTCAAGAAAGGAATGGGAAGGATTGTGTTGACATGACACTCGCTTTGATGGAAGCCGAGAACACCTCTGCACTTCCACGAGGAATCACTGGGATGTTGGATAATAGGGTTGGGTTTGCAGCAGGGTTCGTTTTGGTAAACGATAAGCTGAATTAATGTCCTAACGATCATATAACGCGAAGGAGCTTGGGACTAAACCCACGGTCTTCTGCTCAGTAAGCAAAAACGTTTGCCACTAGGCAGACGAGCACCTTTTTAATCACCGAGTTGCTGCTATTACCATGTAGTCATATTAACAAATAAAACGATTGACGAATCTTGATTGTGGATGGGCCTGAGATTAGACTCATGATGTTTTGCTCAGTAAGCAAAAACGGTTGCTCTAAGGCCACCGAGCCCCTCATATCACATAATACCGTTGCTCTAATTTTTGTATCCATTCAAACCCGGAACCAACGACAACAATGAGTTTCGCAAAATACACGATACACAAGCGATTTTACTATAAATCTCTTTGATATGTAAGGACCTGGGACCGCGTTTTTCTGCTCAGTAAGCAGGCCACTGTAACCGACGATCTTTCAAATCCGAAAACTAAAAACTACGAAAAAGTACATAGGCCTTCATTAAGTTCCACTTTCACGCGACGTACAATGTTTCAATTTGCTCTTTACGTATTGTTCAGGCTAGGCCCTTTTCAAAATTTACGCGAGAAATACGCACAATCGTCACCTACCTCGCAAAACTGGTTCCAAACGACAACAAAGGCATAAGCAACGATGGATTGTTGAACTTTGCTGACTCCGGTGGTGTAGTGCACAGCAAAAAAATGTAATATCGATCAACGTAATTCAAGCTGATGTATGGAATAATGATGTAATTGTAATTTTGTAATTTATCAGCACACACCCTGGTCGACCACTGTAAACCAATCTGCCGTTCAGCGTTTTCGGTTTTTGTTTCTGGATCTTTAGTTGCCTCTGTGATATACTTACTTGCGGCATACTATTTTGGGAGTGTATATGAGCGTGTACCATGTACGGTAGCTCATCTCTCATCGTGATGGTGGGACATAGTAGACAAATTAGAGAGAAAACAAGGAGGTATTAGTATTAGTTATATGTAAACAAACAAAACAAAAGTTAGATAATGCGGCACTGTAACTACTACTATTTTAGAGGTATGATTCGTCATGTTTAACTCAATGTTTCAATTGAGGCAAACTATGTATCTTACAATTACAAAAGCAAACCTAAACTTACAATTATATGCAAATGCAAAATGAAACTTGACAAATCATCGTCAATTCCCTTATTCCAGGGCAGGGCCTGACGATTTGAATCTAATTTTGATCAGTGAACGGGCACCATATGGTACATTTTCTCACCATGAACCTATCATTTCCAGCCTATCTGAACTATTTAATAAATGGAAGCCATAACATGGGTTACGCTCCTCCTAAGCGGGCCCTCCGCATCCTGTCTCTGTCTTATCTCAAATACAAAATGCCAATGGTATGAATGTATCTATATATAACTTGGAAATGACGTACAATCAAATAAACCCGTAACCCACTCACTTGGTCAGGCTTCAGAATCGTCCAGTGGACAGTGCACTCTACACTCCAAGTTCCCTTTTTTCAAATTTACCGCAAATTTGATATTTTACCCGTTGAGTGTTGATTAGTCACAATGAAACATTGTGACAGAAGTTGAGGTTACTAGTGTATTAAATAATCTAGGTCCTATTTAGGAAACCAAATCTGGCCAACGCCCACCCTAAACCTAAACCTATTCTAATCCACCTGAAATGACTAACGAATGGAAGACTTTGACTACCCAGCCATGCAATAGTCTCATTCCGTGCCTTATGGCAACTTGATGATTCTATTGCGCTCATCTTCTGGCACCACCCAGGGGAGACTTGGTCCTGTACCCAATGCTTAACTTATCTCCATTCCACTCAACTACTCGCAATTTCGTGTGATATAGTGGGCGGAATATTATTATATGAGACAATTCAATGCAGACGTCTTTCCAAATTTGGCAGATCGACAGGTAATCGGTGAGTTACCACGATAGTTGCTATTCAACAACTCGACAACGTCCCATCGTCAACGCCTGCTATGAGAATTTCCCATTGCATACGTCAACGAAATTACGTCATCGAGCTATCGATCAACTACCCTGGTTATCGCCTGGTACCTTATAGCACGATGCTAGGAGGCGAACCGGAAGAATCGATGAGCTACCTCTCCCCCTGTGACTTTTTTAATTTTAATTTAATGCTTTAAACAAAAAACACTGTCGCAGCAAAAATATGCGTCATTAGAAGTCCTAAAAGTGCCTAGAATAACGTTTTTACGATAAATGAACGTATGAAAAGATAATCAGAGAAAACTGTTTTTTAGGGGCCACCCTAACCTGCTTGTATAGAGATAGAAATTTGGTGTCTTCAGCAAAGTTGCTTCGAATTGATTGTTCTACATTTTTTTTAAACATTGCAGAGGTCTATCTCAAATAATAAAAAAAGTTTGTATTTTCAATTCACCAATTTTATGGACCACCCTAATTTCACTAAAAAGATTGTCCAAAAAATATGAAGAAGCTTTGTGATGGTGAAAGTGATGATATTTTTGTCTTCCTAAATACGGCTTTGGGGCCATTGTGCAATGGTTGCATTTTTAATTTAAATATGTTTTTTTTCTCCAGAAAAACTTTCGAAAAGGGCGTATTCAAAAAATAAATTATTTTCGTTTTTAAAACTAACCATGATTAAAATGACATTTTAGAATTTTTCCGAGCATTTTTTATTCTTACTACATTAAATATGAGAGTATTGCAATCGAACAAAAATTTATTCACCTTATGTTTCGTGTGCTTCTCAAATTCTCAAAACTAGTTTTTGGAATCAAAAACAATATTCTAACTCAATTGATTAATTGATCTTAGTTGGTTAATTAATGGCACCAAGAAATGTGCCAAATATTGCGATGCACTCAATTATTATTTTGCACGTAAATCGAATCAAAAGTAAAAGTCATGTGAAAGGCTAGCTTCTAGCAAGGGTTGCAAGATAATTTAGGTACAAATCCCTGCTGCTGAATTGTATTTTGTTTTCTCCGCCCATCTCTCCTTCTGAGTATTTCTAGTTGTAAGCAATTCTTTGAGAAAAAAATACACTGAGAGAAAAAACTCAGTAAATTTATATTAAAAAACATAAAAAGCTGATTTTCTCAAAACACACCCCCCCCCCCTTAATTTTTTGTATATATTTTTAAAGAAAGCGGTTGTAATGCTCTAATATATGATGAAAAGTGTAAGCTGGTAACTTGCTTAAAAAAATTACATTTATTTTAAATTTTTATTGATTTTCCAAATATAACAAAATAAAATATTTATTAATGAGATAATAATTGATTTGGATTCTAAACATAATTTTTGAAAAATTTTCACATTAAATTTAGTTCCTAAGTGCCGCCGTTCTCAAGTTAATGCGAATTAAAATAATAATAATAATGAATTTTCAACATTTTAGACCATTTTCAAACGATTGTCGCGATGTCCAGCAACAAAATGTGTTTTCTATGATTGAATATTTAAAAAAAACTATTCATTCTCAGATATGGTGGCTGTCAGACTTGCCAGTTTATATCTAGGCGCAGTGGAAGTGAAAAAAGTTGATGTTGTCAAATGAAGGATTGGTATTGGTGAGATAAGAAACAGCTATGCGTAATTATTATTTTACTATTAAACATACAATTTCATTAAATTGTGCAAATATTAAAAATTAATAAAATTAACAATTATAGAATTTGAAGCAAGTTACCAACTTACAGTCTTCACCAAATTTTATGACATTACTTCAGTTTTCTTTCCATAAAAAAAATGGGAGAGGATTATAGAAAATCAACGTTTGTGGTAGGGTTAATTACCCCTTTTCCAGCCTATTAAGCACAATCCGCACTTAGTTTTTTTTTCTTCTTAATCTAGCCCAGTTTAGCACCAAACGGAATGTTATTATTACTGATGGCTTTGCGCCTTTTGAAAACAAAAATTATATTTAGATGAAATATGCAACAATTGGAAGGAGCCGCGACAAAACTGATTTTTTTTAGCGTTTTGGGCTGGAAATTCTCTTGGACAACTTCCGGTTTCCAAAAAAGTTCCATAGACAAACTAAAATATAGCATTCAAAGTGTTTTTATGTTACTTCATACGCGATGTTTGCGATTTTCAGAGTTGGTTGGAAATGCTATCTATAATGAAGCTTTAGTGTAATCATTTATTATCCCGATGGATTTGGTCTTAGAAGAGGGTAAGTAGAATTGATTAGAAGTTGAAAATGAGCGAAGGGCCATTAATGCGATAGTGCAAGTCAAACGCACACTCTTTGCCTAACCCGTACGATGTACGCGGAGATTTGAAGTATGTCTTCAAATCTACCCTAATAAAATTTGCTCCAGAGATTTTGTTGCCTCAGAAAAATCCCTACGACCTACAAAGCAGTCACGAATATCACTCAACCACCAGCGCCATCAACATCACCGTTTTCAAAGTCAATTTAGTGTGGTGAATTCCTATGCGTTTCAAAGCCACCTTAGCGAATTAAGTTAGATTTTAGATTCTATCACTCATAATTCCATGAAATTTCGCATTATGAATCATTTAGTCAAGGCTTTTTTTTTCACTTAAATGGCACTGTTCCATGGTAAGTAATAAAACTCCCGATATAGTAATTTGGAAAAGAGGATATGATACGCCTTTGATGCATATTCAGGCCAAACAAAATTTGATGACAACCTAAAGCGTTCATGGACTTTGTCGTTTAGTTTTTTTTCCTGGAAATGATTGTTAAAAATGCTACATGCTACGCTTTACTACCAGTTCCCAGAGAGCCAAAAATATCAAAATAGAGAGAGAAAATTCTCTCTCACAAGCTCAATCTCTCAACATACCATATATTTTAATGTCATACGATTTGTGATTTCCCTTTCACAGACTTCAGAATAGAGTACCTGGCACTGAAAAAGTTGTAGGTACCATTATTTATGCGCTCTCATTAACATCCGACGTACCTCCTTTTTTACATACTCGGAAAAAGATACTTTCTAAGCGGGAAATCCTGTTAGCCCTTCAGCAGTTATGCCACATATGTATACAGATTTTTACACAGCTACAGGTCGCACAGATGGACACTAGTCTGATGCAAAATTTGACTTTTTCGCTCCACAGCGCTTAAATGGTTTCAAATCGGGTCCTGATTAGCCTCCCAAAGTTACAACTCATTTGGTTAGAAACAGACATCGCACAAGCCATTTGAAGTTTACATGTAAATTACTATGGGAAATCTCAACTTTTTGTTCATTGCCTTCTAGTCTGTTTCCATATTGAGCTGCGAAACAGTTCGATAGTAATTCTTACAGAAAATTTTCTCAGCTACAACTTTGCTGAAAATCGTTTCTATGTAAAACAAGACAGAAAAAAGTTATTAATTATTTAAGAGATTGGTAAACTTATGACATGATCAAGCAGCTGCTCTGTAGGCAACACTGTATTTTGCAGTGTGACATAGTAGCCATGATTTTTGTGTCCTATTCAACGCCCCAGAAACACCAATGTTGCCTGCTGATCAGTTGATTGAGCATGATCATAAGACATCAGCGCATTGAACAATTGATAACTTTCGATCCTTGCATTTAATCAAAAAATGGTCTTGAACAAAGTTGTAGCTGGGAAAATTTCCTACAAGTACAGTTGAAAGTTTTCGAAGCAAACCGATATGGTGAATTATTAGATAGACATGAACAAAAATCTTGGTTTTACCATAGTAATTCCCATACAAACTTCAAATGGTTTGTGCCATCTCAGTTTCTCACCAAATGGGTTCAAATTTTGAGAGGTTAGTCAGGATCCGATTTAGAATCGTTTAAGTATTGTGGAGCGAAAATTTCAAATGTTGCATCACTCTAATGGACACTTACTAAAAAAAAATTCACGTCTCTACAATTAGAAACAATGTAAATCCCAGTGGAACACAGTTCCTTTGAAGGGATTCACTTACTCAACAGAAAATTCTAAATAATTTATAGAGTGATACCAATCGGCACCGGTAGTGTAGTGGTAAGCGTGATTGCATCTCACCCCAAAAGGCCCCCATAAAATCTCTGATCACGTCTTCCTTAGGAAGGGAAGTAAAGCCGTTGGTCCCCGGTTCATGAGTTGATGGATCGAATGGTAGGGTCCAGGTGTGCGAGCTGTTTCCCTGGCGTCGGTAGCATTGGTAGTCAGTACGGAAAACAAATCAAGGGAAAAAAAGGTTGTATCCAAGACACGACCGTAGATTTGACGTAGGACTACGTGCTCGGTATCAATATTCGGCGACTGTGTTAGGGAAACCACTTTTTTTGCAGACAATCGGTGATAATTTTTGAACTCTTTTCTGTTGGACCCCGGGAGATTCTACGCCGTCCCAGAAGGGGACGTGCCTAGACCTCTAGCTCTCGCACCACAGTCAGCAACCCACTGCCCATCCTCTCTCTCTCGGCCGAACGATCTCTCACCTCATCATCGACTCTCAGCTTCTCTGTAGCTAGTTTCCGTCTCCCACTCTACTCTATGACAAGTCGGTGGTAGTTTTGAAATTTGTCTATTTAGTGTTAACCCTTTCTTTCTCATAGTTGCTTCGCCCATGTAGCAAAACACCTCCATCATCGCTGTGCCCTACCATATCAGTCACTTTAGAAGTGACGTTATGGAGCTATCTCGCTTAACAACACTGACCCTACTCTTACATCAACTGAATCAAATGTTACCAACCAAAGTAACATCCTCAACATCCTCCAAATGCTTAAAAAAAAGTTGAAATTTGGTTTGACTAGCAGAATTTGAGAAAATTAATAATCGATCATTAAAATTCATTATCATCAACTTTAATTAGAGTAAAAAAAAAAGTTCAGAACATTATCAGCCCGAAGCAGGTTTGTCTCTCACTACTGGAACGTACAAATCACTAAAAAATCAGGATTCTAGGATTTCGATATAAATTTTCTAGAAAGCTAACTTAAATATTTTTTCATGATTCGCAACTTAAACTCTTTCTGAACTTTAAATGAATTCAAAGGAGATTTACGAAGATATGCACTAAGATCATAATAAAGAAATTAAACAGATTATTTTACAGATTGTTGTCAGCCATATACAGACTATAAAGGATTTTTGCGGTGAAAATACAGATGTGGCAACACTGTCTCTTAGAAAGTATTTTTTTACCGCGTATGAAAAAAAGGAAGAACTTCGGATGTTAATCTATGTAAATAAATTCATACATATAGGTATCAGACACGTTTCGCAGTATCAGGTACTCAATTTTGTAGTCTGTGAAAGGGATTTCTAGGTTTTTTTTCACTGTCCTGTCCTCTGTGGGCAACTAACGTAAAACAGATTCGGTAGTACTACCACCACTTATGAACATTGAAAAAATCTATTGGAAAAACCAGTTCTTATAGGGGTATTGACAAATTCTCGGCAATCTAAGCCGCGTCCACGCTTCTATGTTTGGTTGTCTAAATTTAGCTGCTGCCTAAGGCTTTATCCATTCCATTCGATAGAGTTGTCCAACACTATTTTAAAACACTTTTGTAACGCTCCAAAGTTCTCAGGTGAGTGTGACTATTGTCAGCTGCCACTTTTTCTTCGGCACCCTTTCCATTTGATTTGCTTGTGAATCTGCTGTTCTATTATCGGCAACTAGAAATCAGCAGCATTTTATAATTCGTGTGTTTCATTTCAAGAATAAACTGTAAAAATGCGCTTGCTCAGCCTTAAAAACCATATCATATTGAAACTGAAAGTCTAAAGAATCATTTGAATACATACAGCGAAGTGTTTTGGTGAGAAAAAAAAGTGAAATAACGGGATGCACTTTTGTTGCCGAAAACAGTCAATGGGTGCCGAAGCCGGCATTTAACCTACGTAATTTTCAACGGTCTTCCAATTAGAGATGAACCAGCCTAAGGCTAAAAGTCTCGTTAATAAAGAAAAAAAAAAAAAAAAAATCAACGGTCTTCCAGTGGCTGAAATTTGTCTATTTAGTGTCAACCCTTTCTTTCTCATATTTGCAACAAGTTAGTGAATCTAATACATTCATATAATTTTTTTTTACAAATTCATGCTAGAATATGCATCTCATATTTTGACGAAGGACTACGTCTGTGATTTCTATATGGGGGTACACTTTGTGAAACCCGAAAATGGAACATGTAACGAAGTTATGAAAGATTTTGAACGTTAATAACTCAGCTGCCGCTGGACCAACTTCAATAATTTTATCACCAATCGATCAAAAATATTTCTACGCATTTATAGCAATGTTTCCGACTGTTGATCTTCAACAAAAAAATATTGAAAATCATACATAGTCATGGTCAAGCATTGTCCAAAAGCGCCGAAATAACTAACAAATCCATCAATTACGTACATGCATATGCTGCGCCAACACAGTCATCAGATAATTGTTTCTAGACGAAACATGTCGATGTAGCATTGCTGCTTCCCCAACACTATCATCAGAGAGTCGTTAGTAGACGAAACGAGTTGAAGTGGCATTCGTCTTCGAACTTCGGGCGTGAGCGAATAGGGAGGATGCAATTGCGTAACATTTTGCACACTCATCGCCATATTCAGAACCACACACAATGCTCTCCAGAGTTGTAATCTTGTAACCAAACTTGGAAGCAGAGGTTCAAATGATTTTGATCGATTCTCTTCATCGACGTTCTGTTTTGTTAATAACTTGACGACAAACACATACGTTTGTTGCTCTGGATGATAGAAGAGCATAGCAGAAATAGTGCGAAATAGGTTTAGTGAAGCCATGGTCATCATGAAGATAATTGACACTGATATTCTGCAGCCTTTCAACTTGTCGCAGACACCAGTTCAACCCCTGTCCAGCAGCTGACGGGCCGAGACTCTTGCGAGTGTCCAATCATTGAACCGAAGAATATGGGATTGTACGGTTCGATTTGCTCTTCACGATTTGCTTTTCAGGGCCACCAAGATTTTCCAAAAGAGTTGAATTTCTGAACCAACTAAAATTCATATCAAAATATTCTTTTCAGGGCAATCATAGTCATACTAAAGAGTATAAAAAAAGAGAACTCCACTCAAATTCCTATTCCTACAAAAACACAAGCTCCTGCTGCAGTTAGCAAATAACAAATAACAAAGACCACGTAGTCCTACGTCACCATTGCTTACAACCCCATAGGGCGGTCCATTGTAATTTTTCAAATCGAATTCTAACATTCCAAATCTTCCGATGACTATTTAGATCCACTGACCAGCTAATATCGCATATAAATGCAGAGAATAATCAAGGCCTACTTTGATCACATTTACGCAGCAATCAATTTTACGGATGCTCCGAATCTTTGACCAGCCCAGTAATGCTTGGTAGATTACCTTTTTATGGTGCATTACTGGTATTAAGATCTACCACCGAAGCCTGGTCCGAACTACTTCAAACTAGGGGAACAGGATCTTTCAGCAATCCAAGGAACACATCTTAGTCCTTGTTACTTTTTATGCCTTGTTGATAGTGACAAGACTCGGCTTTGTCTACAGAGGATGATTTTGAAACAACGAAAAAAAATGAGTTAGTTAGTCTTCATCTATGTGATTCTTAATCTTCTATTCGTTGTTCTCTAGTTTGAAGTGGTAAAGACTAGCATTCTGATGCATGGTCATAATCGGCGTTATTGCATGATTTTGTTGCTAAGGAATCCGTTTTTGACTGCAAAAGGGGCGCGCCTTTGGAGGGTGTTCCAACACTCCGAAAGCGATCTTACAATTAAAGTCGGATCCTTGCGATAAAGGCAAGAATGGCAACTGTTTCAAAACCGATTACTTCTTCATTTCTCAATATGCACTAAACTAAGGACACGGGATCAAATAACTGGTCGCAGTGGATTTATGTCCCGAAGGCATACTTTGATCAAAAATACATAATAATTAAGATTAAGGTTGATCCGGGTCACCGAATGGCCTTCCGGTGGACACTCAGTATTTAGAACGAGGTTGTGGTTCGGTTTTGTTAAAATATTAATCAGCACTACCCATAGATGCCTGTTGCTGTGGATTTCCGGCATCACCTTGTTCTAGACGGCTGGTACCTTTTATCCCCCCAATGGCTTCTCGGAGACCCGGAATAAAACCGGAACCACTTGGGCAATCTGTTTCAATTTTCAGAAGACTATGATTTCGATCATTTTTCAACTTACGCACAAAGCGCGTTAAGCCCTTCCTAAAAGTAAAGCAGGTGAACACATTTGAAACGCTAATAACTTCGGGATTAATTCGGATTCACATCTGGTATTTAGCCAAGATGTTCCCAATACTCCAAAGTATCTACATTTTGTACACGAAGAAAACCGACCAACTAGCGCCACCTAGAGGCGCGAATGTGAAAGTGGTTCGTTCCCCCATACATTTTATCGATTTTCCCCATACAAACTTCAAGGCCTTTGAGCGAGGAGTTCCCGTGAAGCAAATGATTTCATATTTTGGCAGGGTGTTTCTGACCCCCCAAACTACCATTCCAGGGGGTAGCGTTTGAAATTCCAGACTTACACTTTTTTCCATATAACGCTGAAACACTCTACTGACAATGGATTGAGGGGAATAACTGAGTACACTAATGCTATATTATTTATATAAAACTCATTCTTATTTAAGTTTAATTTTATTCCTGTTAATGTTCCGTCGGTCTCTGTTCCGCAAGCAAATGCCAATCAACCAGTTTAACACCTGGACCCTAGATATCGAACATGTCCTTCCACATTTTATTTTTGTAATAGTAACTACAGTGAACACACTGATGGCAGATATCCAAATTGTCAGAAAAGGCCTATTTTCACCATGGGCAGGATTTTTTATGTCTTAATATTTTGGGCTCAAATTTTCACCACACATTGGATACCTCTTCTACTGTTCTAATGTTATTTAATATTTTTTTTTATTTTCAACCTTCAAATTGACGTTCTAAGATTACGAATAGCTTACTTGGTTATGGAGTAATCTCTTCTGAAAGATGAAATTTTTAAAAATCTCGAAGATCCAGCGCACAGTGGTCCAGAATGCAGCTTTAGGTGGAATGATATGTTTTGAGCCTGAAATTGAAACTTTAGACTAAAAGTCTCTTCTACAAAGTTGTTCTTTATAGTTAGGCCCTCATTTTTATGACAATGAATTCTAGGGTGGTTCCTATTATCATTAAAATAAAAAATCTAACTTTTTTGTTTGAATAAATTAAGGTATACATTCTTCGGCAAAGTTATAGCTGAGCTAATTTCAAGCAACTTTGTTGGAAATAACTTTTTTGTATCTCTTAAATTGGCCGATTTAGAGCTATTTTCTTGAATTGAGTTAGGGTGGCTCTTAAAAAAAAACAGTTTTTTTGCTCTAGTTTTCTTATTTCAAATTTCTCAGCAAAGGTGTCTTGAGATAACTTTTAGATCTTAAGAAGACGCAAATTTTTGCAGCAAAAAGCTTGACAATATCTTTCGCCGATCAAGAGTTATTGACGTTCGTATACTAAAAATATGCACTTTTCAAATGTTAATATCTCTGGTTGGGGAAAACAAAACAAAGTTTTTTACGGCATTTGAAAGGGCGTATGCTATTCTCAATAATATGAAAAAAAAATTGAGGTATGATATTTTTGAAACTCGTATAAAATCAATTTGAATTTATTCATATTTTTTACTATATTTGGGTACATCTTTTTTATTAGAAGAGATACAGGCAACAAATTCAGCTACACAATATTCGTCTATAAGAGTTTTAAAATTCTCTAGAAGATAACTTTCATGAGAAATTTCAAATAAAAAAGTTATTGCTGAAAAACTATTTTTTCCAGGAACACCCTAAGTCAACTCCGATACTCTAAAATGAGAACGTTAAGAGATAGAAAAAAAATTTCTTCGACAAAGTTGCTCGCAATTAACTTAGCTACAAGTTTTTTAAACAGCACATGTTTTTATTTTGTAAAACAAAAAAGTTAGTTTTAAAAATTCCCTAATTTAAGGACCACCCTGACGTTTGCAAACACCAAAGAAGGAAATTTTTAAGAACAAAAACTTCTTCCAAGACACTAAATGTCCAAACATTGAAAGAAATGTAATGAGAAATTTGAAATAAGAAAACTAGAGCAAAAAAACTGTTTTTTAAGAGCCACCCTAACTCAATTCAAGAAAATAGCTCTAAATCGGCCAATTCAAGAGATACAAAAAAGTTATTTTCAACAAAGTTGCTTGAAATTAGCTCAGCTATAACTTTGCCCAAGAATGTATATCTTAATTTATTTAAACAAAAAAGTTAGATTTTTGATTTTAATGATAATAGGAACCACCCTAGAATTCATTGTCATAAAAATGAGGGCTTAACTATAAGGAACAACTTTGTAGAAGAGACTTTTAGTATAAAGTTTCAATTTCAGGCTCAAAACATATCATTCCACCTAAATCTGCATTCTGGACCACTGTGCAGCGTTGTAGCCGAGAGGGATCTAGGCACTTCAGAGCAAAATAAAAAAGGCGTTTGTTCAGAATGCCAAAATAAGCGTTTTGGCCAAGTTTGGCTAAAATCTGTGCCATCGACCACAGGTGGTGTACCCACTTGAGCTGGAATGACCCATATAGCAATGTTTTCATTAGTAAAAAGGTGAAATTTTTCCGCCCGGTGCTTCACAATTTAACCCACCATTCACTTCAACAACAAATGGTCGTATAATTGAATTTTTCGCCACGAGTATGTAATCATATTTTGTTTATGTTCGTAAAACCAAACATCTCATTTTTTCAAATTAACCTATCGCTGTAAAAGAAATTATGAGCATGCGTCCACACAAAGCTTCGTACTTTCAAGCCGCATACCGGCTCTCCCATTTTTCCCTGAATCACTTCAACCTTCTTTCTTTTGCTTCTTTGGTACACGAAATGTTGTCTGCTCGAAAAACCGTTTTTAACGGAGACAGATGAGTCGGTTTAAAATCGTGAACAATTGCTTCCGAAGGTATGGTCGCCGCACAGTGAGACTTCATGCCTAACCGCTAGGTGGATTAGTCAGAGCCTTTTTTTTTAGCAACTCACATTCGGATATTGAATATTTTAGCAAAACTCACACGCACTACCTTATCGCACTGAAATTTCAGGGCACAAAACAAATTCCTTGCCGCAGTTCCGCCTTCTCATGCCATGACTGACGACTGCGTCAATTTCCATAATTTTGACCGAATTCACACGTCTTTCCTTAACGTTGTTAAATTGAAGAAAGAAACACGAAAATCATGAAAATATTTTACTCAAATCGAAAACTTTTTCATGAAAACCAACGAACCGAAATGTCATGAAATCATGAACGCAATCAAACTTGGTATACCTACTGAGCGATAGGCGGTGGTCGTACCCCACGGAGGGTTAGCTTCTTGCGTGTGACATGGCTAGTAAAGCATACACTGAGACTGGCATTCTCCTCGTTCTGTCCCCGGCCCCCAGCCGCAGAGCCGGCCAAAGGTATGCAAATGTGTGCTTACGTTTTCATCACACACTTCTCTGCCTTCACGCACCACAGACCACATCGAACCGGGTCCGGGTTCAGATCTAGGTTCGGTTGGTTCGGGGGGTGTGAATGACATATTCGTGTACGTCGTCGCGTACACACGCACACACCAACACACATCATCGACATCGCACTGCAGAAATATTGCGGTTCCTTCTCAAGCGCCTTCTCACGTCAAGATGATGGCTTCTTCTTTCGTTCATTTATTCGTTCCTTCGTGCGTCAGGGTCATGGGGTTTTGATTTGTCATCAATTGAGTCGATTAGGGTACCACCGGGGGGAATAAGGGCGTATTAATGTGTGATTTGGCAAATTTCGTTTTAAACAGATCACGGTAGGTTAACAACGTTAAAAAGGCCACACAAATCCCAAAATTTCCTTGATGCAACAGAAATTATTGAAAAAGAATTTACACCCTGTGGTATTATTTGCGAATTATCACGTGATTTGAGGTGACGCATTATGCATTTTAGTTCAATTCAGATTCTGGTCACTTCTCCGGGGAGCCCCGGTCATGTCTGAGTGTGTCCAATGTGATCCTGGACACTCAATACGACTACCAATGATCTTAATACTGAATTCCCATGTGATTTAAGGTGTCGCATGATCACTTATCACTTCCCCGGGGGTACACGAAACATGTCCGGGTGTGGCAAATGTGGTCCTGTGCACTTATTATGACCACCATTGGTCTTGTCTTTGAACTCTTTATTTTGATGGGTCTCATGACAGGTTTTATTCGTTTCAGGTCGGTTTTAATCTCATGGCCCATACACACCGGAACATGTTCCGGCCATATCTCCGGAACTAGTATACCGATATAAGAGAAACATTCGAGCGTTCTATTAGACCTTTGCCAATTGTTGCCAAAAAAACCGCGACCTTCAATATTTATTTACACACACCACACATACACAGACTTTTTCCATTTTTGTCGATTGGAACATGGAACTCGGCTCGAAATTCGGTTTTCAAGCGGTATGTATATCCTTCTTTGTAAGAAAGATAAAACACACAAATAACCTTCAAACACATAAAATCAAATTAAAACACCAGAATATACTTTAAACACCATGGTATTTCTTCCATCCAAATTCCAGGGCTGGTAGTGCTGATGCAATATAATAGTAGTGACTTTAGTGACTAAAATTACGGAAATAGTTAAAAATAGTGACTTGTAAATACTAAATAAGTAACGATTTATATGGTAACATAGAAATTCAAATACGGTTTCATATTGAAATAAACTTTTTATATCATGGAACTGAAATTTCATAAATTCCTCTAATTTAATCGAATCTCACAACGGAAACTCATGTGAAGAGCATTTGAAGTGATTTTAATAATTTACGTTATACATGATAACTAGCAAATAGTAATTCCCATTTTTCATGATCTTTAATTTGATTATGCGTTCGAAGTCTTTAAATATTGGATATATCTAGGTAGATAACTTCGATAATTCGCTATGAACTTTTCACAGAATTTCTTCAGAATGATCTCAAGAACTGTTTTAGAATAATTCCCCTTCTTTTAAACTTAGAGGCAAATAAGCTTTTACAAAAATAATATTGCATTCTTGAAATTCATTGCAGAACAATCAACAAAATTCTTGGGAAAAGATTATTTTCGTAGTTGGAAATGGTTAACATCAAATATCATAATTAAAGTGGACATTTTATACGATAGATGAGTATGAAAGTAGAAAGCGAACAAAGGACAATTTTGAGGAAGGTACGAATATGGTAGAGCATCTCCTTTACCAAGCTCATCCGTTAATGAGGGATGGTAAGGGGTGTTTCCCCCTGCCACTACTGGCAAAAGGGATGATCACCGATTTGCTCATGTACCTCTGATGTGCGGAAACAGTTCTATCGATTGTTTCACACTCAAGTCGCCTTCTGACGTAAACAACTACCCTATTCGTACCTTCCTCAAAATTGTCCTTTGCTCGCTTTTTACTTTGTATATACAATTTTCACACTGTCGTACTATAACGGAACTATCAACTCTATAATTGAATCTCCTCATCTATCGTATAAAATCTCCACTTTAAGTCTGATATTTGACGTTAAGCATCTCCGACTATGTAAAGTCGTCTATGTAATATAAGTTGTTAAATTCACGCATGAAGTAATAACACATGTAGCTAATCGTAGATTATTTTGGATTTTTTATTGATTCATCTAGGAATTCCCAAAGGCTCCTCCCATAAATCCATTGCATCCATCCTGATGCAATTAACCTCAGAAATTTCATAAATTTCTACTTAGAATAATCTTGGACTTCCTGCATTCAATTGGAAATTCAATTCGTATTCTCCTTAGTATCCCCACAGTATTTCCTCAGAATTCTCAAAACAAAAATCCATCACAAACATTGAAACGCTTCCCAGAATTCCTTTGAGATTAAATCCTCGAAATTCGATTCCATTGGAATTCTTCTCGGAATTTATTTCGAACTCGTTAGTATTCCCTTGGAAGTATCGTCAGAAATCAGCCCAGAATTTATTTAGAACTATCCGCAGAGACCATCTTTGGAGTTCACAGGATTTTCATGGATTTTTCATCAGAGCCCCCTTAAGCAAAATTTCAGAACTAATTTTGAATTCTTATTAGAATTGGACCTAGAATCCTCATCCAATCATCATTGAATTCTTCTCTTCTATTGGAATTATTTCCGAAATTGTTTCAAAGCTGAATGTTGCATCTCTAATAATTTAAACAATAATCAAAAGCGTTAGACCTGCTTCAGAGGCGCGTTCAACAAGGTCGTCGAGCTTACTCTGCATGTCAGAGCGCCGTTGTGCTAATAACGCAACATCATCAACCAAATCGAAGTCGTTGAGATGCTCCATAGTAATAGGCTGCCGCAGCAACCCACGGTTCGGTACACGGTCAACGGCTCCAACGATGATCTCGTCGATTACGATGAGGAACAGCAGCGGTGATAATATACATACTTGCCTCACACCCGCGATTACCCGAATCGGGTCAGACAAAGCTCCGTTGTGCAACACTCTGCATGAGAAAGCCTCGTACTGCGCTTCGATGAGGTTGACGATCTTATCAGGGACTCCCTTGCGTTTTCGTGGTTTAGTCGGTCGAAAGCTTTTTCGTAGTCAATGAATACCAAGTACAGGGACTCTTGGAACTCATTGACCTGCTCCAAGATGATGCGGAGCGTGACACTATGGTCCACACAGGATCTTCCGGCACGGAATTCTGCCTGCTGTCGTCGGAGAGTCGCGTCGATCTTCTCCTGTATCCGATTGAGGATAACTTTACGCAGAACTTTGAGAACAATACACAGTAACATGATGCCTCGCCAGTTATCTCATACAGTTGGATCCCCCTTCTTGGGGACTTTTACCAAGACGCCCTGCATCCAGTCGGCCGGAAAAGTCGCGGTGTCCCAGATTGACGAATAGTTGATGCAACATTTGTGAGGATAGCATGGGGTCACCTTTGAGCATCTCTGCTGATATGCGATCGACCCCCGGGGCTTTGTTGGACTTCATACTTCGGATTGATGCTTCTAGCTCCTGTAATGATGGAGCATCAGTGTTGACGCGAGTAACGCGCCTCACCCTTGGCGGATCATGCCGAGATGTTGATGGTTGGTTGACCGTTGAAACTTCGAGAAGTTGTTCAAAGTGCTCAAACCAACGTTTCAACTGGTCAGTGGGGTCGGTGAGCAACTGTCCAGTCGCGTCTTTCACAGGCATCCTTGGGTTCATCCTTGCCCCGCTCAGGCGTCGTGAAACATCATAGAGGAGATGGATATCGCCAGTTGCTGCGGCTTTCTTCCTTTCATCAGCCCAGGAAGTCCACTCACGCTCGCTTGTCCCGTATACAGGTGCGCTTAACTTCCCTCTCTAGAGCCGAATACCGCTGACGGGCCTCGTTCTTGGCTCCTCGGGTCCTTGCTCGCTCTATCGCGGCTTTTGCTTCTCTCCGCTCCACGATCTTCCTCCAGGTTTCATCGGTGATCCACTCCTTCCTCTGAGTGCGCAGTTCACCCAGGTTGTTCTCGCTTGTTTCAATAAAGGCATTCTTGATGCTCGTCCACTGTTCTTCTACGCTGCTGGGTCTTCCAGTCAGCGTGTGTTGAATCGCCGCCCGAGTCTCTCCTCACGCCGTTGAACCCGCGCAATGCGTAGGCGGATCTCACCGACCAGGAGATGATGGTCAGAAGCGATGTCAGCGCTGCGTTTACTCCGAACATCAACAAGGCTCCGTCTCCATTTTCGGCTGATGCGTTTGACGTCGTTGACATGTTTTAATCGAAACAACGTCTGAGACAAAGCTGTTGAGACAAGCAAAGTCTTTCTAGAAAAAAATACACGGTAATTTTTTTGTTTTGCTATTTTGAGTAAAAATCAAATATTTTAAAAAGTATATCTTCAATTTTTATAGCCAACATTTTAAGTCAAAAGTTCATAAATTTTACCAAAATTTCTCGTTATACAATTGTTGATAATTTTAAAGTGTGCATGGCTGTAAATAATCGAAAAGTTCATGAGTTAAAAAAATTTAGATATACTTTTTGATATATTTGAGTATTTAAAACATTTTTGGGATTTTTACTCCAAATTACTAATTAAACACCGTGTAAAATTTTGCTTTTTTATTTTTCTCTACAACTTTATATCTAACGTCATTTCACCGTTTCGTGTCCAAAATGTTTTTGAAAAATTTCAAAGTCGCCATTTTAAAAATTTAACAAGATCTAAAATGGCCGAATTTAAGCTAAAATGTGAATAACTGTCCATAACAAACAATTGTATAAAGTTTCATGCAATTCGGAGAAGGTTGAATTTTTCCGAATCGTCATTTGGCGTGGAACTGTTAATTGGAAATATTTGATTCCGCCATACAAAAGTTTGTTTTAAACATCCTTTGCTGTCATTTGAAGGGTGAGTTTCCAGGTTTACAGAAAAAAAAAAATAATTATGGACCACCCTAATGTGGAGAGGCCTTCTAGAGAAAGTTCAGATGACTTCCGGAGTAAGTTCAGAATATTTCCAGGGAAAATCCAGATGACTTATACTTCAAATGTTGAGGACTTTCAAGACCAGAGGACTTCGAGCAGAACATTCCAATAGAAGTGTAGATGACCTACAGTGAAAACCCTTAGGTATGTCTGGTCAAGTGCAGAGGCCTTACAGAGCCAGAATAAAGGACTTCCAAAGGTCTTCCAGGTTAAACCCAGCGCAAGTCTAGATTACTTTCAAGTTAAGTCCAGAGGACTTTCAGTGCACGTCCAGAAGACTTCTTCAAAGACAGTATATAGGATTTCCATGCAAGTCCAGAGGACTTTCAGTGCACGTCCAGAAGACTTCTACAAAGACAGTACATAGGATTTCCATGCAAGTCCAGAGGATTTCCAAGGCAAGTCTAGAGAACTTTCAAGAAGATTTTCAGGATACAACTAAAGGATTTGCAAGCCAAGTCCAGATGACTTTCAACACTGTTCGTAAAAGTAGTGTAAATTTCTGTTACTATGATCAACATAAATCGAGCGTCATATATCATGCAAGTCTTAATTATAGATCACCTAAATTAATGAGACATGTCATGACATATTCCATAAATTGTATGCAACCGTCCATCTTTGTAGGTGAAGTTTTTTGCAAGGTGCTGGTTTACGTGGAAAGGAAGTTTACATACATGAATGTTTGCACGCATGAATGTTTACATCACCAGTAAAATTCAGATTTTTTTTCTTTGAAGGCAAATCCAGAGGACTTGTAATGCAAGTCCAGAGAACTTCCAAGGCAAGTCCAGAGGACTTCCAAGGCAAGCCCAGAGGACTTCCAAAGCAAATTCATAGGATTTCCAAGTCAAACTCCAGAGGACTTCCAAGCTGTTCTCGCCAACGAGCGCCTTTGCAAAGGTTAGGGCTAATTTCTGTGCTCCGTAGCGTCAAAATCTGTCATGCAATTGTTCACCCTTTGTCATACAAAGGTCGTAGCAGATCGTTAAACAAGTTCGACTAACTTGGAGCCTAAATGATTCTGTAGTGAAATCTTAAGCAATCTTGAACGGAAGATTTGGTATGCTTGAATATCCACAAGTTCACAGAAAACAAATCTGAATTCAAACATGAAAACTTCCTTTTCACATCAACTAGCAACTTGCAAGAAATGTTGCTTACAAAGTATGATGGTTGTGTACAACATTTGGAATATTTCATGAAATGTCTCATAAATTTACACGATTTATTTTTTGATTAAGATTTGTTTTACTCACACATTCAAATTCCAAGCCCAAAAGCTCGCATGCGCATTTTTTTTTTCTCACGCAAGGTACATTTCAGCTTATTAGCTTATTTTCCAGGACAAATCCAAAAGACTTCCACGGTAAGCCCAGGGAAATTCCAAAGCAAGTCCAGAAGACTTTTTAAGCTAGACCAGATAAATTCCAAGGTAAGTCCAGAAGATCTTCAGGTCGATCTCAAAATACTTACATTTATATCCAGTAGACTTCCAGGAAAAGTGAAAAAGGACATCCATGGCAAATCAACAAAATTTCCAGTGCAATTCCAGAGTACTTCCAGAGAAAATCCAGAAGACTTTCAGGGAAAGTCAAATGAATTTCCTGGAAAAATCCAAAGTACTTCCATGACAAGCTCAGAAGAGTTCCAAAGTCAGGAAAGGGATGTCCAGAGAAACACCAGCGGATTTTCCAGGTAGAAACAAAAAAAATTATATTGACTTTACGTGTGAAAGTCAAACGTAATTCCAGGACAAATCGAGAGGACTTAAACGACAAGCCTGAAGGATTTCTAAGTCAAGCCTAGAAGACTTCCAGGGTACTGGATTTCCAAGGAAAGCCCAAAAAACATCCACGGTAAGTCCATAGATCATCCAGAGAAAGTTCAGAAGGCTTCCAGAACAAGTTCAGCAGTCTTATAGGAGAAATACAGTGACTTCGAGCAAAAGTCAAAAGAACTTCCACGGGACTTCCAGAGGAAGCCCAAAGAACTGATAGAGTAGATGAAGACTTCCAAAACACGTCCAAGCGACTTTGAAAGCGAATCCATAAATCATCAAGAGAAAGTTAAAATTACTTCCTGAACAAACCTGGAGGACATTCAGGGCTGTTATCCGCTCGGTTATTCGTCCAGCAGGTTATGTCTTATGCTCATGCAACGATGAAAGATCTCGTTCAGGAAAAATGACCAGGGATTGCCAAACCTATGCACCTAATGCACGGCAGCAATCCAACCATTGGTGTAGGGATATCCTTCAAATGATACTTACGTATATGTGCGGGTAAGGGAGTCGACTGCACGAAAATGTCTTCGGGGATTATGCCGGACAATTGACAGCATCTTTAGTGAGAAATATCTGCGCTTTTTAACCCTGTTGTAAGTCGATGAAAAACGAGGCGCTTACGATTTTGGAGCTTTGCTAAAATTATTGAAACTTTTCTGAAGTTGTTGGAACTTGTTTTAAAATTAACGCTAAACAATTTGAAACTTCGATTTAAGTTTTCGGACCTTCGCTGAAGCTCTCAGAGCTCGTCTGAACTACTTCTCAAAATTTCTCTGATGATCTCGGAATGACTCCGAGGTTCATGGATCTTTGCTGAACCTTGCATAAGGGTTTGAAGCGTCACTGAATTGTTTTAAACTTGACCAAAGTCCCTGGAACTTTACTTACGGTTTTTGAACTTCGTGGACATTTTTCAAACTTTGTTAAAGTTTTTAAAATTTTGCTGAATTTAAACGCTGAATATAACGGAGCTTAACACCCCGATGGGTCTGGGTTCAATACCAGCCGAGGTCAGTGGGATTTTTCTGAGGCATAACAATCTCTGGTCACGTCTTCCTTCGGAAGGGAAGTAAAACCGTTGGTCCCGGCCCATGTGTGTTGAATGGGTGCGATATCCTACGCAGGTGTGGAAGCTGCCTTCCTGCACATTCGATTGCCGTCAAGATGGCAATCGATTTTCCGTCGGTGATTGGCACTAGATTGCGGAACAGAGACCGACGTTAAATAAAGGAAAGAATAACGGAGCTTATCTCAAAAGCATAAACTGTTCCGTAGAATACTCCAAAGTTTTCGGAATTTCTCCGAAATTTTGAAATCCTTCCGAAGTTCTCGGAATTTCCCTGTTTCGGGGCTTATCTCATGTCTCTCTTGGATCTTGGCTAAATTTATATATGCTGTGCTTAAAAAATTGAACTTTATTGAAAATATGAATACGAACTATGCTGATGTTTTTGAAGCTGCTGATAAGCTCTGAGAACTTCATCGAACGTACAAGAAATTCAGCGAAATTCCTAAACCGTCAACAAAGTACAAAAAATGTCATCAAAGTTCCAAAATCTTTAGAAGCTACAAACATTTCAGAGAAGTTAGCAAAAGTTCAGCTTAATTCGTATGACGTAACTAAATTTCATATATTTCAAGTAAGGCTGCAAAAAATTCAGAGAAGGTTCAAGAGCTTCAGTGAAATGTGAAAAACTTAAGATAAGCTCCGCAAAGATCCGAAAATCACAGCAAAGTTAAAACAAATTCAGCGAAGTTCCAAACATTTCAGAAAAATTGAAAAAACTACAGCGAAGTTCAAAGAACTTGAAATAAGGTCCGAGTACCTTAAAGAAGTTCAAGTAGTTGTGCTAAGCACCAAGAAATTCAGCTAAGCTTCATGAGCGTCAGCAAAGTTCCAAAAACTTCAGTTAAGATTTAAAAAAATTGCGAAATAGAATTTCACAAATGTTTCAAAAGTTTCAGCGAAATTTTAAAACTTCACCAATGTTCATAAATCTTCAATAATGTTTCAATAAATTTAGAGAAGCTTCAACGAAGTTTCAACAACTTAAGCTCCGAAAACTTCAGTGAAATTCCAAAAATTTGAACGGAGTTCAAAAATTTCAGTGAAATTCCAAACATTTAAGCAAACATCCGGCAAACTTTCTTGCGGATTTCTTGATAAAATGCCACCTGTCTTTTAAATACTACTTGGGGCTCGTCGTTTCGGATTGGTTGGGATGCAAGTTTCTATAAGTTTCACATAGATTCTCGCTTACAAGTTTTCTGCTTTCTGGTTCACCCCAATGTTCGAACCTTGAGACACATCAAGCCAAGTTCGACACAACGCCTCATCTTCTAGATGGGTCAAACTTTATCCACGTGGCTTGGACGCACTCATTTTGCAGAAGAGTTTTAGTTCTAGCCGAATTATGCACGAAACAATCGTAAAGCAAAATTGACCACGAGACGTCCCAATTAGTTGATCCTCACACAAAATTGGCACCGGTGGGCTTGGTAATGACCCGATTTTGTCAGTCTCAGTACCGGACTTTTATCCTTCAATCATTTCACATAACCGTAATTCCAAATCAATCTCATTCATCTTAAAGATGGTTGTTTAAGGTATACCTTGGTGCAAATAGACTACTCAAAAAGCGCTTGGCTTTCGTAGAACATAAGAAAAGATGTTCAAATGGGGTCTGACAAAATGGGGTCACAAAGATTTTTCATCTAACTTCTAAGGATTAATCGAAAAATGAATAGCGTCCAAATGTAGATCTTTTAATTTCAAGAAACTTTCCCCAGTACCCCACATACCAAAAATGAAGTTTTCCTACTCAAATCTCAGACGATCACGATGTTTCGGTTTTAGACCACTGTGGAGGGAGGAGGAGGGCTTAACTAGGTTTTTAATTAGAGAAAGTTCAAAGGTCTTCCAAGGTAGCTCCAGAGGACTTCGGGGACAAATTCAGAGAACACCAAGAACAAGTCCAGAGGATTTCCAAAATACTTCCAGCGCAAGTCCAGCTTTCCAAGAATAGTCAAGAGGTTTTCTAGAAGATGTAAAGATTGTACTCGAAAAAATGCAATACTTTCTTTTTTGTATAACTTTTTATTGCATGGGTAAAAATTGATAATTTTTTTAGTAAGACTAGTTTAGATTGCAATGTTTACATGTGCAAAATCTAGTCACAATCTATCAAGTGGTTATCGAGATGACTTTCAAGCAAGAAGTGCTTCGACAAAAAAATTATGGGACCAGTCGTGGAAAATCCAGGCTAGTCCCACAGGTGGATCGCGAAACAGTTTGGAATCGTGTGGTAAAATCGTTAAATGAGTCCTAGACAACCCAGCGGCGAGCTGGCAGCGATCGACCCCGTGAACGCAAGGAAGGTGAGTGATTACTTCAAGTGCAATCCGAACCTTTCGATTCGGGACGTGGCCAAGAAGGTCAATTCTTCCGTCTGGTTCGTCCAGCAGACAATGAAGCGGACCGGACTTCAAGTCTTCAAGGTAAGGAAGGCGCCTAACCGAACCGATGAACCGAATACGGTAGCCAAATCCCGCGTCAGGAAGCTGTACCGCGAGTGGTTGGTGCAGCCGAGATTTTCGTCGGCAAGTCCCGCCTGGATGTTACGGAAGAAGAAGGTCGACAAATTTTCCAAGAAGTACTTAGTGTGACAGACGATCTGTGGGTGCGGCAAATTCTGCAAGCCGGACATAACGGCCAAATATATAAAGAAGAATGTCTCCAGAAGCGCCTGCTGTCCTTCCTCCGGTCCCACGAAGGTGACACTCTGTTTTGGCCGAATCTGGCATCGTGCCATTACGCGAAACCGGTGATGAAGTGGTACGAAGCCAACGATGTTGTTTTTGTGCCGAACGAGGAAAATCCACCAAACTCGCTAGAACTTCGCCTAATAGAAAAATTCTGGGCGATTATGAAAGGCAAGCTCCGGAAAACAGGGAAGGAAAGTGGATGAAAGTGTGTAAGAAAGATAGCGTAAGTGTTGCACAGGATTTGATGGGTAGCGTTAAGTCCAAGGTGCGGGCATTTGTGTGTTTATTTATTCCCTGAGAGTTTCAACAGTATCCGACTTAAAATAATTTTTTGGTGATCATTTTTGCCTGCTGCATTTTTTTTTCGAGTACAGTCTTTACAAGGCATATTAGGGGGGACTTGCAGAGTTGGTACAGAGAACTTGCAAGGAAAGTCTAAAAAACATCAAAACGGAACATCAGCCATAGTTAAATGGACTTTCAGGGTAACTCAACAGGACTTCCTCCACATGTGCAAATTCATAGCACTTCCAAGGCAAGTCCAGGCGACTTACAGACTAAATACAGAGGGCTTCCAGAAGAAGTAACAATTTTGGATTTATGAGGGTTCTGTACACCATAATTTAGGTTTGTAGAATGGTTTAAAACATCGATAAAATTTGCAATATTACTTGGGATAATGACTTGCAGTACAAGTCCAAATTACTTCCAGGAAGAGTTAGAAGCTCTTCCAAGGTAAATCCAGAGGAGTTTCAAAGCAATTCCAGAATACTTCGAAGGATAATTAAGAGAATTACCAGAACCAACCAAGAGGAAGGAGTCCAAAGTCCAAAGAACTTCAAGGCCTAATCTTAGGCTGATCCAGGACAATTCCTAAAAATTTCAGGGCATCTTCAGGCACAGGACTACTAAACTGAATCCATAGTATTTTATGAAACAGTTAAACGACTTCCAGAAAGCTTTCAGAGGCTATTCGATGGCCCTTCAGGGATAATTATTATCCTATGTGGATATTATGAGCTGTGTAAGAGACTAAAATACAATCTGCAACCTCTGATATCATACTTACCGAGCAATCGCTGTCACCCACGTAGCAACAGTCACCGGACACCGACGTCGGCACCCACAGATGGTCTCCGGAGACGGCATTCTCACTCCAGTCGGGCGTACAGCGAATCTGTCTCCCGTGAGTATCGGCGCTGGGTTTTCTACAAAAAAAGCAAACAGAACAAAAACTGCTATGAAATCAGGAGGCTTCTCGAACAACGAAAACGGAAAGGGTTGAAAATGAGCCGCTAATGGGAACATATTATCCCATCGCTCTCCATTTCCTTTGCGAACGCACACTACTGCTGAAATTGAATTTACGGTTTAAAATTTACGGCTCCATAAATTGTCATTACGAGCGAGCGAGCGAGCGAGCAAATTTTGGCTGTATCTGCCTATGTTGCAGTCGGAAAAATGTCTGGTAAAAATACGACCCGGTCGGGATTATCAAAGAGGAAATTTAGGATCAAATACCTGAATTTGTAGGGCAGCAGTGATCTGTCTCGGTAACGGATGGCTTTTCGCCGCCCGGACCAACCCCGGCTGAGGCGTCTCTGCTGCGGGACACCATTGTGTGCGGAACCGACAAACAGCGGTGCCGACAGACTCCGTCCGTAGTACCTCATCATTCGCCGAGGTTTCGAAACGAATGCGGAGACGGCAGTCATCGACGTTCTTTGATCCGGTACCGGTGGAATCGGACAGCTGCACGTTCTTCGGTACACCCGGGCACTGCAAACCGGCCGATGGCGGATGCTGGATGTCGAACACTTTCTCCGAACGAGGCAACTGCCCACGACACTGACGGAACAGGCCTTGGCCACCATTGCTGGCCAGCCACGTTTGCGACGTTTTTTCGATTTGTTAGTTACACTTGAAAATAACGATCCGTAGCAGGGAAGGCACAGACGGGCAGCTGATGCGTTGATTATTACCATTTCGGGCGATTATCTGCGAGCACTTAGTCCTACGAAATATGGTGCGTCTCCATTAGGGCACGTTCCACGCCAAATGACGAATCGTTTAGACTTCGATTTTCATGAAACTTTGCAGATTTTTTTATTATGGGGAATCATTAACATTTTAGCTCAAATTCGGCCATTTTGGATCTTGTAATTTTTTTCTCAAAATGGCGTCTTTGACAGTTTTCAATAAATTGTATTACGAAAGTGTCACTTCTGATCAAAATTACGTCTGAGATAAAGTTGTAGATAATAATAAAGTTGCTTCAGGAAAAATATACACAGTAAAAATTATCTAATGATTTTGTGTAAAAATAAAAATAAATAGAGATAATAAGTTAAATATCTCAAAATGACATCGTTCAATATTTTCATTTATTTTATTTTTAAAATGCTAATGAAAAATGCAAATTTTTGAACTATTGAAAACCATGGACACTTGAATATGTGTGACATTTTAAATCAGTTTCTGTCCAAGAGCTACATAAAAAAGTGTACTAACAAAAAGTTAAAAAATTACAGCAAAAGTTGATAATTAACGATTTCTGATAACTTTCAAGTGTTCAAGGTTTTCAATATTTCAAATGTTTGAATTTTGTATGAGTTTTTTTTTAATTAAAAACAAATAATAATTTCATATGGAAATTGCGAGATATTTAAGTTTTTAACACATTTTAAGGATTTTTATATAGTTATGAAAAAAATTCTGTGGATTATTTATCCTAGAAAGAGGTTATTGTTTTTCTACAACTTTGTCGCAGACGTCATGTCTATCAGAATTGATGTTTTCGTGCTACAATTATTAAAAAATGTTGAAGAAGCCATTTTAAAACAAATTTCAAGATCCAAAATGACCGAATTTTTGCAAGATTTCATGCGAATCGAAGAAGGTTGAGTCAAAAATGCATTCTTTGTTGCTATTTGACCTGGAACTGCTCATTTCATAGAATTTTCCGAAAAAAAATCGCATGGCCATTTCTCGAAATCAGCTGAAGGGAATTATTTGATTTTAAATGTTTCTATCACTTAAGCCTCGACAGCCGACAACCGACAACTGCAGAGCGAGGCGAAAGCATGGATTAATCGGTGATAAATTTAGTTTTGTTCGATTCCGATCCTGCCATATGTTTGTGTCGGATTGCCGGGGATGCGGCGGCTTTTGCGGCTGTCATTAGGTAATAAATTTCGCGCCTAGAGACTACAAAAATGGCACGAGTACGAACGAAAACTAGGGGTGTGCGGAGCGGTCCACGTTTGTTGACTTTCGGTGTTTCGCCGAAAAGTGTGTTGTCGTGGAAGGCAGTAAACATTGACGTCGTCGTCGTTGTTGGATTCGAGTTTGCCACGGAGGCAGACAAGAGGTGTTTATGGAAAATGATTCGGCGGAAAATATGGAGAATTTAGGGGATGAAAAATGGTTAGGAATTTGGTTGACGTTTTGACGTTCCAAGAAGATTTTGGATGGTGTTTTCTTTTGCTATTTTTAAGGAGGCGAAATTATGCGTATCATCGCCTCTTCCATTAGAGTTAGTTGATTTCTCGAAGCCATTCTGATAACCTTATTGTTTAGCCGGCTGTTTGGCTTTAACTTTCAGTAGACACCGGAAATATTGAAACGGGTAGTTTTGAAGGGGTAGAGGGTTGGAGGGTGGTAGGTCGACTCAAGAATTTTGTAACTACCAAAAATCAACCGCCTTGGTATGTCAAGGCAGCAAAATTGCGCTAATTTTCGCCTTCCCTTTAAAATCAGAAACCTGCTATGCAACTGATAGCCACTAAATCCCAATTTCCCAACTGTACCTAGTTCATGACCTCCAACACCTCGTTCCAAGTGACTAGTGCGGCTTTGCTTATTTGATAAATTCAACCAACCAAAGTACATAATTCCAGTGAAATTCCCAAACACAACCTATTTCCACAGCCACAATCCACAGTTGCTCGCCTGTTGGGAATCAAATATAGCATATTGCCATGGTGCGCAGCATCCCATTGGAATGGCTCCCGAGCAAAGTTCAGCTTCAAAATGACAGCAAATCGAAATAAAAATTTAGAGAAAGACATCAAACTGAAACGCGAGTACTCGGTTCAATTCCTTTAACTTTAGATTTTAACTTTAGATTTAAAACATTAATAATGTATAACGCAAAAGATAATTTGGCTTTGTAAAGTTAATTTGATTGAGCCTGTACAAATAAATAAATTTATTAAAAAAAATAAACATCAAACTGAAACGATAATTTGATTTAAGTTTATGCAATTGTCCAATTTGATAACAAATTTAGTTTTCAATTTGCTGTACATTTGCTCTTGAAAACAAAAATATGTTGTTGCAGATTTGTTTGCATTGGCTTAGTAGAACATCAACGAGTATTCACGTTTTGTTATCAACAGGAAAAATGTACATCAAATTGAGTTTTCAGTTTGCTCTCACTGATGAGCAGTTCCACGCCAAATGACGAATCGAAAAAAAAAAACTCGACCTTCTCCGATTTTCATAAAACTTTGCATAATTCAAGAACAACATGTGAAAAGTGCATACAAGCTTATGCCCTTTACTCGCCACCCATATGACATCAACGCAAACCATTAACATTAGCGGGTAGGGGAAGCTTTCCCCTTCCCGATGATGTTGTTGGTTTGCGTGGGCGACCCTCAGTTGGCGAGAAAAGGGCATACAAAGGTTTTTTTTTACAAAAAGCTTGTATGCCCTTTTCACATGTGGCTCTTGAATTGTGTTTTATGGGTAATCATTCACATTTTTGCAAAAATTCGGCCATTTTGGATGTTTTTTTTTTCAAAATGGCGTCTTTGTAATTTTTCCATAAATTGTAGCGCGAAAACGCAACTTCTGATCGAAATGACGTCTGAGACACAGTTGTAGAGAAAAATAAAGAATTTCTAGAATAAATATGCATGGTATTTTTTAGCTATTTTGAGCAAAAATTCCAAAAAAACATTTAAATCATTTTTTTTTAATTAAAAACAAATGTAAAAATATGCAATTTTTTTGAATATTCAAAACTATGGACACTTGAAAAGTGATAAAAATCCTCGAACAAGAATTGCAGGTCAAATATTTGAACTTTTTGCTAGTACACTTTTTTTAATAAAATTTGAACATAGGAAAAAAATATATAAGAAATTCTAAATCTTTATCAGTGCTCAAATTACATCAAAAAGCTACTTAACAAGAAATTTAAAAAATTACAAAACTTGATGTTCTACGAGTTTTGCCAATTTTCAAGTGTCCATGGTTTTAAATAGTCCTAAAGTTTGCATTTTACATGAGCTGCATTTTTCAAAAGTTGAAGATATATTTTTCTTAATATTTCAGTTTTCAACACTTTTTTAAATTTTTATTCAAAATTACAACAACAAAAATTCAGTGTACATGCTCCCCCCCCCCTCCCTCCACTTGTTTTTCTAAACGACTTTGTCTCAGACGTCATTTCGATCAGAACTGACGTTTTAGTGCTTCAATTTATTGAAAAATGTCAAAGACACTATTTTGAAAAAATAAAAAGAAATCCAAAATGGCCGAATTTTCGCAAAACTGAGAATGATTGCCCTTAACACATAATTATTTGCATGCAAATCGGAAAAGGTCGAGCTTCCAAATTTTATATTTTTATCTTATTTGACCTGGAACTGACCTGATATCAGAATTAATTTACGCTGTGATGTCACAGGCAATTTTTGTCGCTCTCAATTTTGATATTTTAACCGTTAAAACGACCAAAACGATAGCAACCTGAGTAATCATTATTTGCGACAACACAACATCAAATTTAAATTTCAATTTGATCTCAGACTTTTGCTCGGGTTGTGTCCCTTTTGCCAGTATAACCTAGGCAAACATGTTTTCGCTTGTGGGTGTTAAATAGTGCTGCAGTTTCTCGCTTCCGGTCACGGCAGGTCAGTGTGTTTAGTTGGTGTTCGAAAATAGATGAACATTTCAAGGAAACGGGACACTGACAAGCTGTTGACAATGCACAATGGTCCCAAGGCCGTATTTAATGAAGACAAAAATGTTTGCGCCCAATTTTAGGTACGTAGTTGCTTCGGGAAAGTTTCTTCATATTTTTTGGCCGATCTTTTCATGTCAGTGAAATTAGGGTGGTCTATAAAATTGCTGTATCGAAAATACAATCTTTTTCATTATTTGATATAGACCACTGCAGCAGGGTTCTGCATTTTCGAAACAAAGAAAAGAAAATGATTTCTCCACAGAATCGCTTCATTTCGAGCAATATAATTTTCGTGTAAGTCATCGTGTTTCTTGTTATCGAGTTACGATGAACATTCCTCTTTTCAAACATGACTGGACTATCACTTGTTTCGTTCGTCAAGTGCTTCAGTTCATTTCATTTGAAGCAAAGACTTGTTTCAATTGACGCAATGAATAACTCTAAAACTGCTTCCTTCGTTTAATCCACTTTCACTTCAAATCGAGGCTCATTCGACTTGTCACGACCTGACGACGCAGGCATCAAAATATAGTATCCGGATAGTATCCGCACAATATCGGTTGCCGATAGGGATGGCATCCGGATTATAGGTAGTAATAATATATTATTTTATATTAAACGAAAATTAAATTAACAAGGCCATTCTGGAGTCCAAGATGGCAGCCATCGGGGTCAGGGAAAGTCTCAAATACCCTACAATATGGGTATTTTCGGGATGGTGACAACGTGTAAATGCCGAAAATCGATATCCGATGCCATTTTGGAATCCAATATGGCGGCCATCGGGTCATAAAAAGTGTCAAATACCCTAAGATCTGGGTATTTTCGGAACGAGGACGATGCGTAGATGCTGAAAATCGATATTCGATGCCATTTGTAGGGTATTTTACACTTTTTTTTCTGAAATCGGTAGCCACCATCTTGAATTTCAAGATGGCGTCGGACATCGATTTCTTTCTTCTAGATGTCAGTCCGATTCCAAAAAACCCCCATTGATCGGTATTTGACAGTATTTCCATCTTGGATTTAAAGACGGCGTGACATCAATTTTCGGCATCTTCATCTCATCCCATTCTGAAATTAACCATATTTTAGGATATTTGACACTTTTCCGCAAATCGGAAGCTGCCGTCTTGGATTACAAAATGGCGTCGGATATCGATTTCCGGCTTCTAGACGTTGCCCTGATTCTAAAAAAAACCGTTTGCATGGGTATTTGATAGAATTTAAAACTTTTTCTCAAATCGGAAGCCACCATCATGGATTTCAAAATGGCGTCGGATATTGATTTCCAGTCTCCAGACGTGACCCCGATTCCAAAAATATCCATATTGATGGAACGGCATCAGCATTTCCCATTTTTTCTAAAATAGGAAGCCGTCGTATTGGATTTCAAAATGGTGTCAGATATTGATTTCCGGCCTCTGGACGCCATCCGGATTCCAAAAATACCTATATTTATGGGTATTTGACAGTATTTCCCACTTAATCTGAAATCGGAAGCCGCCATCATGAATTTCGAAATGGCGTCGGATATTGATTTTCATCCTCTAGACATCATCCCGATTCCAAAAATATCTTTATTGATATGTATTTGACAGCATTTCCCACTTTTTCTTAAACTAGAAGCCGCCATTTTGGATTTCAAAATGGCGTTGCATATCAATTTTCGATCTCTAGAAGTCACTCCGATTAAAAAAAACACCCATATTGATGGGTACACTAACCACCCGACAGTGATAAATTTGACATCCACGTGCAAAGATCTATGCGCATTAGACTGATGCAAATTTTGACATTTTCGCTCCACAGTGCTCATCCTTTGGTTTGTTTTTTTCCGTCGATCTTGTTTTCCGTGCTGAGCACCAATGCTACCGACGTGCCAGGAAAGCAGCTCCCACACCTGGACCCTACCTATCGACCCATCAACTCATGAACCGGGGACCAACGGCTTTACTTCCCATCCGATGGAAGGCGTGATCAGAGATGTTATGCCTCAGAACATTCCGGCGGCGCCGACTGGGATTGAACCCAGGCCTGCTGGGGTGAGAGGTAATCACGCTTACCACTACACCACCGGCGCCGTTGGGTTCTGACTAGCCTCCCAAAATTTGAACTCATTCGATAAGAAACTGACTTGGCACAAACCATTTGAAGTTTATATGGAAATTACTATGGGAAAACCAAATGTTTTGTTCATATCCATCTAACAATTTACCATATCGCTCTGCTTTTGAAAATGATAGCTGAGCTCGCAGCAAATTTTCTCAGCTACAACTTTGTCCAAAACCACTTTTCAATATACTGTAAGCATCAAAAGTTATCAATAATTCAAGCTACTAATGTCTTATGATTATGCTCAATCAACTGTTTAGCAGGCAACATTGGTGTTTCTGGCGCTTAGAATACAGCAAAAAAATCATGGCTACTAAAGGGTGATACGGTCAAAATTTGGTCAATATCAACTTGACGTATTTCTTTCAATTTTGCATTTAAAAAACCTGAACACCCCTCATTTTGAAGGTGTGTGTGTGTAGAATGTTGCTCCTATTTTGATTTTGGAATTCACTCTTCAGTTGTCAAAATGCCGTCCAAGCAAGAAGACCAGCGTATCAAAATTTTGCTCGCGCATCGCGAAAATCCGAGCTACTCGCACGCAAAGTTGGCAAAATCGCTAAAAGTTGCCAAATCAACCGTTACAAATGTAATTAAAGTGTTTGGGGATCGTTTGTCGACAGCCAGAAAGTCTGGATCGGGGGGAAATCGAAAACCGGAAGCCGCTGAGACGACAAAGAGAGTTGCCGGTAGTTTCAAGCGAAACCCTAACCTCTCTCTCCGAGATGCCGCAAATAAGCTGGGTGTATCGTCTACAACCGTGCATCGAGCCAAAAAACGAGCCGGACTATCGACTTACAAGAAGGTAGTGACTCCAAATCGCGATGATAAACAAAATACGACGGCCAAAGCGCGATCCCGGAGGCTGTACACGACGATGCTGACGAAGTTTGACTGCGTGGTAATGGACGACGAAACCTACGTCAAAGCCGACTACAAGCAGCTTCCGGGACAGGAGTTTTATACGGCAAAAGGTAGCAGATGTTTTCAAGCACATGAAACTGTCAAAGTTCGCAAAGAAATATCTGGTTTGGCAAGCCATCTGTACCTGTGGCTTGAAAAGCAGCATTTTCATAGCTTCCGGGACTGTCAACCAAGAAATTTACGTGAAAGAGTGTTTGAATAAACGTCTGCTGCCTTTCCTGAAGAAACACGGTTGTTCCGTACTGTTTTGGCCGGATTTGGCATCTTGCCATTACGGTAAAAAGGCCATGGAGTGGTACGCCGCCAACAACGTGCAGGTGGTTGCCCAAGGACAAGAACCCTCCCAACACGCCAGAGCTCCGCCCAATTGAGAAATACTGGGCTATTGTCAAGCGGAACCTAAAGAAGACCAAAAAAAAACTGCTAAGGGCGAGCAGCAGTTCAAGGCAAACTGGCTTCTGCGGCGAAGAAGGTGGACAAGGTGGCTGTACAAAATCTGATGGCAGGGGTCAAGCGTAAGGCCCGGCAATTCGGATTTGGAAAAGCGGAAGCCTAACTGAATATTTTTCCTGAATTTTATACTAATTGAACTTGAAAAAGAAATTTAATTTGATTTTTTAAATAAACGATTTCACCGATTTACACGCGTTTTCCCTTGACCAAATTTTGACCGTCTAACCCTTTATGTCACACTGCAAGATACAGTGTTGCTCACAAAACAGCTGCTTGATCATGCCATAAGATTATCAATCTCTTAAACAATTAATAACTATTTTATTTGACATTTGGCTCAAAAACTATATTCTGCAAAGTTGTAGCTGAGAAAATTTTCCATAAATTTTCCAGCTTTTGAATTTTTGAACAGTGCAATATGGAAAAAGGTAAGAAGACAATTAACAAAACAGTTTGGATTTCCCATAGTATTTTCCATTAAACTTTCAAATTGTTTGTGCCAAATCAGTTTCTTATCGAAGGAGTTCAAATATTGGGAAACTAATTACGACCCAATTAGGAACCGTTTGAGGACTGTGGAGCGAAAATGTCAAAATTTGCATCAGTCTAATGCGCATACGCTTAAATGAACCGAGTGAACAAGCAACAAAAGTCATAAAAACTGCACGAATTTGGATCGAACAGCTTCGCTTCAATGCAAAAGTAAGTTCATTTGACAATGAAAGAAGAAATGAACACGAGTCAAGCCTAAACAAACAGCATGACGACTGATCGAAAGTGGTTCCGTTGATGTTGACGGGGATCTGCTCGAAGAGAAGACAGAATGACTTTCAATTGAAAGTGATGGTTGACAGCATCATCGTCGCCTGACGATTTTCGATTGAAAGTGACTTTGTGGGGCCCTGCACTGCAGTGTTGTAAAAAGTTGTAGATCAATCAATTTGAAGCATTTTTGCTGAAGACACCAAATTTCTATCTCTTATGGTTCATGATTTATGATTATTTTAAACAAACAGGTTAGGATGGCCCCTAAAAATCGACTTTCTTTGAATATTTGTATTTCTATTTATATTTGTATTTAAAACAATTCATCTGACAATTTAGTCTTAATGAATAAAATTAAAGCTAATTTAACACAGACCTAATCCGATTTGCAAAACGTCCAGTTGGTTCGTTGAACTCGGAAAGATCTTCGACAGATGTAAACGCACGAATACACGCTGAGATTGGTTCGTTGTTCCAAAACATGCTTCAGTGAAAACTTGGTAGCAGTAACGTTGTATTCTGAAGAAATCTGCTCGGCACACGAAAGTTCAACATTGCAAGCAGTTCGGGGGCATCAGTTTCACCATTCAACAGCTTAGCAATAAGCAACGATTGCTATACTTTCCGTCGTCGTTCCAGTGTATCTAAGCCCAAAAGTCGGTATCTATCAGGATGCAGCGGCAAATTGTCAGGATCACTCCACGGCAAGTTTATCAGTGCCAGACGAATGAACCGTTTCTGAACCCGTTCGATCCTTAGGCCCACGTGACATGGTGAGGATGCCAAACGACGGACGCATTTTCCAAAATTTAACGGACAAGTGCCCAGTACAATGACTTCCAATAATGATTTTCGATATGATCGCTGAACGGTGTAAATCAAAAGTCACTGGTAACTCTGGTAAGAGCATCGCCGTCGATATGATAGTCAAACAAAATTGGATGTACCATGCGGTGAAACGTGATTATCCATGCGGTGAAACGTGATCTCTCTGGCACCAATCGGCAAACAAAGTCATCGAGTTTTGCAGAAGCCAACAATACTCTTGGGTGTGCATCACAATGTACACCTTCAAATCATCTGTATAGACTAGCTTCAATCCTTCGCCCAGAACCAATGCCCCATCGTTGAAGAACAGAGTAAACAGCATCGGTCCGAGATCGCAACCTTGTGGAACTCCAGACTTGTTTTAAAACAGCGAAGATACACAACCCTCAATCTTCACTCGAAGTACACGCTCTGTAAGGTAGGATTCCAACCTAAAAAACAATTGCATAGAAACTCCAAGACGAGATAACTTGTGTAGCAGTATGTTAAGATCATTGCAATAACTGCAGGCAACCCGTCAGGATCAGGAGCTAACGAACGTTTCAGCTTATTTGCAGTCAATGAAACCATTTCTGGATTTACAGCAAATAGCCCAAGTTCAACAAAATCTGCGGGAACACATCACGGGTGGCTTCATCGATTTCCAAGTATAAGGCGGGATTCGTCGCGAATACGGATACAAAATGCTTGGCGAACAACTGACATGACTCTGCAGTCGTTTCGTTCAGATAGACATTCGTTGGGATCACTGTACTTTTCCGTTTGGAGTTAGCAAAGCGCCACGTGGATTTTTTCTCAGACCCTTTTGAAAACGCAATACGGCATGTTTCTCAGTACCAGAGGAATGAACCGTTTCTGAATATTTTTGCTGATCAGGTTGCTATCTCTTTTGATAAGAAAGTTTTTTGTTTAAAGCATTAAATTTAATTTAAAAAAAAAGTCACATTTTTCCGCAAAAACTAGCCAAACATTTTTTAATAAAAGAGATAAAAACTTAGTTGCAATATGCGTCATAAAAAGTTCTAAAAATGTCTAGAATAACGTTTTTACAATAAATGAACGCACGAAATCATATTCCAAGAAAATTGTTTTTTTTTAGGGGCCACCCTAACCTGCTTGCTTAAAATTTACTCATTAACCATAAGAGATAGAAATTTGGTGTCTTCAGCAAAATTGCTTCGAATTGATTGCTCTACAGCTTTTTAGAACATTACATTGGTCTATCTTAAATAATAAAAAAAAAAGTTTGTTTTATCAATTCAGAAATTTTATGGACCACCCTAAATTCACTAACATAAAAAGGTCGGCCAAAAATATGATGAAACTTTCCCGAAGACACCATATACCTTAAAGTGATGGTTTGGGCGCAAATATTTTTGTCTTCCTAAATACGGCTTTAAGACCATTGCACAGTGGGCCAGAATGCAGATTTAGCTGGAAGGATATGTTTTGAGCCTGAAACTGAAATTTTAGACAAAAGTGTATTCTACAAAGTTGTTCCATAAGTAAATGGGGCAAACAAAAAAAAGTTTTTTAATGCATTTGAAAGGGCGTATGTTATTCTCAATAATATGAAAAATAAGAGGTATTTATTTAATTATTACCTTTGTTACTAGCGTAACATAGGTATTAGAATCGATTTTCACACGTCTTGCCGTCTGCGCCCGATAGCCATCCACACAAGCCATCTCACCTGTATAAAACATTCTCAATCGATAGAACTCGGCTCGATCTGGCTCGACAGTTTGATTACGACATCGTAGAATCAAATTGAATATGAAAAATCGACCCAGCAAGATGAAATTTGCTGATGTCTGTATGTGCGTCTGTGGACGCGTTTAATCTAGGCAAGCTTTTTTCGAGATGGCTTATCCGATCAATACGGTTGATATCTCGTTTGAAAGGCCTCATTGCGCCATTGATCGCTATTGAATTTTTCCTCGATCTGACTTCCGGTTCCGGAGATTTACAGGGTATAATGATTTTAGTTACGGATTTTTTTAAAAATCAACGGTACATCCAAAATTTGCAGCAGTGGAAAGACCTCATCCATATCTACATGTAGACAAAATTTCATACCTATCTGACGTTTGGTGTTGGAGGTTCCGCCTTATTACCTTTCATGGGCAAGAAACGATTTATGAGTAAAGTAAAATCAAATTTGAGTCGATCTCGTTCGCTGTGTGCAGCGAGTTTTTCCACCTGTCTGCACACGTTGTCACGTCTAAACAATCAAATTTTCAGTAAGATCTACTAATTTCCATTAGAAGTAGGGCTAAACAATATAGAGCAAACAAGGTTGTAACTGACAAGATAACCAAGTAACATTTAGGTCGATGTTGTTCATTCGCCATCTTGTCAGTCACAACTTTGTTTACTCAATTTTGGTGGATATCCTACTCAAATTTGGGTTGTTTGGAAATATCGTGCATCCTGTGCTGTTTTTTTCCCATAGACCTTTTTGACGTTTAATTGTCTTTCTCTATCTAGCACACATGGAGAACGGACGGTTTGTTTTCCCGTTTTCCCACTAATTTGTTTCCCTCTTACTCGCACTCATTCGATATAAATGGTGCAATAGTGTGTGACGATTAAACATCAAAAAGCTCTATACATCTAAACATCTATACATCTAAAGCGGACGTTACACATGTCAATATATTCACAAGAAGGATAGTGTAACTGGTGCTTTAAACCTTGGTCTATACATCACCCTCATTTTTAAAAATCGCTATTAGAACTGGTACATTGTGAAACAAATCTGGAAACTCTAACCGATCAGCCCCGTTGGCGTAGCAATAGGGGGTGCCTTAGGCAGTGATGCCACATTTTTTCGAATGTAATTATGTACTCGCGCGTAATATTTGATTCTCTTCAACGGCTTTCTCTTTTGATAACCACTGCTATGCAAACAGATTTCGCGTTAATTTTACCGCATAGTTTGAAAACGGAGATTTTTATCTAGCGTCCAAAACATAAAATACAACAGGGAAAGGTTTTGCATTAGCATTATCATTAAGCAAGTTGCACAAATTTGTAGGTGGTATAAGTCCTAGACCATTTTATGTGAGTACGGCCACCTCGGTCCGTTACCGTATTGACCGAGAGATGGGATTGATCTCGGCCTCTTAATGTCTCCAATAATCGAGAACTGTCCTGGCCACGTCCTTGCAACTGTTGGGGATGGGAAGGATTTTTAGTTGGACACTTACTTAAGAGAGATGCAGAGAACTCCACGACCGCTCATAAGGAGGTTTCTTAGTGGGGAGGGTAACCCTAATAAACAAATACCATAAACGAACAATAAACCAAATAGTCTAACTTATCCACAAATGGTTTGGATGATACCCCAAACACGTCGTCAAGCAAAATAACCATAACTTATTTATTAGGGAAGGTCATACGTTCGGTAAGCGTTGCTGTGGCAGATTTACGATATCATTGGTTATGTTATATTTATGTTTCAAAATAAAGTAAATGTGTATGCTTGTATGTGTGAGTGTTTTATTAATAAATAAAAATGGATATTTGAATTACTTTATGGTAAATTCATGGGATTCCATTGGGTTGGGTTTCTAGCCAGTTTCAAAATTTTCCAGATCATTGGCGATTCTTGAAAACTTTCTGTGTAAAAAAACGTACCAAACTCCAACCGAAACTACCCGAAACACGAAAAAACGGACAAGAGACAAGAGAAAAAAATCACGTCCGTCTTCGAACACCGCACACTTCAATCTTTGCAATGTAATCCCACAACAGGGAAAGGTTTTGCAACTGCGTTATTAACGAAAGAGAAAGTCGATGAAGAGAATCGATCAATGCAGATAGGACCTTTTGAAATGTTTATCTAGATTTAATTCTGTATTCTCGCGTAACATTTGAAAAGGGCCTATCCTCGTTGATCGATTCTCTTCATCGACTTTCTCTCTTTTAAGACATGAACTAGCCTATGGCTAAAAATCTCTCTAATAAAGAAAAAAAATCGACTTTCTCTTTGATTTACCACGGCAACATAAACGAATTTCTCGCTAAGCTCACAGGACAGTTCGACAGAAGATTATGTTAGCTGTATAGTCGCTATATTCATAGCCTGGCGGAGAGACTCTCGGGAACCAATTGAGCTGTCAAATAGCTGTTTGACCAATTGAGCTGTCAAATCACGACCAACAACAGAAAAGAGCACATCGGCTATTGCCATTTTCTCGTGACTTAAGGCACGCCTACGCAAACTAACACGCCCCCCCCCCTGCCCCCCTCTGGCTACGCCTATGTTGGGATCACTGCACTTTTCCGTTTGGAGTTAACAAAGCGCCTTCTCAGATCAATACGGGAACAAATCAAAAATCCGCAATGAGAAAAATGACTTATGATTTCATGAACATAGCGTATTTTCATGTTATGGAAATTCACCATGAATAATATTCATGATATCATGAGCATGTTTGCGTAATGCACCCAAGATTCCCGGAATCATGAACCATCCGAGTTAAAAAATCATGAACTAAATTCATAGTTTTTAAACCAAAACATATAAAGAAAAATATAAAGCAACATGGATTCGAACCAAGAACCTTACGATCATTAAACCCATACTTTGGACACTAGACTATCAGTACTTGTATAAGATGGAAGGCAAAAGGCGTATAAGAGAAACCTATGTAGTGCGGTGAACACGGTGTTCCACGTAACGCTTGAAGCGATCATGATTCCGCTGCATTATGAAATCATGAATTTCCATAACGAAATCATGAATTATTGTTATGATTTCATGGGATGGCAAGTTTTTTGATTTCATGATTTTTTATTCATGAAAATGGAATAGGATTTTTTTTCCCCGAGCATTTGAACACGCAATACGTAAGATTTGTAGAGAGTGGCATTCAAAACCCGGTACGCATTGTTGGTTTGTTGAAAACTTCGTTTGTTTTTTTGGGGCCACCCTAACCTGCTTGCTTAAAAAAAGCTAAAAGTTGTATCCAAGACAGGAACGTAGATTTGACGTAGGATTACGTGCTCGCTATCAATATTCGGCGACTGTGTTAGGGAAACCATTTTTCATCACATAAACGCCTCGTTTTCTGATGACAAAATTATTCATTTTCGTGCACAAAATGCAATTTTTCGCTACTTGCGGGGAGCCTTTCGTTGTGTACTGGAGAAAAATGTACAACGCCACGCGCCGAAAACACTGCTGCTGCTACTGCTGATGACGAACGGTCACCACCGCTCACCAAACGCGGTGATTGACCGTTCGGAGAAACCGGATGGAATTCGATTTTGAAATCTGTGTTAGGGACAGCGGTTTTCTCAAGCAATCGGTGATAATTTTAATTAGCTTCCGTGCAATTTTCAATAGTGGCCTTATGACAATGGATAAAGTCTTAATTTAAACAAATTCATAGAAAAATTTCTTATCGATTGGCGTATTAAGCATTCAAATTTATCATCTCTCGATCAAAATCAGAAAGACGTAATCATACGTCAAAATCATAACTCATGGACCACAAGAGATAGAAATTTGGTGTCTTCAGCAAAAATGCTTCGTTTAAAGCTTTTTAGAACAATGCATTGGTCTATCACAAATAATAAAAAAGTTTGTATATTCAATTCACCAATTTTATGAACCACCCTAATTTCACTAACATAAAAAGATCGGCAAAAATGTGAAAAAAACTTTTACGAAGACACCATATACCTAAAAGTGAGGATTTGGGCGCAAATATTTTTGTTTTCCTAAATACGGCTTTGGGACCATTGCACGTGGTCCAGAATGCAGATTTATCTGGAAGGATAAGTTTTAAGTCTGAAATTGAAATTTTAGACAAAAAGTGTATTCTACAAAGTTGTTCCTTATAGCTAATTAATTAATTAATTTAGCTTTATTTAGGAGGCTTTCAGCCTTAGGCTGGTTCGCCTAATTTCCTTATAGCTAGGCCCTTATTTTTATGACAATGTGTGGTTCTTATTATCATTGAAATCAAAAATTTAACTTTTTTCTGTGAAGGCATAATTGAATTCACTTTATGGCAAGTGGTTGTCTGTATCTCTTCTAATAAAAAAGATATACCAATTATAGTAAAACTATGAATAAATTCAAATTGATTTTATGTTACAATAAAATACCTCTAATTTTTTCATATTATTGAGAATAACATACGCCCTTTCAAATGCCGTAAATTTTTTTTTGTCTACCCAAACATTTGAAAAGGGCATATTTTTAGTAGAAAAACGTCAATAGCTCTTCATCGGCGAAAGATATCGACAAGCTTTGTGCAGCAAAAATTTGCGCCTTCAAAAGCTCTAAGAGTTATTTGAAGACACCTTTGCTGAAGAATTTGAAATAAGAAAACTAGAGCAAAGCAACTGTTTTTTTTTAGAGGCACCCTAACTCAATTCTCAATAGCTCTAAAGTTGCTTGAAATTAGGTCAGCTATAACATTGCCAAAGAATGTATACCTTAATTTCTTCAAAGAAAAAAGTTAGATTTTTTATTTCAATGATAATAAGAAACACCCTAGAATTCAGTGTCATAAAAATGAGGGCCTAACTGTAAGGAACAACTTTGTAGAAGAGACTTTAAGCCTAAAATTTCTTTTTCAGGCTCAAAAAATATCCTTCCAGCTAAATCTGCATTCTGGACCACTGTGCATTGTGCAATGGAAACAAATTTTGTTATAGACCAGGCAAAAACAAATGAATTTATAAAGCGACCCTCTCCGATTTGCATGATTTTTTGGGTATGGGCAATAATTCACATTTTTGCTAAAATTCGGCCATTTTGGATCTTGTAAAATTTTAATTTTTACATGGAATAACTAAAAAACATTGTACATTTTTCCCAGAAACGATCATAACGATTTTTTTTACGTAGGACTACGTCTGTGATTTTATTATGGGGGTACATTTTGTGAAAACCGAAAATGGAACATGTTACAAAATTATGAAAGATTTTGAACGTTAATAACTCAGCTGCCTCCGGACCAATTTCAATAATTTTATCACCAATCGATCAGAAATATTTCTACGCAAATTTAAGACTTTATCATTTTTCAAAATGTCACTATTGAAAATTGCACGAATGTGCAACTGTTACTTTGATAATTAAAATTATTACCGATTGCTTGCGAAAAGCGATTTCCCTAACCCAGATTTCAAAGTTGAATTCCATCTCTCTCTCAACGCTCGGTGTTTATTTAATCACCACGTGGTGAGTGGTGGTGTTCTCCAGTACACAACGGAAAGCTCCTCACAAGCAGCTAGCTACCAAGGCTGGCCTCAACCGCTGATCGGATTTAGTTCCAATCACCGTGTGTGGTGGTGTCCGGTAGCCGGCATCAGCTGCACGGCCCGTGCCGTTGAACATTGTTCTCCAGTACACAACGAAAGGCTGCCTGCAAGCAGTGAGCTGCAGCCCACATGAGCATCCATAGAAGGAGGAAGAAGCGGCACCGCTATTGATCGGAATCAGTAGCTCTTCGTGAGTCGCTGTGGGCCATACGCCAATCGATAGGAATTTTTTCTACAAATCTGTTCAATTTAAGACGTTATCATTTTTCAAAATGTCACTGTTGAAAATTGCACGAATGTGCAACTGTTGCTTTGATAATTAAAATTATCACCGATTGCCTGCGAAAAGCGATTTCCCTAACACAGATTTCAAAGTTGAATTCCATCCGGTCTCACCAAACAGTGTGGTGGTGTTCTCCAGTACGCAACGAAATGCTGCCTGCAAGCAACAAGCTGCAGCCCACATGAGCACCCATAGAAGGAGGCTGAAGCCGCACCGCTATTGATCGAAATCAGTAGCTCTTCGTGAGTTGCTGTGGGCCATCTATGTCAAGCGCGTCATACTAAAGAGTATAAGCAGAGAGAACCCCGCTCAAATTCTTATTGCTACACAAAACACAAGCTACTGCTGCAGTTAACAAATAACATTTATCACATAAGACCACGTAGTCCTACGTCACCATTGCGTACAACCCACAATCCGAAATGGCCGAATTTTAGGAAAAATGTAAATCACTGCCTATAACATACAATTACGTAGATTTCCATGCAAATCAGAGAAGGTCGATCTTTTTTTCGATTCGTCATTTGGCGCGCAACTGCTTTGCAAAACAATAAATTGGAATATTTGATCACAGAAATTTGTGAAACAATGAAACCAAGCGATGGAAAAAAGTCAAAGCAAATTTTGTTATAAATCGCATTACCCACCATCGCACGGGAAGCATAATGTTTAATTAATTAATGCTTCAAACGATTAAACGCAATCTGTTTGCCCAGGATCAGGACGACTGACAGGAATCGGGGCTGTGTTAAATCCGATCGAAACTGAAGTAAGCCTCATCAGCCGCCTGAAACGAACCGTGGCGTGGTAGCGCCACCCATTAAGGCGTCAATCTACTTTAATTAGAGAGACAGAGCATATGATAATGAGGTGCGTCCACCGTTCATGTGTGTGTGTGTGTTTTCGGCGCATCGAAACCCTATCCTGTTGGTAGCAATGTGGGGGGAAGGATCACTTGAAGTAAATACACCTTGCTCTCTCTATGTAACTACATACCCGGCTCTGTTTACTCAGGTGACCACCGTCGTCGGTGAATCGAGCAGAAGAGGTAAATTGATAATTACAATTATGGAAGCAACCGTGTGGATGTCATTAGGTTTATTTCATTTCCAGTATCGATTTTGCGGTTGGCAGTTTCAATACGTGTTAATCAATTAATTTACGGCAGCTACCACACATGAGGTTCAGGAGCCATTTTTGCGTCATATGTACATCGGGGGTCGAATCAAGTGAACCAATAATTGATAGAGCGGTTGGAAAATGTTGTAGAATGAAAGAATGAGCAAGTTATTGAAAAAAAAATGAACAAACCCTAATTGGAAAATGATTAAATGGTAACTGAAGAGCTACCGTTGTAACGGTAATTGCTGAAATTTTTATTAAAAATTTACCATATTGGGAAATAGATTAATCAAGCGTAACAACTAGCTCACCCACCCAAGCTAACATTACCTTTAGAGAGGAGAAATTTTACGATCAAAGTCATTGTTTACAAAAGCAGATGTGTCAATTTTTATATTTGAGTTTGAAATGGTGATTGAAAATTGACAAAATGGGCGTTAGAAACAAAAAAAAAAATGGTCATTGAAAACTTGTCTAGTAATTGTTGGAGAATTACAAAATGGTCATTGGAAAGTAACTAAGTGGTCATTGCAAAATAACCACATGATCATTGGAAAATTACCAAATTGTTATTGGAAAATGATCAAATATTCATTGGAAATTACCAAATATTCATTGGAAAATGATCGCCACCATGTTTGGAAATTTTAAAATAACAATATAGTCATTAAAAACTGACCCAATGGTCATTGGAAATCACCTAATGGTTATTGGAAAATAATCTAATGCTCATTGTAAAATGACCAAATACTCATTGGAAAATTACCAAATGGTCATTGGAAAATAGCTTACTGCTAATTGGAAAATAATTTACTGGATTTTGAAAAATTACCAAATGGTCATTAGAAAGGAAAAGTAATTTAAAAATGTTCATTTAAATAATCAAAAAGGGTCATCATTCCAATGTCCAAACGGTCATCATCCCAATGACCAACAGGTCATTCCAATGAGCATACAAACATTCTAATAACCATCTGGCCATTGAAATGACTGCGTTACTGTACGTAAGCGTTAAACCCAAACGTAAAGGTATGACTCGACAACGTATTTAAGTGTCCACATTATATAGCTTTCATAAACCACCACCTTCTTTCGGATGACTCAAATTCATGGCCAATTGGGCGGGGCAACCACACGTTTTCGGCCACTAGTGTTCTCGAGAAATCGAAAACAAAGCAAAAGAATTCCGCAAACTATCCCTGCACCGGTAAAACTTTTCTCAATGTCAAATGTGTTGGAAGCAGTCAAGCACGATGAGAAGGCAGCTATTTTCGTTCCCCGTCGCAAACTCGAATCGAATGATGATGCCCGCAAGCTCTTCGGTTCTGTCCGTCTGCAACAATATGACACAAACAAGTTCATCTTCGAACTAATTGGAGACGACACCACCGTCGCTGCTGGGGCAACGGCAGCTCCCACCCACAACCCTTTCTGCTCACACCGAAGAGTCCACCTCTGATACTCCACGCGCTCTCTTCTCTCTCTCACTCTTTTGCTTATCTTATCACTTCACAAAACTGTTGATGTTCGATTTCGATTCCAATTCCGATTTCCAATTGGATTCCAACCAAGCAACCATCTTTCGAACTGAATTGGATTCCGAAGTTCCGAGAACGTTTCATCCCGGGAAACTTTGTAGCATTCCTCATCCACTCAAATCCGCCAGTGATATCAATTAACCTTGAAAGTCACGTGCCGGATGCGCTGCCAGAGAAACGGCGGTGTCCATCAGCAAACAGGACACACGGCTCATGTCTCCGGTTTGTTGATCTAAACTAATTCCCCGATGCACATTGCTTCCAATCCAGACACTATTTTTTTTTTTATTTTTCAGTAAACGGAATTCCGCGACGTCTTTGGACACTCACTCACTTAAGCTCTGAAAATCTGTCAAATTCTTGTTTCCTAAATCCACGACCAAAACGCGATTAGGCAGAAGATAAATACTAGCTGCACAATAACAGTATGGGAGCGAGAACTTATGCGCGGCGCGCGCGGAGTAAAATCCGAGAATCGCGTGTCGTTCGTCGCGGCTTTTGCACTACTACCCATAGTGTTGTGTGTCACACTCCGAAAAAGCGACGCTTGAGTAAGCCAACAAGTTGACAAATAATACATACGGGTGCCTTACTCGGTGGTTATTCGGACGCAGTGGTGTGTTTGTAAGGTAATTTGTACGGGATATGCAAGATGTTGTTGTTGGTGATGATGATGATGACGAGAGAGAAAGAGAAGAAGAGAATGCACGGCATGAATCGTGTCGTTTGTTATTAACTACATTCACAATAACATCAACAGCGGTGGCTAAGTTGTTTAAGTGGCGCTTGCTCTAGATCTAGATACCGCGCCGAAGTTGTCATGGTAGCTGTGGTGGTTGAAGTTTGTCGGGCTGGAAATCCACCAGCATTCCATGAGAATTGTTTTGTTTTGGTTGGGTGGTTTGGCTGACTCAAAGGTTTACATTGCAACGTTCCGCGTGCCAATGCGAGGGATGGTCTGGTATGCATCTGAGTTCATTGCAGGGGGCGAGACATTAGGCATATGGATGTTTGACCGATATCTCATATCTTGTATCGAATCCCAGATTCAGGGTGTCCATTCAAATCCAATATTTTAATTCCCGGTTTTTCCCGGTTATTTAATAATAAACCCAACTCAAACATCACTTCTGTCCTAAATAAAAAAGGCGTCCAAAAATAACCGTTTAGAGATAAACATATATTTTTTTACAGTAGAATTGCTCTACAATACGTCTACTTTGAAGAAAAAATATGAGATGAGATTTGCAATAATATATTGATGATGTAGATCTCCAAAATCTCATGGAATCATGAATTCGTATACATATAATCAAAGAGTTTCACTGCAAAAATGATCACCTAATCTTGTTTTGGTATGTTGGATCTGCAAGATCTGAGTAGGAAAAACTTCAAATAACCCTGGAGTTACGATCTTAAAGTTCATTTTATAACATTTTGTGCAATACAAAGATGTGCTACCAAAATATTTATCATTCTCCAAATAATCCTGACGATATTTTACAGGTTAATCGAAATCTTGATCGATGTCCACTCAGAATTTTTGAACGGAGACTCATAACATCATTTAAAATTATTAATTGTGTTTTAAAATAACATTATTGTATTATACAAATCATTCCGGAGAAAACTAAATTCTTTGATATTCCCTGATTTTCAGAAAAAAAAACTGGATGCAGAAAAGATACCAAATCCAGCCAAAACAGTACGGAACAACCGTGTTTCTTCAGGAAAGGCAGCAGACGTTTATTCAAACACTCTTTCACGTAAATTTCTTGGTTGACAGTCCCGGAAGCTATGAAAATGCTGCTTCTCAAGCCACAGGTACAGATGGCTTGCCAAACCAGATATTTCTTTGCGAACTTTGACAGTTTCATGTGCTTGAAAACATCTGCTACCTTTCCCCTTTCTTTTGCCGTATAAAACTCCTGTCCCGGAAGCTGCTTGTAGTCGGCTTTGACGTAGGTTTCGTCGTCCATTACCACGCAGTCAAACTTCGTCAGCATCGTCGTGTACAGCCTCCGGGATCGCGCTTTGGCCGTCGTATTTTGTTTATCATCGCGATTTGGAGTCACTACCTTCTTGTAAGTCGATAGTCCGGCTCGTTTTTTGGCTCGATGCACGGTTGTAGACGATACACCCAGCTTATTTGCGGCATCTCGGAGAGAGAGGTTAGGGTTTCGCTTGAAACTACCGGCAACTCTCTTTGTCGTCTCAGCGGCTTCCGGTTTTCGATTTCCCCCCGATCCAGACTTCCTGGCTGTCGACAAACGTTCCCCAAACACTTTAATTACATTTGTAACGGTTGATTTGGCAACTTTTAGCGATTTTGCCAACTTTGCGTGCGAGTAGCTCGGATTTTCGCGATGCGCGAGCAAAATTTTGATACGCTGCTCTTCTTGCTTGGACGGCATTTTGACAACTGAAGAGTGAATTCCAAAATCAAAATAGGAGCAACATTCTACACACACACACCTTCAAAATGAGGGGTGTTCAGGTTTTTTAAATGCAAAATTGAAAGAAATACGTCAAGTTGATATTGACCAAATTTTGACCGTATCACCCTTTATTAGTCGGATTATTATTAACCAGGCTTGTTAATTACTTGGGATTGCCCCCAAAAATTTGATATTCAGAGTTATGCTTTCACAAAATTAGAAATTTTGGTCCATGTGACCCTGAGTTCAATCTGCTACTTCAAGTAATCAAAAAATCCGTCCATCCAAGCAGGATCATAATTCTAAAATTTCCTTGGATAGCTTAATGTCTGAATTTACCCGGCTCTTAAGCACACAATGAGGAACTAGAACTACAAGTACTCTTGCATTTACGAAAAGACGCTTCAGCCCATTTTCTGAGGTTTAATTTTTGTTGGACCGAATTAAACACAGCACCACCCAGAAACGCGCTAATCCACTTGGAGCATGAATTTTGTCACAACCAACAATGTATAGGTCTACTCAAAACTCAGTTCGCCAAGCAGAATCTCACGAACACTTAGGATTTTGATAGTTCTAACAGTAATGCATCTGTAATTTTTATGCAATACATATGCAGCTGCAGAAGACTATGTTCTTTGTTAAAGCAATTAAAATAATTCATTTGAGCTCACAATTCTATTGAAGATTTTATTAATTTACAAACATCCTAAAAGTAAACCGAGTAAATAAATTATATGAGACTAACGAGATCAGTAATACTGTTCAAAGAGCATTAAGAAATATTTCCCTGATTTTTAAAGAAATTCCCTGTGATTTCCTGATTTTCCAGGACTAAAATGGAATTCCCTAAAATTCCAGATTTTTTCAGGTAGTCGACACCTTGCCGGATATCTGATCTTGAAGTGCTGCAGACTCAACAAGGTATACGATGATTCGACTAAATGATAGAAAGAAAGAAGTCACTATATAATGAGAGAGAGAAGGATTAGTATTTTCCATTTAATTCCACTACTTTATTTGCTTATCCTTGACAGATACGCGTGTTTCGTCTACAATGTGCAGACTTCTTCAGTGTCTTGTACTAATACTCGACTGTACTGTAGTACAAGACACTGAAGAAGTCTGCACTTTGTAGACGAAATACGCGTATCTGTCAAGGATAAGCAAATAAAGTGGTGGAATTAAATGGAAAATACTAATCCTTCTCTCTCTCATTATACAGGTATTCCACTAAGACGCCCACATTCATCAGGATTCAAGAAGTCACTGTTTACAAAAGCTGTTCCGCCCTAATTCCTGCTCTATCTTGATATGGAAACTGACATCCGATTGAAGACCTTGACAAATGTCCAAAAAATACTCTTTTACAAATATATGGATGTCCTGAAAAGGACCGTTTTGTCGCGATGGTTGAGTAATGCTGAGCTATTAGGGTGTTAAACACATATGAGCCTGGTGAACTGTATGTTGTTTGGAATGAGGGTGACACACTTGGTATGGGTAGCCCACAGCGACTCACGAAGAGCTACTGATTCCGATCAATACGGTTCGGCTTCTTCCTCCTTATATGGATGCTTATGTGGGCTGCAGCTCGCTGCCACCACACACGGTAATTGGAACTGAATCCGATCAGCGGTTGAGGGCAGCCTTTAGAGCTAGCTGCTTGCGGGGAGCCTTTCGTTGTGTACTGAAGAACACCACCACTCACCACGCGGTGATTGAATAAACATCGTTTGGTGAGACCGGTTGGAATTCAACTTTGAAATCTGTGTTAGGGAAATCACTTTTCGCAGGCAATCGGTGATAATTTTAATTATCATAGCAACAAGTGCACATTCGTACTATTTTCAAATGTGACATTCTGAAAAATTAAACAGATACGTAGAAATATTTCTGATCGATTGGTGATAAAATTATTGAACTTGGTCTAGGGACAGCTGAGTTATTAACGTTCAAAATCTTCCATAATTTTGTTACATGTTCCATTATCGGTTTTCACAAAGTGTACCCTCATATAGAAATCACAGACGTAGTCCTACGTCAAAATACATTTGGTACGCCCCAAGTAACAATTTAGGTTTTACGATGGTTCTGTAGAACCATGATTTAGGCTTGTAGAATGCTATAAAACCTCTATAAAGCTTGCAATGTTACTTGGGGTGTGTTGCGTAAAAAATTAAGCTAGACGAAAAAAAAAATCAGAAAAGATCCATATTTCGTAAAAGTCAATATTTTCCGGTATTCGATGTGTGTGTGTATGAGTGTCATCCTCTACCCCTCACTCAACTGAGAGTGTTGGACAAATAGAAATACGAATAAATTTGATCAACTCTAATGCTCTGTAATGGTGCCCTTTATGTTGTGAAGATCAGGATAACTTTTGAGGCAAGACAGGACGTCCTCAACAAGTTTAAGGAAAAGGATGTACTAATGTTCACAACGGCCTTATTCGCACTGGAAACCCATTTAGAGTTTCTAGATTAATATGTTTGAAATATTAGCTGAAACGTTTTGAGTGATGTTCTTAATATTAATTAAAATTCTATATGGGTCATTCCAGCTCAAGTGGGTAAATAATTTAAAAAAGTTGTGGTCGATGTCACCGATTTGAGCCAAACTTGGCCCAAAATGCTTATTTTGGCTTTCTGAACAAACGCCTTTTTTAATTTAACTCTAAAGTGCCTAGATCCTTCTGGGCTACAACCCTGGATTTCTGGGATTTAAAAATAAATCAACTTTCAGAAGAGATTACTCCACAACCAAATAAACTATTCGTGATCTTAGAACGTCATTTGAAGGTTTTTTAATGTAGATTCTTATAGGTGTACTCACATTTTATTTTTGTTATAGTAACTACAGTAAACAGACTGATAACCGGCAGGTATTCAAATTGTTCACCATGGGTGGGATTTTTTATTTCTTAATATTTTGCAGGCTTGATGGAGCCTCACTCGCGAGTTTGAAATGAGCCGAGCGTAGCATTTTTCTGAGGAGTAGAATGCTTACTGCCAAATCATTCCACTGAGCTTCAGGGCTTGTGAGCGAAGGGGGATAAAATGAGAGTGAGCTTTGCTGCCATTGATGTTCATATTTTCTATCACACGCTCCTACTCTCACTCTGGGTGAACTCAGAGCTTCTTGCGTCGAACAAAAAAGACATTCGGAGTCTCGAAAAGCGCACCTCACGTCGAACCAGTGTCTCGCTAAAGTTCACTCTTCCTCTCTCTCGAGGAGTTTTCGTTTACTTCTTCCATTTTTCTGCAGCCACTCACTCGAGGTGAGGATTCGCTAAACTCGCAGGACAAGAGTGTTTTAAAACCTCCAGTGAGTTTGAGGAGTTTCAGCAAGCCTGATATTTTGGGCTCAAATTTTCACCACACTTTGGAAAACTCTTCTACTAGATGTGTTTTCAAGGGCAAATGATTTGGGCAAATAGTTTTTGAGATATGACCAGATGAGTGAGTGGTAGTTTGGAGCCTTTCTGGTGGAAAATCAATGCTATTTAATATTTTTTTATTTTGTTTGGATTCGCTGCCTACAACTCAAATTTTGGATTTGGTTTTGGAAGCTGATAATTTTCTATTTTTAATTTTTCGTTGCCCGGAATTTTTGTTTTAAATCCGGAATCTTAATTTTTTATATTTTAAGTAATTTTCCAAAACTCCAGGGTATCAAAAGTCACTTTATAAATGTCTTAGTTTTGAATCTTGAAAATATTTCTTAGTCTAGAACTTCTGGAATCATAAATTTTTGTAGATGTGCAGGATCATGAAAAAATGGAAAATTGAGGATATTGAACATTCTTCTTAATTTGAAATATTGCTAATTTTTTTAATGTTCGAACAACTTTGAAATTACTTCAAGTTCGAGATGTTTCTATGTCTGGAAACTTATTATTATTTCAAAGACCGAGATTTTGTTTATAAATCTTGAATCTTGATTTTAAAGTTTGTTTTCTCTGGGCCTTGAATTTTTATTCTTTGAATAGTTATTGAATAGATCTTAATTAATCTTCTAAGACAAAACTAAATTCAAAATTAAAAAAAAAATCGTGCATGAGTACGAAACCTTTCAAATCTTTCTGGTTTATAATATTAAAAATATTAATAATTCCGGAATTCATCGAATCTCAATTATCCAAAAACTTATTTTTTTAAACCTTGGATTTTAATAAAAATCCAAGTCCACAATCTTCAAAGCACGAAACCTTTTGAGATGGACCAAACTGGACATAGCCGTCTGTGAAGACAGTTGCAAAGGGAAAAAAAGGTACGAAACCTTGAACCTTGGAATACATCCCAGAGCCTTGATGAAATGGATAATGTCTTGCATCTCTAAAAAAAAGTTTCTAGCCCTAAGAACTTTTCCTTGGATTTAAACAGTTCGAGTCTAAGCATTCATAAAAAAAATCATTGTTTCACTTTCCTACATGATTCGTGATAACATAGGTTGTAATGCAGCTATGATTAAGGATTGAGAAATATTTCCCTGAATTTAATGAAAATTCCCTGATATTCCCTGAAATTCTAGATCAAAAATTTAATTCCCAGATTTTCCACGTTATCTCAGGTAGTCGACACCCTGCCTCTCGTAGACTAAAGTCGACTTTTCTGAAACCCTTCGCCAACCACCCTACGAAGGTGTTTCTTAATTATGGAAAAATCAAAATCGTTGTATTGTCCCAAATTCATAAATTTTAATCGTCATTCGTGGATTATAAAACATCGATTCATTAAATTTACACACTTTTTAAACTATTTTCATTGAAAAAAATGTACCGATAGTATATAGGACATTTGACTCCTGAGAGTGACATTTACATGTTTTTTTTTTAATAATTCAATCGACGTGGGAGTGCTAAGAGCTTCGACAAATTGATGTTCTAATTTTTGTTTGCAAAAGCTGATACGTCCCATTGAAAAAGTAACCGAGAATTTATATAAGATTAGATTGCCCAATTTTTCAAAATGTGGAGTACAGAAAAACAAAACAAAATTCAGGTTTGGGATCCCAAAATTCGATATTTTTAAAAAGTCCGGGTTAAGAAAAATCTTTGAGTTGCTAGGACTTTCAATATTGTTCGATATCTTGAACACTCAACGGGTTTGAACATTCGGGGACAGCTGAATACTCGAAAAGCCAGGCTTTGATTTATTTTTATTTCTAAGATCTCTAACTTGAAGAAACATTTCTGGAACTTGGAAGCTTTTCTGAATTCCGGCACTTGTAATCTCTGATTGAAAAACAAAATCCAAGATGCTTGGTTTAAAACATAGTTTTTCGAGATTCCAGACAAGGATTTTGATTTTTTTTTAGATTTGGAGTTTAGGAATTCTTTTCGTGCTTCCATTGCTGCTCGATCAATTTCAAATCTGCTGCCGTATGTCGAATAAGTCTTTCAAACTTCGACCAAATGCCCATTCGGCTAAATGATCTTCAGTCAAATAAAGTTTGCTCTAATTGAATTCGACCTAATGACTAAAAGAGTAGCACCATCCATATTTTGAAAACTGGCTACGCTTTTGCTTGATTAACAAACTAATTAAAATATTTAGTTGTACTCACTGCCGAAAATTTCATCTTTCGAGCTGTTTTGGGATCCCATGATCCCATGATAGCACCAATCATGATTACTACGTAGCGAATCTAATTCCACTCACATAATCAATCAATTGCGACATCAAAATGCGACGACACACAGATTCGAGTTCAACGTGCGCACTTCAGGCTTATCTTCTGCTCAGCATCTTCCTCCGTTTCAACTCATCGTCGTTTTGTCACAAAAGCCAGCTCACGTTTTCGTCATATTCTCTTCGTCCAAATGATCGTTAAAGAGAGCGCACGATTTTACGTGCGTTAACAGACGACCTGGCTCTACTCTGGCTGCAGCAAACCACGAGCAATTTCGCTTAATTCAATCCGTCAGCTAAACCAACGGCGAGCACAACCTACAATGTGCTAAAACCGGAGAATGTGCACTCGATGCAACAATTACACTGTCGCGAAACCAAAACAGACTCAGTCTCCATGCGTTGCTACCCATTCTCCTTCCACCAACAAAGTGGTTACCCTTGTGTGTCGTAAAGCCGTCAGCCTTAATTTGGAATATTATGGGTTGTAAACTCTCTACTTGCGATGCTCGCTGGCCCAAACAGTTGGGATTGCTCATTCTGACAAGAGCAAAGCAGCAATTTTCCAATTTCCATATTTGTTTGGACTTGCCTCATGAATGTGGGGTACCTCGGTATAGAAACGCTTAAGGGACTGTCTGTACAATAGGGTGGTTCAAAATATCGATTATGCTCCACCAAGCTCAAACGATTTCAAATCAGGTCCTGGTGAACTTTTTGTTCTCATCGTTCTAGCCCTTCGCTTTAATGATCTATATGTTCTCATGTGAAATTTTCCCAGCAACAACTTTGCTGAAGATTGAACGTCAGGATAATTAGTGATTAATTAATTAGGAACTTGATATTCTTCTGACGTGCTCCATTAACTGCTCAGCAGGCAACATTGATGTACTTGGCAAAACATTCGGGCTATTATGTTATAAGTGCCCGATAGAGTGTTGCCCTGAAAGCCAATGATTAATCATATCAGAAAGTTATCGACTTCGAAATCAATTAATCACTAATTACCAAGTCTAATAAAAAAGTGGTCTTCAGTAAAGTTGAAGCTGATAAAATTTACCTTAAGAATATATAGAATATAAACTTTTCCATTGATCACTGCAGCGAAATGCTAGAATGTTGCGAAAAGAAGTCCATTTTTCCCAATAATTCTCATATAAACTTCAAAGCACCAGTGCAGTATTTAGTTCGCATCCAAATGAACTAAAATTTTGATATAATGATCAGAACCTTATTTGGAATCGATTGAACTTGGTGGAGCAAAATCGATAATTTGAACCACCCTAATGCAACATATATTCCGTCACATCTACATATATTGCCGAACAGCTGGTAAGAGATGACTGTAGGAATGTTCAAGTTGATAAGGCATCAAAAGTTGCAAAAACTGTGCAAAGTTTGATCAAAATCTGAAAACCTTTGCAGAGGATGTAAGTTCCTGATTCAAACGGTGAATCGCCGTGGGAGCCTTATTTCTGATAGATCTTTTCAACCACTTTGAAATTTCAAGAGCACAAATATTAACTGCATTGAAACGTTGGTGTTCTTATAATTCGATTCCCTAGGTATGCTTCATTAGAATTCACTTGAAAATTATCAAAATTTCTTCTTTTTATTCTTCTTCTTCTTCGCATTTCAAGCTTATCGCTTATCGTATATTAGCTTATTGCGTGCCTTAACCTTAGTGTTCTATAGATGCACTTCCAAAGTTATAAATTGAGAGCTTTCGATGCTGGTATCATTTTTGCATTTAGTATAATTGTGTGGCAAGCACAATCATACTCTATGCCCAGGAAAGTCGAGAAATTTTTCAACCCAAAAAATTACTAGACCAGACCGGGATTCGAACCCAGCCACCTCCAACATGGTCTTGCTTTGTAGCTACGCCTTTACCGAATGAGCTAAGGGAGACCCCAAAATTTGATACCCTTGAAATTTCCTTGAAATTATTTTCAGAACTCTCTTGAAATTCCTCTCAGAACTTTAAAATTTTCCAAAGAATTGAACCTGGAATCCTCTTCACAATCGACATGAAACTACCACAGAACTTCCTAAAACAATACTGTGTACTCACACATTTGACTATTATTATTATTATTTTAATGTCATTCATCTCTGACTATGAGTTCCAGTCAAAACTCTCTTAGAGTTCTTCCCTAAACACGCTTGTATTTTATCTCTGAAGATAGTCTGTTTTATGCTTCGGTTGAGAGGTTGTTCCATTGCTCTTTAGCGTGTTTCTTTTTGCTAATTTCGACTGATTGGTTTTTTCGGTTTTATATTATTCTTCTTAATCTGGTTAAATTGGTTTTTGCAAACGTATTGTTCTCGAATTGCTGCGTTGTGTGCTCTAACGTTTTCTTTCGTTATCCGGTATGACATCGATCACGCGTGGTCTATTGTTCGGTTGGTGCGATAAGCCAGGCTTTTGTTCACGCGAATGTACTTACCTTACCAATCAGGCTGAGGCCTTGTTGTCCTCTGCTGTCCGAAGAAGTCGTCTCCACTCTACTCGATACATGGCCACACTTCGCCAGCCTTGTAGTCTGCGAAGGGTCCGCAAATCGCCTTCTACTTGGTCGATCCACCTTGCCCGCTGCGCGCCTCTTCTTCTTGTTCCTGTTGGGTCGGTTTCTAGAACTTTTCACTGGGTCGTCGTGTGGCATTCTAACGACGTTCCCAGCCCACCGTAGTCGCCCAATTTTTGCAATGTGAACGATGGATGGTTCTCCCAGCAGCTGGTGCAATTCGTGGTTCATTCGCCTCCTCCACGTTCCGTCATCCATCTGCACTCCACCGTAGATGGTACGCAACACCTTCCGTTCGAAAACACCAAGGGCGCGTTGGTCCTTCACGAGCATAGTCCAGGTCTTGTGGCCGTAGAGGACCACCGGTCTAATCAGCGTCTTGTAGACAGTCAACTTCGTGCGGTGGCGAATTTTATTCGACCGGAGCGTCCTCCGGAGTCCAAAGTAGGCACGATTCCCGAGCAAAGACGGTTAACAAAATGAAAGCAAATCGTTATTAAAGTTTGCAGTTCCTGTCATAATGAAGACTCATTTTGATTTCAACTGTCGCGACAGAGGTCTGATTTCATATTGTGCTTTCATTATGAAGTCAACTAACTTGACTTCAAGTTCTGCTGTTAATATCTTGTTTAAAATTTGATTTATGTGCGTCTGTCGTTGAACTAACGATTATTGCTTATTTGTGTTGTTTAACACATTTCACACTAACCATTTCCGCCAGGCCCGTATTCATATAAAACATTATGAATGCAAAATCAGTAATCAAATTGATTTTATTGAAAGCAGGATTAGTCTTCCATTTAATTTAACAGTGTAAAATGTTGCTCTCATTTTTGTTGTGTTAACCGTTAAGTCAACCAAAATGAGATCAAATGGAGTATTCAAAATAAGTTACATCATAACAGCAAATTCTGATTTGAATGTGATCTCTAACTTTGCTCGGGTTCCCTGCCATAATGCGTCTTTGAATTTCTCTGCTGGTATCATTTGCGGCGGTCACCAGTGAGCCCAAATACACGAACTCATCGACCACCTCGATTTCGTCACCGTCAATCTGAACTCGGGGTGGGAGGCTAACATTGTCTTCCCTAGAACCTCTTCCTCTCATGTATTTTGTATTCGATGCGTTGATGGCAAGTCAAATCCGCCTAGCTTCAGCCTTCAGTCTGATGTACATTTCCGCCATCGTCTCAAAGTTCCGTGTCATGATGTCGATGTCATCGGCGAAGCCAAGAAGCTGGATGGACTTCCTGAAGATCGTGCCACTCGTGTCTATACCAACTCTTCTGATCACACCTTCTAACGCGATGTTGAATAGCAGACACGAAAGTCCATCACTTTGCCGTAACCCCTTCGAGATTCAAAGGGACTCGAGAGTGTCCCCGATACTCGAACAACGCACATCACTCGATTCATCGTCGCCTTGACCAATCGCGACAGTTTATCCGGAAATCCATACTCGTGCCTAATCAGCCTGAGCTGATCTCGATTGATTGTGTCGTAAATATGCGGATTTGAGATCGATTAACAAATGATGTGTGGGCACGTTGTATTCGCGGCATTTCTGCAGAACCTACCGAATCACGAAAATTTGGTCCGTGGTAGTGCGGGCACCCATGAATCCCGCCTGGTATTGCCCCACGAACTCTCTTGCAAATAGTGACAGGCGGCGGCATAGAATTTGGGAGAGTACCTTGTAGGCGGCGCTCAGCAGTGTAGTTGCAGCAATCCAACTTGTCGCCCTTTTTGTAGATTGGGCATACGACACCTTCCACCCACTCCTCCAATAATATCTCCTCCTCCCAAATCTTGGCAATTACCCAGTGCAGCGCTCTAGCAAGTGATTCACCACCGTATTTTAATAGCTCACTTGGTAGTTGATCTACACCAGTCGCTTTGTTGTTCTTCAGCCGACCGATCTCCTCCTCAACTTCTTGAAGATCAGGGGCCGGTAGCCTGTCGTCTTCTGCGTGTGCTCCAAGGTCTTTTGCAGGGCCACTTTCGTTTTCTGCTGCATCATCGTTCAGGTGCTCGTCATAGTACTGCTTCCACCTCTCAATCACCTCACACTCGTTCGTGAGAAGGTTACCGTCCAAGTCCTTGCACATATCGGCTTGCTGCACGTAGCCTTTGCGCAAACTATTTACCTTCTCGTAGAACTTCCGTGTGTCGTTTACGCGGTACAGATTTTCCATCGCCTCGCGATCTCGGTCTTCCTGCTGACGATTCTTTCTACGAAAAACCGAGTTTTGTCTGTTCCACGCTTGTCTGTATCGCTCCACATTCAATCTCGTGTGGTGTTGCAGCATTCTCGCCCGTGCTGTATTCTTCTCCTCTACTAACAGTTTGCATTCGCCGTCAAACCAGTCATTTCTTCGGCCCGGGATCGCAGTACCTAGTGCCGCTGCAGCAGTACTACCTATGGCGGAACGGATGTCCCTCCAGCCATCTTCAAGAGAAGCTGCGCCAAGCTGCTCTTCCGTGGGTAGTGCAACTTTCAGCTGCTGCGCGTAGTCCTGGGTAACTTCGGCGTCCCATAGTTGCTCAATGTTGGGTCGTGGCGTTCGACTTCGACGGGTGTTATGTACCGTCGAGAGTTTTGAGCGCATGCATACTGCAACTAGGTAGTGGTCCGAATCTATGTTTGCACTGCGGTACGTGCAGACGTTGATAATGTCGGAGAAGAATTTCCCGTCGATTAGAACGTGATCGATTTGGTTTTCTGTGTGTTGGTGGATATTCTTGCGGGGGAAAAAGGTACTTCGAACTACCATACCCCGTTCGATACGGCATGCAGACTGTTTGGCCCGTTTACCAGTCTATACATTGCCTCCCGTCCTACCTGAGCGTTCATGTCGCTGATGACGATTTTGACGTCCCGTTGCGAACAGCCGTCGTGCACCTGCTCCAGCTGCGCATAGAACGCTTCTTTCTCGTCGTGGGGTCTCCCTTCGTGTGGGCAGTGCACGTTGATTATGCCGTAGTTGAAGAATGCTCAACTTGCACATCCTCGCGTTGATCGGCTGCCAACCAATCACGCGTTGGCGCATCTTACCCAGCACTACAAAACCGGTTCCCACCTCGTTGTTGGTGCCACAGCTCTGGTAGAAAGTAGCCGCTCAATGCCGCTTTTCCATACCTTTTGTCTCGCTGGGGGACCATCGTGCACAGCTCTGTTTAGAGTCCCATGCTGGCACTAGGACAGTGATCAGCCGCTCTTAACATGGAGAACAGACGTCGTTTTGAGCCGCACCTCCATGCTGAACAAACGCTCGAACGTGGTGTGTTCTTAAAATAATATCTACACGTTCGATCATGTAGTGTTTGAGATTGGTTCTTGACTGATTAGAGTGACTGACTGGAAATGGTGTTGAAAGTGCCAGCCAAGCACAAATGAACATGATATGGAAGAAAAGTCAGGGTGGCTACTGGATTTTAGAAATAAATTTTCTGGTATTTCCTGGGTGCTCAAAATATGTTTCGCGGTTTCATATAAACAGCAAAATATGGTAAAAGAATAAATACTGGCATGACTGATTTCAGGAAAAAACAGTTACGGGATTTTATTGTTAAGGCATAAATCCGGAAAATCGCCACAATTGAATAAAAATCAGAAATTAACAATAATCAAGGCTCCAAGCTGACAATAGATGTAATGTCGGAATAAATGCTGCTAATTTGGGCCCATACTTAAAATCAGCAATCGACTAAATTTTCAATAAGAGATGAACTAGCCTATGGCTAAAAATCTCTTTAATAAAGAAAAAAAAATCAATAGCGTCCAAAATTATCCATTATAAGTACCGTCTCAATGACGCGTTCAACTAGATAAAATTGATAAATAGTAGATTTTTAGCGATGGACCCAATCTTAGATCCATAGGCCAACATTAGAGCCATTTCCCCTACCATGGAAATTCTGAATAAAATTTTAAAATTATTTCAAAAATCCCAGATATTTTTTAGTTAAGTTTCCGTTGCCACATTTTTGTTTCGAATGCCCGGTGTCATGAAGTTTTTTCATCAAAATTTGAATAAGTAGGGGAACTGACGGCTTCGGCATGCCAGACTATTTTCGGCAAACCAAATTGAAACACTATTTTCACTGGATTTTCTTACGAAAACACTTCGCTGAATGCATGCCTACGATTCTTTATGCTTTCAGCTTCAATTTGACTATATTTTTACCACTGAGAAAAAGCAATCTAGCAAGGTTTTCTTGAAATGAAACACACGCACTACAAATTGTAGCTGATTTCGAGTTGCCGATAATAGAACAGCAGATTTACATGCAGTTCAAATGGAACGTTTGCCGAAGAAAAACTGGTTGCCGACAATACTCGCTCTCACTAGAGAAGATTGGAGCTTTGTAAAAGCGTTTCAAAACAGTTTTTGACAATTCTTTCGACTGAAATTGTTAGAGCAGCTGGCAGCAAAAGATTGTAAACAAACCAATACTTCATATGTGTGCGTTCCTTAGAGAAAAAGACTATAGAAAGAAGGTCGCTGCTTAGGTTGCCAAAAATACGTAAATTCCCCTAAGACAAATTAGTTAAAAAATATGCAAAAAAGAGCAGTTGTATTATTTTGTTAAAATCTTACTTTGTTTCACTAGTTGATTCTGAAACTCTGGCGTAAAAAAAACTCGTGGGTTAAGGTTTATTAATTTTTGCCGGTTCTCATTGTGATCACCAAATCCCAATTAGCAATTTCCCGGGTTTTTACCGGAATTTTGGAAATTTTTCTCAAGTAAATTTAAGATTTTCTCTGGAAGCCCCTTGAAAATTTCTTAAAACAGTCCAGGCATTCTTTGTAGAACAAATCAAAAAAAAATCATGAAATTCTTCTTTCTTATTTCACTTGAATTCTCCTTACAATTTCCATTCAATTCACCTGATAATTGTTTTAAAATTTTGCTCAGAATTATCTTGAAGTTCTCCTCTAAATTCTTCAGAAACATTATTTTGTAATTTTCCTTAAAATTATCCTGGAAATCTTAAAACTCTTCCCGGTTTTTTTGGTATTGTAAACTTGTATAATTTTTAACGAATCCTGAAATTCTCTTCACATTCGCCATGTAATTTTCCACAGAACTGAACTCACACATAGCTGAATTACTCAAAATTACCTTGTACATTTTTCCCAGAAACGATTTACACTTTTCTCAACAACTCTGTCTCAGATTTCATTTCGATCAGAAGTTACGTTTTCGTGCTGCAATTAATTGGAAAATGTCAAATGCACCATTTTGAATAAAATTAAAAGATTCAAAATGGTCGATTTTTTGCTAAAATGTGAATGATTTCCCATTCAAACAACGATACAAAGTTTCATGCAAATCGGAGCAGGTCGAGCCAAAAATTATTATTTTTTTGCTATTTGGCCTGGAACTGGTCCCCCTGGGGGTGAAGATATTCATTTCATCGGAAAGATCAAGATCATGTCTCCGAAAAGCGATCAGGTCGAAATTCCAGGATTCTCAAAACATTTCAGCATTCTGCCATTATAAGGTTCTTTTTAAAGACATCCGACCACAACCGAACCACCAATATGCCGATTGTCTTTAATATCAAACGATTCACCAGTTTCGAGGCTAAACAAAAAACCACACGAAGCGCGCACTTAAAGCATGGCGGCGACATTCCGGAAGTTCATTACATTATCTTTTGTACAAGAACATAGAAATGTGGCAGAGAGACATTTTCAGCAATGAATGATGAAAGCAAACGCCAACGCCAATGATACTTGAGAACGTTCACTTGGGCTGTCGACGCTCGTTTTTGGTTATGCTGATGCTGTAGGAACGGCTATGAATGGCCAGACGTTGCGTGCTTCCAAACGAGGGAAAACACAGCAAGTTAGCTGGAAAAATGATTGCTCGGGGGAGGAAGGGAATTTGTGTAAGCAAAAATTGAGCATATCAAGGCAGTGACGGCGTAATGAAGCACAACACCATATCGAACGAACTTTCCTAAGTCGATTTTTCCGTTCGAGTGAGATAACGCTGCTGGCAGGGGAAGTCAAGCTTCGCGGCAGCGGCATAAACAAAGACGACGATGGCAGCCATTGGGTACTGAAATTGAATGCAAATGTTTGTTCACGTTCCACCGTTGCTTCGTATGATTTATGTGGAAAATATGCTCGGTGATTAATGACGAGAATTTTTCATCATCAAACATCCGCGAAAACTCATGTGAATTTCAAATTTGATGAATCTATGCTTTTCGTTAGCCGAATTTCCATCGAATGATTACACTAGAATCTGGAAAAGCATCTGCGGTCAAGAATTACAGCGTGCCTCATTCAGATGATGAACTGCGCCCGGTAGGTATGCAATTTTATGTGCACACTGTTTTACGTGCTCAGTGGCAAGTACCACACTTTAAGAATCCATTGTGTTCCCCTTCAGGAATTCGCCTACGCTATTTCCGAGTGCGGGTCAGGAATTTTACCATTTCCACCCACTAGTCACAACAGGAAAATAGCTTTATCACGTATTGAACACGCGCCCACTGCCGACTACAGTTGACCTCAAAGGATATCCCGATCCTTGGATGGATCACATACAGAATGAGACGCCAAGCTAAGCAACTATTCGGCTCCAATTTATCGCTTCAACGCTCGTCAAAGGGTAGCAGCAGCACAACTCCTATGCTCTTGCTATGCGATTTTGATGGCAAATCGAATCACACGAACCGAACCGACAGTATCGTTATTTGCACTCTTTTGTTCCGATTTTCACCCCGTTTTCCCCTCGACCACTTTCGGTTGAATGCGCTGAAAACCCCGGAAATGGAACTCTGTTAGTTTGTGCAGCATAGAGCTGAAAGCATTCAGCATTGAAAAAAGAAGGGATTTGAAGTGGTTTTCCGGTTTGGGTAACAGATGAAGAATGAAAAGAGAAGGAACATTCTAAATATTATATGACAGTGGCGTAACTAGCTTCTGAAAGTATGGTGGGGGGGGGGGGGCTAGAGCCCTCGTGCTCGGCAAGATTTCATCTAACGAAAAGCTGGTAGCGTTGTTGTGTTTGCTACAATTTTTCTTCAATTATTTTCTTTAAAAAAATTAATTGCTTCATGCACACGCTAATTTTTAAATTTAAGCTCCATGAATTTCATTTATGTGATGTTGAAAAAAGTATCAAAAAGAAATCTTCTGTCTGAGCACAATGATAATTTTTTTTTTCGTTCCCATGTCTTTATCTCCGATTTGCTTGAATTATTTTACTTTTTGGCACGGAGACGAACCAGCTCACAGTGGGACCATTCTGAAAAAAGACGGTTAAATAACTTTTTGAAATCACAAAATAATAAGTTTATGTCTTCGGCAAAGGTGTAGAACATTAATAAAAAAAAAACTAAAATAAAAAAAAAAAAAAAAAAAAACAAATATAAGTAACAAAACTAAAAACTAAGGCCGTTCGCAATGCTGTTGTATTTTATATGGACTGTTTCAATTTGAAACTAGAACAGAAACGCACCCATCGCAATGCTGAGATGCAGTTTCATTATTCGAGTACTAGTTTGAACTATATTTGTAACTGCTCGACTATTATGTTTTATTTATAAGCGGGTTTGAAACACGAATGGAACTCTGTTTCAAATTTCTATGGTTGTTTTTGTGGAGCTTCTAATCTAACAGATGGCAGATGGCCAGGGAAAAACGAGGTGACGTTGCTGGGCATAGACTAGGCAAGTCAAAGTTAAATGACGTTCAATTTGCGTTCAAGTCAGTTGAATTTAACTGACTTGATCAATTGACCCAGCTTTATTGTTCAGATTCGGCAAATTGACAGAGCACATAAATTTGCTTTACAAGCTTTTCAGCAAATCAATTATTCTAAAGTTCTTCTAATGTCCAATAATTCAAATCGCGTTTCTCAGACATTCTCTTATATAACATGTTGCCCAGAAATTATTCCAAAGACCATCAAGTGATCAGAGATCTTCATTAAATCCTCTGAATATTGTTGCATGCCTTCAGGTCAAATAGGTACTATTCTAAAGGTATCCAACAGTTCATATTGCATCTCTCAGATATTCTCTTATGATACCACGTGACTCAGAAATTATACCAAAAAATCCAACCTCTGATAAGATCAGCTCTAAAAAAAAAAAAAAAATCTTTGAATATTTTTTTCAAAACTTCTGGATGATCAACTAATATTCTGAAGATCTTTAACTGTCCAACATTCTAATAACGTCTCTTAGAGATTCCCTCATGATATCAGGTGTATCAGAAATTATTCCAAAGTTGTTGCTTTTTATAGCGTCCTGGAGAAAACCTTACCTTAATTCGATGTGTTTCTGGTTAATTGACAAGGTCATGTGGTATTCAGTCATTGCGAGAATTTGTATGTACCTACCCAAGTAACATTTTAAGTTTTATGAAATACTACAAAGCAACTATAAAACAACATTCATAAAACTCTGGTCAAGGCTGTTTTGTCATTAATGCATCCACCAAAACCTCATTTAGACTAGAATATGTCTAGTTGGCCCACCCTGGAGAAGGTGCTGAAGGGTGTATTCTCGAAGCTCTTCAAGATTGATTTACTGCAAATGGTTGTTTAACGAACGCATTGAGAACCATTTGAAAGCTACAATAAAAGCTATTTAGCAACAATAAAAACCCTTTCCGAGCCATTTCCCCTAGCCGCATGCTGAATCCACTAGGAAAGCATCAATCAAGATAGAAAAGGATTTATGAATCCAATTTTATTAAAGTAATTAAAATATAAACTGATGGTATAAAAATCTTGTTGAATATCCAAATTTATTACAATAGTTCTCATTCAGTGGCCTAGTTTTAAGTGCCTTATTGAATTTTATGTGAAATGTATGTGAAAACATCGAAAAAAATAAGTGCGCCCTCGTAAAACGTCGATTTGACTTATTATTTTGCATTAAAAAAAAAAATTATTTTTTAGATCAAGCTAGACCGAGATTGTTTTAATGATTTTCGCATTTAAATGTTTCCTCATTGCTAAATTTACCAAAATACAGTTATATCCAAGGAACTATAGATTGAAAACCGAAAATTGTAAAAAACTAGCAAACAAATTGTAACATGGCGGAGGCATAAAAGATGATATTCATGGGTCATTTGTGAAAAAGTTGTTTTGCTTTCAATAAATCCCTAACAAATTCAAAAGGTTTAAAAAAGGCTTCTATGAAGAAAACTTGCAGGCTGAATAGTATTTATCTAAAGCCATTTTGCTTGATCCTAACCCGTTCAAATTTATGGCAGCATTTATGGAGGCAAAGTTGGCTGCAAAAAGTTAAACGTCAAAGTTTGTTTATCTTTCGATAGTTGCGCTGTGAGATCCAGGATTCTTCCAGGCGGTTTTCTCCCGATGCGATGGATTGGGAGCTGTTACTCAGATAGTTTGCGATACTGTTTTACAACATTTCGCAATTCGAACAGCTGGAACCGCAATCGTTCCCGAAAATATCCCCTTCCGGATGGTTACAGAAGTGCACCATCCAATGATGCAGGGATGTACGCTGGAATGAAATTTTTGAAGAGTTGATTCTTTCGCCGAATAAAATCGCTGCTTTGGATCGGAAAGCAGCTAATCTCCGCTAACTAACAGGTTCAGTGGTTTGCTGTCGGTTGTTATTTCGATTGTCACCGCAAGATCTGGAGAAGGCTGGTATGTTTTTCAACTTTCGACAATGTTTTATGAGTCTGAGGGCCCCGCTTACTTTACTCTTCTCCGCTAGATGGTCAGTCGTTGGTGGTGTGCTGGTTCTTCTAAAGAAGTAAATTGTGTTGAAATTGACTTGATTTTTTCATCCTACTTCGTCTATCCTTCAAGATTTCCTTGCATAAATTTGGCTTTTATTAACTATGAGGAACCATCTTTTAGCTCAATTTGTAAACAGAGTAATTGGGGAGTTCATGATGCACTTTAAAAAGCCTGAAAAGCAACAATAAAGGTTTTTTGCTCTAATGCAAAACCTAATGGTTTTATGGTTGCTTTTATAATGATGGAACACGTTTATAAAGTATGTTATCAAGACATTAATAAACAATTGCTAATGACGTTTATGCTTGAATTACAGAGCAGTTTTAAAGAGGGTTGAGAACAGTTTTAAATTTATTTTTAAAACAAGGCAGTGTTTGACTTTCTTGCCAGACTATAAAAGGTTTTTAAAACAGCAAAAAGCTGAATTACTAAGCAGGAATGTTTTACACTTTGAAATGCTGTATTTATACTAAATGGGAATGTTCATTGCCGTTATAAAACCATCATAAACCAGAGTGGATGCCAAATGGTTACTGAATTGTTACTTGGGATTCAATACTGTTACGCAGAAGATGGAAGAGTGCTGGGCTTGTGGATGGAAGCGAAAAATTTTCGTCCTGTCAAAATTTTGGATCAAGCGGCGCTTGTGGTGTAGTGACAAGCGTGATTACCTTCCACCCCAGCAGACATGGGTTCAATCCCAGTAGGCGCCGCCGGGATGTTCTGAGGCATAACATCTCTGATCACGGGAAGTAAAGCCGTTGGTCCCCGGTTCATGAGTTGATGGGTCGATAGGTAGGGTCCAGGTGTGGGAGCTGCCTCCCTGGCGTCGGTAGCATTGGTGATCAGCACGGAAAACAAGATCGACGGAAAACAAATCATCAAATCAACAAATCAATCGACTTCCACAGTGTGCAGATTGTGTCGGTGTTTCAAGACTACATTCGGAACATTAAGTGCAAGCTCTACCACAAACCGGATTACCCCGTGAAGCGAATCGTCTACAATTGCTACTTCCCCTCTAACACAGCAGGCCAGCTTGTTGGGTTCACTTGGCGTTCCATTTTGTCTTTCATAATATTTTCATACTTAATTTCCGAGTACTAGTACTAGTACTAGTACTAGTGATACTACAAACATTTCCAACTCATTAAATACGCGTCAATCAAGCAATACCGCTTGATTGAAAGTTCCAGTACATTATTAATGATTCCCACATTGAAATGTATTAGAGTGGGGCTTATCGTATACGAAAATAGCTTCGGAGGGCTTGCGTTCTTGAAATGGGCTTTTGGAGTTGCGATAGAGCTGTCACCTTCTGACTCCCGGATTTAAGCTTTTTGCAATTATTTATATATAAGATGGTTGAAGGAGAATTCTATCCGTAATGTCACTGCCAGTCAGTGGGAGTTATAACGGTGAGAGTGACCGCTTTTGCTTACTGACTGAAAATTCAAAAGATTGTGGGTTCACATTTAATGTTACAAAATAATTTCTAGGAAGATTCAAGACAACTTATTATAAGTTTTGAGGGAACATCTGGTAAATTTCAAAGTCACTTCTAGGATATGTAGAAGTAAGTTCTAGGAAGTTCCCAGGGAATTACTGGGCAGATCAAAGGTAACTTGAGGGAAGTTTTGAAGGAACTTCTGGGAAATTCCAACGGAACTCATGGGAAGTTTCGAGGAAACTTATGGGAAGTACCAAGGGAACTTTAAGCAAGTTTTGAGGGGACATTTGGTAAGTTTCGAGTGAACTTCTGGAAAGTTTCAATGGAATTCATATGAAAATTCAAGAGAACTTTTGCGAAGTAATGTTGCAACATCTGGTATGTTTCAAAGTTACTACTAGGATATTTAGAGTTATCTTCTAGCAAGTTATAAGGGAACTTCTGGGCCGTTCCGAAGGAAATTATAGGGAGTATCAAGGTAACTTCAAAGAAGTTTTGAAGGAACATCTGAAAATTCTAACGTAACTCCAACAAGAACTTTCTAGGATAAACTCCTGGATAGTTTCGAGGAAAGTTATGTTCAGTTCTAAGGTAACTTAAGGGAAGTTTTAAAGGAACTTCTGGAAAATTCCGACGAAACGCTTTGGAAAATTCAAGTAAATTTATGGGATGTATCAACGGAACCTTGAGCAAAGTTCGAGGATTTGTTAAGTTTTGCTGGAACTTCTGGAAAGTTTCAAGAGAATTTATAGGAAGATTCCAAAGAACTTTTGAGAAGTTATGAGGGAATATCTGATAAGTTCCGAAATCAGTGCAAAGGGTAATTATGAACAGTTTCATGATAACATAAGAGAAGTGTTCAAAGAACTTCTGGGAAATTCCGTGAAAACTTATGGGAAGTTTCGATGGATCTTCTGGGAAGTATTAAGTTTTGATGGGAATTTCGGAAAGTTTAAAAGTCACTTCTGGGATGTTTAGAGGTAACTTGTAACGTGTTCCAATGGATATTCTGGGCAGTTCCGCGTCAAATTATGGGCTGTTTCAAGGTAAATTGAGAGAAGTTTTGAAGGAACTTCTGGGAAATTCCACCAGAACTCATGGAAACTTTCGAAGAAGTTCTTGTGAGAAGTTTTGAGGAAAGTATCAAAGGAACTTTAACACTCCGAACACGATGCCTCCAGTAAAATGTGTAACAGTAAATTGTAAATCTTTGAAAAATCATTGCTCAGCAATTTATCGATAGATTTAAATCTTCTGATACCAAATAAATCTTTAGAATACCTAGTTTTAAATTACGCCAATAGATTTAAAATTCACCAATAAATGACTGAGCTATGATTGTTCAAACATTACAAGTTTACCGTTACACATTTTACCGCAGGCATCGTGTTCGGAGTGTTAAGCAAGTTTCGATGGACCTTCTGTAACGTTTCAAGAGAATTTTTATGGAGATTCAAGAGAACTTTTGATGGTAACTTTTTCAAGAGATGAACTAGTCTACGGCTAAAAATCTCTATAATAAAGTTTAAAAAAAAGTAACATTTTAAAGTCACTTTTACGATGTTTAGAGGTAACTTGTAGGAAGTTCCAAGGAAAATTATGGGCAGTTTCAAGGTAACTTGAGGGAAGTTTTGAAGAAACTTAAGGGAAAATTCCCATAGAACTCATGGGGACTTTCAATAGAACTTATGGAATGTTTCGAGGGAACTTCTGGGTAGTATAAAGGGAAATTTGAGCAAGTTTTGAAAAAACTTCTGCGAAGTACCAAAGGACCTTTGAGCAAGTTTTGAGGAGATATTTGTTAAGTTTCGAGGGAACTTCTGGAATGTTTCAAGAGAATTTCTAGGGAGAGATCATTTTACAACGTTTAGTGGTAACTTATAGGAAGTTCCATAGGAAATTATAGGCAGTTTCAAGGTAACTTGAGGGAAGTTTTGAAGGAAATTATGGGAAATTCCAATGGGAACTTTCAAGAGAACGTATGGAATGCTTCGAAGAGGAGTTCCACAGGGTTCCGTAATTGCTGTCACCATCTTCTTGGTGGCAATGAACGGAATCTTTGTGGGACTGCCAAAGGAAATATACATCCTGGTGTATGCGGACGACATCTTGCTCCTAGTAGTCGGGAAAACTCTAAAAGCAATGAAGGTAAAATTGCAGGCGGCGGTCTCTGCGGTTGGTAGATGGGCCGCCAAGACAGGCTTTGCGATATCAGCCGAGAAAAGCTCGGTTTCCCATGTCTGCCGGCATGGTCACCGGCCACTACCGACCCCGATTAGGATCGACAAGCAGGCAATCCCCAGGAGGAAATCCATCTCCATACTAGGAGTCACGATTGACCGAAACTTCCGGTTCGGCCCCCACCTCAACGAGGTCAAGGCCAACTGTCGAACAAGACTAAACATCCTTCGCTCCCTATCCGGTCAACACAAGGTGAACAACCGAGGTATTGTGATGAACACCGCCAGATCCATCGTCCACAGCCGACTGACATATGGAATCGAACTTCTATGCGCGTCCAGCGACTCCATCATCTCCCGTCTTGCACCGATATACAACCAGGCTACTCGGATTGCAGCCGGTCTACTGCCATCAACACCAGCCGACGCCGCATGCATTGAGACCGGAACACTACCGTTCCGGTTTTTCATTGCGGAGTTGGTTTGTACGAGAGCCGTGGGACTCAACGAGCAACTCAGCGGTGACGGAGATTTCTATCTCCTCTCGGAGGGGAAACGAATTCTCCAAGAGACCGCCCACTAGGAGCTCCCTCCGGTGTCTAAACTCCACTGGGTCGGAGCCAGGGAGTGGGATGCCTCCCCCATCCGATCAGATAGAACCATGGCCAACCGATTCAGAGCAGGGGACAACTCGGCGGAAATGAGAACCTGCCTCACCGAGCGACTGAGAACGATGTACCATAACCACCAATTCCGATACACCGACGGATCGAAGGCTAGGGGCCGAGTAGGTTTTGGAGTAACTGATGGCCGAACATCCCATTTCTGGAAACTCCCGGACCAATGCTCGGTCTTCTCAGCAGAAGCAGCAGCCCTACATTACGCGGCCTCCCTACCATCCTCCTCCCCTCTATGCATACTCACGGACTCCGCCAGCGCTCTGGCTGCATTGGAATCTTCCACTGCACGCCACCCGTGGATTCAGGCCATCCAGAAGCACACACAACCCGGCACCACCTTCATGTGGATACCGGGCCTCTGCGGAATCGCCGGTAACATTGAAGCCGACCACCTCGCGGCCACCGGACGAAGCGGCCGTCTTGCCCACAAGTCGGTCCCCAGACAAGACCTGAAAGTCTGGATAAAATCTACCATCAGGTCAGCATGGGGCAACGCATGGAACAGCAACCAAGAGCTTTTCATTAGAAAGGTCAAAGGGGAAACGGCCCCATGGACGGACACCAAAAGTTACGCGGAACAGAGAATACTCTCCAGACTTCGAACCGGTCACACCCGGATTACTCACAACATGGGAAGCAGCAGCGGTGGAGGCTCCCGGAGGAGATGCGACGCGTGCCGAACAACGATGACGGTTGAGCACATCCTTATCAACTGCCCTCCAAAACGACCCGGTAGCGGAAATCCAACTCATCTGCTTTACGAAGGAAGCAGGAATCTACAAAAATATTTAAAATACGATATTGATAGCAGGCCCGGCAACCCTGCCGGCAGCGGCTGCCAGGGTCACCTGGCAGTTACGGCCGGTGGGGCTCTATCGGGGTCCTGAATTTAGTCACTATAACACGAAAAATACTATTTTGATAGCAGGCCCGGCAACCCCTGCCGGCAGCAGCTGCCAGGTTCACCTGGCAGCCTCTGCCGGTGGGGCTCTACCGGGGTCCTTTAGACAGCCTTTGAAATGAAAATTTGACAGCTAGCTGAGACAGGAAACATAAGTTTCAAAAACCAAAACTCTGTACATTCTAAAAACTCTGTAAACCCCCTTTTCCCCTAGGAATACCCCCCTGTGGGGTATTCGGAGACGAGCCAGCCAACGGCTGAAAGTCTCCTTAATAAAGATATAAAAAAAAAAAAAAAATGCTTCGAAGAAACTTATGGAAAGTTTCGAGGGAACTTCTAGATAGTATCAAGTGAAATTTAAGCAAGTTTTGAAGGAACTTCTGCGAATTACCAAAGGAACTTTAAGCAAGTTTTGAGGGGATATTTGTTAGGTTTCGAGGGAACTTCTGCATGTTTCAAAATAATTTCTAGGGATATTCAAGTGAACTTTTGAGAAAATATCTGGTAACTTTTTAAAGTCACTTACTTCTACGATGTTTTGAAGGAAATTATGGGAAATTCCAATGGGAACTTTCGAGAGAACTTATGGAATGCTTCGAGGAAACTTATGGGAAGTTTCAGATAGAACTTCTGAGCAAGTTTTGAGGGGACATTTATTAAGTTTTGAGAGAGTTTCTGGAAAGTTTCATGGGAATTTGTATGAATATTCAAGAGAACTTTGGAGAAGTTATGAAGAACAATCTAGTAAGTTTCAAAGTCACTTCTAGGATGTATAGAGGTAACTTCTAGAATGTTCAAAGGTAACTTGTGGGCGATTCCGAGGGTTATAATGGGCACTTCCAAGGTAACTTGAGGGAACTTATGAGAAATTCCAACGGAACTTATGGAATGTTTCAGGGATATTTATAGAGGGGAGCCGGGCCCAGGATAGTGATTAGAATCCATGCCTCTCAAACTAAAGGTCACGTGGTCAAATTTTATCCCAGACAAGTCACAAATGACCTAAAATGTGTTATAGTGACTATAATACAAAAAAAAGTTTAAAAGGAATTTCTTGGATGCTTCGCAGTGAAAAGTCTCAGTTACAGGGAAGTGTCAAAGGATCTTCTCGAATGTTCTATGGGACTTCTGGGACACTTCCTAGAAAGTTATGGGTAGTTTCGGAAGAGATCCTGTTTTGAGGGAACTTCTGGGAATTTTTCGGAAGTTTCAAGAGAATTCTAGAGTTCTAGAAACTTCCGAGACATTAACACAAATTCACACTGGTATCACATTTGGAAACTGTTGGAATCTACGTCTAGAACTGCTGGAATTATCCTGTTGAATGTCCAGAATCACTCCGGGAACGTCAGGTGCACCCGTGAGGAATTTCTAGAATCCACGTCGGGAATGTTCGGGACCGTCTAGAACATCCATCGACATTGCAAGTTTTATTGAGGTTTTAAAGCTCTCTACAACTCTAAATTGTGGTCTACAGAACCCTCATAAAACCCAAATTGTTACTTGGGTCATTATGCTGAATAAAATTCTCTGGGTTTTCCAAGTTTTTTTCAGGACTTCAACGGAAAATTTGCAGGTTTCAATGAAATATTTATTCAAAATACGGGAAATTGATGTAATGTCGGCCTAAATGCCCCTAATTTGGGCTCATACATAAAATCAGCAATTGACTAAATTTTTAATAGCGGCCAAAAATATCCCTTAGTACCGTCCCAATGACGCGTTAATCTAGATAAAATTGAGAAATAGCAGATTTTTAGCGATGGGCCCAATCTTAGATCCATAGGCTACCCAACATTAGAGCCATATTTGAACCTTGAAATTTAGTTTTGAGCCTTGAAAGCTTCTCATGGTTCAGAATCTTGGATTTTTTTTTCAAGCCCCGAATATTGGTCTGTGGTCTCTCATTTTATTAGCCCAGAATTTCAACAACAAAAACACTACACTAAAGATTTCATTTTTTCTTAATCCAGGATAAAGAGAACTTCCCTAAGCCTCAAAGTCTCAGATTTTTGATATTTTTATACTTTGTGATCTAGAATTTCCTTAGAATCTTCTCAAGAGTTCGACTTAGAACTCTCTCTGGTATGCCCTTACAATTTGATCCATAATACTCTATAAATTATGCCCAGAAGGCTTTTTTATTCACTCTACAGTTTCTTAATTTTCAGAAATTCTAAATTAGGTTCGTAGGAATTCCCAAAGAATTCTCTTGAAATAAACTGTCCTCAGTGTTTACCAAGAACAATCCCATAAATTCCATGAAATGCTCCTCAGAATTCCATAGGCAATCTTCCTTGGTTTCTCTTAAAATTATTAAAGGAAGATCTTTGAAACTCTTCGAAGTTATACTTTGAACTTTACCTCAAAACTTTGCTGGACATTTCCTTGAAACTTTCCTTAGAATTCCTTTGGAATACTTCTTAGAATTTCTTTGCAATCATCCTTAAATTTTCCTTTGAATTCTTTCCAAAATTCCCTTTGGATTTTACTTTTCCTCTTGGAATTCTATTCACAGGTACCTTGAAGATCTCCTTACAAATTCCTTGGACAGAGCCGTCTTGGAATTCCCCTTAAAATTACTTTGGAATCATCAGAATTCTGTTGAATATTTCCTTACTCAGGATTCTGTTGAAATTACACTCAGAACTTCGTTGGGATTCTTCCTCTTACGTTTCAACAGAACTAACTTGAAAGGAATTCTCAGATTTTCAGTTTTCATAACTTGGAATCCCCTTCTGAATTTCCTTAAAACCATCCCTAGAGTTCCTAAGAAATTTTCATCAAATTAATTTATTAAAGTCCATAAGCCGAGAAACTTCTTCAAGGCCTTTTTTAAAACCCGGTTCTTGGATATTTATTTTCGTTCCAGATTCTTGGAGAAATCTCCACGTCTGATTTCATTAGGTCCAGGGTTTCAAACTTTTTATAAGTTGAAAATTTGTAGAAATTATTCATGATTCAGAACCCTAAGTTTCAGAATTTATGTTGTTACTGAAGATAAATCCACTCCAGAATTATTATGTTCAAAGAGTTAAAGTGAATCACGGGAAACATAAAGTTGGTTGTATTTTAAACTGTTTTGAAATTATTGTAAAGATTCCTCAGCGTACTATAATACATTCTATTCTATTTTTTATGAATAACTTGATACGAGAATTTCAAAATTCTCTGATAATTCTCCCTGAAGATTTCCGGTTTTCCAGGTATTTCCAAATTTATAAAGGTAGTAGATACCATGTATCGAGAATGTCTGTAGCACCCGTCAGGAACGTCTGTAATCTCTATTGGGAATGTCTGGTACCACTTTCAGGAACTGGTGAAATCCTCACCGGAAACGTCTAAAGTTCTCATCGGGAACGCCTGGAATCTCCCTGTAGAACGTAAAGATTCTCAGTTAGGTATCGTAGCGGTCTCGTTAATAAAGAAAACTAAACTAAACCGTTAGGAATCCCCACCGGTTAATCGGTAAGCAATTATAATGGCATTAGTTGCTTATTCAAATGTTTGTGTGAGAGAGCAGATTTTTTGACGGCGTTCTATACGAAAATCGAGGATTTTTTTGAATACGGTGTATTAAATTTACATTCGGGATTGAAATTGCGGATTAAGCCACAGACAAACAGACGCAGCTCTTTCTACTCAATCGTCGTATAAGTAGTTTCGCAAATCCCCTACCACATCGCTGGCATCGGATCACTTTGACATTCTATCTAACTTCTATGCAACATTGTTTGAGACATATCTAAACAATGAATATCGGCTCCGCAAAGCTACAGCAAATGAGCCTGGAAAAATAAACGAATTATAAAAAAAAAATTGTTTGAGACTTGATAAGCAAACTTTTTTTTTTCGCGAATAAAATGAAATATGTCGTTAATGAGTTCCGTGACAAAATATTTAAGGAAAACAGTAACGTCTGTTTGTCTGTGATTAAACGTAGTAAAAATAGAGATTGGCATGGAACTTACCGCTATTTTTTTTTTCGAAAAGTACATTTGGGATTTAATTTTTTTTTTTAATTCATTTATTTTTCAAGGCTCAATTGAGTTAGCTTTGCAGAGCCGTAACTCAATGTACATTATCAAAATTTCTTATGACTAAAGCTAGTAGAACTGGAGTCGAAAACTTGCAGCTTACTCGAGGTTAAGGACTACAATTTCTTAACAGGTTGGACGTGGATGTGTACATGGAGTGGATTGTTGTTTTAATCTCCGTCGCCGGTGAATGATCGTGAGAAAAGCACTGCAATGGCAAGTGCTCTGGATCTCGAAAGGTGACCGGACGAAAAGGGGGCTATCTTAGGAGATAGATGAGAGGACCGACACACAATGGTCCAGAACAGTAAAAAGGCGATCAACATTCATTATCTCGTGAATCTTGCATTTTAGATAAGTAGTGTCTTCGGGAATGTTTCTAAAAGTTAGACATTGATAGATCAATGATTGATTGATTTGTTTCTAAAATTTAATATTCAAAATCGAAGACTCTACTTATCTAAAATGCAAGATTCTCGAGATAATTACTTTTGACCATCTTTTCACAGCTCTGGACAACTGTGCGGCACTTCAATTGGGGAAACTACTAAACTAAAGACTGCTAAATTCTCAAATCGAACCGTTTTTTAGAAAATTGTAAATCAACATCAAATATTCGAGATTGCGGCTAGCCACACCGTCTCTAAAAGTCGAGATTCGTCTTCCAGGTGTTTAAGATTATTCAAAGAGCATATTATATTTCTGAGCTGACCAAGGGTGTTCCACCGATAGCCCATATCAGAGTTCGGAATATTGCTGAAGATTTAAATAACAAATGAAAATCTAGTTTCATCAATTTGACCCAAGTTAGTTTCAATGCTGAAAACAGCGATCCATTAGTATTTCAATTAATCGACAAATCCCCCCTCAGGAAAGCCACAAATGTCCCCGCTGAAACAAATCGATCCTTGTCCAACAGGGATTGGGGGAGCAAAATCGATTAGGTAGTGTGCCGGCGGAATAAAGCACTTATCTCCGACCGCTGTAGAAGCTTCCGATCGAACACGCAAAATACATCAACTGGGCAACAAACCAACACAAACAACAGTTCGATTTAATAGAAAAAAATTTAAAAGCAAAATCGGACTCCACTCGTTTCAGACTTGGATTCGGAGTGATGGATTAGCATTCGAATGGAAAAATTGGTCGTTTCCAGTTCCAGTTCCGGACATGTTTGTGACATCCCGAATGAAAATGTATCGCTTCAGTTTCGTTCGGAAAGGTTCGATGTAAACGTAATATTATTTAAGTTCACACACATTTTCAAAGCAACCTAGTTCATCATGATGTCGGTTTTCAAAGCTACTGGAGTCATTGATAACGTTAGATTTTACTCGGGATGGATTTTGGGATTCGATTGGGAATCGAAACGTTTTGTATAAGGAATATACATGATGTGTATTTGAAAACCCGGATTAAGTGAGTCCATCAGCTATGGACATTGATGCCTGGAATGCAATCAAGCTGAAATGCGTTTCAAGAATAATTTTCAATGCAATGTTTCATTAACTTACACGATACAAACACACACACACAAAATACAGAAAACAAGAGTAAGTAAGTAATGTGAATAACCGGTACTATGAAGAACATCAAAATCCAATGCAGAAAGAGAAGTTCATGAAGAACAAGCTAAAGGAGAGATCCCCTCCTCGCACTATAAAGTGCCATTCTAATTTGCTCCATTGGCATCAACTCCAACTAGCAGAGTGGCGGTAGCAATAAACCACAAGACACCTCCCTCTTCCATCAGCCGGCATCCGGCATCGATGAAAAGTGAGCAGATAATGGCGCGATAACGACAACGAGAATGACGACGTTCGGTCAACCTCTCCCTCCATCACCGGAAGTCGCAAGAAACCAACCGACCTAAAAGCTTTCGGTTATAAGGCGAAAGTGGTTCGGAGCACGACGACGACGACGACGACGACAGTGAAGAGGATTCCGCATGTTCTACATGCCAGGAGATTATGGTAATCGCTGGAACTGAACAGACAAAACTTACGCTCGCTCGTTCGCTCGTTGGGTTTGCGGTAGTTTTATTGCAGCGCAAAAGTTGGTCTCTAAAATACACTTACCTGGTGGCGGCAGCGACGGAAGCAGAAAGTTTCCCGACGAAAAGCATTGGCGTAAGAGAAAGAAGAAAAAGAACGGGAAAAGTCATTAGATGAAAATGTATCTCGATCGTAGGAAAATGTGAAACAATGCAAATTGGAAAACACAAAAACTTGGATCATGATTGCTCCGACGAGGTAGAAGCTGAAAAGAAAACAACAAAAGTTTACGGGAGTGAAACAACATTGAAAATGATACATTAGGATTATTTTAATATAAATCAAAACGAGCGCATGCAAACCGAAGACTTTGGAGAATGCACTGATCTGTAAAAAGAATATCGAAATAATGAAATGTAATTTGTTAGTATGAAAAACAAAAACAGAATACTGTAACCTAAAAGCAACATCCAATTGAGGTATAAACGTTTATGACACTTCTATGCAAACTGAAACTAGTCGCACGATGGACGCAAAGTGCCTGAAGTTCACTGCCATTATACGCATAATTGTCCCATATTCTATGCAATCCTACTTATGTTGAACCGTGGGACTGTTATGCGGTGTAATAACAGATCAAGTAAGGACAATTTTCCGAAATAATCTTACCCTTTCGAACTAAGGCCCATGGGCACGGTGGCCGCCGAACCTGCTAGGGCCAGTGCCTTGTAGCGTGCCTGCTCTTCGGTCGGCAGCACAATGTCCACCGAGCGAGACCGAATTGCTCCGCTGCCAGGCACCGCTAGCAGCGTCAGCTCCCCTTCCGGGGGCTTCAGCTCTTCGGTCTTGGCCCCGGTCACCTTGGTGAAGCAGGAATCCACCGACGCCGCACGATCTCGCTTCAGGTCCGGTACCTGTAGGTAGATGTCTCGCACGAAGTCGGCTGCCGCAGTACTAGTTGGAGGTGGTGGAGGCGCCAGCGCCACCACTACCGATTGTTGCAGTTGATTGTCGTTGTTGTAGTCCGGTGGTTGTTCGTTGTGATCATCGATGCGGCCACCGGAGGAGTCGTTGCTGTAGCCATCGTCCCCGCTGGGGACGATGATGTTCACAATATCTTGGTGTTGTTGTTGTTGATGTTCGGTGCAGGAGACGTTCTCCAGCGAGTTACCGGTAGGTTCGACAAAGATCGCTTCCTGGCGCGAGATGGAGCGTCGCCGGGTACGCGTGGGGCCACTGCCACTGGGTTCGTCCACGGCAGGGTAACAAGGAGGCACTTCGATCGTCGGGGACGGAGGGAATATGGGTCCAAGTGGAGTGATCGGCGGCGAACCGATCGGAAGAAGTGGAAGAAGCGGGTAGTCGTTTCCAAACATCGGAGGCGGCGGCAGGACGGGACCGTCCGGTGCCAACACGCCTTTGAAGCCGTCGGGGTCATCTCCGTTGGTGGGTGATAGGGTGAAAATGATCCCACAAGGGGACGCGATGGGTGGTGGCAGCAGGGTAATGCATTTTACGTCGTATTGGAACCCGTAGTCACGATCGTCTTCGTCTTCGTCGTCGTTTTCGTCCTCCTCCTCCTCGTCGTCTGTTTCCTCTTCTTCACTACTGGAAGAGGACGAACTGTAACTGAGCGTTTGATATTCGGTATTGTCGTAGTACTGGCGTTGATCGACCCCGGTTAGCTTCCGGTATTCTTCCAGGTACAGGCAGTGGATACAAGGCGGAGGGGTTTTAGAGCTGGACTTGCGCCGTTGGAAGCGCTTTGGCACGTCTAAGAAGGCGGCTGCGACGGCCGCTTGGGATTCTTCGCTACCGCCAGCAAGGTCAAAACTACGGGAACGTCCTGTTACTTGCGGGACCTGCAGCAGGGAACCACCCGACGCCGGGTCGTCAGTCGATGATGTTTGCTGTACCTTAAGGAACTGATTGGCACGCTGGGCTTCGAGCTGGATTTCGTCAAACGATGCTGAGCGAACCTGAATTGTTGAAGGATAAATCGAGCATATCGTTAACTACTGTAGTCTGTCATCTTCTGGAAAAATTTACCTGTTTGGGAACTTCTAGACTGCTCTGTGTTTTCATCTCCGCACCAGTGGGGGTCCGTGACCTAGTGAAGGTGTTGCGCAGGCGGTGCATAGTGCCGAGAGGAAACAGTGCGGATCGCTATTCCCCCTAAGTCGGCTCCCGGACCGAAACAACGGTTGGGACGACGACGACGACGACGACGACAACGATGACGACGGCAATGCTCCTCCCTCGACGATGAGGCTACACCGGTGCTGGCCGTCGTAATGGCCGTTCCATTGGTGGTCGCGGCCACCGACTCGTCCCGTTGAGACGACTTCGGTTCGGCAACTCCGGCCGGCGGTTCTACTGAGTTTGATTCTACGTCGATTGCTAGCTCGTCTGGCTACGATTTGCTGACTAGTTCTTCGCAATGCTGGTGGAGGTTGGCCTTGCTGCTGTGGAGTACAGAAAAAAAAAAAAGGAATACCAGAATCAACCATTGCTCAACAGTTACAAAATCATGCGGTTATGAATAATGAATTTCAATGCGGACCTCGTTCAGAGACACGCAATAAGTAATGTCCCCGCCGACGAGGGATCGATTTACAAGGGTTCGCGTGTACGATATAAGCAATCCCTACGAAATGAGAGAGAGAGAATATTAATTTCAACAAGCCAAGTCAAACCCATCTTGCGGGTCGCTGTCGTCGTTGTCATCGTTCTGACGAGGGAAAATAATTATTCAATATCAACAAATCCCGGAATTGGGTTGCGGGCTTACGACAAAAGGAGATTCTACCAGCAGTAGAACGCGTTCTCCGTGGAGCTTTCTGCTCGTCGGAGATGTCAATCAAAAAGGGATTTATTTCCGAAAGCCCCCCCCCTAAATGTATGCAATAAATGATTGATAACCGTGAGCTTCACTTTGATATTCCGAAAGGTGGGTCGTTTCGCCGAAAACAATTCCCATTCCGTGTCATTTCTAATGGAAGTGGTGGCAGTAAATAGCGAAATCATCACAAACAACCATTCCGTGAACGATCGTCATTAAAGTTTACTCCATTGCGCTCTCCCCGGACATCGGTGGTGGAATGGTGATGGTAATGTGTTTCCCTACATCCCCCGCCCCCCCCCCTTCACATCCACCTTTTGCGTCGTCGGGCAAGGACAAAAACAACTTGTCGGCTTCATTCATTGCAACGAGAAGCCGGACACAAAAATACACTTTTTCGGGGTGAAATAAATTTGACTTTAATGAAAATTAATGGCGAGCTTTCGTTTCGTTTTCGTAACGTCCTCAGAGTGAGTGGCAGATGGACAGACGGTCCGGAACCGGTATGTGGAGAGATAATTGTTTATGTTTATAATGCCTTGAATCATTGCACTATGGTCCGAAACGGCAATTTGGCGGGGAAAAAAATGTTTTACTTCGTTTCTATTCATTTAGTGTCTTCGTAGAAGTTGTTTATGATTAAATGAGCCTTTTTTTATATAAAAAGGGTAGTTAGGGTGGACCTCATTTTAACTTAAATTGGGAATTTTAACTTTTTCTGCTTTAAATTAGGGTGCCCAAAAAATTTTTTTTTCTCGAATAATCGATGTTCAAAAGAGTTGTAGGGAAAATTATAGCGCACGTGTTTGCTGAACAAAGCATTTTAGTATAACTTTTAATTCAAAAGTTATGGGTAACTTTAACCCAAAAAAACATGCAGTCTTTAAATGTTAACGCAAATTTGCAGAACTTAGGAAATCTCTTAGGTTACATAAATTAGATATTTTTGAAGCCCGAATTTTTTTAATGTTTTTAACTGTTTCAGAATTTTGAAATTTATCTAAATTATATGTAAATTATTCAAAGAGCACTAGGCCAACTTAATAGGCTGAACATAGAAATTCTTTTAGAAAACAATGAGATCCACGGAATGATATTTGAAATCATGAGCTAAGACATTTTTTTGAAGATTACATGAGAAAATTTTCAATTATTTGAGGCCAGGCCAGTTTTCACATTCTTGAAATTTGCTGGATTTCTGACTTCAAAAATAGATTTTTTTTTTTAAAGATCCCAGTTTAAAAAAGACCACTTTGATTTGGACAAAATTTTTTGGATTTTGACACACTGAAGAATTGGCTAGAGAATTATCATGAGAATGCCCAATGAGTTTTGAGGACAATTGTAGGGGAATTCTATGGAGTATTATATAGGGGAAATGGCTCTAATGTTGGCCTATGGATCTTAGATTGGGCCCATCGCTAAAAATCTGCTATTTCTCAATTTTATCTAGATGATCGCGTCATTGGCACGGTACTGATGGATATTTTTGGTCGCTATTGAAAAATTAGTCGATTGCTGAATTAATGTTTGGGCCCAAATTAAGGGCATTTAGGCCGACATTACATCCATTTCCCCTATATTTTATTTAAGTCGATTTTCGCCGCTCCTTGCGGTGCCTTTTCCTCGCTATTCTGTCATGGCTGGACGAAGAGCAACAAGTATTTTTAGTGTCCAGAACGTTTTTAGGGTGTCGACTCAACAAAGAAAACAAAATTCCCTGATATTCTCTGATTTTCCAGTAATTTTCAAAAAAAAATCCAGGTTCAGTGCGCTATAACTTTCCTCAGAAGATATTAGTGCTTTATGGATATTTTTTGATGAAATACCACACGGCCCATACATTTTATAGAATGCAAAACAGACAGAAATCTCGTGTTGCTAAAAACGGGAAGGATCCGCATTCGTCCAAATCTCCTTCCTCTTCATGGTGACCAGAAAATGTCGATTAGCAATTTTACCGTTTTTCTCCCGGAATTTTGGAATTTAGCGCGGTTTAGGTATTTTGATTAAGCACAAAACTGAATGCAATTAAGCTTAAGGTTAAATGGGTAATTTCTAAGACAGCAGTACCTTTGCTGGATCTTGAATTTGGATCTGCGACAGATTCGAAGTCTTCACAATTTGCAAATTTCGCTCAAAACTTTACAGGCTTTTATTTGATTGTTCTCAAGCCTTTCCTTTAGATTAATTTCCTTTCACAGAGATCTTTCCAGAATTCTTCTAAAATAAATTTGAAATTCTCTCTGGAAATCCCTTGATTTTTTTTATAATAGTACAGAAATTTTCTGTAGAACACTCCAAAAAAATCTTAAATTTCATCCTTTCTTCGAATTTTAATCTCTTTCTAAAAATTCACTGGAGCTTCATTTTTTTTATATTTGCATGAAATTCTCCGTAGAATTCACCTCAGACCAACAATTGAAAAGGGCCTATTAGATTTTGTGAGCAAAACTTGTAATCCCCCTTCCCTGCCAACACCATCTGGCAGGCGAAATTCTCCCGCCGAGAATTGTCTCCCAATTTTGCTCAGAATTATCTTGGAGTTCTTCTCTAAATTCTTCTGAAAATTGCATGGATTTCTCATTAACATGCTCTAAAAATTCCTTTCGAAATGCGCTTGGAATTATACTCGGATATCCTTTCAGATCTTCGCATAATTATTGTGGAATTGTACCCTTTCCTTTGTATTTTTCAAGAATCCTGGAATCCTTTACTAGAGGTTTTCTTAAAGCTCCCTAGAAAATATTCTCTGAAATACCTTGGTGTTATCTCTAGAATTCATTCTAAAATCTGCTCAAATTTGCTTTGGAAAAAAAAATCTAAAATTCTCTTAATAGTTCTTCAAAGTGACTGTAGTTATCCTGAAAATCTAGACCAGTCAAAGGGTCTTGAAATCTTATTGTTTTCGAAGAGAGGACGAGCTATATTTTTCCAGATTTGTCTACTAAATTCGTGGGATTTTCCCGGTGACTTCAAATTCCAGCTTTTTCCGGTTTTCACTGGTCACTCTGCATTTCACATATGAAGCATTTGTTTTTAATCCCATTATATTTGTTTTGCCTTGAGCACATTTTGAGACCCAGCTCCGTTAGAAAATTATACCGGATAATATGTTTAACCAAAAGCTAATTCGCGGGTGAACTCCTCCGGTGGAAAATGGTAAAAATAACGCTTTCATCTCCAAAATTCTTTAAATGAATTCCATCTAAATTGCAATAGCACCAACATTACCATACTAAAACTTTACTGTGAAGCTAATTTTACGAGCTAACCGGGTTTTCAATGAAGACCTAGAATACTTAAAAAAGCCACTCTACGTTTTCAAAGCAATGCTTGTCTACGTATCTTTGAATCATTATTCAATCATAAAAGTGCTACTCCAAGCAATAAAAAAAAACCTCCCAAGCAAGACCATAATCCTAAATTCTCATTTAGTTAGTTCTCTGAGCTAATCAAGCTTTTAAGAACACAATAAGGAACAAGAACTAGAAGTATTCAGAAAAAAATCATTATCTTCTCTTAAAACTGGGTTTAGACAAGGCAAGTCAATTGATCAACTCAGTTAAGAGTAATGAATCAAACATATCTCCAAATGACAAGCGATCAACGAACCGAATGATAACGCTATGTCAGAAGTGGAAAACAATAATGATATAATCATCTTCATTCGAAATACCCTTTTATTTGAGTTACTTTTGCTCCACATGCAAAAATGCAAGCATTGAACAACCTCAACTTCGCGACTCTATTTAAAATTTGAAATTGAAAGCCATCCTCAAACTACAACGAGTAATTAAGTTGTTTGAAACTAGCGAAGTCAGCCATACTTATCAATGAATTTCTGTTATAAAGAAATATTTCCCTTAATTTGAATTAAATTCCCTTACAATCCCTGATTTTCCAGGTTTTTTCATGTAGTCGACACCCTGTTTTTGACGTAGGACTACGCCTGTGATTTCAAAACTTTGTGAAAACCGAAAATGGAACATGTAACAAAATTATGAAAGATTTTGGGCGTCAATAACTCAGCTTCCCCTGGACCAATTTCAATAATGTTATCACCAATCGATCAGATATATTTCCACGCATCGAGCTGCAGCCCACATGAGCATCCATAGAAGAAGGAAAAAGCCGCACCGCTATTGATCGGAATCAGTTGCTCTTCATGAGTTGCTGTGGGCCAAGCACGTCACTCTCATTCCCCACAACAGACAGCTCACCAGACTCATATGTGTTTAACACCCTAATAGCTCAGCATTGCTCAACCATCACGACAAAACGGTCCTTTTCAGGATCACCATATATTTGTAAAAGAGTATTTTTTGGACATTTGTCAAGGTCATCAATCGGATGTCAGTTCCCATATCAAGATAGAGCTGGAATTAGGGCGTAACAACTTTTGTAAACAATGACTTCTTTTGATGATGTCTTGAAAGTCAAGGCTCGCCCACACAAATCAACATCAGGTTGGGTAAGACTTCCTCTACCCGACTGTATTGTTGGTGCAAGCCTTGAATTCCTAAAAATCATCGAGAGAAGTCATTGTTTACAAAAGCTGTTACGCCTAATTCCAGCTCTATCTTGATATGGGAACTGACATCCGATGACCTTGTCCAAAAATACTCTTTTACAAATTTATCGTGGCTCAAATTAGATTTTGTTCTAATTTGAGCCAATAAATCATCAGTCAGATAATGTAGTTCTGGGAACTCATAATCATATTTTTGAATGTTCGGTGTGTATATGTCAGGTATGATATTGAATTTTGATATGAATTATATAATATCATCGGGTCACTTCTACGGCAGCACCCGGAATATGTATGGTTGTTGTCATTGTAATGCTGAACACTAGATATCACTAATCACTAATCATCAATTCGCATGATGAGTTTTGGCTCAAGTTAGATTCTTGTCACTTTTCGGAGGTGTGTGACCATTTTGCTCTGGAGACTAAATGTGATCAAAAATCATCTTCTCATATGGTTGGATAGGTCGTATGATTAGTTTTGACTCAAATAAGGTTCTGACCATGTCCTCGAAGGCACTCCGAACATGTCTGATGAGGTCATTGGGATCTTGGCTATCCCAATCTGTATTTGAATGTTATTATTTTAACGGTTGCCTTTTTTACCATTTTATCGGCAACACTGCCAGCGCTGTCTCGCAACATGTTTTGCGACTCTCTGAGAGAGGCAACACGTGGTTATTGAACGGTTAATCGTGGTAATTTTGAACTAAAGCTTGCCCTCAGACCTTAAGCGGATTCAAATGAAGTCTAGAGTACTAACGAGGAGAGTTCCAAGGGAATTTTCTGGTGAGTTTTAGGAGAATTACATGATAATTATGAATAGAACTCAAAGGAAATTCTGGAATTAATACCAAATTAATTAATTGCAAACAACCGATGGGAATTATGCTTTTGTGGACTAGTATATGTGTTGATAATGACTCTATTCGACCAATTGATGTTTTCTTAAGAACTGTAAGCTATTTTAAAAGTTTTGCTACATTAATTGATAAATAAATCATAAAAAAATTCGAAGTTACATGCTCGAATCTGAGACAAACATAAACAGGTCCTCAATCGACGGGCCACAGGTTCACAACAAGTTCAAAAATTTGTCCAGAAGTTGTTGTTCTATGATTTTTCGGTAATTTTTAAGTGTACAATTTGAAAATCTCACAGAAAATAACATTTTCATTTAATGCAAAATAATCAAAAACTACAAGGTTCAGCCCTATGGGGTTGTACGCAATGGTGATGTAGGACTACGTGGTTTTATTTGTTAACTGCAGCAGTGTTTTGTGTAGGAATAGGAATTTGAGCGGGGTTTTCTCTGCTTATACTCTTTAGTATGACGCGCTTGACATAGATGGCCCACAGCAACTCACGAAGAGCTACTGATTCTCCTTATATGGATGCTCATGTGGGCTGCAGCTCGCTTCTTGCAGGCAGCCTCTCGTTGTGTACTAGAGAACACCTCCACTCACCACGCGGTGATTGATTAAACACCGTTTGGTGAGACCGGATGGAATTCAACTTTGAAATCTGTGTTAGAGAAATCGCTTTTCGCAGGCAATCGGTGATAATTTTAACTATCATAGCAACAGTTGCACATTCGTGCAATTTTCAATAGTAATGTTTTGAAAAATGATAAAGTCTTAAATTTATCAAACGCGTAGAAATATATTTGATCGATTGGTGAAATTGGTTCAGGGGAAGCTGAGTTATTGACGTAGAAAATCTTTCATAATTTTGTTACATGTTCCATTTTCGTTTTTCACAAAGTGTACCCCCATATAGAAATCACAGACGAAGTCCTACGTCAAAAATATTGAAGGGGTTCTTTTTTGTTCGATAATTTTTGAACGCTTTCTTGGGTTTTCTACCCAAAATTACTTAACATTTTTTACCGTGTATATTATTCCTGAAAAGCAATTATGTTTTCCAAAAATGATCCAATGATGTTTCATACAAATTGGAGACGGTCGAGTCTGAAACTAAATTTTATTTTGGTATTTTACCTGGAAATCCTCAAGAGCAGTTTGCAAGGTGCAAGGCTAGAACACTAACAAATACAGAATAACCTTCAAATTTATGATGAATAAAACACAACCTATAGCTTATATGACCGTGTATGTTAAGGTTTATTCCAGTTATATCTGGTTGTCCTGGTTTTTCCTACTATTTTCGGTTATTTCCCGGTGTGAGTAATATACGTTTTACTTGGAAACAGGACCTTGTTATGGCGTTTGCTCCCAAGTGGGCTGCTATCGTGTTGACGTTAGCTGTCAGGCAGAGGCGAGATCTTCCAATGCCGAGGGAACCAACTGCAATCCCCGACTCGTAAAGCTGCAGGTCCGCTTCCGCTTACTCTTTGGTTGCACATCCAGCACAGCAATCTTGCACACAGGATAGCGAAGAACTCCATTGGTTGTCTGTGCGACGGCTTGTCGCACGCGGCCATCACGTCCTGTTACCACCGAGATGATGCGACTTCGGGTCCACCCGTTACGAACGTTTTTATCCACCACGACTACTAGATCACCCCCTTCCGGAGCCTTCGCCTCTTCAAACCATTTTGTCCGCCTCGAGATGCTTGGCAAGTATTCGTGTGTCCACCTCTTCCAGAACTGGCAAACCATTTGTCTTGCCATATCCCAATTGGTACGGCAAACTCCTTGGGATTCCACCAGTGGTTTCCTTGCTCGGATAACCCCATCAGAACTCAGGTGAATAAAGTGGTTCGGCGTCAGAGCCTCTTGTTCTTGTTCCGCTGATTCTAGAGCAATAAACGTCAGTGACCGTGAGTTGATAATGGCACTGAATTCAGCAATAATCGCGCGTAGGGTTTCGTCGTCCGGGTTCCCCAAGCTTGACAGCGACGCAAGAGCAACCTTAACGGAACGTCCAAGTTGCTCCCACACTCCCCCAAAGTGTGGAGCGGAGGGCGGGTTGAAGACCCACTTCGTATTGGCGTCGGTGAAAGTGTCAGCTAGACCGTTGTTGATGGCTTGGATTTCCTGCAGCAGCTCGCGACTAGCACCCTGGATGTTCGTCCCATTGTCTGTATAGATCTCACTGGGCGCACCTCGATAAGCCACGAAGCGACGGATGGCCATTTTGCAGGATTCGGTTGTGAGAGAATGTACGATCTCTAGGCAAATGGCTCTGACGGAAAGGCAAGTGAACAAGCCCACCCATCTTTTCACATTGCTGCGACCGCTCTTGACCGATATTGGCCCACACTGGTCCACACGGACCTTACAGGTCTGGCAATTCCTAGAGACCTGGCGTACCACCGTGCGGAGGTTCGGTATCTGCCATCCACTCCCGCACATCCATAATGCATCCACTATTCACACATCGAGCAATAGACCATATTATCCAAGCTGTTGGAAAGTTTGTAAATCTTGCAATCATTGCGCTCCGTCTCCGGCATGATGAAAAGTTAATCCGAACGTGGTTTTAACCTTAAATTTGTTGGATCGTTGAGTTTCGTTCGGATCCTCCTCAGAAAAAGACATTGTTTAGCCTTTTTTAGCTGCAAAGCATATTTATTTAAATTATTTTTTTTTTTAATTTTATCCAAAGTATTATCCAATAAAAAAACAAATTCAATAAACGTGATTTAATTAACTTGTGAGTAATATACGCTTTACTTGGAAACGGGACCTTGTCATGGCGTTTGCTCCCAAATGGGCTGCCATCGTGTTGACGTAAACTGTCAGGCAGAGTAGGAGTAGATGTGGCAGTGCTGCCAGTGCCCGCAACACTCGGTTTTCCCGATTTGCTGTAACATACAGAACATTATTCATTCATTAATTTCATACATTTTTATCATCAATTCCTTCAACGCCGTTCAATAATTCCTCAAATGCATATCCTTCTGTATTTGGCTCTGTTGCAATATTAGAATGTTGAAAAGACAGATATGTTTGGATATTCAAAAAAAGATTTCCCTCGCCCAAATTGAGCGAGCTTATAGATGATCACAAGCATTCATTGTTTGGATAAAGATTTTCTACTTTTCATCTTTTCCTAGTCCAGCTTTTTTTTCAAGTGTGCTGGCATTCAGCTTCTGCCAACATCACAAGTGGTGCTGGTGAATGAATCACTATACTCCAGCATTAGCATATATGTGACCAGGTTTACTGGGTAGATTAGTTCATGACAGCAGTGATGCAAAATATCATGACACTCACGTGACACTCGTCTACGCATCAACCGACTATCGCTGACATAACGTATTGTCACGCAGTGAGAGGTAGAGCCATGGCAAACAACAATCACCAGTAATGGTCGCTGCTCACAAGCAAAACGTTACACTCGCTGCTGATGATGAAAAGCACAACGAAAACAGTGAAGGCTTCTGCAGTACGATCATGAGAAAAAGCGAAACTACAGAAGAAAATGAAAACAATGCCTACGCATTCCAAGTTCGTCTCGGCAGGCGCGACTGTGTGTGTGTGTTACAAACAAAGCAGGCAACATTAAACGGAAGCTGTTGGGCTCACTCACCAACACACTCACATATGCAAGCAAAGCAGCAACTGTTTCAAAACGAGAACAGATGAGTGTCGTGATTGTCGTTAATGACCAGATCGGTGATTGATCACAAGCGAAGACGACATTCACCAGTTGCTTTTTACTTCTTTCGTCAACTTGAAGGATGGTCATGGAGAGAGCTTCGACGAGCACATTGATAGGAATGTACAAAGCGTTACTACCATCAGCTGTTTGACGATCGTGATTGTGATAGGTCGCAACTCTGCATGACAGTTTCGAAGTCTGTCCATAAATTTGTACTGTACAATTTATCAAGTTATGTTTTTAGATATCAAGATTGATTATTCAAAAATCTCGTTCCAAAATTTAGCTCCATAGCAGCCAGCAAGACAACCATTTGCGAACTCTTCTTTATACTGGAACAAGAAAAATTCGATCGAATTCAATTCTATCCTCAGAATAATAATAAGGTATCGCTAAGTTGTACTAAAAGTACACTGTACTAAAACACCGATGATATGTCTTTACACGTTCATTCATTCACCTTTATACGAATCATTGTACGCTTAAAATTATTGAATCTACGCTTCACCGGTTTAAGTGTCCGGAGAAGTTCTAAATTCGCCCGCTTGAAGTCGCTAGTGTACAAATTCGATTCAAATTGCAATTACTCGAAAACGATCGCAGATGGCGAGTTGCAGTCTTCGGCAGAGTTGTTTAGCCCGATGAAAGTTTTTCATTTGTCATAAAAAAGAAAATCACTCCCAAAAGAGAACCAAACTCCAAAGCACCTCATCCAGCACGCACTAAATCCCCAATGAAACAGCATAAGTGCTAAACTCTCGACAGTTCATGTGGAATTGCCAATCCAATGCAAGATTAGCATCTCGTTCCCTTAGTCCTTGTAGTGCTGTTGCATTAGCAGTCCTTTCGCCTGTTTGTAGCATTTTGTTTCTACAAGCTCGAATACCATTGCAGCCATTCCTAGATCCTATCGACCGACCTAATCCCTCTCTATCTGACTGGCTGTCTGGCGAGGATCCAGGGGAGTCAGTCAGTCAGTCAGACAAACAAGCATTGCTGATAATACGTCCGCATGGTGATGCAGGCAGACGAAAACCGAGCGCGGGCCGGAGGAGGGAGGGTTTATTTTTATCACCATCCATCTCCCTACATCTAGTTTGGGCGGTCGGTGCTGGTGGTAAAAGTCCCATGAACCGAGATTAGATTTTGCTCTGTTGGTCCTTGTGCATAAAATCTGACTTTGGGTAAGGGCACATTTTCGCACGAAATTATTATTTTGCACTCCATTTCGGGGACGAGCAGGGTCAGGACTGGATTTTCCCTTGAAATCCTGTATTTTTTCTATTTTTGGGATGGATGCTGGTCGGAGTTGTAGTGGTTTTATGGTTCATTTTCGACACCTGTTGCCATGCCGATGAAGCGGGGAAAGGCCGTTGGTTGATCTTTGGAATATGGCATGACGACAAAAGTACGCAGGGTGGATGGATGTTTTCATGGTTTAATGAGAGGGATGGGGATTTAGGGTTGTTTTGATGTATATTGTAGAGTGCATAGCTTAATAAGGAAACTCTGTTGGGGCATTCGCCACTGATGCTGTGGATTAAACTGATGAAACAATGATAGTTTGGTTTTTTTTTCGCTGAAATGGCTTATGTTTTAACTGCGTTCACACCGTTGAAATAATATGTACAACTTACCCACCAATCTCGTAAGCCTCATTACGAAAAATGCTGTACCGTGTAAACTCCAACCCCTTTTCATGGCTATTAACTCCGTCGTGTAACAATGCTCTAGGTACAAAACCTTACCCACAAAGCAACGTCGAAACTGAACAATACAATTTGGTAAACTTTACTGCTGCAGCTTTTGCAAGGATTCCACGCCTGCACACGATACCGGTAAGGAAAACAACCCTCGTACTTGGGTAAATTTTTAATTAACACGGGGAATTTCCTGCGGCTCTTTTCGGTGTTGATGAACGGTTGCTAGCATCCGACAGTTCTCGACCTGCATGGGTATTATCTTTTTGGCAGCTTCTTGAAGGAGCATTTGACTTTTGATTTAAGTATGCGATAGTTCCATTTTAGCAAGGAAAATAATAAAACTACTGAATTCGGTGTATTGACTCATTCGGTGAATTGATTTTTTTCATTAAACTCTCTTACTAATTTTGTCGCAAAGAATCGTCCAGTCCTTTTCGGTGAAATGACCCCTTTCGTTCAAACCAGCGCCCAAGCCCAAGTTCTAGCGAAAAGAAAAGATTTTACCTCATCAGTGAGTGGATTAGTTCGCACAAACTTTTCCGAATTTCAAAGAGCAACACCTACAGGACAAAGAGCTCAAGTGAGTGTTTTCGGAGCTAATGAATTTTTAAAGAGCTGCATACCGTTCGTCGAAACTCAGCTCGAAAGAATTAACCGTTTAGGCGTTTGACTGTGAAAGAAAGGGATTTCAAATATTAAATAGGGTGGAAATGACCGCAGTTGGGGGGGTCAGTTACTCAGCAATGAGCATACTGAAAGGACTTGCGCCATTTGTGGTATTTGCTCTTGACCGTGAACATTAATTTATTTTACGTGTTTGCTGGAAATCCCAATGGGAAGGAAAGGAAGCACACGGTTTTTTTCTATAGAATTTTATTTAATTTTTAGAAGAATTTAACTTCAACTGGTCGAGGGAAGAGTTCATTGAAATATGCTCTTGAAGGAAATCATGAAGAAACGGCCATTTTTTGATGCTTAAAAGTGAGTGATACCACCCTTCAATCCTAACATAAATTCTAGCGGTGATCTTCGATATTGGATAGGATTTAAACATAACAAAAGTAGGTCGTTTCACCGAAAACTCATTTGCTCATTTGAAATGTTTTTCAGTGCGAAAATTGCTACACATGCTTCTAAAGAATGTAAATTATAAATGTAATGTAAATAATTATAAAAATGTTCGATTGATAAAATTAAAAATTTAAAAATAAACACCTACCAAAATACGAGTGTAATAAACTGGACTGTTGCTAGGTAATCAATCAACAAATTCATCCAGAAAGAGGGGTTATTTCTTAAAAAAAGTAATCCTTTCATCCGATATTGAAGCAGATTGAAACATATGATAATTGCATCTCAAACAAAAGTAGGTCGTTTCACCGAAAACTCATTGGCTCTTTTGATATGTTTTTTAGAGCGATTTTTATAGAAATACTTTTAGCCTACGAAAAATCTAATGAAAATTTATAAATAATTATGAAAATGTTCGATTGATCAAATAAAAAAAAAAAACACCTTCCAAAATACGGGGGTAGTAAACTGTTCTATTGCTGTACAATGATAAGTTTAATCATCACGTAGATTTTTTCATCTCAAATAATAATCTGTGCGGGCGGAAAAGAACTTTTTGGTGAAACGACCCACCTTCAACAGGGACATCAATTCTCCATCAATCCCCAAAACTGCGCAATTTCCCATGCCATTTGCATTCCCAAACGAGCTCAGCAATTTAATAGATCATAATCCCCTTCAATGACACGTCCATTAGCTCCTGATTTTCATTCAAAGTAACCTCAAATGAACAATAAAAGCCAACCTTTCTGTCTATTAGCCCCTGTGCCTAAAATCGGGCAAATCCCCTCTCCCTTGTATGCGTGTCTATAAAAAAACAAGGAAGCTAGAAACAACCTATCCCGAATTTCCCAAAACAACGGGAAACAGGCCAGCGACACGAAACGACAACTTTATTGCTGCCCATAAATTTTGCGCTCTCTGTTCCAGGATCGAGCAACAGGCACAGAGCCGAAAAAGTCAAACGCCAGGTGCCTGAAATCAACTGCCTGCGGCATCCTTCGTCGCACTGACCAACGGACCGTCATAAAATAAAGATGCTGTCATCGATTCTCAAAGGGGCGATCGATTCGGAGCCTGTCAAAACGAGTGTTTGTTTATGTCCTGTCTGCTCTTCTAAATGGAAGATGTATGGCTAGTGTTTTTGGGTTCGGCACTCGAGTGCGAATGATTTATTTGAGTTCAGCTAGTCGTCGGTTGGAGTTTGGAGTCGTTGGTTTGACAGTTTTTTTTTCTTCGTAAAATTGAACCTCCTATGACCGTGAGGTTTTTGCGTTTTGTTCGTCGGAAGACATCAATCATAGACCGAATTGACAGTGAATTTCCATCAAATTGGAGGTGATTTATCGCAATTTGAACAACCAACCATAAACTGCCAACTTAATGAACGTCCATCTCTAAGATTCCGAGGAAATATTTTATCAGTTATAGGACCTTTTATCCGGCAATTTACCGAACAAAATTTCTCCATCGATTAAAGCAATCCTTAACTCACTTTTTAAGGATCAAGAAAAGACTATAAAAGATATTTTAGATCAAGAAATCTTCAGTCATACTGACAGCTTTCGGCCTAATGGACAGTTTTGTGAGAAAGAAAATTTCATATCCTTTGAAGTATAGCCAACATGACTTTTAAATTTGAAGGTGCAAACATTGTGGAACAAATGTTAAATTTCCAAATTTAGACAGTGTTTTTCGGCCAAACGTCCCATTTGGTTAAAGAACAATTATCTCATAAAAATTTGCTTCGCATGTTGCTAGTTCAATTATCCTCAAAAGTACGTTTATTTACCCTATGCCCAACTATTAAACCAGAGTGCTGTCAAGTCATAAAACCCATTGTACACAACTGGGCCATTTCACCGAAAAAAAAATAACTACATTTCCGACTCTTTTTTTTTTTTAGTTCTTTATTAAGGAGATTTTTAGCCTACACGAAACGAAAATTAATTATTTTATTCATGTGTTTCACTTATACATTTTTGCCAAAACATCAGCCTTATACATTCCATAAGACAAACCACATAGATCCTATAAGAATGCATAAAAAGTATGTGTGACCGCTTATACATTTAATTAGACACATGATCTTCATTAACTTTTTGCAAGGCGTCTGCTTATTAGTTGACTTATACATTTTATGAATAATCATCAATAGAAATTTGCTAAAAGATATAAGGAGATTTCTGTCCGTGTATGCCTAGTTCATCTCCGCCCCAACTCCTCTACAAGTGAGCACAAACCATCAGTTACCATCTCTTCTTCTTCAGACCTCAAGGAATTTTTCCACCAGAAGCTGTAGCATCATCTCCAACTTTTGCCCCGAGGGGAACATGGGATTAGCAGTGTCATCGATTTCCCTCACGCTTGGGTGATGGAAAAGTTTCAGAAACCGAGAAAAGACCGACTTTTCAACCCAAGTCGGGGGGCAATCAATATCTCCGCACACTGCACTGACTGTAAGAACCACGTAAGCTTGGGCGGTTGGAGGTTTTCTTGTCGGGCAATTCAATTAACAAGTCGGTCTCGGTTTCAAAGCCACACCCTACCCTACCCTTCGCTTTCCAGCAGTGCTGGGAAAAAGGGGAAAATCATTTGCAAACTACACAGTTGGCACCATGGAGGTACCTACTGAACTGGATTCAGTCATGCGAGCATAGGCGAAAGAAATCCAATTCTCGACCAGAAAGGAACGTGATCGGGATGGGAAATTCGTCTAGACGAAAGTTGCATGCAAAGTCGTCCCCTGCTGCCGTCCTTCCATACACTTTAACCCAGTCACGGACGTCTGATTTCCTCCTTCGGGCATCAGCAGACGTAAGCCCATTAGGGGGGAAGAGGAATTGCTAGTAGGCATGCTATTCAAAGCAAGAATGCGCCTGACATGATTACCCGTCTTTTGTTTCAACTGAATTATTTAATTTATTGACTGGCCTCTGAAAAGGGTGACAGCTAGTGGTTTCGGTCAACGATTCGGTGCGATATAACAAATTCGATGAAACGGCCATATGAGCAAAAACAAATAACGGCGAGCATGATCAAAACTGGAAAAACAACTTTTCGGTGAAACGGCCGTTTTGATTATTTCAGTGAAAAACATCTTTAAACATGGCCATTTTGGAGAAGCCATCCACTCAACAAAAGTAACATATCAACATAAACAAACGCAAGAAACTGCGGGGAAAGTTTGTCCATTTTCATCCGGTTGTGGCACAGCTGTGCGTCGTAAATATTGGATGATATTGAAATTGTTTGCGGCGTTTCTTCGCTTGCAAGTCGATAACTTTCAACTCAACCCGGCAACATATTTAGAATCGAAAGGTCCTGTTGACGTAGCAAGTCAGTTTTGGAAATGGAACCACTCGGTAGAGTTCTAATGCGGTGTTGATTCACTGCAATCCAAACGGGCATCCGGAACGGTCCGGAAGAGTTTAATAAATTTCAAATTTTTGCCATTCACAGGAAGTGAGCTGGCCAAGCTCCGGTATTCTATTGTCTATTGTCGTCATCTCCAGCAACGAAGATGAAGGCGACGATGACGATGGCATTTTCTCTGTTCGCAAAGGATCTGTTCGATCCTATTGTATGGGGCTTGAATAACGAGGACCGAATGTGGGCGTTAGATAAATGGATGTTGGATGAAAGCATGAAATGATGTGAGAACATTGTCAGATGGAAGAAAATTAGATCCAGGTACGGTTGCAAAAGTAATTGCTACAATGCTGAAATCTTGCTAATGGAAACCGATTGCTGACATTCACCTTCATTGGTTGGAGAACATAGCAAAATATCTGGCGAACCCAAATTAAAACAAATTATATATAGGGCCTGTTTTTAGCTGCCACACGGTCTGCAAAGTTGGTTATCTGATTGCGTTGAAAGCTTCGCAATAATCCGGAAAGTATAAGAATAAGAGTTATATTTTTTGGAGTTATCAAGTTCTGGGTTTTCGCTCAATACTCCTATGCGAATAGACAACCATGCGTCTCCATTAATTGATTGTGACTGTAACATGATCGCGACGCGTGGTAGTACTTATTTAAATCATATGGCCATAACTTCAGAATTGAGATTTTTGTCAGAACTTCTTCTTTTACATTTTGATTTTCATTATTAGCAGTGAAATATTATTTATATATTTATTGATCGTAATTGAGCTATTATTGAATTTTTGGCATGCAAACGAATGATTTCGTTCTGTTTCCGTTTCTTATAAAAAATTTAAAATTCTCTCGCAAAACCAAATCAAAATGGTGAACTGACAGGTGAATGCTTTGGCCGTGATGAGCGCAACATGTTCGTTGAACTCCAAGGTCGCGAATCGAGGAAACTCGCTCCATAGGCACAGGTCCAAATGTATATTGGTGGTTGACGATGGTGCACCTACGTGTGAACGTTCAGTCGAGTACGGTCGTGATGACTCTGTACATCTTCAGATCATCGCAAAACGAAGAAATACGAGGGCACAGATCGTTCACGAAAAGAACGAACAGCATTGGACCGAGGACACTACTTTGTGGCACACCTGATGTAATTGTGATGGCTCTCGAACGCGTGGAGTTAATCGAAACGAAGGGCTGTCGGTCTGTCAAGTACGAAAGAATCCACTCAGTTAACCGAGCAGGGAATCCCATGGCTTTTAGTTTCTCGGTTGCGTACAAATGTGGTACAGTGTCGAACGCTTTTGAAAAATCCACGTAGATGGATTCAACCTCTCGAAACATTAGGTTTGTAGTTGTCGAGCGGTGCTGGACAAATCCATGCTGGAATTACTGGATGAACCGCAGTATAGACAGCTTTGTGGACAAATATCTCAAATACCTTGCTTATACAGCTGATAAGCGATATCCCACGGGAGTTCTCAACAAGGCCTACGTGGTCTTATATAATAAATCTTATTTGTTAACTGCAGCAGGAGCTTGTGTTTTGTGTAGGAAGAGGAATTTGAGCGGGGTTCTCTCTGTTTATACTATTTAGTGTGACGCGCTTCACATATGGCCCACATCAGCTAACGAAGAGCTTCTGATTCCGATCAACAGCTGTGCGGCTTCTTCCTCCTTCTATGGATGGTCATGGGGGCTGCAACTCCCTACTTGCAGGCAGCCTTTCGTTGTGTACTGGAGAACACCACCACCCACAACGCGGTGATTGAATAAACACCTTTTGGTGAGACGGGATGAAATTCATCTTTGAAATCTGTGTTAGGAAAATCGCTTTTCGTAGGCAATCGGTGATAATTTTAACTATCATAGCAACAGTTGCACATGCGTGCAATTTTCAATAGTGAAATTTAAAAAAAATGATAAGGTCTTAAATTATACAAATGCGTAGAAATATTTCTGCCCAATTGGTAATAAAATAATTGAAATTCGTCAAGGGGCAGCTGAGTTATTAACGTTCAAAATCTTTCATAATTTTGTTACATGTTCCATTTTCGGTTTTCAAAAAGTGGACCCCCATATAGAAATCACAGACGTAGTCCTACGTCAAAAGCTCGCGAACTAATTTGCTACATCGGCAGGAGAGCCAGCCGTGGTACCGTCGAGTGAAACTGTGTTCGGAATACGTTGGCAAGACCGCTGCGATTTCACGATTTCACCAATGTCGATGGGTTTTGCGTTCGGTCTGCACTTTCCTTATAGCTCGATTCTAGTAGTTCGTTGTATCTGCTTTCGATCAGCCGAATATTTTATTTGCTTTCATCGGTTCTAGTGTTGAAAAACCATTTACGAGCCTAACGCAGAACGTTTCGCAAATTGCGCAGCTCAGTGGTCCACCAGGGTTGGACTGATGTAGGTCTCATTGAACGCCGCATGAGCATGAGCATGAGCATGATTGACCGCCCACGGTTGATACTCTGTTATTGCCAGACCAGCTGTAATTACACAGAGAACCAATAGACGATGCTTGGGACTAGCAATCATCCTCAATGTGTAAAAACTGGTGATCTCAAACTAGGCAATACCAGCGCCGGCCGCGCCCGAACAAAAGTCAAGAAAGGAATGGGTAGGAATGTGTTGACGTGACACTCACTTTGATGGAAGCCGAGGAGTCCTCTGCACTTCCACGAGGAATCACAGGGATGTTGGGTAAGAGGGTTGGGTTTGCAGCAGGGTTCGTTTTGGCAAACGATAAGCTGAATTGATGTCCTAACGATCGTATAACACGAAGAAGCTTGGGATTGAACCCACGGTCTTCTGCTCAGTAAGCAAAAACGTTTGCTACTAGGCAAACGAGCTCCTTTTTAATCATCGAGTTGCTGTTATTACCATGTATTCATATTAACAAAAAAAAAAACGATTGACGAATCTTTATGTGGATGGGCTTGAGATTAGACTCAGGATGTTCTGCTCAGTAAGCAAAAACGGTTGCTCTAAGGCCACCGAGTCCCTCATATCACATCATACCGTTACTCAAGTTGTTATAACTATTCAAACCCGGCACCGACGACAACGAAAGGTTTAGCAAAATATACGATAAACAAGCGATCTTACCATACATTTTTAATATGACAGGACCTGGGACCGCGTTTTTCTGCTCAGTAAGCAAGCCACTGCAACCGACGATCTTTCAAATCCGAAAACAAAAGACTACGAAAAAGTATTTAGGCCTTGATTAAATTCCACTATCACGCGACGTTCAATGTTTCGATTTGCTCTTTACGAATTGTTCTCATTGAACGCCGCCTGAGAATAACTCGCTTATATTGAGTTTCGTATAGTTTGTGGTAGAAGAGGTCTGCAACAAACTCGCAGGATCACCTTCCAGATTTTGTGTCCAGTTTATAGCAGGACAGTTCGCTGTTCAATGATTCAAAATAAAGGGTGATACGGTCAAAATTTGGTCAATATCAACTTGACGTATTTCTTTCAATTTTGCATTTAAAAAACCTGAACACCCCTCATTTTGAAGGTGTGTGTGTGTAGAATGTTGCTCCTATTTTGATTTTGGAATTCACTCTTCAGTTGTCAAAATGCCGTCCAAGCAAGAAGAGCAGCGTATCAAAATTTTGCTCGCGCATCGCGAAAATCCGAGCTACTCGCACGCAAAGTTGGCAAAATCGCTAAAAGTTGCCAAATCAACCGTTACAAATGTAATTAAAGTGTTTGGGGAACGTTTGTCGACAGCCAGAAAGTCTGGATCGGGGGGAAATCGAAAACCGGAAGCCGCTGAGACGACAAAGAGAGTTGCCGGTAGTTTCAAGCGAAACCCTAACCTCTCTCTCCGAGATGCCGCAAATAAGCTGGGTGTATCGTCTACAACCGTGCATCGAGCCAAAAAACGAGCCGGACTATCGACTTACAAGAAGGTAGTGACTCCAAATCGCGATGATAAACAAAATACGACGGCCAAAGCGCGATCCCGGAGGCTGTACACGACGATGCTGACGAAGTTTGACTGCGTGGTAATGGACGACGAAACCTACGTCAAAGCCGACTACAAGCAGCTTCCGGGACAGGAGTTTTATACGGCAAAAGGAAGGGGAAAGGTAGCAGATGTTTTCAAGCACATGAAACTGTCAAAGTTCGCAAAGAAATATCTGGTTTGGCAAGCCATCTGTACCTGTGGCTTGAAAAGCAGCATTTTCATAGCTTCCGGGACTGTCAACCAAGAAATTTACGTGAAAGAGTGTTTGAATAAACGTCTGCTGCCTTTCCTGAAGAAACACGGTTGTTCCGTACTGTTTTGGCCGGATTTGGCATCTTGCCATTACGGTAAAAAGGCCATGGAGTGGTACGCCGCCAACAACGTGCAGGTGGTTCCCAAGGACAAGAACCCTCCCAACACGCCAGAGCTCCGCCCAATTGAGAAATACTGGGCTATTGTCAAGTGGAACCTAAAGAAGACCAAAAAAACTGCTAAGGGCGAGCAGCAGTTCAAGGCAAACTGGCTTTCTGCGGCGAAGAAGGTGGACAAGGTGGCTGTACAAAATCTGATGGCAGGGGTCAAGCGTAAGGCCCGGCAATTCGGATTTGGAAAAGCGGAAGCCTAACTGAATATTTTTCCTGAATTTTATACTAATTGAACTTGAAAAAGAAAATTAATTTGATTTTTTAAATAAACGATTACACCGATTTACACGCGTTTTCCCTTGACCAAATTTTGACCGTATCACCCTTTAGCAGAGTTTGAAATTCAGTTCAGGCTGTTGGTCAGCGTCTGCAGTGAGTGTTTACTTTTAAAATGAATGGCCTATGATGATGGTCGATATCCAGTAACGGGACCGGGGATTCCAAGAGCTCGACAGCATGCGATTCGCTGATAAATGCTAAGTCGTTTTCCCGGAAAATCTGGATATCTGTAGAACCGTTTACTGGCCACATGGTGGTCAAATTGATATATTGATATCAGTTTTCCAGTTGACTAAAGGCACTCTATATTTACAAAACAAATTCTGGAATTGCTTGTAATCGGGTGCTGCCAAATTTCCACTTTGCTCTGAATTCCTGTACCTACTACATTATTTTAAACGCAGAACTCAAGGCCACTTCCCGAAAATGTTCACTTTTCCGGTAATTATGAATATCTGGATGACAGTTTTTGAGCCAACCGGTAGCAGAATTGGCTTGGTAATTGCTAAAGATTTCTTGCAGCAAAAAAAAAATCGAGGATTTTTATGACCACATAAATTTCCCGGTGAATCTCAATATCCGAAAGGGCGTTTTCTGGTCGCTCGGAAGTAGAATCGATATGGTGATGGCATACTTCCTCTATACTCATGATTATTTAGAAAAAAAAATGCGAATCTCTACGTCTACTTTCAGCAATTGACCATTTCCCCGGTGATTCCGGATATCCAGAGGATCATTTTCTGGCCAATCAGTCGCAGAATCGATATGCAGATGGCATCTTTCCTCTATGGTCATGATTGTATGCAATTTAGAAAAAAATCCCGAATCTCTACGTCTTCTTTCAGGAATTGACCTTTTTTTGTCGGTGATGCCGGATATCTTGAAGATCGTTACCTGACCACCCGGTAGTAGAATCTATATGGTGATGGCATATTTCCTCTATGCTCATGATTGTATGCAATTTAGAGAAAAGCGCAGATCTCTAGGTCTAGTTTCAGCAATTGACCTTTGTCCCGGTGAATCTGAATTTCCGCAGAGCCACCTCTGCTGGGTTTTTTCCGTTCCGATTGGCCACCAACGGGTCCAATCGGTTTCCTGTCTGTATCGTTGGAAAGTAGATAGTCATAGCTTTCAAAAAGTGGCTCAATTTTAAAATGTGGTAGTCTAATTGCCGAGAACGAGTCATGTCAACATGAATCGACACGCGCTTTGCTCGGGACGTTTCCGGGTTTTTTTCTGTTCCGGCTGGCCAACCACAGGTCCAATCGGATTTTTACCTAAGTAGATAGTCGTACCTTTCGAATGGTGGCTTAATCATAATGGTTGATCATCCCGAGAACCTTGCATCGACATGCATTTTCCAGACTTGGGGTTCTTCTTCTTCTCCCTCGCATTTAAAGCTTATTGCTTATCGCATTAGCTTATTGCCTGCTCTCAGCCTAGTGTTCTAGATGCACTTCCGCAGCAATTAATTGATAGGTTTCGATACCTGTACCATTTTTGCACTAGTATAATTGTGTGGCAATGCCAATCATTCTTCTATGCTCAGGAAAGTCGAAAAATTATCCAACCTGAAAAATTCCTAGACCGGACCGGGAATCGAACACAGCCACCTCCAGCATGGTCTTGCTATGTAGCTACACCTTTGTCGACTGGGCTAAGGGAGGCTTGAAGTTATTTCAGTAATTAACAAATAATATATAAATTATATATAAATACATATTCAAGCAATTTCTAGACCGAGAATTTGTATAAGGCAATGATTTTTTTTTAATTGGATGAAGGAAAAATCACACACAATTTCACCTCCGCCCCGCTAGCATGTTGCACCCAGGTGACAAACGTTATCTTTCTACGAAATTCCAAATGATTTATGATTGTGTCTCCTCTATCATTAATTTCCAGCACGAGCTGCAAGCCAGAGAATAAAGGAACAATAGAACTCATCATAATTCACTCATTTCAAATTCATAACCCCTAATGTTCACACGAACCTTTTTCTAGATGAGTGAAAAACGATATGAGAATACCGGCTCCGTTGTTGGTCGGTAAATGATGGAAAAAAAACGGCTTTTACCATCAACATTAGAATAAACACACGACCCGTGCGGCCTCCAACCAACCACGGAGGCACGAAAAGATGTGATGCTTTCATGTACTATATGCTAATATGATGTTACACCTCCACCGTCGGATCGGTCCAACCTCCCGACGCCATTTTCCCAATTTCTGATTCATCACCCATCATCGCCGGGGAAGAGTTGAACAACCCCCCGTGGTCGCCGTCAGCGTCGTCGTCGCCGTCGTTGCTCGTTCTTTCGCCAGAGAGCCTTCGAGGCTTTGGCTTGTCGCCATTTTCATGTTTGCACCCCCCTACCACCCACCACATTTATGGTTCATTGTCGAGGTGGGTACGGATGCATACAAGTGTAATGCGTCACCGGGTGGTTGGGGGGAGGTCGGTTGAGGGGCGGAAGCTTCATGTTCAAAGCCTCTCACTGTCTTCGTGACGAGAAATCATACATAATGCACATGAATAATGTACCCGTCAATTTGGAGTACGATTTTCCATTCCCTCGCTTGATGGCGAAATTTTGGGGCGGAAAATCGATTCAAGCACATTATGTCGCATTTTTTTTTGCAAATTGAGTTTTTGAAATAGCATTAACCAAGAAGTCATGGTGAAATTTAATTAGAGTGCCGTGTATTTTGAAAACGGAATTAATGATTTTCATGGTGATTTGATGAAAAAATTATCATTTATGATGAAATTAATCTATCATGATGAAATTCATCCTTCATGATGAAATTCATCTCTTATGATTAGATTCATCCATCAATATTAAATTCACCATGATAATGAAATTAATCTTTCATGACTGAATTCATCATTCATCATGAAATTTTATATTCTATGATGAATTCGGCCATACAAAGATTTCGAAATGATCCCGGATAATAATTCCTTAACTACTTCTGCTTGTGTAGGCAATACATCGAAAAAAGAAAATTACATGATCCATGAGAAAATTTATCAATCAAGATCAAATTCATCATTCTTGATGAAATTAATCTTTCATCAGAAATTCATCCAAATAATACATTTCATCAACATTGGAGGGACTAAAACCCAACCATGAACTCTATTGCACGATATTCCTCATAAATATTGGAATTCATTGAATGTTTAGTATTTTAAACTTATCTCAGATTGGTCAGTGAGCGGTGTCGGTGGTGTAGTGAAAAGCGTGATTACCTCTCACGCCAAAGGTCCTGGGTTCAATTCCAGTCGGCGCCGTCGGGATTTTCTGAGACATAAAATCTCTGATCACGCCTTCGGAAGGGGCAGTAAAGAAATTAAACTCAATCAATCAATCATGATAAAATTCATCACACCTGATAAAATTTATCTCCCATGATGAACCATTAATTTCATCAAAATCGTAAAAATCCAAAACGATCTCGGACAACAATTCCGGAATTTTGGATTTTAAGTTCATCACGATGAAAACCACGGACTCGATTATTTCCATCCCAGACAAATTTCAATCTTTTCACATCGCAAACAAGCACCACAGTTCCTAGGAATAACATTCGCATCCAAAACTCCGGCAAAGCAAGCTCCAGACTGATTAAGCCCGTCGTTGCTTGCCGTAATTATCCGCGGGGCAACAATATGCTGCAAAATTTTCTGTATGAGATCGTTTTCCACCCGTGTGAGTTTTCAGAAACAACAACGTTGTTCCCAGGAAAATGCCCACGGGCACCGGAGAGCAGTTCATTAGTCGGACGAACGGACGGGCACAGGCAGTGGTGTAATTAATCATGGATAACGAATTGTGCGGCGCACAATTCTACGAGCAACTAGTTGCTCCTTTGGTGGAAATATTCGGGACGGCGAAACTGGTGTCCTGAAAAGCGATGATGCAAATTTGGAGCGAAAATGCGAGCTTGAATTATTCACGGAACGTATATAATGGAGCTCGTTATAATGAACACTTGATGGGATTATCTTCGTTCGCGAAATTGGATTGACTGCTGACTGGCAGATGATGACTGAGGGGATTAGATTATGCAAAACAGGCCGTGGGGTGACTGTGCGGGCCTAGTCGGCCAATTAGTGTTCTAAATGTTGGAAAACTATCATCCTTGATCCACCACTTTTTCATCATTGAAAGTTTGATGAGTTTATAGCTAGTTAGATATATTTAGTGATAGTCTGAAGTCTGATTCCAAATCAAGTAGAACTTCAAAGCTTCCGAGCCCTGATGCCTTTGGGTCATTTGGTAGCCTAAAGAAGCATACATCAAAGGTTATTTTAATCTCTACCCGCACCAGCAATTTCATTAGAACATTCAAATTTCCAAGTCGCTATATTGAAGCATCTTCCGAATCTTCCAACGCAGAAGGTATCTCCAACCATCTCTAATTGCCTCAAGAGAGAGTGAACAGAACAAACGTTTCCAGCTTGTAGCTTTTTGTTCACCCATGTGCATCGAACTGCGGGTGCACATTTGGAATTCTGGTTATCAAAACCTCCCGCTTCGCTCCTAAACCAAGCCACATATACAGTACCAACATCAACAGTTGTTGGTATGCGATGCAAGAGTGTGGTGGGCGAACATCATCACACATTCAACATATCGGCAAACATTACAACACACTCCTTAGCATACACAATTCTTGCTGTGCACTGCACTTATCGTCCTTACGACCGAGACCACGCCAAGCCACAATAGAAGAGCTGAGGAAGTATGCTATGTGTGGGTGAGTGTGTGTGTGTGTAGGTATGCAAATTTCCGAGTCAAGACCTGGCACTAGTGCGTACATGTGGCACAGGAAAGTCATTTGCAGTGGCAAGATTTTAAAGCTTTAACTCCATTTCCAGAAGAAGGCTAGAGGGCGCAACCACTGAAAGAAAACCATGCGAAGCACTTCAAGTTTAAGCGCAAACAGTGTAAAAGCTTTATGGATGTGTATTACGTAAGCCGTACAACTTTATCATCAGCATCATCATCAAAAGGCAGGGTGAATGGGGGAGGGGGGTCCCGGGATTTTCTTCACCTTTCAGTTCCGACTGCCAAGCGCACCACGCTGGGCTGGGATGGAGTCGGAAAGGGTGAAGATTTCTTGGAAAATTTATGGCTTCTACCTGCCAGTAGCCAGTTTTCCTGCCACAAGCCACTACTAGTTGGAGCAGCATACCGTGCGGTCGCGCCAACGAAAAGCACTCGGGACTTACACTGGTACGGCCGTAACGTCTGAAAGTTTGGTGGAATTCAATCAGTGTCGGTGAACTAGCTTGTTCGATGAAATAACTAGTACTGGGTTACTCATGGAATCTGGTTGGTTTGTGTGAGTCCTTAGTTAATTTTCAAAAGGATTGTTACTGATATGCAGAGTAAGCTAAACGACCTAGCCGGATGCTCTTCTGCGGTGGGTCTCATCATCAACAAAACCAAATCGTTGGTTGTCAACACGGTAGCCTGATAAGCAGTGGAGAAGGTCGAAAGTTTCCATCTTGATAGCCAGACGACGGGACCAAGAATCAAGAAGGCTAGAGGGCTGTTTTTGCGAGTTGATGAAATATTTGGAGATCCAACTGGATCCTTCATCGAACCATCATCAATTTTCACTTTAAGCGTGAATACGTGAATTAGTGCATATCAGTGGAGAACACTCAAAAGCTGCAAGTACCAGATGGTCTCACAGCTGAATCTCGAATGCCGAGCTCCATGATGTCATCAATCAAGTCGATAAAGAGCAAATTTTCGGTAAAACAAAAAAAAAGTGCATACCCAACAATCATTGGAAGCAGAATAAGAGCCCCGTAACGTGGGTAGATCACCTTTTCGTGGTACGTTACGGGATGTAAGATCTACCACCGATTCCTAGTCCTGACTACTTCAAACTAGGGGAACAGGATTTTTCAGTAATCCAAGGAACACATCTTAGTCCTTGTTACTTTTTATGCCTTGTTGATAGTGACAAGACTCGGCTTTGTCCACCGAGGATGATCTTGAAACAAGGAAAAAATGAGTTAGTTAGCCTTCATCTATGTGATTTCTAATCTTCCATTCGTTGTTCCCTAGTTTGAAGTGGTTAAGACTAGGGTTCTGATGCATGGTCATTATCGGTTCTTCTGTCCTTTATTTAACGTCGGTCTCTGTTCGGCAATCTAGTGCCAACACCGACGGACATCGATTGCCATCCATTGACGGCAATCGAATGTGCAGGAAGGCAGCTTCCACACCTGCGTAGGATATTGCACCCATTCAACACACATGGGCCGGGACCAACGGCTTTACTTCCCTTCCGAAGGAAGACGTGACCAGAGATTTTTATGCCGCAGAAAAATCCCACCGACCTCGGCTGGAATTTAACCCAGACCCATTGGGGTGTTAGAAAGCAGTCATGTTTATCACAACACCACCGGCGCCGGCTCTAAACTAAGGACACGGGATATACTACAATAGATCAATTTACTGGTCGCAGTAGTGTTAGGTCCCGAACAGAGGAAAAAAAAGTGCTTGTTCAGGCAAAATATGGGAAACGTCTCTAATGTTGGTCTATGGATCTAAGATTGGGCCCATCGCTAAGAATCTGCTATTTATCCATTTAATCTAGATGAACGCGTTATTGGCACGTTACTAACGGATATTTTTGGTTGCTATTGAAAATTTAGTCGATTACTGAATTTATGTATGGGCCCAAATTAGGAACACTTAGGCCGACATTATCTGCATTTCCCCTATATTTGCGCTCTTTTTCCCAGTTAGCAGCAGTTGTCGGTAGTTAAAATATTTTACATAGTTGAAGATGCCAAGTCTCACATAACAGACTTAAAGTGGTCATTTTATACGACAGATGAGGAGATGAAAGTATAGAGTTGATAGTTCCGTTAGAGTACGGCAGTGTGAAAAATGTATATAGACAGTAGAAAGCGAACAAAGACCACTTTGAGGAAGGTACGAATCGGGATTAATAATCTCTCTTTACCAAACTCCCCCGTTGGAGAGGGATGGTGAGTTTTGACTTTAAAAACTGTCGCATTAATGGCCCTTTGCTCATTTTCAACTTCTATTCAATTTGCATACTGCCGGAACGGAACTATCTACCTACCCTCTTCTAATGATCATTCTCTAGCTAATAAATTATCACACTAAAGCTTCGTGTTAGCATTTTCAACCAACTCCAAATGATTCTATTTATGTAGGAACATTAGCGTGGGCCAAGTTTATACGGCGGATGACAACCCCTTGATCCCCACTATTTTTCGATGTTCGAACTGTGCCAAATTTCATGCAATGTGGTAACTATCTGGAGCTGCAGGAGAATTATAAAATTTGTATGGGAAAATACATGGCAAACGGAACAAAAATATTCGTTTTCATGTCACTACATGTAAAACTTAACAGAACAACTTTATCCAAGATTGCAAATTGATCTAACTTCTGTGAACTTATGTTTAAGTACTCTGAAAATGAAAGTATTATTCTGGAAAAGATTGACTATTCCAAAAACGATAAATACGTCGATCGTTTAAATCGAATTTAAAAAAAAATGAGTTTCAGACAAATTTAACAAAATATCGTATATCTGTGTGTGTTGTGTGTGTGTTTTTTTTTTTTTTTTTTTCATTAATTGTAGTAAGGTTTAGGAAAGCTTCAAGAAGCCTGGCCTGGTTGTCTAGTACAGCTCCACTAAAACCCTTTCCTTACTCTCTCCTCTGCCTGGATCCCCCCGGGACCACTGTGAAGCGACTACTTCGGGGGGTGGCTGTGCTCATGCACTTGTCGTACTCTCAGCGCTAGCTGGCGTTGCTAGATCGCTGCTCTTCTCTCCATTTTCGCTGCAGCTCCGACATAATCTGCGTGACTGCCCTGCTGACGGCATTCCAAGAGTCCTCCTCTCGACACATTTCAACGACGACATTCTCCACGTTAAGGACGGGCATCTCCGTTCGCACTGCCTCGAACCTTGGACAGTCGAAGACCACATGCTGCTACGTTTCATCGACGTTGCCACACTCCGGACAGAGGGGTGACGCTGAGTGTCCGAACCGATGCAGGTATTTCCTGAAGCAGCCGTGGCAAGACAGGAACTGCGTTAGGTGGACATAGACTTCTCCGTGTTTTCTGTTCACCCAGGTCGAAAGAATCGGTATTAGTCTATGTGTACATCTGATCTACCGTTCTTCGTCGTGTTCCACTCCTGTTGCCACTTGGCCAATGACTCCACTCTCACAACTTTCCGTACTCTTCCGGCTTCTCTCTGCCTGTAGCACTCGCTGTCCTCCGCCAGGGTGATGCCGATAGGGATCATACCGGCGATAACGCATACTGCTTGCGACGAGATGGTTCTGTACGCACTCACAACTCGCATGGCCATAAGACGGAACGTACTGCTCAGTTTCCTTTGGTTCTGCTTCGTTTCCAGCGTTGGAACCCAGGCTGGACCTCCATATCTCAGTATCGATGATGACACGCTGGCCAGAAGACGCCTCTTGCTACTGCTGGGACCAGCGTTGTTCGGCATGATTTTAGCTATCGCGTTGATGGCCTTCGAAGCCTTCTCACAGGCATATTCGACGTGGCTGTTGAAGTATAGCCGGTCATCGATCGTCACTCCCAGGTATATTTTAACACACGCTTCGAGGCTATGGTGTGCTCCCCGACGGTGATTTCTGCCCGCTGTACCGCTTTACAGTTACTGACCAATAACACTTCCGTTTTGTGGTGGGCTATTTGCAGCTTCGCTCCTTTCATCCAGTTACCAATCATGTCGATTGCCTCGGTTGACAACACTTCCACCTCTTCCAGCGTCTCGCCTGTTACCGTCAAGACCAGGCATACCAAAAGTACCGCCTAATGACAGTATTCCAACGGCTGTCGCCTTCTTTTTCCTACGTTGCCGTCTTTTGCAGTACACGACAGCTCGTTCTTAGTCATGTATTTTGTTCGTTCGGCTATGACAACCTCGGATGGTCATTCGTAACTTTCCTCGTACATACAACAAGCAGTCCGTCAAACTGCCGATTCGTTGCTGCTAGCTTTGAAATTTTGTTTGCATGTCGTAAAGCAAACCCCATACGCATCAAAATATTGACGCGAGAGGGAATTATTGACAATAATATTGATGATGTGAATTCAGAAATATTGTCAATCTTGATGTATTGACGTCAATATATAATGTATTGACAATACGATTATTGTCAATAAAAGCAATCGTGTACGGTCCACTTAAGACTGCTACTACACTACCAGTGTGGCGCCGGAGCTCGTTCTGTTGTTATCACGTTCCTGCTGCCCATTGCAAAATTTTCATCCGATATTTTTTTTTAAACGCACGGTCTCCGGCGAAAAATATAAGCCTACCCGACACCAACCTGACTTCTACCAAACCCCAATCCGATGTTGGCCCGACATTGACTCGACATAAACACAGAATTGACCCGACATCGACCCGACATTTGGCCGACGTCGATCATAAATTGACCTTACATTGATCCGACATCGGGCCGACATATCTGTTCGGGATCATTCTTCTGGGTTTCTTCCATACTCCACTGCCGTATATCAATTGTATATAATGTCTCGTGACAGCCTTTTCGTGACAGCCACTTGGGTAAGCTGAGGGATGTCGTCGGTTTGTGAAGGCTGTTATGACGACAGAAACATTGAGAACCTGGTCATAAAGAAATGCATAAATACAGCCCATCCGGTTCACTACGTTTCAAGCACGATGATTTTAGCAAAGCGGGTATAGATGCGACTTTTCTAATACAGCTTTCAGGTGTATTCATATCTGAGCGATATTTCACGCGCGGAGAGAGATTTTGCGAAGGTACGAGAGGGAGAAAAGTACTAGTTGTCTCTCTCATTCCAACGCAAATTTTGCTTCGCTCCGCTAATGTACGCTTAGATCTGAATACACCTTTCATTCGTTCGTGCATGCGCTGTTACCAATACACTTCGAATTCAGATCTGAACGTACGGTAGCAAGCGGTAGTAAAGCACACAAAGCAACAGTCAATTCAAGTATAAACCAACTGTCGCGAGGAGACTGTACTATTTGGAAGCCTGGTCAAGACGACGTCGTCCGCAAAGCCAACGATCTCAACTCCTTTGTGCAGTTTCAGCGTTAGCACGCCGTTGTACATCCCGTTCCAGAGCGTTGGAGCAAGGATGGAGCCTTGTGGAACTTCCGCTGTAATCCTAATCGATCTCTGTCCCATGTCTGTCTCGTAGACCAGAACCCGGTAGTCAGGGACCCTCATTCTATGGAGTGCTTCGGCGATGGCCTCCCAGCTGGCGCTGTTGAACGCATTCTTGACGTCGATCACAGAACAGAAGGGGAAGTGCAAACAAATCGGTGAATCAAAAATGGTTCGTTTTTCTGCTCAACAAGCTATGTGTTGTGGTAGCGTTCCACACGGGCTTTCTATGTGCACTCACACTATCATGGCATGCTGCCTATCTTAACTGCAGGCAGAAGATGCCTTCTACCGCTAGGTTCGCTAGTGTTCGCAAATGAAAAGTGGAGCCACTTTCTGATCCGAAGTTCCACTCCTGTGCGTCGATCGTGGTTGGAAATTGCTCTGCTTTATCACTCGGTTAAAAGCGGCCCTGGCCGCTCGAAACACTTCTCTTCGTTCCTCTCTGTCTGCTTCCGTTTTTGCTCTCTGAACACGTCTTCTGGCTCTGAGACAACTAGCGCGGAGAGTACTAAGTGCCTCGTTCCACCAGTAGACCACCGTCTATTATTTGGCTCCAGTTTCCTCGGCATGCTCGTGTCACATGCTCTCACTAACGTTTCTGTCAGCTCGCCCGCATTTAGATCTACGGGACTTCCGTGCACACGAAGTGCCTCAACGAACAAATCATTGTCGAAAGCTTTCGTCTTCCACTTTCGGTCACAAGTTTCCGTCCTCCGTACTGCCACAGTATACCGTTGGCCGATGCCATATCGTATCGCCTGATGGTCGCTATGGGTATATCCTTCGCACAAAATCCAAAATGGCCGATTCAAAAAAATTAACGATTGCCCATAACACACAATTATACAAAGTTTTATGCACATTGGAGAAGGTAGAGTCAACATTTTTATACTGGTCTCCAGATTCTGGAAGTATTATAAGTTTTATGTCCAGAATTTCAAAAATTAGTTCAATTTTAATTTTTTTGGAAAATTTGAATATTTCAGAATAAAAAAAAAACACATTTTACTGATGCATGATAGCATGATAGTGGTTTACCGTCCATTGTAGCACGGAAACTAAGTCCGATAGCAGTGGGCTCTCTTATCTGTTTGTGTTGATCAAGCTTAGTAACCTTTTATTGTCCTCAACATGTCGCTGTATGAAGGACCAAAAACGGATTGGGTGGATCGATAGGCAAAGTCGCCTATACGCATCTACGGGACAGTAAAGAATCTCCTTCCAGCAACATGATCGCACAATTGGTCAAAAAGACGAGCCCCCAAACAGGAAGATGCCCCAATTAGTGGGGAGAAGGGCCCACCCTTTATTGTGTTACTGATGTGATGTGATGTGAATGGAACCCACCATCAGTGCAAGGATTACCAATGTCTGCAGATACTTTACCGGTTGTAAAGTTCTGCCTGATGGTTTGTTGCAGCAGGGTTAGTCAGCTTCATTGAAGACCTTTGAAAGACAAAACGACCAGACGACCATCTGTAATCTCATAACAAGGGACTGGAACATCCACGAATCCTCGTCCAGTCAACAAATCTTTATGCTTCAGCAAAGAATATTGAAAATTGCTTTATCATTTTTCAAATGACCGACATTTTCTCAAACCAGTACCGGTATTTCGATACCAGAAAATCACCCGGTACTACCGGTTCCACAACCCTAGGCCAAAAACAAAAAAAAAATTAACTCCATTCGGTCGATTTTTGGCAAAATAAATATTTCGAGTTTACACTGGATTCTCAACGTTTCATGCTATTTTAAGTGTTTTTTTTTTCAATTTAAGATTGCCTTGGAAGATTTTTCAATTTTTTAGATGAAAAAAAAAAATATGTTCTACAACTCGAGCTTTGACAATTTTGCACCACCCTATGTCCGAATGAGCTAAAATTATGCATAGGGTATTATATGGGTAATACAAATGGAACGAAATTAGGAACATTAACCCTTTATATCATATGTTGATCATATTGCCAACATCCATGTATTGGACACATACATACGATATGAAGATTTTGTCAAGTGTCCCTTTACACCATCTAACATCGTTGAATTGACGTTTCGATGCGTTGTTAAAGTCTTTACATTTTAAGGGGTGACAAAACTTTTAACATTAACAGCACCAAGCTTACCAAAATATTTGTCGTCTGCATCACCATAACTGAAATAAAAGGGAAAAAAGAATTGAGTATAATTATCGAATTTGAAGAAATATATTAAAGAAGTTGACTTAATAACTAAAACAAGGATCAAACCGTGGCAATTAATACAAAATTATAAATGTATAGGGTGCGTCACCAGTTCGACATGCTTCACTCTACATCTTCTGTCAGCAATGCAGAATTTGTTTTGCAGCAGTCGCATTAGCTTAAAACAAATTCTGGTAGCTAATTATGTAACATTAGTTTCACAGCCAAATTCTAAATCTCCTAACTAAATCCTCTGCACATCCACGAGAAATCACTGGAATATTGGATAATTGGCAAACGGTACGTTGAATTAAAATGTGTTAGTGGTAAGAAAGAAAGCCACTAACGAATTTTGAACGTGGAGGAGACAGAGATTAAACACATGATGTTCTGCTCAGAAAGCAAAAACGTTCGCTATAAGGCCACCGAGCCCATCACACCACATGAACGTGACTTAAGAATAATTCCAAGGGAGTTGTGGGAAGACTTTATAGGTGGATCTGTGGAGAATAGGCATGGAAAATCATTTGCATTCATTTTGTGCATTCATTTACATTCATTTGCCTCTAACTTTTTTCATCAACAGCATTCCGCAAAATGATGTTTAGAGCTTTTGTAGGTTTTGTTATCAGCTACTTTTGCTCATAACTCAAATCTGTATCTCTTATGCAGCACGAACTAGAGCGGGCAGAACTTGTTACTGTTTTTCAGTGAATGTAAAATACATTCACTGAAAAACAGTAGTGGCTGCTGTTCGCTCTGGTTCGTCATGCACAGGGATGGAAAATCATTTACATTCATTTCGTGCATTCATTTACATTCATTTGCCTCTAACTTTTTTCATCAACAGAATACCGTTAAATGATGTATAAAGCTTTTGTAGCTTTTGATATTAACTTGAACATTTGTTAACAACTAAAATCTGAATCTCATATGCATGATGAAATAGAGCTGACAGAACATGTTATTGTTTTTCAGTGAATGCAATTTACATTCACTGAAAAAACAATGGTGGGTTCTTATCGCTCTGATTCATCATGCATAAGAGATACAGATTTGAGTTGTTTACAAAAGATGTAGCTAATATAAAAGCCTACAAAAGCTTCAAACACTATGTTACGGAATTCTGTTGATGAAAAAAGTTAGAGGCAAATGAATGTAAATGAATGCACGAAATGAATGCAAATGATTTTCAATGCCTGGTGGAGAGTTTAAAGGAAATTGTGAGGGAAATCGGATATGAATTTTGAGTAGAATTCCAACATAGATTCTGTTGTTGTAACCATTCAAACCCGGCACCAACGACGACCAGTTTTTTTAAAACTGTTTAATATGAAGGAGACTGAGCTAGATCCCACAATTTTCTGCTCAGTAAGCAAAAATGCAGCTGAGTCCCTCATATCACAACACACCACTTATGATTGAGAGGATGCTCAAAACATTTAAATCCGACGACTGGCTGGTAGTGATCAATACTGTCAAACATAGTGATTTTAGTTACCAGGTTGAAGAAATAGGTGACCAAATAGTGACTTATAAAAGTGACTAAAACGTGAGCTAAGCGATGAAAAATAGTCGTTCTAATGCCACACCAAATAAATGCTTGATGATTTAGACTTATTCAATTAGTATCTCACAAACACTTATGTACGATATGAACCTTTGAAGCGAAAGATTCAATATAAATTGTATGACCAAACCCACGGTATTAGCCAGGAAGTCTTCTACCTGAAAACCCGGGAATCCACAGGGTTTTTTTCCTAAAAATACCTGGAAGTCTCATGGAATATAATAATTGCCTTACTAAGTAACAAATAATTTTTTTCATACATAAGTGCCAACCATCATGCCAAGGTCTGAGTTCATTCGGATGACTCATAATCGGTTGCAAGACTCGTAGACCAAACCTAATTAAAAACCAAACCAAACCAAACCTAATTAATTTATATCTTCATAAAAGGAAAGTTTTCCATTCTAAATCCTTATACACTAGTATAAATCATTAAATTTCCCCCAAGCTGCCCGATATATCCTTCACGGTGAATTATATCTCCACTGAAAGTAGTCCGACAGTTAGTTGCGAAGATGCCGAGAAAGCACGAAACGACACACTAGGGAATACTGCGGCAATAAACCCGGACTGCCAGGCATGTGGGCAATGCGACAACCTGAGCCTGAATTGCGTCCCTAATCGGCCAACACCAACCACTGCAAGCCGACAGGATCTGAAGGGGGAAACTTTTCGCCGAGAGCTTTAAACATTAGCCACCTACTGAGAAGCCGCTCGCCGCTAAGCCTGGAATCGGATGCGACTGAAATAGACGAAAGAAGGCATGCTTCAGCTGATTTGGAGAATCGGAGTTTTTTTTTTCATTCGCGAAATTCCATTCCATGAAAAGGATTTCCACAGCAAAGGACGGGGCTTTTGTGAATGTGTGTACTTTGCCTTCGAGGATGTCGACGACGTGGGGATCCAACTCGGACTGCCGGTGAGCGATGGACATCCAAAACGTGGGATCACAGACTGAATTTCGTTACTGGAGACCCACTTGAAGAAAAATTCCGAAACGTGGATGATGGATTTCCTTTCATGCTGGGACTCGACAAAGAAGGAAGAGACGTGGAATTCGACAGTCTTTTGAAGCAGTTTTCGTTTTCTTTATACGGGAAAAAAAAGCTACCGGTTGATGATCTCTCTGGAGTACGGTCTCATCTTTGAATGTCTGAAAAAGAAAACAGAAACAACGAAGTAGCATTTCCTTTGGAAACGGGGGCCTCATTGTGGATGTTAAAACGACAGACTTTTCCATACATGCGTTCTTTCAAAAAATACTTCGTTTCGACTTCCGGAATGAGGCCACATGGTTGTGTAAATAGAAAGAAAAAAAAAAGCATCGTTCACCCTATTGGCAGGTTGCAAAAAATAACGAACAAGCGCTAATTATTCGATTTCGTAGAATGGGTGAAGCTCTTTTTGTCGATTTTGGCTTCGAGGTTGTTTTTGTGTCGGATTGTTTATTTTAGCTACTCTGCCACCGCCCGACTCGATGTATGGATTTTTCTTTTCGGTAAAATGGCCTACTGTTCGATAATGTTGCCCTTTTATTGATAAATAGTCGTGAACCGTGTTGAGAAGATTTTTTGAGGAAGTGGCCATTTGACGTAATTTTATTAATTGAATCCATACTTTGTTTGAATTCACATCGAAAAAAATAGATGTGAAGAAAATCATGTAATAAACTGATTATCGATTAAATGAAGCTTTTCGGTGAAACGGCTTATTTTATAATTTTTTCCTTATTTCTTCAACGAAAGCCTTTATGACATTTTCTTTTCATCGTCCAACCACTTGAGATCTACATTACATTAACGAGCCACATAAATTTTACGGTAATTAACTTTTTCAGCAATTTTCCGACACTTGGCTGGGTTCGACTGCTGTAGAGCTGGGTTCGCCACTCATGTTCCATGTTATATGTGTAGGTGTGGGAAGGAAAAGAAAAACCTCGGCCGAAGGGTCTTTGCGTCAAAAGTCGAAAAAGCGATGCCTTTAAACCACAGCAGCATCCCGTCCATGGGGAGTGCATCGTGAGCTTTGTTTAATATTTACTCTAACACGGTTCAGTGACGCTGAATATGAAGCAGCAAAAGTAGAGAGTCGTGGGTGAATGGGAAATGTGTTGCGAAAACGGAAAACTTTTGCCGCCTTTCTCCCATCCAATCCCATACCCCCCTCGGACAGGCAGCAACATACGTCGTCACGGGTGAGCACCGGAAACACACGAAAAAGTTTTCATTCCATGTGTTCAAACACCGCCAACGCCTCCATCGAAGTCGTAGTAATAGTCGTCAGTGTCTGAGCAGCAAATCTGCGGCGGTTGGCTGTAATGGGGCCATGTTGCTGGTTGTGTAGTGGGAGGTGTGTCAGTTGAACTGTAATATACGCCAGCAGTGATATACCGGGGATTATTGAGCGGAAATAGCGACGTGACGGATTTAGGCGCAGAAGGATATTCTTTGAAAATGCAACAAGAACTGTTTGGCGCGAAGAAACCGTAGACTGCAGAATGCTGACTGAAGACGTCTGCAGACTACAGTTGATAGACAACAGGCTGCATGCTGCATTCTGTAGATTTAAGTCTGTAAAAACCGGGCAATCTATATTATAATCCACAGGTTTCAATCTGTAGATAGACTACAGTCTACAGACTGTAGGCAATAGTCTGTATATGAACTACAATCTAGATAGTCTAGACAAAGACTGTAGACTTTGGCCGGCCATATTCTGCGCTGTTTTAGTTTGGCACAAAACTCTTCTCCTGTGCTTATCGGATTTGCATATGAAGCAATTGTTTTTAAACCCGTCGGGAAATACTCTCTTTCTTAGATTGATGAAATGAAACGTTGGCTTCGTTTTAATGTGTGTTTTTCCGAGTTGTATTGCAGTAAGTTTGTGTGACTATTTATGCGTCTCATATCCGACTTTTTTCATCTATATCTATCCCTCCAAGAGTGCGCTAAATACGACCCAAAATGTTGAACATTACAACAAAACTGAACGAGATAGATGGATTGTGTCAAAAAAAGAGTTGTAGAGCGCTTTGAGATGCATATTTGGGTTAGAAAAAATAATAAATTTTAAAACGTATCTTTTGAAACAATAACGGAAAACACCAATTTTAGACATGTTTATATCTAAAATGTAACTAAATGCAGAATAGTTGAAGTAGAAAAAATACTGTTAAGTAGGAAATTTCCTAAGCTACCCAATGGAGGCGATCATTTAGTGCTTAGTAGCAATTTTTTCGAGTTAGTGCTAATTTATGGCAAACATAGACCAAAACAGAAAAAGTTCAACACAGCAGTAATCATTGAGATTTGACATATGATTATTATCTTCTCCCTTTCCCCATCCAAAAAATTGTAAATCTCCACTAACCTCGAGACGACCGCGAGTAATCGGTTCAATTCCTTTAACTCTAGATTTAAGACATTAATCATGTATAATGCAAATGATAACTCGGCTCTGTAAAGTTTATTCGATTGAGCCTGTACAAATAAATTAATATATAAAAAAAATATGATTATTATCTTAAAATATGATCTTCTATCACCCCTTAAAATGTGTGCACTAACAGGACTGGTAGTGCTTATACGATATAATAGTCGAGTATGGAAATAGTGACCAAATAGTGACTTTTAAATAATAAATAAGTAACCAATAGTAACCATATTATTTCGACGAAGCGCAAACCACCACATTGCGTCGTCTCTCCTATTCCTCTTCTGGTGGATTTCCAACACCTTTTGGCCAATCTTCGGGAGGATCCTCGAACCAGGTAGACCCATGGGCATTCTCGATAATGTCTTGAATCAGCAAGATTGGTGATTCCCAAATAATTCTCCAATCGTTTCCCTCTGTCAGCGCTTGAATTTTGGCGACCCTGTTCGCCACGTAATTTCGTGTTAAGCATTTCTCTCGTGGAATGTTCGCCATTCCTCACCCACCGTTCCAGGTAGGTTCAATTGAATACCTTGCCGTTTCACAGTTGCAGCTCAATCCACCCAGTTTCGCAAGAACTTCGTTGTGCTTGGAAAGAGTTACAGTTTACCGACCATCCGATTCCCGTTCGACTGTACGCTCGAATAGCTCCTCGCAGCGTGTCTGGTCCGGCGGGTATTTGCTGACGGCTCCCACTTCCTTGCAGGACCAAACCGTTCCATGGACTTCTCCAGATCGTTCAATACTGACATGTTACAAGCATATCTCGTACCTTGGCTTGATGTAGTAACTTCGCCTGTCACTATCCAACCGAAAACTGTTTCGGTGAGTACTGGCAGACCGGTTCCCAGTGGAATCTCTCTTCCGGATGGGAAGAAGCTGAAGAAAGCTTGGATGCCCATGACCAAGTCGACCTTTCTCGAGCGGAAGAATTCTGGATCTGCCAGTTCGATGTCTGCCGGTATGTCCCATCCATTTGCCTGCACTGTAGAAGTAGGCAGACAAGCTGTGACCTTCGGCAAGACAAGAAATTCCATCGTTCGAGAGTATGACGAAAATCGAGACTTGACGACAGCTTGGATTTTGCGATTGACTCTCGTTCCGGTTTGTCCGATACCCGATATCGAAACATCCACCTTCTCACTAGAGACCTTCATCAGCTGACTTAGATCTTCAGAGATGAAGTTGCATTGCGACCCGGAATCCAACAGTGCGCGTGCCGGATAGCGAGAACCTTGGTTGTCCTCGATCACAACAACTGCTGTAGCCAGAATTACCTGCGACGTGTGACTCTGTGCTGTGTTCGACGATACTATCTGAACCGATGCGGCATTCGCTGCCTTGGGATCAGAACTTGAGTCGTTCCAGTTACCACTTTTACCCAAATTGGCCTTCTTGGGTGATCCATTCCTACTGCTTCTTCCTTCGCCCTTGAAGCACAGCAGTGTGTGGTGTCCAGCCTTGCAGTTGCGACACGAGAACATTGACGAACAATCTCGAGCTAGATGTCCTCGTTTGAGACAGTTTCGGCAGAGTGACTGTGCTCGAATGAACGACTCCCTGCTGGACAGCGACATTTCCAGGAAGGCTGGGCACGTATGTAGTCCATGAACCTCCGTACACGATGGGCACTTAGCGGTATTCCATTGTACGGCGTTGTGGCTGACCTTCGGTGAAAACGACTTCCATTTGGGTTGTTGCGGCTCGTTTTTGAGTTCTGCCTTCGCTGGTAGAGACTCGAGGATTTGAATTCTCCGTTGTAGGAACTCCTGCAAGTCCTGTAGAGTGTCTTGCTCCTTAGCGGACGTGTGTTCCTCCCAGCCACGTCGAGTGACTGGATCCAGACGAGAACTCAGCAGTTCTACCAGCAGCAAATCCTTGTATTCGGCTGGTTCGATGACTTGATCCAATATCTGAATCGCACGGTCGAATCCATCAGCCAATCTGTGGAGATCTGTGACCGATTCCTTGGCGAGTGAAGGTAGTTTGACCAGCGCTTGTACCTGTTTCCTCTTTAGTAGCTTACTGTTGTTGAAACGTTTTAGCAACGACTCCCAAGCTATTTTATAATTGACGCTAGTTATCTTTAGCGGATCTACTAGCGCCTTAGCTTCGCCTGCTAAGCAACCTTTCAAATAGTGAAATTTCTCCACATCCGGAAGTTCTGCCTTCTCATGGATCAAGGACGTGTAGAGATCCCTGAAACTACCTATCGACCCATCTTCCCTGTTATGCCTCAGAAATCCCGGCGGCACCGACTGGGATTGAACTCAGGCCTTATGAGGTGAGAGACAATCAAGCTTACGACTACACCACCGGCGCCGCTTAAATTTTACTGGTTGTGCGACATACATTTAAACAATACATTACACGACAATACATTTAGAAATCTTAAAAAAAAATGTATCTAGGTACACTCCACACATTTTCAAATTTTTTTCACCCAAAGTTACAATATTTTTCAAAATTTACTCTGAAGAATCGTGACTGATTTTCTCAGGATTGGGTTGACCAAATTTTTAAATAAAAGTAGTAGTAGAACACTATGCTATACCATTCATAACATTCAAATAACCTTTGCAACTAACTTCAGATATGTCTTAAATTTCTGCTCTGAATGATCTTGGGCTTTGAATTCGTATTCTCTTTAGAGTTCCCTTGGTATTTCCTCAGAATTCCCAAAACAAAAATCCATCTCAGAATACCCTTGAAACTCTTCTCACCATTGCTTTGAGCGCTTGTGTCTGTAAAATTTTGATTCTATTGAAACTACTCTAAGATTTTTTTTTGGAATTCTTCAGAATTCTCTTGGAATTAGCCTCAGAAATCACCCCAGAATTCCTTTACATCTATCTACTGAGTTTGGAGACCTTTAAAGTTCTCTCTTTAAAAAAATCAGAACTTATTTTAAATACTTATTAGAATTTGAACCAAGAATCGTCGTAGAATTCTTCTAAGAACTCTCGTTAAAATGCACTTCGAGCTTGTCTTTCAATTATCTTGGAATTCTCCCAAAAATTGTTTTGGAGCTGAATTTTGAATCTCTTTTCTGAATGAGTTTAAACAAATAGTGGAATATTTCTGTCAAAGATGACTTCTTAATTTATTCACCTTTCAATACGTACCGTTGGAGTTACAAATTGTTGAGATATCGTTTAAAACCTAATACTGCTTCTTGATTCTAAATTCGTTCTACGAGTTTCAATTCCGTCCTAACGCATTGAAACGCCATTAGATTTTCTTCGTCCTACGGATAAACGTAGAAAAAGGGGATTCGCTAGGAGCGCTTCTTTTGCTTTGAGAACAATGAGCGGAAATATACCTACAATGCACTCTAATAGGATTTATGTTGTGGCTTATGAACTAACGGATCGTAAACGAACGTATTATTGTTTTGTGCACGGTGAAATCATTGATATTATTGATTTTTTTTTCTGATCGATAGAACGGAAATGGGCGATTACGACGAAGTAGCGTTCTACCCAACTCGTATGCGTCAGTCTCCGGGCCGATATTTTCACCTCCGCGTAAGCCCTACAACAGTTTTAAGATTTAGGAAGATGTGAACAAAGCGGCCCTAGGATGAACACCTTAGAACATGTGACTTTCGTAGTGTGTAGTTTACTATTCTTTTCTGAAATATCTTGATATCATCCGTATGATTCCTTTGATATACACTTCAAAATTCCTTTTAAAATTTCTAGAATTTCTCTAAAGACTCCTGAAAATCTACCACACACCAACATCCTCGAAAAGTTTCCAAGGTTCAGAATTTATTTTCGGCAAAAGAAAGTATATTCTCCCCGATTTATCACCGAAATTGAACGCTTTTCCCAGTTTTTTCACGGTTTTTAAAAATTCCTTAATTTTTTCCGGTCTTCTTGGTTTGTAATTGTTTATTTTTAACAGCTAGGCATATTTCGTCACAACTACTGTAGACCTCCTTAGTGGCAAGTACTCAATTTAAACGCTAAACTGGATTTGTTTCATAATATGAGCGTCATATGATGAGGTAAAGGGGAATTCGGATAGAGGAACCAGTACGTAAAAGAAATAATATTCGAGGTTTAGGAAAGACGCGTTGATCGGAAATCTATAACAAATCCTTGTCAAGAGTAGTTGTTATCGGTCGAAATCTAGTAGCCGGGATCGAAATCCAGTAACAGCAAGTCGAACAGGACCTTTTGTGAAATGAGGAGCTCGGTGGCCTTGGGTCGACCGATTTTGCATACTGAGCAGAAAATCGTGGGTTCAATCCTAAGCTGCTTCACATTATAGAGTTTTGAAGTATAACTCGGCCTTCTTTAATAATATAATATAATATGATACGGTTGAACGCGATCATCTTTATACTCGGCAGCAACCATTGTGTGGTCTGTTCTTCATCAGCAGTTCTTCGACGTCGTCGACTTTAGAAAGCAACCGTTTCGTGCTGATTGTGTGAGTGATGACCTCGTTTTGCGCTCTTGCCTGCCCCCCGTTGGCGATACTGCCATACAATGAAACCAGTGGAAGCGCATCCCGTTCTGATGGAGCAAGCCTTTATCTTTTGACTTTAGTAAAGTGAACAAGAATCCTTGGCTCTGTAAAGTTAATTCGATTGAGATTTATAAAATAAATTAATAAACAAGAACAATTCTCCCTTCTCCGTCCCCTTTCCATGTGTTATTTAATTTTTGCCATATATTTATAAGCTATACACATACTCACTAGCACCGAGTAGTGATTAAATTCTCAACTAGGCTGCCCACTAGACTGATTTGACTTTTTCGCTCCACAGTACTTAAAGGGTTTCAAATCGGGTCCTGATTAGCCTCCCAAAGTTACAACTCATTTGGTTAGAAACAGACTTCCCATGTAAATTACTATGGGATATCTCAGCTTTTTGTTCATTGCCTTCTAGTCTTTTTCCTTATTGAGCTGCGAAACAGTTCGATAGCCATTCTTATAGAAAATTTTCTCAGCTACAACTTTGCTGAAAATCGTTTCTATGTAAAACGAGACAGAAAAAAGTTATTCATTATTTAAGAGATTGGTAAACTTATGACATGATCAAGCAGCTGCTCTGTAGGCAACACTGTATTTTGCAGTGTGACATAGTAGCCATAATTTTTGTGTCCTATTCAACGCCCCAGAAACATCAATGTTGTCTGCTGAGCAGTTGATTGAGCATGATCATAAGACATCAGCGCATTGAACCATTGATAACTTTCGATTCTTGCATTTAATCAAAAAGTGGTCTTCAGCAAAGTTGTAGCTGGGAAAATTTCTTACAAGTACAGTTGAAAGTTTTTGAAGCAGATCGATATGGTGAATTATTAGATAGACATGAACAAAAATCTTGGTTTTACCATAGTAATTCCCATATAAACTTCAAATGGTTTGTGCCATCTCAGTTTCTCACCAAATGGGTTCAAATTTTGAGAGGTTAGTCAGGATCCGATTTAGAATCGTTTAAGCATTGTGGTTCGAAAATTTCAAAATTTGCATCACTCTACTGCTCACCATCCAAAAGGTTTCGTTCAAATGAACAACTTTATCGAAGACAGCCAGCTTGGTGACCCATATCTCAATATATAGCTTATACAAATATTTACTTGTACACTAGCGTCGCGTAGTGAATAAATCCTCAACTAATCTGCTCACCGTCCGAAAGTTCTTGGCCACCTGAACAACTTTTCGCAAGACAGACCCATTCTAGATGGTCAGGATCTCAAGATATAGCATAAGCAGTAAATACACATGCACACTAGCGCAGTGTAGTGAGAAAACTCTGAACTACTGTCCACCAACCATAAGGCCTTGATTCACTGAACATCTTTGCCCAAGACAGTAACCTTCTATACTTCCAGGATCACGACATATTCCACGTTGGAACCAATTAAGTCAAATCCCATGTGCTACATGGATTCCATTTATGCGCCTTCCCCGCCCAAATGGAAGCAGGCGAAATCCGCATACAGCATTCCCTCGATATATGCGGTGGGTGATACCGTCCACCCACAACTATTTCTCAGTTGTCCTTCAACGAATTGAGCTGGTTTTCAGTAGATAACCAGTTTATGGGTGACACTAATCACAAACAAAAAATCAACGTAATTGTTTTTTTTTTTAACTATTTCGTTTATTTGGAAGGCTCAATCGCGTTAGCTTTACGGAGCCGATAGTTCATTGTTCTTTGTTTGTAACAAAATTCACTTAATTCTATGCCTAGTAGGAGTTGGGCCGAATACTTGCGGCTTACTCGAGGTTAGAGAGGTACATTGTCGAAGGATAGGATCAGGGGAGGAGCTTGGGGGTAAGGTTTCGTTGTCTCATCAAAGCGTTTTCACCTACGTAATTGGTTGAAGGACAACCGAGAAACGGCGGCGGGTGGACGGCACCACCCACCGCATATATGGAGGGATACCTGTATATAACAACATTCCAGTGCATTTTTTTTTATTAATATTAAACTCATTGCCAGCAAAACAGAAGTGCAATCGTAGCATTCAACTAAATTTCTTAGCGTGGAATTCATCAAAACAACGTTTTCAATGCATTTCCACTTTGCTTTCAATCCAACATGGAGTGGAATTAAACTCAGCATCTTGAGGAAAATCCGCTTGGCAGAACCATTGATCCAAATTTAATCAAACGAGTTGAAGGAAACCCTACGTACGTACCACCAAGGGTACCATTCATCCTGATTCTTACGATGAAAGACGACGGTTGCTCTCTCTGTAATGCGTAGCTTCAGCAGCCGGTCTCAATGGAAAGCAAAAGGATGTGATCCGAATCCCAGCTAGCTCACGGCAGGTCGAAATATACGGTGGCAGTGCGGGGAGCCCAAGGGGAATCGTAAAAATTAAAATATGTATGTTTTTTGCAGTCGCCATTCCGAATCACAGTCACGTACGTGGAGTGGAATGAGTGGTACTTATTATGGCTGTAGGCAAATAAACTTCAAAATTAATGAGAGCTGCCCGTCTTCTCATTGCCGGTGACCATGTTATAATTATTTGATAATTTTTGCTTTATTAAAATTATGTATGTATGGAACAGGACAAAAACGAATACAGGGAGAGAGGGAGAGAGGGGGAGGTGCGCAGGTATGTCATTGCAGCTCTGAATAATTAATGTAATTAATTGATGATCCCCCGCAGTGTGGGGTGGATACAACTTTTTCAGAACCGCATCGTTTCGGAATTCACTATATTAATTACATGGATAGATCTACTTGCGAATGAATAAACAAAGAGATCAGACGAGGTCATTTGCAGCATAATTTTTTACTCTCAAATTAAAATCGAAACGATGAGTGACAACAATGGTCCTCGCAATGCATTCACTTCGAACTTGTTTCGTGATTTTTTTTTCTTAAATAAAAAAAAATCATTTGTTATCTTTAAGGATGAAACAAATCAGAAATTGTACGAAATAACGTTCACTAGTGAATATAAGCTCACTTGTTCATTCATTCATTTATTCATTTACCCACAAGTTTGATTTATATCTCATCAGCTAAGCTTTTTCCATTATCATTTCATTTTGCTGATTTATTTTCCTGCAAACGAGAAAAAAGGAGGAAATGGGGGAAATATTTTACGATGGGCTGAAAAGCAAGTGCTTCCTCTGCATATTCAGCAAAGTGGAGATGTCTTAAACAGCATCAGATCCAGATTTCTTGTTCAACGCAGCAATCAAATCGCGTATAATATTACCTAATGGCAAATGAAACATTGGTACGTAAACTGGTGGTCAAAACGTAAACAAATACATTCCCGCTGTAAAATGCAATGAAAAATTACATAGTATTTTTTTAATAAATGTTAACCATAATCTGGATGCAGTAATTCACGATTCCATCATACGACTGAGACTTGTCTGAGACCATTTGCAGCAAGACAGAACCGATGGATGAAAAACACGATCGTTTCATCTTTAATTACGCCTTCTACTTCTAACACAGCTTTCTGCTCCCTTCAATCAAGTGACGTCCTCGAAAGCATCTCCCCCTAGAGGACGAACATGTTTGAAACGATTCCACGATAAGGGGTTTTTTTTCATCAGAAAAGTCGATAAAGGTGTGGAATTTAATTTACGGTTTACAGAATCGCTCACATTTTCGTTTTATGTTAGTACGATTCTTCTTTAGAAAGCAATATCGATTTCGAAGTGTTACGTGAGCAATCCGATTGCGGATGAGCATCCGTGGATAAACAAACACATTGGATGAAATTATTCGTGAGGGAAATTTCTCTGCTTTTCCATTGATAAGACGTGACTCGGTAGCTTAGTGGTAACCGTTTCTGCACTCTGAGCAGAAGGTCGGGAGTTCAATCCCTGGCCCGTCCCTTTCCTCGTATTTGTCACTATGCCTAATTCTCTAGATTTTAATAAGAACAAAAACTAGTTCCAGGCCATTAGGATAAAAAATAAAAATTTAAGGCTCGACCTTCTCCGATTTGCATGAAACTATTCAAATAATTATGTGTTATGGGCAATTTTCACATTTTTGCAAAAAATCGGCCATTTTGGATCTTTTGTTTTTTTTCAAAATGGCGTCAATAAATTGTAGCACTAAACCAACTTTTTGTGCCGATCGGAACACCCCTCGGTCCAAGGGAGCATTTTCTACTTTTCGTGATTTTCAAGTAAGCACCACTTTCTTTTGTTGATATCTCCGGAGCGATTGAAGCTACAGATAGCATTAGATACTGGCGTCAAAAGAAAATTAGACAAGAATCTAAATTTGAAAAACTATTATTTCTGTACATACAGTGCAGAGTGCAGTGATCCAGAATGGGAATTTAACCGGAATAGTAGTCCTAGAGCTTTTGCTGTAATATTTAGACGTTTGGAGTCTTTGGTGAAGTTTTTGTGCTTGAAAAGTTGCAAACAATAGGGTGGCCCTCAATTGGACAATGGATTTTCAGAAACTAACTTTTTATATTTTTTAAAATAAAGGAAGTTGTAGCTGAGTTAATTTCAAGTAATTTTGAGCAATGAACATTTTTTCTATCTCCTAACGTACAATAATACTTTTATCAAAATTTAATTCTTAATCTAATTTTTTCGATCATATGTAACCATAAAAACGGTACGCGATATCACTCTAAAATTATCACCAGTGAAAGATAAGAAGTTTTCACGCTCTAACAAAATCATCAGAAAAAATGTCATTCCCTTAAGTGGATTTTCCTTGTTCTTGTTTGCGATTTTCCTAAACAGTGACAATTTTCGTGGAAAATATTTTTCAGATTATATTTTTTATGGATTGCTAAAATAATGCCCTTATCATTTCACTCCACAACGTTCTACTTGTATAGTTTTTAATTATTTATTAATTTTCAAGGTACGTGATAGGGGAAATTGATGTAATGTCGGTCTAAATGTCCCTAGTTTGGGCCCATACATAAATTCAGCAATGGAATAAATTTTCAATAGTGACCAAAAATATCCATTAGTACCGTCTCAATGACGCGTTCATTGATAAATAGCAGATTTTTAGCGATGGGCTCAATCTTAGATCCATAGGCCAACATTAGAGCCATTTCCCCTGCATATTCGTAATCTGCTTTTAAATGGAACCAAAATACAAAATTTCATCAAATTAGAAAATAAAAATAAAAAAAATCCTGTGTTATTTTTTAAACACATAAAAGTAATTTGTCTTTATTTTTTAATATAATTGGGAGTAGCTTTTTTATAAAAATAGACAGACAAGTAGGCATCTTAAGAAGCTTCAAAATTCTCTTTTGAAGATGACTTTCATGAAACTTAAAAAGTTACAGGTAAAAGTTGATTTGTAGAGGGCCACCCTAACGACAAATTTAAAGGTGCAATGCAAGGGATTTATCGATTCCAAAAGAATCACCCAGCGTGATAATGAAGCAGTGGAAGACACCTTACCCCTACGATTTGGCTGACGATGAAAGAGGAAGAGTGAAGCAGTAGCAAGCTGTGATTGCCTCTGCCGAATGTTGAAGTCGAATGAATGCATGATGTTCATCCATTTGACAGTTAAACGAGGGATAAGACATCAAGAGTATCCACCTACGTTAGGGTGTACCCCACATCCCACTACACTACACTCAAAATGTATGGCATTCGATCAATCAAAGTGAGTTTGACAGTGGTTTTTCTATTTACTTTTTTTTATGATTTTTACTACCACACTCTCAATTATGTTGCACAAATACAACCGGGCATGATTATATCTATTGACACAGACTACAAGTAAACTAGTAGATACTTGTTGCTTGATACCTTCTGGGCTGCAATTCATTTCGTTGACTCTACGCCGAACGAAGAATGTTTCTATACACTAGAATCGGTCTTGAGCTGATCGTTTCTAGTCCTGACCTAGTATCCTCCCGAGACCCTCCTCAACTGCAATAAAAAGGCAACGTGTGAGAGGTCTATCCCGGAGTCGGAGTCACTGTTGAGTGTTATTTTCGCTTGTTGCTCTTCAGGTTCCGGCACCCATGCAAAATACTCAGGCCATCGTAGCCTGTCGTGTTTTATAAGATTTGCTATCTATTCAGTTATGTACTTCATACAACTCGTGATTCATGCGGCACCACAATTTTCTAGTTTACTGTCAAGAATTGTTCGCAGCACATTGCGTTTGAAATCTCGTCCACGATTCACGTCTACGGCTATCGAAAGTATCAACAAAGCTAGTTTCGTTTTCGAATGCAATCTACGGGACTTTAGGTGGTTCACAACCCGTAAAAGTGCTTATTAGCATCTACAATACTGCAATACCTTGCTATCGCGGTAAACATAGCGTTTCACTGTGTTTCAGAATATTGTGGCACCTGTACCAAACTGAAGTGACTTCCAACGTCCAAGTTTACATTAGTGATATAGCAAGATCAGTTACCCCAGCGAGAAATATCGCTTTGATTTTTAGTCGTATACGAGGTTGTATGTACAATATGTACACAAGTTCTTCCAGCGAAATAAACTAACGATATTCATATAATTGACTCATGCCTTTTAGCCACAAGAAATCGGTATGAATTTCGTGAGCAAACGCCACTTCCACTGTTTGAAGGGGCGTGTGTGTGATGATGGTACCGTTCCTCTGCAAACCAATTTTCCTAATCGATCCTTCAATAGCAATATTGAATAATACTTGTTATAGTGCATCACTTTATTCAACCCATCTTAGGTACTGAATGAGTTCGAAATATCATATATATCCCATACACATAACTTCGATCCATCATGCACTGTACGACTCAATATAAGTAGAAAACTATGTCCTAGCTAAAACTGCCAAAACTCAACTCTCTTCACGAAATGGTACGTGAAATCAAATAAAATAATGTTTGTCTGCAAACTGTATTCCTAAAATCCGTCAATGATTTGAGGAAGGACTCCTCCAACGGTCTCTATTCGTGAACTACTAAAACTACTACTGGATAAATTGTGTGCTCTAGTCTGAGTCCCTTCTTGTATAGAGGACAAATGAGACCTTACAACTAGTTAAGCGGTTCAGTCAGATATGATGGATTACCTGATGCAGCTGCCCACTCCGGGCCTGTGAAGCTCAATCTGGAGCTCGTCCTTACCACCAACCCTATTGGTAAATATCAGTGGTCCCTTCGAGGCAGGGAGCGATCGATATTCAGAACCAGGGCTGGCAAATGCCATTTTCAATGAAAGATCTCACGCGATATTTACAGAGATACTTCTGTCACTATCATTGGATGAGAAAACGATGATAGAGATTTTCTTCAAAATCTCATCGAATTTTTCGTCATGACAGAACGTGACAGTGTTGTGATCATCGTAATTACTAGCTCATTTAATACTATTATAGTTACTTGTACCGAGGAAATCTTAATAATATATCCACTCTACCGATTACATACGGTAGTTTGCTTAAATTCATCTAAATTAGTTAGAAATGTAGATGTCATAACCGCATAAGAATTATTCTCATGAGTGCTTGATCATTGAAAAATGACAAGAAAGCTAATGATAGGTAGTTTCGTCTCGTGATAGTGAGAGAACCTGTTTTCTCATCGTCACATGATGGCAGTGATATTTACCAGCTCTGTTCAGAACAGTACTTCATCAGACTACTAAATAGTACGATTCTACAAGAATTTTGTTCGCGAATGCTTTCCTGTGACAGTCATCATAGCGTCATTGTAGCGACTCCTTTTGAACCACTCCAACTCAAACCCAGGGGATCTTTTGCTTCGATCATAGTCACCACTCTCCTTCTATCGAGCACATCTTCAAAGTATCACGTACTGATACATATTCATCCTGGATGCAATAATTCTGTACCGTTACGGGTGAATCTCCCATTTCACATAGCGCTGCGTCAGATAGGGATAATCAAAATTGAAACGTGCATTCGCTCATTGAGAAAAACTTGCCAGGACTTGCTGAGGTTACCACATACCATTGTGTATTTTGCCAAGTGTCCCATCTCCTCTAACCTCTACTTGTCTTCGATGATTCTACAAAATGGCCGCTTCAACAGGCTTCCGCAAGCTTATCGTTTTTTTTTCATGTTGGGAGATTATTTGGTTTTGGTATTCCCATATGATTCAAGTATTGCTATAATAATGCAGCAATCCTGGCAGGATCGCCATTGTGAGGGATTTTATTATCGATTCCCAAAGAATCACCCAACGTGATATTTAAGCAGTCCCTAATAAATTTGCTATGGTTATTTTGCTTAACGACGTGTTTGGGGTATCATCCAAACCATTTGTCGAAAAGTTCGACTATTTGGGTTATTGTTCGTTTATGGTATTTGTTTATTGGGGGTGGAAGTCACCTTACTCCTACGATTTGGCTGACGATGAAACAGGAAGAGTGAAGCAGTAGCAACCTGTGATTGCCTCTGCCGAATGTTGAAGTCGAATGAATGCATGATGTTCATCCATTTGACAGTTAAACGAGGGATAAGGCATCAAGGATATCCGCCTACCTTAAGGGTGTACCCCGCAAGACCATACTGGAGGAGGCTGGGTTTCCGGCCCGGTCTAGGAATTTTTCGGGTTGGAAAATTTCTCGACTTTCCTCACTAGTACTTGTCACACACACACTCGCAATAAAACTAATAAATAAACTAGCCAGAGAGGGGCAGGGGGGTCGACTGCCCCCCTAAGCTCAGCAACACAAATACTTTCGGGGAAATGGCGTTCGGTAAAATGGCATTCGGCCAAATTTTCCATAGTAATTTTTTTTCGCCCCTCCCTACCTCGAAACCTGACTACGCCATTGTCTAAAGCACTCAAAACTAAGAAGAGAGCACGCAATGAGCTAATGTTCGATAAGCAATAAGCTTGAAATACGAAGAAGAAGAAGAAGAATAAACAAAAGGGTGATCCTCCAATCCAACTTTGTTATTTTTGAAAGTAAAGGCATACAATCTTCAACAAAGTTGTAACGGAGATAATTTCAAGTAACTTTGGCAGTGTTGCCAAATATTTGTTATTCACGTTTGAAAACTTTAAACGCATTTTACTCTGTATTTTAGTTTTCAATTTCACCTCACCCTTATTTTTACATAAGCACGTAAGACAAAAAGTGATTTTCGTAGTTCCTGAGATTGAATCAATTTTTGATCAACAAAAGTCAGAACTCAGAAGCTATGAGAAAAAAAAACCTTTGTCTTTGTTGTATTTTTGGCGCTTTCTTTTACATAAAAGGATTCATTCTCCTCAGGTATTGGTTTAAATGTTTTTGATGCTAATAAAAATGGAATATAATACCAAGATATTTTTTTTAAGTGATTCCAAATTTAACTTGAATTATGCAACTGAAAACTTTAGACACATTTTTTAGGTAGTTCGTGTTCCTCAACACTTTTTACATAAGATAGATTAACTGACAAAACGTTCAAAGCATAGTTCTTGTGATATAGCATTTTGGAAAAAAAAAAAGTAAAACTTTACAAGAAAGCGAGCAAGAAAGTTACTTTTTTGTGCGTTTTCTAAAGCAGTGGAATTACTTTCCAGACCTATTATTTTCGCAAGATAACGGAAAAAAGTGAGCATTGTCACGCCAACAGCAAATAGCAATAGCAAAACAAATTGAATTTCAGGCTCAACCTTCTCCGATTTGCATGATCCTTTCCTTATTTTTTGTTACGACCATTTCGAATCTCGCAAAAAAAATCTTCGACGCAGCTGTCCACTGTCTTCCTTCAACCGGCAGCCTTTGAAGAAGTAATTCTATTGATTAAGCATATAAAAATCAACAAATCTGCCGATCCACCAGCAGCTTTCGCCAAACATATTGACAAATGTGTTTAACGAGATTGAGACTGGTGAATTCCCGGAGTGCCTGAACACAGCTCGTGTCGTGCCGATTTTTAAATCCGGTGATCCTACATGTGCTAACAAGTACCGTCCAATATCGGTACTGCCTAAAATACTTGAGCAGATGATTGCATCATTGTCGTTAGAGTTGGTTGTAGCACTCTCACTGCTACATGTGAACTGCTGGATGAAATTGCCCATACGATTGTCAGTCGGCAATATTCGGGGGCGTTATTCTTCGATCTTAAGAAGGCGTTCGATACTAAGTATAAGTTATGAGCTACTTCTCCACAAACTCGAGAACTATGGTATAAGAGGAAATGGATGGGTACTTCTGAAAACTTACCTAGCTAACCGTCAGCAATTTGCGTCTGTGAACGATGGGAAAAGTGAGCTCAAGAACAGATCATATGGAGTACCTCAAAGCAGTAATCTAGGGCCATTGTTATTTCTGGTGCTCATCCTCGCCTAAATCTTCACGAACGGAGAACTGGATCCAAGAATCGCAAGATCTACGGCTTATGCAGGAGTTTTTCAAATCAAACTTTTTATCGTTGGAAATGGTTCTAATGTTGGCCTATGGATCTAAGATTGGGCCCATCGCTAAAAATCTGCTATTTATCAATTTTATCTAGATGACCGCATCATTGGGACGGCACTAAGGGGTATTTTTGGTCGGTTTTGAAAGTTTAGTCGATTGTTGAATTTATGTACGGGCCCAAATTAGGGCCATTTAGGACGACATTACATCCATTTCCCCTATATGGTTTACCACTCTTCAAGACGACCAGTTCCAGAGCCTCCGATCGTTCAAGTTGAAAACCTAAAGAATAGACTGTCGGTATTGTGTGGGGTATTTCTAAAAATAGCACCATTTGTTCCGTTGAATTGGATGATGAACTTGTAATATTCTTTTGTTCACTCGAGGCTCCAATATTTAGTTAAAATATGGGGAACCACAAGCATGTTTTACTACAAAACCGGTGCTTGAAAGTCATCCTAAGAAAACCGCATCTATACCCAACGGAACAGTTGTACAATGACCTGCAGAATTCGTTGTTACCAATTCGAGGACTTCAAGTGTCAAGACATTAACACACGTGCATAATATTGTAACAAATCCAGTCACCTATCACAACATGCGAATCACAATGAACCTCTCCGAAAGATCAAGTAGATACTATGGCAATATACGATTGGGCCCACCAAATACAGAACTCGACAAAAAAACACTTTGGTTGCCAAGGTAGTAAACTGTACAACGAGCTGCCAACAGTAATCAAACAACAGGAATCCATCGATCTGTTCAAGGCAAATCTCAAACGACACCTTAATTAAGCTTAATATCTTGCGTTACTTATGTTGAAACCAATGCAAATCAGGTTTGGGCTGGTAGAAATCCAGCTCTCGGTAAACTGATTCGACGTCCTCAGCGGCCCTCATCTGTTCATATGCCCTTCGGTCTCGTAGAACATCAGCTCTCTGTTGGGTAACTTAGGTTGCTATATGTCTGGCCGAAGCCACCACTGATACCAATGTTTGTCCAACAAATGGTTCCAGATCCGGAATATCTGCTCCCCAACGACATCCTACGCTTCTGTCGTTTAGCTGATTAGACGCCCTCATCTATCTTTCCGTCTGAAACTTTGTTAGCATGACATCCTACGCTGATTGGACACCCCCAGCAGCCCTCATCTACCCTTCAGGTAGAACACCAGCAATATCTGCTTCACAACGACATCATTAGCATGGCATCCTACGCCTTCGACGTCTGGCCGATTCATCGCAGTCCACGTTCCGTTCACTAACAACTGTCTACCTTCAACTGCACACCGACGTTTGATAACAACCTAACTGCTGTATAAATATTCAGCCATTCCATAGCAAAACGATATAGTTGTTCTCAGTACTTAGTAGTTTTGTTCCTTATCGCAAAATGTTAGACCCGTATTTTTTTTTGTCATTAGAGTGACCATTTACATGCGTGACCAAAACATCATTTTTTTTAATAAAATTACTTTTTTTTTAAATGACTTTTGAACCACTGGGTCGATTTCAAAGATCAAAATATCAAATGAAAGGTAATTAAAAATACTTTTTAGGAAAAATATGATGATATTAAAAAAATGGGATTTTGTTTTGAAAAACATTGATTGTATTGGTTTTTTATTTGTCATTGAAAATTTAGGCTTTTTTACACAACATATCAAAAAATCACCGATGTATTTTTTTTTCGTTTTTGAGTTATATTTTATTGAAGTTATCAATTTTTAGGTTATCGCTCAATACTTCTATGCGACTAGACTACCATGCATCTCTATTATTATAGCGACTGTAACATGGTCACGACGCAATCTGAGATGGTCGCATCAGATCGGTTCGTCATTTGGCGTGGAACTGCTCAGAATCTAAAATTTGAGTTTTGTGGTAATGTTACAGAAAACAAACATTTTGCGTTTGTAAATTAGAAATGTGATTTTTTTTTCAAACTTAATGGAATTAAACTTTTTATTTAATTGCAACGTCGTGTTCTAGAGTCAATTAATAAAAATCCATAAAACAACGAAAGTGCAATGATGTTTACTGTTGTCCATTAAAATGTCTTGTTAAATTGTAGTACCGGAGAAAAAATCAATTTCGATTTTTAACGATCAATGCTCAAACAATGAAAATTTGTGTTATGAGAGCAAATTTGTCATCAGTTATCAGTTATATTTTTATTGTTAAAATGCTTTCTACAGTAAATTTCTCAAATACAATGATTTTCATTGTTGTTAACCATGGTAATCGAATAAAATTTCCTATGTTTTAACAGTCATGGTTACAATGACAATGAAAATCATTGTCATCATTGGATGTTTTTTACGGGTTCACTCATTTAACGGATGATTTAATTTTTGCTAGGAAGTGGAGCGGATACTGTTGCCTCCCTTCCCCCATCGCCGATCTGCTGGCGTGGAAAAGATATAATTTTTGGAAGGCGCGTTGTTTGTGAGGTTCCATATTCATGGTCCATGTCAGTAGTCGTTATAATTTCCGGTCGAGATATTTCGTAGATGGTCTGTATCAGAGTGGTTTGTCGAGATGGAACAGGATCCATTTAAATTAGTTTGAATGGGTTATTTGCCGCCATCATCATCCAAGATCAGGCACCTTCGTTTTACCCTTCGAACTGTGGAGTGAGGAGGCGTTCGTTCACTTCTACTTTGTATTTCGGGCACACGTAGTTTATGGATCCTTAGGCACCCTCATTTTGGGGAAGCTTCACCCTCCCTGGTGGTGGTGTTAGGATGCGTGTATAAGCCAAGAATTGCTAAAAGTTGACGTTTGAATCTTTGTTTACAAAGGCAGATACGACTATTTGAAAATGCATTCTTGCAGAGGTGGAAAATGTTCATTTTTATTGCAGAGATGTCACCACTAAATTGTTTGGGGGAACTAATGTTATGACATTTTTCCCAATAATATATCACCTTTGCTCCTTTTGTTTGTACTACCATTCATCCGTGAGCTCGCATCGAAGGCATCCAAAAATCATATGCACAATTACGACGAATATGATAAAACACCCAAGTAACCACCAAGCCCGCTAACTACTCGATAATCGCCCTTTTTGCGATATAAGGTAAATATAGGGTTTCCGAACTTTATATCAGTCGTATAGCTGTCTTATATACCAAAAAGGGCGATTAACGGGCTTGTTGGTTACTTGGGCATACTGTTCTATTGTGACCTAATCAGTTATTACCGGTGGCGGGTCCGATTTGCGGTACGGTCTAGATATCATCTTCCCTGCGCATAGAGTATCATTATGGTTGCAAATCAATACAATAATTCAGGCATTATTTGGCATTGGTTATCAATTAATAACTGTGGAAGTGCTTCATCAAGAACACACAGATGAAATTACGTGTAATAGCGTCAAAACCAGGAGGATGAAGAATACTGTCAGATGAATATCACAAACTCAAACTCAAAATAAAAGCTACTATCACCTCAACAGGATTTCGTTGAGTAAAGGTGAGTAAAAGGATGTAGGATGTATACGTAAATCGTGAAAACTCTCCTGAAAACTATGAGTCAAGGTCTAAGAACTCAGCTGCATAAATAATGATACACTTTAAAGAATCCCTTTTAAATGTGATCGATTTCTCCAGCAACTGTAATTTCTTTCTCATCAACTGCGAAGCGCCCTTCGCTTCATCTTTCATGCTTTCCACGAATCTTACAAAAAGGATGTCATAAAAAATGCATTCCAAATCTCTCGAACCTAGTGCTTGCTTCTTGTAATAATCCTTGTATACCTCATGTTGCTCTCTATATCTGCAAGGATTTTTTTGATTGCTTCGTAGAATTCCAGCCTTCCCAGCCCCCGCGCCTTAGCCCAATGACGACGTAATAACGATCGGCCGTTTATTGGATAAGTTTGTTATGGGTTTTGTTCTTCCACCATGGTCCACGGCTTTAGAGCAAAACAGGAACCCTGGCATCCGCCACATGGCTAGAAACGAGGAAAGGAAATCCTATTAATTTACGACTTTTCCCGTCAGCTCCCGGAAGAATCAGATCGTTGTCGGAGGTGATGGGATTTTTCAACTTTTGTCTGGCGAAATCAAATCTAATCGGTAATTTAATCCCGGAGAAAGTTTAGTCTCGAGATGGGTACATTAGGGATAAGAGGAGGAACTTTTCTCTTTCTCCAATCTGGAATCGCAGAGCACTGCCACTTTTAGCCTAATGTTGACACTTGACAGATTGGCTACATTTTCGCACCCACGTCGACGGAAGGTACTTGAATTTCACTCGTCGTGGAAGGAAAATGGCCAAATTTAGGATCCAAAAATAGCTCGTAGGCCTAATGTTTGCACGGATTTTTGCAACCCCAAACGACGACGACCACCAGCCAAGAGAGCTGGGAAGATGAGCAATGATAACAATTATGAGAATGGTCGTTTGACGTCAGTCAGTGTAGCGCTTTGCTTCTCGGAAAAGTTTCCCACGGCAAGAAGTTCATCGACTTAGGGATCGTGCAATAGTTACGTAAGCACTTTTGTGGAGTTCCAAAACTCCCCTCCCCCCTTTGTAAGACCTTACATTTAGTATTCATAAGATAATAAGATATTTCAAACATCCCCGCCCCCCTTAATTCTTACGTAATTGATGAATGACCCCTTATAACTCGCTCTCTCTCTCTCTCTCTCTAGGGGAAAAGATGGCCTAGTGCAAACATAAGCCAACGACGACCAAACGGCCGGGTGCTGGGAATGTGGTGCGATTGGTCGGGACAGGCGAGGAGCGGAATTTATTGATTGGTAAATAATGGTGGGAAAATCTTCACGAGTTCCATCAGGCTCCACTTTGCGACTGTTGACGACAACGGCGGCTTCATCTTCCACAATCAGTCAATCTTCATCAGCAGGCAATGGAAGGCGAAAGTTCCTGTCGGAAGAAAATATAGGTTCTTTTGTCATCGGCATGACAGATTGTGTCCCTCGACTTATCAGTGAAAGTGACGCAGGACAACGAGATTGCAATCTACGAGAATGGCATTTGCTCATTATAAAATTTTCGATAGGCAACAAAAGATACAGAAAGCTGACAGGAATAAAGATTAATGTTTAATCCGCTCATGTTGATAAACCTTGGCAACTAGTCAACTTACAGGTCCAAATCATGATTTCCAATGCAATTATTTAAATTTCTGCTGATGACATATTAAGTCAATATCCGTTGTCAATTTGACATTGACTTTTTTCCAAAAGTATAAAAATGGCAGATGAAATGTTTGGTATGCAGCGGAGTTGAAGCATTCACTGGAAGTTTACCAAAGAGGCTGTTCATATGTTAAGTAGTTAGACCGTTTTTGAGAGGTTTTAGACCACCCCATCCCCTTGCGTACAAATTAGTTGGAATTGAATGGATCATAGACAATCGACAACCCCTCCTCATAAGGTGTCGTGGTTTTCGAGGCTCGCAAAATATGAGCAGCCCTAAATTATAATTGGAGGATGAAAAATGACTTAGTAAACCACCCGATCATTCGAACAGAAAAATACCCACCGGTCATTATAAAACAGCAATTTCATAGAAAAAAGTTAGAGGGGATCATAGAATTCTGTAACAATTTTGAGCTACAATTTTTCAATTTTCTAGTAATATTTATTTTTTTTCTAGTTTTTGCTCATGCACCTCCATCCAAAGTGGCTATTAACTAAACTTAACTACAAAAACTAAAAACTTAATATTTTTGAAAAATTATAGCTCAGAAACGAAAAACCGTACAACTCTGAGTTTTTTTTATGTTGTGTAAAAAAGTCCAAATTTTAAAGAAAAAATATAACATGCAATATTTCCTTTGGTCGCGAGAACATGAAAATCCTGAAAATCAATTATAATCAATGTTTTACAAATTTAAACCATGATTAAAGTCCATATTCATATTTTTCACAAAAACTAGATTTATATTCTTTAATTTCACCTTTCACCAACAGTTAAGATTTTAAAAATCTTTTGGAAAAAGGCAGATTTTTCGGACCACCCTAATGGTGAAAAAAAAAATACGGATCTAATATTTCGATATGGAACAAAATGACCAACTTTTACCAAATTCTAAGATCCACGCTAGTTTTTTCCTATGGAATTGCTGAAAAATGACCCCTGATTTTCCAATAAAAAAAAATCCAGGTACAGTGCCTACCCGTTTTTGGCAACCCCATGAGCTACTTATTTCCTCAGTATCATACTAGTGCCTTCTGAACATTTTTTCATGAAATATCACATGGACCTCTAACCCATGAAGAGTGATCCTAAACAATTGAATAAAGCGTTCGATACATTTTATATAATGCAAATAAGGCATAAATCACGTATTGCCAAAAACAGAAAAGGAGCGTTTTTTGCTAAATACACACATTTTAAAAGTTGGAAACGCCAGGTAATCAGATCAAGCAGTAACCGGGATGTTAGGATTTGTGAAAGAAGCTGCATCTCGATATAAATCCAGTTTCCTGGATCTTGAATTTGGTTCTGCGACACGTTCGAAGTATTCACAGTTTGTCTATGAAAATTCACTCCAAACTTTGATTTGATTGTTCTTAAGCATTTCCTTTAGAATCATTTCCACAGAGTTCTTTTCAGAATTATTCTCAATTTGAAATTCTTTTTGGAAGTCGCTACACTACGCTAGAACACTCCAAAAAATTCTTCTTCGTCCATAGTTTCTCTTCGAATTTTAAACTCTTTCACTGAATTCACGGAAGCTTACACGTTTTTAATTCGCTTTAATTCTCGGAATGCTCCATAGAATTCCCATGCATTTCACCTCAGAATAGTCGACCAATGATTGAAAATGGCCTATTAGCTTTTGAGAGCAAAACTTGCAATCCCTTTTCCCTGCCAATACCATCATCGGGCAGGGGAAATTGTCCTGCCGAGAAACGTCTTCAAATTGTGCACAGAATTATCTTGGATTCTAAATTCTTCTGGAAATAGCTTGGAATACTCCTTTAAATTATCTATAAATTATTTTCGAAATGCGCATGGAATTATCCTCATAACGTTTAGTGGAATTGTTCCCTTAAAATTCGATTCCCTTTGTATTTTTTTACGAATCCTGGAATCCTCTTCACAATCGTCATGGAATTTTCCAGATAGGTGCTTACATACTCTGAACTCACTCAATTGACTTGGGAGCTCTAGCCGAAACTTTCGTCTTAACTCCCTAAAAATGTTCTCTGAAATAAAGTCTGGAACGCGCAAAAATTGGTCAACTTCAAATTGGTGTATTTCTGTTAGAAATGCATTAAAAAAAACCTGAAATGCTGCATTTGGAATTCAAGTGTATATATAATGGTTACTATGATGAGTTTTCACCGTTTGCTCTCCAGTTTTCAAAATGACGTCCAAGTAAGAGAAGCAGCGTGTCGTGCTTGCGCAACAAGAGAATCCGATGTTCTCACACGCCAAGTTGGCATCATTGCTGGATGTTGCCAAATCGACCGTGACAAACGTTTTAAAAGTGTTCGGTGAGCGTCTGTCGACCACCAGGAAGCCTGGAAGCGGCGACAATCGTAATCCGGACGCGGCAGCGATGACGAAGAAGGTGGCGGTGAAATATAAGCGGAATCCTAACCTCTCCATCCGGGACGTCGCTGGCAAGCTCAATGTCTCCCATACTACTGTGCAGCGGGCCAAGAAACGAGCCGGGTTGTCGACGTTTAAGAAGGTGAAGGTGGCAAACCGAGATAACAAACAAAACACGTCGGCAAAGCAACGGTCCCGAAAGCTGTATACGAATCTGCTCGCAAAGTTCGACTGTGCCGTCATGGACGACGAAACTTATGTGAAGGCGGATTTCAAGCAGCTTCCGGGACAGGAGTTTTATACCGCATCAGGCACAGGGAAGGTGGCTGAAATTTTCAAAACCATCAAACTATCGAAGTTCCCAAAAAAATATCTCATCTGGCAGGCATTATCATTACTACGGGAACCATCAATCAAGAGAGCTATGTCCATGAGTGCCTGGAAAAGCGGCTGCTATCATTCCTAAAGCAACATGATAGACCAGTGCTGTTGTGACCAGACTTGGCGAGCTGCCACTATGGGAAAACGAGCAGCAGTTCGGCGGAGAATAAGGTCGATGAGACCACTGTGCAAAATTTAATGGAAGGGGTTAAGCGGAAGGCACGGCAGTTCGGAATAAACGAACATTTTTTTCTTTAAATATATGAATTGATCTACCAAAAGAAAAATAAGAAGATTTTTGTGATATGAATTTTGACTGAAAGAAACGATTTTTTTGTCGACCAATTTTTGCGCGTTCCAGTCTTTACCTCTCAAATTCATTCTAAAATCTGTTCAAATTTGATTTCGAAAAAAAAAATCCAAAATTCACTTAATAGTTCTTCAAAGTGACTGTATCCTAAAAATCTAGTCCATTCCAAGGGTCTTAATAGGGTCTTATTTTAAAAACGAAGGTTCTTTTCCAGATTTTCCAGATTTGTCATAGAAGCTCATGGCTTCAAATTCCCGGCTGCAACAATGAGAATTACAAAGAGGTAGGAGAAAAGTTCTAAGGTGATTTTTCTTGGTAATTTAAGAAGAATTTTATTATAATTCTGAGCAGAATTCCAAGGTAATTATCGAAAAAGAACATGTTTTGATTATAAATAGGTTAATATTAAACGATTTCATGGTGACCAGCAAATTTCGATGATAAATTTTCCAGTTTTTTTCCGATTTATTCAAGGAATTTTGATAATTTCGCCGATTGTCTTCATCCAGGAAAAAAATCTGCTGTCTAAGTAAATGATTTGCTTATGCTTAATTTCATTGTACATCACACAACAGTGATGGGAAAATTCAAAAAAAAAATCCAAAATCAGGAACAACCGAAAACCACTGCTGATCTTGAGATCAGCAAAATCACAAACAGAAAATCACGGCTGTTTTTTACGTTAGCTGATTTATGTATCTAAACCCATCCAATATGGGTACATATCTATGGATTGGGCTCGATGAGTAGAAGTGGAAAATTGACATCCACCGTCATTTTGGAATCCACGATGTTGATTTTCCGCATCTACTCATCAAGCCCATTCCGTAGATACCCATATTGCATGGGTTTTAGAGGCATATACGCTGTCCGGAGGCCGCCATATTGAATTTTAGTCCGCTATCTTGGATTTTTGAATGGTGGCGGATGTCGCTTTTTCACTTCTACTCATCGAGCTAATTCCAAAGATACCCATATTGCATGGGTTTGTATGTGGAGGCCGCCATATTGGATTTTGGTCCACCATCTTGAATTCCAAAATGGCGGCGAATGTTGATTTTCCACTTCTACTCATCGAACCCATTCCGTAGATACCCATATTGCATGAGTTTAGATGCATATTAACTGTCCGGAGGCAGCCATCTTGGATGGATTTATGGAAGCCATCTTGGGTTGAAATTCACCATTTTAATTTTAATTTTAATTTTAATTGAAATTATCTTTTGTAACCGTTAGATTTTTAATTTGTGCATAGTTGTTAAATGTACCGTCACGTCTCTTAAAGTTATTTGGTGTTGGATTAGTAGGGTTAGTAGTCGTTGTGAAAAAATGTTAATTTGTTAGTAGGATTAATTGTTTTTAAATTTGAAAATTATATAAAACCGTACAACAGTACAGTGGGTATGAGTATTCCATCAGTGGGTACAACAACATTCGGGCGAAACTACGAATTCAAAATGGGTGGAAAATAACGTCTCACGAGAAGAGCAATGGGATGGGAAAAGCGCGAAGGAAAACCGCCATTCCTTAATCAGTATCTGGCGTTCGTGTGCTTCGGACCGTTAAAACCAAGTGTCCGCAAAGTAATAAAAGTGAGTGGTGAATCGCGGGAGTACCTATCTGTTCAATCAGGTAATACGGCTTATCTAATTAATTACGGATAGCTAACATTAATCGAATGACCATAGACTAGTACGATAATTAATTAAAATAAACCCCGTTGCCCTCACAGGACCTTTTTGTGGTACCATTCGGTACAACGCCATTTTGTGAACCAACCGACTAAGTCGGTCAGGAAGCACACGAGTCGGATTATTGGTCCTTAGTGGCTATTAATCCTAACAATAAAGGACATCATTTCGATTTGGCATTGCAAGGTCAAAATCGTCGCATTCCTCGGGCCAAGGCGGCTCTAAACGCTAAAGAGGACCCCTCTCAGCAGAGTCACTCCGGCCTTGCCTGGACTCTGGTGATTCTCGACAACGAGGGTAGACGCCAGGAGACCGCAGATCGCCATCGAGTTAAGTCGATCTGTTGTTCCAACATCACCACCCTGTCAGGCTTGATTCGCCCGACGTCAAGCTCGTCGTAAGTAGGATCATCGGCGAGCGCTCGCACATCGGCAGAGTAGTCTTCGGCAGAGCAGAATCAACGGCAGCAGTTCAGTACCGGTACGTCAAACCCCCGAAAACCCACTGTACATCCATAAAATTCAATAGAACTATTAGAAATCAAATCCACACCTGCTATAGTTTTTATTAATAAATAATAGTATACACCCTTTGATTACTGTGTCATTTAAACTTTCCATAGCTTTTAGTCAGGTGACAGTACTGCACGTTAAGATCGCGAAGCCCCTCCAGATTACCCAGTAGTAAGCCGACCTTGAGACACAGCTCGAGAGGTTTCTTGCTACTGAGCCTTTTTACCGGGATACAGACAGTAGAGTTACACTTTCAAATTTTCTAAGAATTCAATACTCTCGGAATTTCCTTGGAATTGTCATCACAACGCTTTTAAATTTATTCTCAGAACTCATTTAGAATATTCCACGGAATATTTATTAGAAATGGGCCTGGAATCCTCTACACAATCGTCATGACATTTCCAACAAAACTGCTGAAAGATTCAAATCGCCATTAGAATTCTTCAAAAAAATCTCTTGGTATTTTTCTATGTATTTAATACATTGACGTTATCATTGGATTTCTTTCTGAAATCTCTTCAAAATTCTCTTAATACATATTTCATCACAGTGACTGAATCATAAATCCAGTTCAAGGGGTCTTGAAATTGTTGAAAGGCCCAGGATCTTATTTTCCCAATTTGTCATCGAAATTCAAGGGGGTTTTCCCTGTTTGATTTCAAAGTTGCCGGCTTTTCCCCGGGTTTCCCGATTCACTGGTCACCCTGTCATTTGGAAAAGTCTCACATCATAATTTCATAAAGAGGAAAGCCATGAAGGCTCAGAGATCGTGGCAATTCCAGAATATTAATTTTTCAAACTGTAATTTTTTTACACATCAGTTATAGTAAACTAGTATTGGTGCTGAGCACCAATGCTACCGACGGAGGCAGCTCCCACACCTAGATCCTACCAATCGACCCATCAACTCACGAACTGAGGACCGAAGGCTTTAATTAGACGTGATCAAAGATGTTAGCCTCAGAAAATCCCAACGGCACCGACTGGAATTGAACCCAGGCCTTTTAGGGTGCGCTTACCACTATTCCACCGTACCCGAGTCGTTTCTATAACGATGGTTTTTAAATAATTGCAGAAACTTTGTTTGATAGACCCAACAACAAAAAAGGATTAAAGTTAGCAAGCATTTCGTCAAAAAACCACCTCGAAAGCAAAAAATAAATCCGAATTCATCACCACAAGAGCGGTGCTTGTAATTCTACCTTCTCGGAACGGAAGCAAAAAAAAACGAAATCTGGCCAAATCACGCTCCGGTGTTTGTGCATTTTCGGTCGGCTGTCCAGCTTATCAACTTGTTGATGCTTGCCCGGAGGTTGCGTCATCGACGTCTACATCATCATCAACATCATCATCATGGTGATTTCCTCGAATCTGAACACACAAAGAGACTCGTCTGGCCAAATATTATCCACGTGTACTGTTTCCGTTCGTAATTGGACAAGCGAAATATGCTGTTACGCACTCGCACGTGTACGTGGACCACCGCTGGAAAGGCTGAGCGAACGACTGGGTTTCTACCGGAATTTGATTCATGGTGTATGAATAATGAATAACCCTGGGCTGGGTCTGACAAGGTATCTCCGCGCACACATCTTGCTGAGCAAGATGACAGTCAACTCGGTGAGCACGGAACTGATGGATGAGTTTCATTAGGGCCAGGCAAGGATGCTGCTGAAGATCTGCAAACATTGCACAATGCACACTGGGCCAGGAACAGAAATTAGCAAGACAAAACCTCTAGCGCATTGGGTTTGCATTATATTGAAATGGTGTTTTTGGCAAAGTTTCTCGGTTTAACATGCGCCTTCATCTGGTAATAGAAATTAGTTCTAATTTTATCCGCATAGATGGTGCTGCGATACTAACTTTCTTATTTCACATGCTAGAGGTGTTATGTCTTTGGCAAAGTTGTAGATCATTAAAAAATTTAAAAAAATGTCCATTGATTTGAAGTTCTAGGTATTCAAATAACAAAGATATAGTGAATATTGTAAAATTTAACAGAAATTTACGTTTTTTGTACTATTTTCCATAAAAACGACAAATCCTTCATTTTTAACGCCGTGTATCTTTTAAGTCGGATAATTTGAAAGTTTTAAAGAAGAGTTCCCAATGTTTTGGGTCGATGCAAGCGAAATATTAGCCAAAATAGTGAAAATTACCATGATTTTCATAATCCGGTTTCTCGAAAAGTAGCAAGTTTTGCGCTTAAATCGTTGAACGTAAAGACGAATGGTGTCTTCAGGGAAGGTTATATATTTTCTAGAAATTTTTTACCCAAGGCAAATTAGAGTGGTCCCTATTATTATTGAGTTCAAAATATAAACCTTTTAGTTATTTTAGATAGACCTTAGGCTAAAAATCTCTAAAATAAAGATTAAGAAAAAGATAGACCGGTGCAATGTTCTACAAAGTTGTAGAACCATTGGTCAAGATACACATTTTTCATCTCTAATGGTTCTCCATTCAAACTGGTTTCAAAAAGGTAACTTAGAGTGACCCTTAAATAATATTTTTTTACAATAACTTACTATACATTGATTTCTCTCAAATGATTTGTTCTAGACACTTTTAGAATTTCTAATGGCGCATGTTTTTGCTCGAGTAACTTAGTAGGTATCTCTTTCTGTTGGAATGTTATCAATATGTTTTTTTCTTGTTTTTTTTTTTTTCATTATAGTCACTTCAACTCTCTTGGGTCATTCGTGACTTGTCCGGGATGAGATTTGAACTCGTGACTTTGGCTTGACCACTACGCCGGGGTCGCCCCTCTGTTATAAATATTTTTTGTTGCACAGTAGGTCTCTTTATTTGACCATTCTAGTTCTATCTTCCTCTTTTCAATTAGGGTTTCTCTAAAAACAGTTTTTTTCTAACTTTTTTATTGCACATTTTTTTTTTAAAGTAGATATACTTTTAGAACAAATTACAGTCGACAGTTTAGGGGGTTAGCAATTATCCATGGCCCATACAAATTTTAAAAATTGTTTATGGACAATTGTCTACGCAGGGGAAGGGTGTGAGCAAGAATCCCAAAAACGTAGTTAACGAACAGCCCCTAAATTACTCGTAGCCGTAGAATTATGTTTGGGCATTTTGAAGTGTATTTACTAGATCAAAAAAGGTGTTCTCGCAGTTTTAATCTTCACTCAACATTGATATGTGGTCATGTCAGGCTGGCCAGTGACTTTTCATTTTGAAATTCCCGGTTTTTCCGGTTCAAATCGTAGAATATATTCAAGAATAAAAGACGCATTTTTTACAACGTGACCAACTTTAAATATTCAGTAATGATTTGTGGAAAAAATAAAAGCCAAATTACAGAAAGTGTTTTCTAAAGTTATAGGAAAAAATCAACTCTATAAGGCACTTAATGTATTCAAAACAATTTATTGATCTTTCGAGATACTTTGATAAATCGAATTCTCCCCCTTTTTATGCCCGATACATCTTATGATTTCACAGCCCTAGAATTTATTGAGATTAAGGTCAACAATGCATTGTAAAAAATAAGAGATTTAACTAAAAAAAATGAACTTGATACAAATGAGAATTCGAGCAATTGTCAAAGCTCTGAGACTTGGAAGCATTTTAAGGGTTATAAAAAAAAATACAGAACAATCGATAGAATCTTGCGGACAAACCCTGGAATATCCAGTAAAATTTAAAAGTATTGCAAATGTTGATTTCAAACAACGATTGAGGACGATTCTCACATAGTTTTCGAATGAGAAGTTCTGAGCAAACTTCCAGAATTATTCTGACATGAAGTCATGAGAAATTGTTAGAAGAATTTGGAGGGATTTCTGTGGATAAGATTGTACTAAATTAAACTATTAGGTAATTTTTGAAGAATCCCAAGAGAATTATGATGAGAATTCAACAAGACACAGAGTTCTAAGAGTGTTCTGGCGATAATTTCAACCCTAGTGTGAAAGATTCATCAGAGAGCTCCAACAAAATTTATTGCAAAAACATTGCTAATAATTAGAAAGAAATTCTTTGAAATACTCCAAGGGGTTTCGAAATAAAATTTCGAACGATTTCTTCTGTTTTGCATAGAGTTAAAAGAAAATTTTGAAAAGGATTTCAATGAAATCAAAGTCTCCAAATAGGTTTAAGGAAATTCTAAGACGGATTCTTAGAAGGGGTTTCAAGGAAATTCCAAAAAGAATTCAACGATAATTATTATGCAGAGTGTTTTCTGGTTAAAGGGTGTCCACGATGAAATTGCCACACACAAAATTGATTCGCAAAATTCGAGTTTTCATCCGATTGCCATCAAATTTTCAGGGATTGAGAAATAACTATTAAACTTCATTTTACCATTTTACTCGTATTTTATTTACAGTCCATACGCAAATGCCCGCACCTTGGCCTTAACCCCGGCCATAAGATTCTGCACAACCTGTGAATCAACCGTTTTTTGCATGTAAACCCATACTTTCTTCAGTTCCTCGACTGTCTCCGGGCGGAGCTCCGGAGTGTTGGGAGGGTTGAACATTTTCGGCACGAAATTGACCTTATTGTCCGCATACCACTTCAGCACGTCCTTGGAGTAGTGGCATGAGGCCAAATCCGGCCAGAAGATTGTTGGGACGTTGTGGGCCTTCAGGAGAGGAAGCAGCCGCTTCTGGAGGCACTCTTTTATGTACACCTGTCCGTTCATCGTGTCCTGGGTCACGAAAGGTGCACTCCGCTTCCCGCACGTGCAGATGGCTTGCCAAACCAGGAATTTCTTCGCAAATTTGGACATCTTTGGACATGCTCCGGAACGCTGAATTTATCCTTGGCCGTGAAAAACAGGTTGCCGGGGATCTGTTTGAAGTCGGCCTTCACATATGTTTCGTCGTCCATGATGCAGCATTCAACTTTCGTCAGCATGTTGAGGTACAACTTCCTGGCACGGGTTTTGGCGGACTTGTTCTGCTTCTCGTCGCGATTAGGGGCCTTTTGTACCTTGAACGTTCGAAGCCCAGCCTTAGTTTTGGCCTTCTGGACAAAACTTCGGCTTAGGTGCAGCTTCTTAGCCACATCCCTAACGGAGGCGTTCGGATTTCGGTTGAAGGCCCCAACTACGTGGTTGTGATTTTTGGTGTTGTACTGGGCTTCCGATCGGTGGTCAACCGTTCCTCGAACCGCTTAATCACTCGCGACACCGTGGAATTCGCGATTCCCAACGTTTTAGCGATGGAACGATGCGAGAGATCCTTGTTCTCGTGATGAATGCGCAAGATTTTATCACGCACGAGCTGTTCTTTCGACTCCATTTCCGCGAGTTTTGATCACAGGACTTTAAAACTTGCAGGATGTAAATAATGCACTATGAACTAAATTCACCCAAATTTTCATTAAATTCTACCCAACGGTTAAAAAGTTAGAGCAATTTCATAGTGTGGCAATTTCATCGTGGACACCCTTTAATTTAAGAGGAATTCTATAATAATTCAGAGCAGAATTCCAAGTTCATTCTGAAATCCATATCATAAAAAATTTTGGATAAAAAAGTTTCAGTTTTTACAAATATTTGTTTTTTAAGTCCCGCATCTTCAATATTTTGTTTTAAGGCCCATGCATTTTACATCTGAAAATTAATCGCAAAATCAATTTGAAATATTGATGAGTGATTAAATTCTTAAAACAATAAGCCGGGAATCTGAAGAAAATTATGCAGCAAATAGAGAAATAAATTCATTTGTTAAATAAATCACTCTATTTCAATGGTTTATTCTTAAATTTATTCCTATGGTGTGGTTAATTTATTCAAATTCCCAGATATTTCCCGGTATTCCCGGTTCGCTGGCCACCCTGCCATGTGAATAATACAATTATCTATGCAACTCTTGAGATATTAACGTTTGAAGATTGTTTTTTGGATTAAAATAACCCATAACTTTTGAATGTTAAGTTATACCAAAATACTTTCTTCAGTAAAAATGTATGTTGTATTCTTCGCTAAAACTCTTCTGTCGACTAATTTTTCAAAACAGTTGAAACTATAAGGATAGAATTACAAAATTGAAGGAGCACCCTAATTAAATCCGAAAAATATCTCTAGCTAGGCAAAATAAAGAGCTAGATATATGTTGTCTTCAGCAAGATGGCTTTAAATAATTGTTTCAACAACGTTGCGGGAGAATGTAACATGCTAAAACTTAAAACAGCAAAGTTTGATCCTTGAATTCAATTTAAACGAGGACCACCCTAGTCAATTAAAAAAAAAATAAGGATAATTTAATTCTAAACAACTTCTACCGCGACACCAACCCTCTAAAATGAACAGAACCGGAGTGAATATTTTTTCCCCGCTAAATTGCCCTTTCGGTCCACAGTGCATTGTTACACGTGACCTTTAACCAGGCTGAAAATCGCATTCCTTCTTCCACCGGATCCTGATCTCGTTGTGCTGGTTAGTAGAGTGCGACAAGAGACGAAGACAAAGGACGAGGTCGGCGAATTCAAGTACCGACCGACCGACCGAAGAGAGGAGGTAAATGAAGGGTGAAGCACTCTAGAAGCGTCCCACCCCTGGTCATCCGTTCGCCCCGTTACCCCGTGACATGGGTACTTGACTGTCAGAGGGCGCGCACGCGGGTCAGGTCGCGCGTAAATTTTCATTCATGTAAGCAGTTAGAAAATGAGACAAGTTTTGTTTCCCAACGTAAAAGGAACGGAATGAGCGACTGGAGAAAGTTGAATTCTAAAAATAGGCTTCAAAAGATGGCATTTGGTATTATTTTTACATCAAGTCTCCTCTGTCATGGATTCTTATTTCCGTAAATAGAAATAATGCACAGCAGCACAGCATGATTGCATTGGCTTCTCCGGATGGCCCTGTATGCGGGAAGAAACTCAAGTGGAGGAGAGGCAATAAAAAGCGAACAAGTGCTTCACCGGAAGAGGGGGTTTGGAGTGTTCTTATCATTATTATATGTAGAGGAAGAGGAAACATTCTTACTTGGGTGGAAAATGCTACGAGCCACTTTGCTTAGGCTATCTGGGATCGAAACATAGAGCGGATGGGGTTGCGATGGTAGAAAAGTTTGTGGAGTATGAGACAATTTAAAACTGCTTCACTTTCCGAAAATCTTCAATCTGCTTATTTAAAAAATCTACGAGGTTCGGTAGCTTAGTGGTTACCGTTTCTGCTTACTGAGCAGAAATCCCACCCATTTTCTCGTATTTGTCACTATGCCTAATTTTCTATCCCCATTAGATTTAAATAATAAAAAAAATCTGCTTTGCCGATCGCATCACTTACCATAGTGAATCCAGACCTAAAATAACCTGACCCACACTGACACAACTTTCCACTCCAATGGCAATCGTAGAGACACAGAGAGGTAAACACGGTCTCTTTATAACAACGGTTGTCATACTAATCATCCTTTCCCTTCCCAAAAGACCGTGTGGACGTGGCCGACACCGGTGCTGATCTATAAATAGCCTGAACTAGTGAACTTACGCATTGGAGATGAATTAACTAATGTGGTTCTCAGTGCAATTCTACTTGTTCTGATCAGAAATGGAAAAATCCGAAGATAGGCTTTATCGAATTTCAGAATTTTTGCTTTAATATTTGCTAAGACAATTTTTGCCAATCCTGGAGAGGGAAGATGAAATCCCACGAATCTGTCCCAGAAGTACCCCTGAAAATTACGCGCACGCCCTCTAAGCACAGTCTCTTTCTTTGAATCTTTGAATATTTGTATACAATTCGTGGAATAACCCCTAGAATTCTTATAATATCTTTGTTACATATGCAAGTGATGAAATCTTGTTCTTGTCATGTGTATCTGAAATTAATATTTTAGTAAACATCTGCTTGTATGCTACTACAATTGGACCATTTACGGAATAACCGACATTCATTCTGAGTAAGCCGAACACGGAAATTCTCCAGACCTTAATTTAGCGAAGATAGAATTTTTTTAGCAAATTTGGAGTCATCACTTACAGCGGAGAGTGTTGCGTTCCATCTACGGTGGAGTGCAGATTGAAGACGGAACGTGGAGAACAACCCACCACAATCCACACCGCGAAAATTGGACGACTACGGTGGGCTGGGCACATCGTAAGAATGTCGTAAGCCCGGTGAAAATGGTTCTCGATAACGAACCAACTGGAACGAGACGAAGAGGCGCGCAGCGGGCAAGGTGGATCGACCAACGAACAATAAATTCAATGGAACTTCAGTCATTTCAGTACAGAAATTTGGCTACTTTTCCAACCTAAAAAAAATTGAGGTATCTCACAGGATATTGATTTATCTAAATCATTAATTTATTACAAGCTGCTAACGTGCGACAAACACATTTGATCTACATAGACAATAAAACATGGTTCATTTTCTCCAACAAAGCCTTCCTACCCCAATTGACTGCGCATAACCAGAAAAGTTTCACTCAATTCTGCAACAACAACAACAACAACGACAAACCGGCCATCCGTTAAGCTCAAAAGCCCTCCAAATCCGGCATGTAGAACAAGTGCCGGTACAACTTTTCAACCTAAGTCGGCAACCCACCTTCTCAGGAAGGATGGACGATCCCAGAGGAGAAGCCTTCGCACGAAACGGAAATGAAATCCTTCAACCTTCCGCCCGACCGAGCCAATCTCCTGCCCTTGTTTCCCCGATGGATGCGATACCTGGTTTTACCCAGCTCTCTCTCGCTAGTCAGAAGGACACTATCCAAATCCTGCTGTCCCTCTTTCTGTACCTGTGGGGAGCTACATGGGCTGTACATCCGAAATAAGAACTTTATACCCGGCGGCGAGTCCTTTTTCTCTCTGCCGATAGGATTCCCCAACAGATGGCGATAGCATCTGATATGAATAAAACATGTCTTCCATTTTTTTTTTGCAACTCAAATTAGCACCGAGATAGAATGATGCGAATATCTGTCTGTATGTCTGGTCCGGGTTCTGGAAGCAGAGATTTTTTTTTTTCTTGTTTGAAGTCACAAACGAAAAGGAGTGGTGACCCAGTTTTTTAGAGCACCTTAGCAAAAGAGGACGGTCGGAAAGATTGTCAACTCGATTGCTGTTGACAATTTCGGGATAAATCTGTGGCAACCTGTACAGCTGTGCGCAGAGGTAGCACAGATTTCCAACAAACCAACAATATCAAAAGAGGGAACCACTTCCATTCCGGACCATTCCGGATGGTATTGTAGAGATGTTGGGATTAATATTTCACTGCGGCAGACAGAGCTCTGCTTGGTTGCAGCGTGGCATTTCGCAATCTCATTCGACGTCGCTCTTTGTCGAATGTTGGCAAAAATTCCATTTGGTTGCGACGCAGCATCCAGAACCGAGTCGAAGAAAAGGACGCGTCCACTTTATTAAAACATCTTCCATCGGTGACTGAATTGCACTGGATTGGATGGTGGCTATTCGTACCAAAAGGATGGCACAAACTACGCCCAATATACTCCAAGAGCTGACGACGACACTCAATGACGGTTGCTATGTGTAACAAATTGGTTGTCGAGATAATTCCTCGAAAAGCACAATCTTATTAGGATCCACTGGATAGACATTAGCTGAGAATTGTGTGCGTTAAAATTGAGACCACACATTGAACACTAGCCTGGTAGAGACGAATAGCACAGAGCAAAATAATATCTAATAATGTAATATCTAATTATGTAATATCTAACATATTACATATTAATAGCTTAGTCCGCTATCAGAGCATAAAATTTGCTATTTCAGGGCTGGTAGCGATACTGCTGTCAAAAATAGTAAACATGTTGAAGAAATAAGTGACCAAATAGTGACTTATAGTTGTAAAAAATAGTGACTAAAAATTAACCTATAGACTGTTCCAGAAAGTATAAGCCCACTTTGAAAATAACAAAAAAGTCATGTTTTTTTTAAGTTTTAATAATTTTATTTGGCAAATCATATTTGTATTTGTATTTCAAATGATATTTTACTCTCGTTTAATCAACATATTTAATCATAGCCAAGACTCCAAACTTTTCCTCCAACATGACCCATTAGCTTCTGCACAGTGGTACTTCCCACCATTTTGACCACTTTTGGCCAATCTTTTTAGAATTTTTGGATGTCGTCCGCTGGTTTTATTAATTTTCGAAGCTTTGCTTTGGTTAAAGCCCAAAAAGTCTCGATTGGCCGTGCCTCCGGGCAGTTCAGCGGATTATTCTTCAGTAACAAACAAATAAAAAAAAACAAAGGCTTGAAATGTTTTTTTTAAGTTTGGGAAATTTTAAATTTGAACTAGCTACCCGAGCAAAGCTGGAGACCAAATTGAAATCAAAATAAGCTGTTATGATGTAACTTATTTTGAATACTCTAGTTGATCTCATTTTGGTTGACTTAACGGTTAACACAGCAAAAATGAGAGGAAAATTTTACATTGTTGAATCAAACGGAAAACTGATCCTGCTTTCAATGAAATCAATTAGATTACTGATTTTGCATTCATAATATTTAACTGAATACGGGTCTGGTTTAAATTGTTAGCATCCATGCTTCTCACGCTAATAGACTTGAGTTAAAATCTCACCGGACAAGTCACGAATGACCTAAAATGTGTTAAACAAAACGAATTGACAATAATTGTTAGTTCAACGGCAAACTTTCAACAAGACGTTAACAGCAGAATTTGAAGTTAAGTTGCTTTCATTTAAAAAGTCCTGGCTGCATAATGAAAGCACAATATGATATCAATTGAAATCAAAATTAGTTTTCATTATGATAGGAACTGCAAACTTTAATATCGATTTGCTTGCATTTTGTTAACCGACTTTGCTCGGGTAGCTAGCCTTTATGCTTCAAGAAATTTTCAAGAATCTGGAGTCAAATTCCATGCAAAATTTTAAAGGCTCGTGGAATTTTATTATAATTTCTAAGGACCTCATTCCAAAGGAGTCCTGGGGAAAAAAACCTTCAGAAAAAACATCAAATGCAATCTGCTTTCAAGGTAGTTCTGATGAATTTCAGATTTCATGTGAAGTTTTGAGTATAATTACATGAAACCCTGAATTTAATTAAAAATTTATTTTAATGAAAACCCTTAGGAATTTCTAAGGAGCACAACTACTATGAACTTCAGAGGAAAATTCCAAGGGCGTTTTGAGGATAATTTTATAAGGTTTGTGGGAGAAACCGATTCTGGAGCATAAACCCTTGGATTTTTTTTTGAAAAAACTAAAAGGAGGATTATAATTAAATCTGAGAATAGCTCCAGAACATCCTCAAAGGAATTCAAAAAATAAATTCAGGGGAGTTTGCCAAACGAATTATGAGAAGAAATCAAAGGAATTTGTTTGGAGAAATGCCAATGAATTCTTAGGACACTTGCAATGTGAGTAGAATTCCAAGGGAATCTCCGTTGAATAAGGAATGGACTATTCTGAGGTCTTCAGAACTACTTGAAAGTTCCCAAATTTTTCCTGAAGTTAATGAAACTGCCTTAAAGTTCTTCTGTAGATTGAGTATTGATGCTCACAATACTTCTCATCAAATTCATAAACTTTCCTGAACTTTATAGGACTTCCTGAAGTTTCCTTAATTTTTCTAACGATCAAGGATCTCCTCTAAAGGTTTACCAATTCACTGAAGTTCTCTAAACTGCCTTAAAATCTATGTGACTTCTCAAATGTTAACGGAACTGCTCTGAGGTTCTCTATTCTTTTCTGTAATTCTCAAAACTTCTCTAAAGTTTTTGCAGTTCTCATGAAGCATGTTGTTCAGGGCTGATTTTAATTGAACCGTCCTAAAAATGTTTAGTTAACTTCTGAACTTATGCGAAGACCTCAATTTACTTTTTAACGTCTCTGAAGTTATCTGAAAAAATTATCTAAATCAAATTTTCGGAGTTACCTAGACTTCTTTTAAATGCTCCCACATTTTGCTAATGTTAATAAAAATTCCTGAGGTTCGTGGATCTCTCCTTAAGATCCATAGATTTCTATGAAGTTCTCGATGTTTTTCTAAATTTCTGGATCTTTTGTGCTCCCGCAATATATTCATGGAATTAGAACGAAATAATTAATATAGTTCTACGATTTTCAATGAAGTGCTCAAGATTTTTCTGAAGTTCATGAAACTTCCCTTAAATTATAGGCACTAATTTAAAACTTCTTCAATAGTCTAGACTTTCCTGGTGTTATTAAAACTGCCTATGCGACAAATGAATTTCTTTAAAGTTCTCTAGACTGCCTTGAATTTATCAGTAATTTTTAAGAACCCGCAATTTTACTGAAATTAATTGATTTGCCTTGAAGTTTCGACAATTTTTCTAAATTATCATAACCATTATAAACGGTTGGTTAATGCTGGGTAATACGCAATACAGATCCCATTGAGATCACTAGCATCTTCCCAGCAACTCCTATCTCTACCTCCCGGTGGTACCGGCCGGGAACTGTGAGCAACCTTAGGGAAGATCGGGTAGCCAACCCCGGTGGGAACTTTGGTCATAGGCTGACAGGGAAGGGGGGGGTTTGCTTCAGCAAGCCTGAGCGTCTGTTCTCCAGGAGGAGCGGCTCACAACAGCGTCTGTTCCCCATGTTAGGGGCGGCTGATCTACGTCCGAGTGCCAGTGAAGGACTCTAAGCACAACTGTGCACCCTGGTCCTCCGGAAAGTTAGGGGGTTGGTGTCAAGCCCTGCGAGCCAGCCGTAAAAAAAGCATTGCAACGGAAAATCAGCAACAGAGGAATACGACCCGAGACCAACGGCAACGACCCCAGCGACGAAATAGGACTTGCGATTGGAAACTCGGCACGTGGAACTGTAGATCTCTCAATTTCATCGGGCGCACCCGAATACTCGCCAATCTACTGAAGGACCGCGGATTCGGCATCGTAGCGCTGCAGGAGGTGTGTTGGACAGGATTCATGGTGCGAACGTTTAGAGGTAATCACACCATCTACCAGAGTTGCGGCAACACACGCGAGCTGGGCACAGCTTTCACCGTGATGGGCGAAATGCAGAAGCGCGTGATCGGTTGGTGGCCGATCGACGAAAGAATGGGCAGGTTGAGGATCAAGGGCCGATTCTTCAACTTTAGCATAATCAACGTGCACAGCCCTCACTCCGGAAGCACTGATGATGACACGGACGCATTTTACGCGCAGCTCGACCGTGAGTAGGATCGCTGCCCAAGCCACGACGTCAAGATCATCATAGGAGACCTAAACGCTCAGGTAGGCCAGGAGGAGGAATTCAGACCGACGATTGGAAAGTTCAGCGCCCACCAGCTGACGAACGGGAACGGCCTACGACTCAGCGATTTCACCGCCTCCAAGAACATGGCCATACGTAGCACCTTCTTCCAACACAGCCTCCCCTATCGTTACACCTAGAGATCACCACAGCAGACGGAATCGCAAATCGACCACGTTCTGATTGATGGACGGCACTTCTCGGACATTATCGACGTCAGGACCTATCGTGGCGCTAACATCGACTCTGACCGCTACCTGGTGATGGTCAAACTGCGCCCAAAACTTTCCGTCATCAACAATGTACGGTACCGACGCCCGCCACCATCGGGTACGTGGAAAGAAGTCGACGGAATGAATGGTTCGACGAGGAGTGCAGAGCGATTTTGGAGGAGAAGAACGCAGCGCGGGCGGTAATGCTGCAGCATGGAACCCGACAGAACGTAGAACGGTATAAACAGAAGCGGAAACAGAAGACCCGCATCTTTCGGGAGAAAAAACGCCGCCTGGAAGAAGCGGAGTGCGAGGAAATGGAACTGCTGTGCCGTTCCCAAGAAACATGGAAGTTCTACCAGAAGCTCAACGCATCCCGAAATGTGCTAGGATAAGAACGGGAGCCTCTTGACGGACGGACGTGAGGTGATTGAAAGGTGAAAGCAGCACTTCGATGCGCACCTGAATGGCGAGGAGAACGTAGGCACGGGAGACCAGCGCAATGGAGGAAACGACTACGTCAGTGCAGCAGAGAACGGAACTGACCCAACTCCCATGCTGAGGGAAGTTAAGGATGCCATTCAGCAGCTCAAAAACAACAAAGCTGCTGGTAAGGATGGTATCGCAGCCGAACTCATCAAGATCGGGCCAGAAAAGTTGGCCACCTGCCTGCACCGGATGATAGTCAGGATTTGGGAAACAGAACAGGTACCGGAGGAGTGGAAGGAGGGGGTAATCTGCCCATTCACAAGAAAGGCGACCATTTGGAATGTGAGAACTTCAGAGCGATCACCATTTTGAATGCCGCCTACAAAGTGCTATCCCAGATCATCTTCCGTCGTCTATCACCTAAAATGACCGAGTTCGTGGAAACTTATCAAGCCGGCTGCATCGACGGCCGATCGACAACGGACCAGATCTTCACCGTACGGCAAATCCTCCAGAAATGCCGTGAATACCAGGTCCCAACGCATCATTTGTTCATCGACTTTAAGCCGGTATACGACAGTATCGACCGCACAGAGCTATGGAAAATTATGGACTTTCCTGGGAAGCTGATCAGACTGATCAAAGCAACGATGGACGGTGTGCAAAACTGCGTAAGGGTTTCAGGTGAACTATCCAGTTCATTCGAATCTCGCCGGGGACTGCGACAAGGTGACGGACTCTCATTCCTACTCTTCAACATTGCTCTAGAAGGTGTAATGCGACGAGCCGGGGTACGATTTTCACGAAATCCGGTCAATTTGTATGCTTTGCGGACGACATGGACATTATCGCAAGAACATTTGGAACGGTGGCAGGACTATACACCCGCCTGAAACACGAAGCAGCAAAGGTCGGACTGGTGGTGAGTGCGTCAAAAACAAAGTACATGCTAGTAGGCGGAACCGAACATGACAGGATTCGTCTAGGAAGTAATGTCACGATAGACGGGGATACTTTCGAGTTAGTGGAGGAATTCGTTTACCTTGAATCCTTAATAACGGCTGACAACAATGTGAGTCGTGAAATACGAAGGCGCATCATCAGTGGAAGTCGTGCCTACTATGGGCTCCAGAAGAAACTACGGTCAAAAAATATTCATCCCCGCACCAAATGTACCATGTACAGAACGCTAATAAGACCGGTGGTCCTCTATGGACACGAGACATGGACTATGCTCGAGGAGGACGTGCAAGCACTCGGAGTTTTCGAGCGACGTGTGCTACGGACGATCTTTGGCGGTGTACAGGAAAACGGTGAGTGGCGGCAAAGAATGAACCACGAGCTCGCTGCACTCTACGGCGAACCCAGCATCCAGAAGGTGGCCAAAGCCAGAAGGATGCGGTGGGCAGGGCATGTTGCAACAACACTGCAAAGTTGGTGTTCGCTAGTGATCCGGTTGGCACAAGAAGGCGTGGAGCGCAGAGAGCACGATGGGCGGACTAGGTAGAGCGTGATCTAGCGAGCATTGGGCATGACCGAGGATGTGGCGTACTATTGTTGATTATGTCTTATCTTAAATGTGATGTTGTACAAATAAATGTATGTATGTAACCATTATAAACGCTCACAAATTTTCCCTGAACTTATCTATGCTTACCTGAAGTTCTCCAAATTTGTTCAAAAATCCGGCAAATTTTCTGATAAACATTCATAATTCCCTGACGCTTCTGACGTTTTCGGAGAATTCTTGGAATACCCCATAATTGCAAGTATTCTGAAGCTATATGATCGTTCGCGAAGTACTCGAAACTTCGCTGAATATCATGAAACTATCAACAAATATCTAAATTTATTATAAGTTCTCTAAAATTTCTTGAATATATCGCTGCTTGCTAAAAGTTCTCGCATTTTTTTAAATAATGGAACATCGTTCCATGTTCTCTAATCAATTTAGCTAAATTTTCGCTTTTTGAAAGTTCTTGAAATCTCCATGATATAGGGGAAATGGCTCTAATGTTGGGCCCATCGCTAAAAATCTTCTATTTATCAATTTTATCTAGATGAAGCGTCATTGGGACGGTACTGAATGGATATCTTTGGTCGCTCAATTCTATTGAAGATCTCGGTTCTGCTCGGTAATAAATGGAACTGCCGTAAACAGCTTTAAATTTCCCTGAAATTTTCTGGACTTCTGTGTAGTTCCTGAAATATTTCTTAAGTTTTTATAAATTCTCTGAAGGTCTCTGTACTTCCCAGAAATTCTCGGAACATCTTAAGGGTTCTCGATTTATTTTCAGCACATTTTGGAACTATCCTGAATTTTTTCTAAATTTACTATTATAGATCTTTAATCTGCTCCAAACTCCCAGCTAAACTAAAGTTACGGGAACTGCTCTTAAGATCTGAAATTCCCCAAAGAACTCTAGTTGTAACTTTTCTGAGGTGTTTAGAACTTCTATATTTCTTAAGTTCACTTGACACCTTTGAAGTTCTCTGAAATTCTAGGAACTTCATAAAAGCTTCTGAAAATTTTCGGATGCTAAAAGAACCGTTTTAAGGTTCTTAAAGCATACAGAAAGTTTCCCATATTTTCAGCATGTTAAGCTACTTTTTGTTCCCGCAGTTTGTTTATGGAGCTTCACTGAATTTTTACATGATTTACAATTTTTACATGATTACAAGAAAAAGTAAAAAAGGAGACTTTTTAGTGACTGACTTGAAAAAAGTGACCAAGTCACTAAAAAGTGACCAAGTCACAAAAAAGTGACTCGCTACCAGCCCTGCTATTTTAATGATATTTTGAAAACTAAAATAGGGTTAACTACCCCATTTCCGGCCTATTAAGCACAACCCGCACTTAGTCTTTCTTAATCTAGCATAGTTTAGCACCAAACGGAATGTTATTATTACTGATGGCTTCCAAATGTATTTACCTTTCCGTATGTACCGTAAGATTTGATAAAGAGAAACCAATTGTTGAGATATTGTCAAAAGTCTAACACTTCTTCTTGACGCCAAACTCGGCCTACGGATTCTAAACTCGGCCTAACCCAATCAAACGCCATTGAAACGCCAAAGAATTCACTTCGGCCTATCGGATGAAAATAAAAATTATTTCGATCGGAGTGCTTCTTTTGTTTTTGAGAATAATGGGTGCAAACCTTCATATCACTCGTTCTCATTGACTTCATTCCGTAGGTTATTAACTAATGTATCGTACCAAACGCATAATTGACTTGTTAACTCTGAAATCATGGATTTATTTGAAGTTTTCTGCTCGATAGGCCCAAAATCGGCGATTAGGCCGAAATAGTTCTCTACCCTAAATATTAAAAAAAAAAAAAAACTGTGTTATGATAACAGAATGAGTTATTACCTTGTTCTTGATTTAATTTATTGAGCAACAAAACCAAGAGCCCAATAAGATATGATAGTATAAGCCTGCTGGGGTGAGAGGTAATCAAACTTACAACTACATCACCGGCCTATTAGGGTAGACAACTACGTCGACCTAAGCGCCCATTTTGGACCTATCAAGCAGAATACATCAAATCAAATAAATCCATGATTTCGGTGTTGACAGGTAAATTATGCGTTTGGTACGATACTTTGCTACCGAACGAAGTCAATAAGAACGCGAGATATGAATGTTTGCACCCAATATTCTCAAATACAAATGAAAATTTAAATTGTCACGAAAAGGTGTTAGGTTTTCAATGCTTATAACATTGTCATTTATTGATGAAATTGAAATCCAAACACACCAATCGATAGGAAATAACTCAACGATTCTGCTTAGCTAAATACTTTTCCAATTTTTCATAAGAAACTTTATTTTAAATCTATCTTTATATATAAAAATGAATTTCTGTCTGTCTGTCTGTCTGTCTGTCTGTCTGTCTGTTTGTCTGTCTGTCTGTCTGTCTGTCTGTCTGTCTGTCTGTCTGTCTGTCTGTCTGTCTGTCTGTCTGTCTGTCTGTCTGTCTGTCTGTCTGTCTGTCTGTCTGTCTGTCTGTCTGTCTGTCTGTCTGTCTGTCTGTCTGACCCTTATAGACTCGGAAACTACTGAACCGATCGGCGTATTTGTATGCAGGGTTTTTTGGGGCAGGGAAAGGTTCTAATGATGGTTCGAGACCCTTTCCCCCTCTTTAAGGACGGCTCCCATACAAATTAACCAGACCTTTCTGCATAACTCGAGAACTAATCAAGCAAATGGAATCAAATTTGACATGTGAAGGTTATAGGGGGTAGCCCCTTAGATAAGAGGGGGGGGGGGGGGCTACGTGCAATATAGCATGCTTTTTTTAATCGGCGCATAAACTCAAGCTAATATTGAATCCCGAGCAAGGCCGGGCACACTCAGCTAGTGTACAAATAAAAAGGGATACATGTTATCACTGTTTTAATGAAATAACCGCTTTCCCCAAACCCAGTCGTCATAATCGAGTACTAGTTGATTGCATATCGCTCTGCTTGAACCTGAAAAGTTATAAAAAAGCGCTGCTGTCGTGCCTCCGCTCATTTTCCGCTTCGGGCGACGCACAGACAAAAATCGATTTATTTTTTGTATTCGGGTATACTTACTGCTTAGAAATAGATTTTCTCCTGCTATGTAAACAAGTAGTTGTAAGTTTGGTGTTCAGAACAGAAGGTAAAATCGAGTTTTCGTCTAAAAATTTCACTGTTTTTCAACATACTCAATAGCTTAAGTTAGTACATAATTTAAAAAAAGTTGTGGTCGATGTCACAAATTTGAGCCAAACTTGGCCAAAACGCTTATTTTGGCATTCTGAACATACGCTTTTTTTGATTTTACTCTAAAGTGCCTAAATCCTGGATCTTCGAAATTTAAAATAATTAATTTCAACTTTCAGAAGAGATTACTCTACAACCAAATAAACTATAATAAGGTTTCTTAATGTAGATTCTTATAGGTGTACCCATATTTTGTGGAATGATTAAATTTTTTTAAAATCTCGAAAATCCAGGGTTGTAGCCAAGAGGGATCTAGGCACTTCAGAGCAAAATAAAAAAGGCATTTGTTCACAATGCCAAAGTAAGCGTTTTGGCCAAGTTCAATCGGTGACATCGACCACAGGTGGTGTACCCACTTGAGCTGGAATGACCCATACTTGGAAAAGTTTTATACTGTATTTAATTGAACAAAGTAAAATGTAGAAAAATAGTCAAGGTGTGTAGAGTATAATGCAATCATACAGTGGATTATTTTTTACCTTACTGTTGCTAAATCGGAACGTTAAGTAAGTAAAGAAACTAATCTTTTTAAAAAAATCATATACTTTGATTATTGATCAAAAAAAATTGTGTACTCCGTTATTCGGTTTCATCCATGTCAGAAGACATACATGGGCAGGTTTTCAAGAATTTACTGCTTAAAATTAAATTCAAAGAGGATTAAATGCCATCGAACAAGGAAGTATTTTATGGAAAAAAAACATGGCACTTGGTTAGCATCAGTTCAGTTGCCTAGCCACGATGCGATTAGTATGACTCTGCTCGTGGATGACCCCAGAGGGCAAGTTGCTGAAGCAAAACAAAAAAACGACGTGTTACAGAACTAGTTTCAAAAAACTTCCCAAGAGAACTAGCTTTCGGCGCAAATATTTCAATGAATTCTTCCATTCGAGCTGAAGGCGAAAACAAATGCTTAAAGCCTGCTCAAGCTCTAGTCCTGTTTACAATAGCGCTTGAAGCCAGAACTGTAGAACATGCAAAAAGTATCCTATTTCCACACCGCTAACTCAGTTATGTTTACGAGAAATGCATAGCGCAAGCGACTAGAGTAAGTAACTCGCGCTAGGCCACTCACTCTCTTTATGTTTACATTCTCCATCTTTTGTTATCCCATTCATCTACATACTAGAACCATTTATGTACCGATCAGACAAACTTCTGATTGGTTTTTATTTGACCGAACGCTAATCCACGTTCCTCAATACATAGTTTTAAGATATTTGATGTAACCAATATACAACTAAAACCTGATTGAATAAAGACATTCTAGATCACTTATTCAAACCGAAAGGTTATGAATTTATTTCTGCAGTGAAATATGCCCTCTGAAGGTTTATCTACCACAGTATTGACCATGACATAAGAGGTAAAATACCAAAGAATAATGCCAAAAAATTACATGCAAAATGCTTTGTAAATATCAAAAATTGGTATTTGGATACCAAAAATTGATATTTGGATACCAAAAGAATATCTGTGTAGTATTGTTTTGGCATTACATTATTATAATTTGGTATTGGAAGGGTATTGTGGGAACATTTTTTTGGTATTTTACAACTTATTTCAGGCTCATCCATACCAATTTAATGTATCGAGATATTCGTTCCTGCATGGGTAAAGATTGTTTTCCAAGCCTTTATACATTAAAGCCACCTAGGAATAAAATCATCCCACAAAACCTTTCGGTTACAGAAACATCAGTCACGGTAGAGCTGCTTAACCTAACAGTAACTGGCATCACCGAAGTTTTGCAGATAACTCACCCTACAAAAGCAAAATTGTTTTGTAAGTGGAGCATGGATGGTAGCTCTGGTCATAGAATTTATAAACATACATTTTCCAGTGCGTCCAGTGGGTTAAGCGTCTTTCAACTAAAGCCTAAGATTTACCAACTTTTTGAGAGAAGCCTGTAGATTTGAAGACATGCTTCAAATATCCGCGTACAAAGTACGGGTTAGGCGAAAGGTGTGCGTTTGACTTTGTACTGTCGCATTAATGGCCCTTCGCTCATTTTCAACTTCTATTCCATTTTCATACTGCCGTACTCTAACGGAACTACCTTCCTACTCTATTCTAAGATCATTCTCTAGCTAATAAATTATCACACTAAAGCTTTATGTTAGATAGCATTTTCAACCAACCAACCAACTCTGAAAATCTCAAACTTCACGTATGAAGTAACATAAAAAAGACTTAGAATCTAGAACAGCTTTTCCTATCAATGGTTAAATGGCTTCAATGGGTTTAAATGACTAAATCACTGTGTCTTCTTATTCTTCTTCTTATTCTTCTCATTCTCTTTATTCGCATTTCAAGCTTAATGCTTATCACATTTTAGTTTATTGAGTGCTCTCAACTTAGTGTTCTAGATGCACTTCCACAGGTATTAATTGAGAGCTTTCGATGCCTGTACCATTTCTGCAATAGTATATATTGTGTGCAGCAACTACAACCATTCTCTATGCCCATGAGCAATTTTCCAACCCGAAACATTCCTAGACCGGAACGGTAATTGAACCCAGCCACCTCCAGCATGGTCTTGCTTTGTAGCATCACCTTTGCCGACTGAGCTAAGGGAGGCCTCATGATGAATAATACCCACAGCAAATCAGCGGTAAAAGTTGAAATGTTTCCCTCTGCTGTCATACAGCGGACGGCGTGATGAGTAGATCACCTTGACCATCAGCGGTGGGCTCTTCAACGAACTGTTTTTGCATTAAGTTCCATAACCTACCCGATATCATCCGATCCCACTGGCGGTTTTCTGTATTTATCTCGCTCTCTCATCTCAAGCTGAACAATGCATTAGGTCCTAAGTAACATTGTCTTCATCGACCTTCACTTTCGGTAATAACTTGGGTACAGAATCGTTTCTTGGCGTGTGCTGAATATAGCCGGGAATTGGCTGTTGTTAGATGTTAGATGTCCAATGCACTTCAATAATTCTTGACTACTTGGCTAACAAGATTGATTTTTTTTTAATCCCATATTCTTCTCGCATTGACAGATATTTCAATTCAATCAGATTATCTTATCTTCCCGGATATTCTTTAAGGTGCAACGGCCTATTGCCTGTGCGTCCATGCTGAATTTTGTGTAAAAAACCAATAAATTTCGAAATCACACCCACTGTATTTTACGAACATAGCTCATTCCGATTGAAGTCACGAACTACATATCCTCCTCCTCTCCCCATCGAGCGAGAAAAACCCCAGAGGAAACGAGCATTTTATGATGTCGAAATGTACACAAAACTTCTAATATCCAGCGTTGCTCAAGACGCGCGCGAACGACCGACGATGACGAGTTACGTGACGTACTGAACTTGACTGGACTCGAACTTTCCCACTACAATACACTTTACGAGCACCTACCTACTACTAAGCACGTACCCTCCGGGTATGTTTCCGATTTTTACGACGTTGAAACTAAACTTTTCCAAACTAACCCACACCCACACTCAGCTATGAGCCGTTTTCTCGCAGGGACTCAGAGCAGAGGCAGGCCCGCATTTATGATCGGGTTCGCATAAAAATTAAGTGAAAATAGACGTTGCCCCGATAAATAATGATGCCCTTCTCTTGTAACCTATGATGGTTTGTTTGCGTATATTTATGGACACAAGTTACGATGAAAGCCAGCAGGCCCCGGCCTGAGGGTGGTCGGCAAACTACATATATCGATCGCGTAGCTATATTTGCGTATAATGGTCATCCTCAATGAATCGCCATTCCTGTGAAGGGTTGTTTTCACGTTTAGTTCCGGTTCGGAGAGCATTGACGTCTTTGTGGGTAGACATGTTCACAGTATTGGGCCATTCAAGGCTTTGCTGGGTGATGAAACAATTTAATTGTTGAAAAATCCGCTAAAAATTAAACACCCCAAAACGTTCAAATGCCACAGAAAGCTGTTAAATTAACAAGGCCATTTAACACAAATATTTTTTTCCAAAACGCTCATATTCACTTACTTAATCGATCAACACTCGGTTCGAATCATTTTCACCAAACATCTGTAATCGAGTTTTACCTGAAACGAGAACGAGAGAAGAGAGTAAATAAATAACCGAATTCAATTTTCAATCATGTCAATCGTAAAATTTTCCGCCGAACAAAAATAAACAACCTCGGAAAATGGTGGCCCCGGTCATATCAATTTTCACATCGTCGACGTGTGGTGCGAAAATCACCATTCATTCATTCACCGATTTCGAACCACCATGAATCAAAATGCACTTCAAACCGCAAATCGCGAGCGCGTCGAAAAAAAAAACAATCTGATTCAAAATCCAAAAATAGTCGCCCCGTCGATCACCACACACCACGAGAACGGCGCGGCGGTCCGCCACCAAGCCAGCCGGCTTTAGACAGACCGGAGAAAGGCACTTGATAAATCATTCTACCATCATCCACCGTGGATGATCGCCCGGCCCCGCTGTCCCACATGCCACGAACATGGTTGGTAATGTATAAATTGATTTATTTGTTTACTTTCAAGTTTTCCACACATGCTAATTAGGGGATGGGAGATGGAGCACGAACTGACTGGATCACGGTTGAAAAACCACATCACAGGGACTAGGTGCTAGTGCTACACACTGGAGGGTAGGAAAAACTCGCTGCTTTTACGACTGTTCCGGTGTTTGTAAATTTCCAACAAAAGCCACCGAGACCACTGAATCCGAACGTCGGATTTGTGCACTTGGAGTGTAGCTGTAATGGTAGCTTTGATTCGGGACGTGATGGGATTAATGTTGAACAAGCGGTAGTTTGATGTTAGGTTGAAACCACAAAAAAAAAGCGAGAGGAATTCGAAGTAATGTAATTTTACATGGATTGTCATATACTTTCTGAGTGTCCATTCAAATGATATTTAAAAAGTTATTGGTTGTATCCGAGATACGACCATAGATTTGACGTCGGATTATGAAAGGTAATTTTGATGTCACAGCAAAAGTATAGTAAATATTAAATTGATTTCTTAACTCGTTATCAGGATTATTCTGAGGATCTTGTTTTGGATCCTCTGTAGCTCTAGGTGGTGGCACTTAGCACAACTCTCCCAGATTGACATACCATACTCAATAGCCGGCAGAATGATTTTCTTGCGGACAGCAAGCTTGTTTTTGAGGGACAGGGTGGACTTCCTGTTTATCAGAGGGTAGAGCGATCTTATCAAGATGTTACACTTGGTGGATGTTTTGTTCACATGCTCGGAATAGCAATTTGCTATCGAAGGTGAGACCAAGGTAAACTACTTCTCTCGACCATTCAATGGGAGAGCTATCAAGATGGATCTTGGTGTTAGCAGGCGGAACGAGCCTAGGTGAATTCGAGTGTGGAAACATAATGGTTTGTGTTTTAGCTGCATTGATACAAATCTTCCAACTCTTGAAATAGTCGCACAGAGCATCCAGGCCTGATTGTAGTTTAATCGCCAGAGCACGGATCACTCGACCCTTACAGATGATGGAGGTGTCATCTGCGAACATTGACAGGATACCACCACCAGGCAGGGGAGGAACGTCTGACGTGAAAATGTTGAATACGATAGGCCCAAGTAGGCTACCCTGAGGGACCCCTGCATCAACGTTGAACGTATCAGAGGGGACATTGTTCAAGTAGACCTGGAATGATCTGCCCGACAAGTAGTTTTTGATGATCTTCACGAGGTAGATCGGAAAATTGTATCGATGCAGCTTGTACACTAGACCATCATGCCAGACATTGTCGAACGCCTTCTCGGCGTCCAACAATGCCATGGCAGATGTATTGTAAACGGACTTATTCCGCTTGATGATGTTAGTAACCCGTGCGAGTTGGTGGATGGTAGAGTGGCCTTTCCTAAACCCGAATTGCTATTTGAGAAAGATATTATTATCATTTGAAAACACCAGCAGACGGTTGAGTATCAACTGTTCGAATCGAGATGGAGGACAAGAGGCTGATAACTTTTGGCACTGGAAGGATCTTTGCCAGGCTTGTGTATTGGAATCACTTTGGCTAACTTCCAGCATGCAGGGAAGTAGCCAAGCTCCAAACATCAATACGTCAATACTCAAGTTTTTCAACTCGAGGTTGACTACACCATCAATACCCGCGGCCTTCATGTTTTTAGTGCTTCTAATAGCTACTATCACCTCATCAGCCGATATTCTACGATCATCATGCACTACTACGGGGGTGTCAGCGACTCTAGACATTGCCTGCCTCCAGTACGGTAGGCCCACCATTGTTTGGCCAAGATTATGTGAAATCACAAAATGTTGGCCAAGAGCATTGGCCTTTTCCATTGGAGTTATGAGTAGGGATGAGTCCATGTTCTGGTCAACAGAGGAAAGCGGAGGGATCGGTCTCGACTTATTTTTCAAAATTTTGGTCATCTTCCCAAAATTGTTTTGCACAATCTGGGAGAGAGCGAATCTTGTTGGTAAAATTGTTATTTCTGAGTTCCGCCATCCTGGCCTGGATAATAGGCTAACTATTGACATTGGTCTTCAAGTGGTGCAGCCCAGAACGCTGGAACTGCCTACGAATAGTGTTACGGAGCCTGATAAGTTCTTTGGTTGGGCTGTCAAGGTTCAGAGTATGACTCGCCTGTCTGGATGCTGGTACGTGTTGCTCCCTGGCACGGGATATCGCCTCTTCGATGGTTTGCACTGATCGACTTCTTCGAACGACTCCGGTAGGACGTCGTAATCGATTGCTGTGTCCACACAGCGCTGATACTGCTGCCAGTTGACACGATGGTAATTTCGCCGGGAAACTTGAAACCTATTGGCCGAGGAACCTACTTCGATGGTGGCATGAGCTCCGGATCGACTCAACCGGGTGGGAGTGTCCGGACACAGGATGTTGTAGTGGGTTTCCTGCAGATCGTTGTATAATATTGTGCCGTTCTGGTTTCGCCGACTATTGCCCCAGGCTTGGTGCTTGGCGTTCAGCTCGCCAGCGATGACGAAATTTTGCCGCCGTCGTGTTAGCTTGATGATGTCTCTTCGGAGGTCTGCGGCCGAGCCGTACCTACTGTGGTTTGCTTGGGGCAGTAGACCGCGATGATGGTGATTGGACCAAGCGATGTGCTCACCTCAACTCCGATAATTTTCAGCTAGAAGCTTGGTAGTAGCCGGCAACTGATGTTCCGTCTCGCAGCGATGGCCACTCCCCCTCCCCCGGTCAAGCCTTACGAGCCGAAAGTCGGGAAGGAAGACGTTCAGCTCGGGCTTCAAGTGAGTCTCGGTGACGATGACGGCTATGTCGATGTGCCGTTCGTTGAGAAAGTCAACAAACTCGATGTTTTTGCTCTTCAAGGAGCAAGCATTCCAATTTACGATCTTGATGGCTTCACGGTCCATACTTAGTGACAAGGGACAGGGCAACGTGTTCAGATCGAGTTTTGCATGTGCGTATGATGATGATGACCTCGGCCACGAGCGTCACAAGTTCCTCCGAGGTGAACGGAGAATCGTCGACAGTCCACCTGAGACAGCACCAGCGTATCATAAACCAGGGGCGGTGGATGAACTTGGAATTGGCTGGGCCGCAGCAGCATCGAGACGATGCTGAACTGTCCGACTGTTGGGAACCATTTGGATACTCGCAGGATTGGCTTGTTGGTTGTTGAGCGGAAGCGGGGCTGGGTTCGGAACATGTCGACGGGGCTGGAGAGCTGGGTACTGGACTTCCGTGAGTACAGGAGGCGAACGATGATTACGGAGGCTACCGAGCTGGTTGTTGAGTGTAGCCTTTCGACGGATATTAATGAACTCCACTCGCTTAGGACATCCGCGATTGGAGGCTTGGTGGTTTCCACCGCAGTTGACCCACGTTGGCTCGATGTCATCGACTTGCTCACAGGACGCAGTTGAGTGAGTTCCAGCACACTTGCCGCAGTTTGTCTTCATGTGGCAGTTTTTGGTGCCATGGCCATATGAGAGGCAGTTCATACACTACGTTACATCACGATGTTGGGGTTTGTACTGATCACGGAAGCTGGTGTTGTGGTTGGGACGCCGGTTCATCGGGTACACTGCCTCAGGCTTGAGCCCAAACCGCTCCAGCTCGGATTTCACCGCAGTCGCCTCGAACGACGGTAATCCACACAAAACCACCTTCAGTGGCTTGCTCGATGGCAGATCATGCGTGAAGAAGCCCACGTTGTTGTCCTACAGGAAACATCCTATTTGTTTGTACTCCTCCAGGCTGGAGCACATGATTTTGGTACCGATGCTTCAAAGCTTGAAGCTAGGCAGCAGCTTGTGTTTTGCCATTTCGGCACCCATCTTGACAACATCCTTCACCGGCGTGAAAAGCGGGGGAATCCGCTCTTTGCAATGGGAACGGCGTCACCATCGCCATTTTCTTCCGGGAGTACTGCACACTGATTTGCTTGCAGTACTCGTTTTCCGGCGTCATCCTGCAACGCGCTGGGCTTGATTACTACTGACTCATTGGCACGTTTACGCACCATTTGTTTCGTGTTTGCAAGTTCAAGTAAACTTGCCAGAACGCGAGAAGGTGGCGACACTTCCACGGCGCAACGCGACAGCACAAAACGAAACAAAATCGAATCGAGAACTCGAGCGAAAATACGGACTGAACAGCTCAACAGTCGAGCAAAAAATCTCGGGAATCTGAGCCTACCTGAGTACCGACGTTTATGCTTTTTGATGCAAATTTATAGCCCCTTCTATTAAGAGAATTCGGCAAGATGATTCTCTTAATAGGAGGGGCTTAAAATTTGCATCAAAAGGCATAAAGATAAGTACCGTCTGGCACGCTCAGTGCTTGATATCAGTATTCGGCGACTGTGTTAGGGAAACCACTTTTCCCATCACGGAAACGCCTCGATTTCTGATGTCAAAAATTTTGGTTTATTCAAAAGTTAATAAAAAAACAAAAATTGGTTGGAGGAATTTCTTGCTAAAAATTTTTCAATCGCGAGATATTCGCGATCAATTATTTAAACTCGAGATTTTTGGATTTTTCTAGCTTCCTGGAGATAACCTTACGAAGTGTTTCTAGTTAATTGACATGGTCATGTGGTATTCGGTCATTGCGTACCGCTTCAATACATGACGCATTTGACCACAATCGTTCTATTGCTTCGTAAATTATCAAAAAACTCCCAAAGTGACGTGACTGGCAGCAAGGCGAGCGAACGTTCAATGAAAATTAACTCTTAAACAACAGTAATTTAAGGTGGTCCTGAAAAGGACCGTTTTGTCGTGATGGTTGAGTAATGCAGAGCTATTAAGGTATTCAACACGGATGAGACTGACGAGCTGTATGTTATTTGGAACGAGGGTGACGCGCTTGGCATAGATGGTCTATAGCGGCTCACGACGAGCAACTGAATCCGATCAGCGGTTTAGGGCAGCCTTGATAGCTAGCTGCTTGCGGGGAGCCTTTCGTTGTGTACTGGAGAACACTACCACTCACCACATGCGGTGATTGAAAGAACACCGTTCGGTGAGACCGGATGGAATTCAATTTTGAAATCTGTGTTAGGGAAAGCACTTTTCGCAGGCAATCGGTGATAAATTTAATTATCATAGTAACAGTTGCAATCCATGATCCCTGGATCAAAAAATCCATGATCTCTGGAGCAAAATCAGACTACTTTCATGCCGCTGCCGACTTTGATTTTTTAAATTGCAACCCCAAAGTTGCCTTAAAAATACATGGTATTTTAGATTTAAACTAACGGTAACGGACATCCGATTGATGACCTTGACAAGTCTCGTGTCATTTTTCAAATAGACCAATCTACATTGACTCTCTATTTCGTTAATAACTTGGCTGCATTCATATTACGGGCTATTTTTCTACATAGTCCATTAACAGAAACTATTATGTATTAAGTGTTTTTGGAGCCGTGTTGTTAACGAAAGATAAAGTCGATGAAGAGAATCGATTAGATTGGTCTACTTGAAAGTTAACGCGGGAAGCGTCCAGAAAATACTCTTTAACAAATTTATGGTGATCATGAAGAGGACCGTTTTGTCGTGATGGTTGAGTAATGCTGAGCTATTAAGGTGTTTTACACAGATGAAGCTGGCGAGCTGTATGCTGTTTGGAACGGTGACGCGCTTGGCATAGGTGACTCACAGCGGCTCACGACGAGCAACTGTAATCCAATCAGTAGCGGTGCAGCTTCTTCCTCCTTCTTCGGTGAAGTGGGCTGCAGCTCGCGCCTGCGGGCAGCCTTTCGTCGTATACTGGAGATAAATGTACAACGCCACGCGCCGAAAGCACTGCTGCTGCTGATGATGATGACCACTGAACACCGTTCGGTGAGAGCGGAGTGAATTTGATTTTTAAATCTGTGTTAGGGAAAGCGCTTTTCGCAGGCAATCGATGATAATCGATGCAAAAGTTGCACATTCGTGCAATTTTCAATAGTGACCTTTTGATAAAGTGTTTATTTTAGCAGATTCGTAAATGACATTCCAATCGATTGCCTTGTTTAGAATTAATATCCATCCGCTATTGACAGAGTTATAAGTGGTCAAATCCTGACTTTTCGTAACGCGTTCGATTTTGGTTTTTTTGAAATTGCACCCCTAATATGTTGCCGAAAGACGTAATCCTAAGTCAAAAATTGCGGAAGAAACCGTTTTTATAGCTTATGACCGTTTCATCGAATGAGGAATATTTTTCCACGGTGAATAGATTCTGATATAAAAAAAAAGTTCTAGAATTGAAGTAAACGACTAAAAACTCATGAACTAATCTGACAATTGAACAAAAAATAAGCCATTTCACCGACAAAGCCGTCTACCGCCATGGAATCTGTCCCTTTGCGAAAATCGGTCATTAAATAACGTCTCTCTATCACCACATTCCTAAAGTAATGTTGTCCCTTCTGCTGCCAACAGCGTCAGCAAGCTTCATAAAAAAAATCCAATGCTCTTTGTGTACTCTACATGTGCATTTCCAACCTTCGGACTAAACTAATAAAGTTTCCCTACTATCCTCCGGGGGCCATTTTCCATCGTTTCACGTCATAAAAAAAAGAAACTACTAGCTAATGAGTTACCGGGATCAGGACGACGGGATCGTTCGCTCGTTTGCCAACCCTCACACATATACATTTTCTTTACCGTTTCATGGACATAAAGTGGCACGTGGCAGAATGGGACCTGAAGCCCAAACGAATTTGCCGACTTGTGTACCGCCACCGAATACGGCTTCACTAAGCTCATTTAATATTATAATTGAATTCTGCCAGAATTCTCCTGTCTTCTCCTGTACCTTCGAAAAAGTTTTCGCCCCCCCACACACAAACGAAACTCCAACCGAAGAACAGCAGTCAGACCCATAGCTCTTCTTCCAACTGTGGAGCAAAATGATAAACATACATAGATCCCTCCAATTTCAAAGTCATTATAATTTACATACCCTTTCGTACATGCACGTCTGGAAGTAGACTTCCAGCATGAATATACGCATAAATCCTGGGCAACAACATGTGCGGGTTTGATTTCTACGGATCCCACAAGGGAACTCGTTTTAATTAGCATGTTTAAACCGTCAACTTTGAGCCCAAACTGATGTTGCTGGATGTTGCAAAGTGGTGTACGGACACCCAACGGTGGAAAGCGAAGGGATTCCATGATTGACGGCATAATCGAGTCGAGACTGGCTGACCTGCTGGCTGGCTGTTACAGGACCAGTGCCAGTTTCCAGGGATGGGCGTACTGAGCTTCGTAGTTCATATCGGACGACATTTATCGATTCGTTTCGAAAGGTTAGTTTGAATCGTTGAAGTTGGGTTGCGCTGAGATTGACAGGAGTTGCCAGAGATGGGAGTGCTTAGGGCTTAATTGAGCCAAAATGACGTTGTAAGGCTTCTGGCTGGTTTAAAGTATCACACACTAGTTTTGTTACTCTTATGCTTGTTTGAAATGAGTTGCAAGTATTTCAAATGAATTCAACACATAATGATTTATGAAAGCTTAAAAAAAACTAATAGAAACTGCTCGAATGAGAACTTTAAAAGGCAGTTCTATACTTCCGCTTTCTGTAAAAGAATATTCACTCACAAAGTTGCAACAAAATTCAAACTGTTGTGTTAACATGTCCCCAAATAACCACCGACTTTTGATCTCCCCTAACTCGAAAAAAAAAAGTTTAGAACGTCTCGATTGCCAAATCTGCTATCATTCCGGTCACGACTGCGTTTCAACAAGGCGACAATGATGACTGCAACATCAGAATCTCAATTATCCCTTCCAATGCCACCAGCTTTGGCAATTCCCGAAATTTACTCCAGCACACCGCAAATCGTTCCGCATTAGCACTAATGGAGATACGTACTGCGTCGTAGGTTCCTTTCCTATCATTTTCCACATCCTGCTTACGCTGACGGAGATCTCCTGCCTCGACTTGTGTAAGCATCCCTGTAAGCCTAAACTGTGATCAGGAGGGGATAATATTCTCCGAGCCACCGAGCAGATTCCAAACACGTACGCACTTTTTTCAATTTAAACTTGTACTTTGAAGAAAGGATAGAAGGTGGTGTGGCAAACAAAACAAAAAGAAGCAGAGTAGAAAAAACTCTTATCCGGAAGGTGTTTGTACGTAGGATGAGGCTGGAATATATTTCCTGGATCAGGCTGGATGGAGAAAACGAGTTGTTGTATGTTTCAAATTTGTTTTGATTCAATTTGCTAGGTCTATATTCTGAACGGAAATCCTCCGCCTCTGGTGTGGTACGACAGCACGTCTTGATAAATCTCGATAAATTCCCCCATGCTCTCCTTGCACATCAATTCTAAACCCACATCACCTGTCTATACTATCCTTGTTATAGAGGACTCAACATTATTATTTGTTTTATTTTTTTAGATGTTTTAAGAAGAAAGTAAACACCGATAGAACTCGGTCGGACCAGCGCGTATAAATACAAATAACTAGTCGGTCGTCATGGTTTGTTGTGACGAAATTTGACATATGAGGGGCTCGGTTGCCTAGTGACGACCGTTTTTGATTACTGAGCAGAAGATACAGTTACAAGGGTTGCAATGCAAAAAAAAACGGTCATCACATAAAAGGTGAATTTGCTACCTTTTCCAGGGTGGCCACTGGATTAAAAAAAAATAAATTCTCGATTTTATCAGGGTGCCCATTATAGTTTAAATAATGGGTAAGAGGAAAATACGTATGAATGAATTTTAAAATTTATTGATCTTAAAGATTGCATAAAATTGTCAGATAATGTTCCATAATTTAGATAATTCAGAAGCGATGAACCACCCAATGCAAGGAAAGCTTCTGTTCTCGTTTAAAATCCAGCGGTATCTCCACTATGGAAGTTTGGGCTCGTTTCTTCCCACTGTGCAATGGTTGAAATTGTCTTTAGTTAAGAAAACTAAACTAAACTTAGATAATTTAGGAAGTCCAATATTTTAGTAGAAAATTATCAAATAACTAATATATATCATCAGTGATTTCGTTCTCATTCCGCAATTTGGTGTAAATTAAATCATTTCTGATCAGAAATGTTATTCCTAGGACATCGTTGCTTGCTATTTTCAGAATTCACACAAGCACAACATCAGCAGCTCTTATTATGAGAAAAACTAAAATACATACATTCGTGACGGTCTTCGGCGACAGTGTCGTATGACAGAGCCTGTCAAATGACATTTGAATTTGGTACTGTACTATGATAGCTTGTTTTGCAAGCGTCGAAGGCAAAGGCAGTCGATTATCACAGAAAATACCGCTTACAAGACTGCTCGGAATAGTTTAAACAGAATTCTAAGCAGAGTTTCGAAGAGCATTGCAAGGAAATTCCAAAAGATTGGGAAGCATTTCAAGGGAATTCTAATGTGAATTCCAAAGTATTTTTCCATAATTTAAATAATTCAACAGTATTTAATTAAGAAAACTGAACTTAACATACAGGGGTTACTCAAAATAACTAGGATAGACAAATTTTTGGTCAACTTTGGAGTATTGTAACTTCGTAAAATATGATCCGATTTTAAATCTTACAAGAGCATTTGACTGTAAAACTAATATTGTTCTACGGTGTAGCCACGAAAATAATCCTGGTCACCGTATACCGGAGATATTCCGGGTTTCCGGAGGGCTTGTCTAACGTGCTAAATTTTTGGTGAAATTTTATATATGATGCTGGTTAAATATATATATTTTTAGTAAATACAACAATAGTAGAACCATTTCTTAAGCGAATCATATGCCAAGAGCTAAAATCGGCCTATAATCAACCGAGATATGGCCATTTCCCTGTAATCGGTTCTGGTGAAGGGTTCTGAATGCGGGCAGATCATTTAATCACTCAAAACATGCCGTGCGACAGCTCTTTCTTCATGGTTTCTCGTCAATAGACTTTTGATAAACTTTAAATGCACCATTGACCACATTGGCCACTTTCGGAACATCCAGTATGCCCCCGGGGGAACCTGGAGCAGGGAACAATTGCATTTTTACACCAAAGCATGCCGTGCGACAGCTCATTCTTCATGGTTTTTCAAGAATAGGCTTTTAATAAACTTCAAATGAATCATTGACCATATTGACCGCTCTTGGAATCACGGGATACCCCCGAGGGATCCTGTAGCAGAGGACAATTGCATATTTACACCAAATCATGCCGTGCGACAGCTCATTCTTCATAGTTTTTCATGAATAGGCATTCATTTAACTTCAAATGGATCAGTGCCACATTGGCAGATCTCGGAATCACGGGATACCCCTGGGGGAACCTGTAGTAGGAGGCAATTGCGTTTTTACTCAAAAACATGCCGTGTGACAGCTCTTTCTTGATAGATTTTCATAAATATTCTTTCTATAGACTTAAAGTGAATCATATACCACATTGGCCACTCTCGGAACCACTGGGATGCCCCGAGAGAACCTGTAGCAGGGGACAATTTCGTTTTAACTCAAAAACGTGCCGTGCGACAGCTCTTTCTTCATGGATTTTCATGAATATTCTTTCTATAGACTTAAAGTGAAACATTGACCACATTGGCCGCTCTCGAAACCACTGGGTAAGCCCCGAGAGAACCTGTAGCAGGGGACAATTTCGTTTTAACTCAAAAACGTGCCGTGCGACAGCTCTTTCTTCATGGATTTTCATGAATAAGCTTTCTATAGAATTGAAGTAGATCATTGACCACATTGACCTTTCCGGAGTCACTGGAATGCCCTGGGGGGAACTTGTAGTAGGATGCAATCACATTTTTACACAAAACAATGCCATTGGGGAGCTCATTCTGGAACCAGCAGATGGCCCAGGATAACATGTAAAAGGAAAATTGTATTTTTACTTCACAATGCCGTTCGACAGCTCGTACTGTCTGAAGTCTTAAATTGACCATTGACTACTAGCAGTGGATAACGGCGCCGGTGGTGTAGTGGTAAGCGTGATTACCTCTCACCCCAGCAGGCCTGGGTTCAATCCCAGTCGGCGCCGCCGGGATGTTCTGAGGCATAACATCTCTGATCACGCCTTCCTTCGGATGGGAAGTAAAGCCGTTGGTCCCCGGTTCATGAGTTGATGGGTCGATAGGTAGGGTCCAGGTGTGGGAGCTGCCTTCCTGGCACGTCGGTAGCATTGGTGCTCAGCACGGAAAACAAGATCGACGGAAAAAACAAACCAAAGGAAAAAAAAAAAAAAAAAAATACTAGCAGTGGATGGGGAGGTTAGGTTAGGGTGTAGCAAGAGCACAACAACAACTCTTTAATGAACAAAATGACTGTCGACGTCAGCTCTGGAGCTGTTCGCCAGCACTTTTGTGCTCGCTAGTGACCATCAGTTAGTGCCATTTCCTGCATTTCAAATAAACAATAGCGACAGTGCGAATAAATTATTCTTATTTGAAAAGTTGCGCTTTTAATCAGGGTTCCAAAGCTATTTGCTATTTACAAAGCTATGTATTATTAATGAATTATTATTTATAAATTAAGAATGCCATTTAAAATTGTAGGAAAATGTTATAATGGAATGACAGGTTGGATTCGTCTGGGAATTGATTCATAAAGTTTTTGGATGGCTTCTAGTGGAATGTTGTATTATTCTTGGATCAGAAGATGTTCAAGCGTTTTCAACGACGATGGAGGAGGAAAAACGCTTCGAATACGAGCTTACAACGTCGACCAAAGTGGCTCAATTATATTTAGATCCGGCGACTGTGCTGGCCATGGCAGGTGTGTAAAGTCCTCGCCGTGTTCCGCACCACAGGTTCCCCCCAGAGCAACCTGTAACCCAGTCAAGAGCTCTTAGAAGATTTAAAATCGGATCATATTTGACGAAGTTACAACACTCCAAAAGTTGACCAAAAATTTGCCTATCCTAGTTATTTTAGATATGTAAAGTCCGATATTTTAGAAATTTTCTAAGAGTCCCAGAATTTTCAAGATTTTCTTGGTTACATGTAAATTTTTGTAAGGGCACTATGCCAAAAGCTACTGGTCCAAGCGGGTCTGGAGTGGAGGTCAAGGCTAAGAGACTATTATAGAGATTTGAGGAGAATTCCATGGAGATTTGGAAGAAAGTTTCAAGAATTCCTAGTAAAATTATCATGGGAATAAAATTCTCAGAATCGTGTGAACGGAATGCTAAGCAGAGTTTCAAGATAATTCCAGGGAAATTGCAAAGATTTTCTCAATGGCATAATGGGAAGAATTGCAAGGGAGTTCTAATGTGAATTCCATGGTATTTTCCATAATTTTGCAGCAAAGGCTGAAAATACCTTTAGTTAAGAAAACTAAACTTAATTTAGATCATTTAGTATGTATAGTACCTATATTTTAGAAGATTTCCAAGAGTTTCAGAATTTTGAAGTATTTATTGGTTACATGTAAATTTTTAGAAGGACACTACGCCAAAAGCTACTGGTCCGGGTGGGTCCATAGAGACTATTATAGCGATTTTGAGGACAATTCCAGGGAGATTTGAAAGAAAATTCCAAGAGAATTCCTAGAAAAAAAGTCAAGCGAATGGAATTCTCAAAATCGTTTGAACCGCATTCTAAGCTGAGTTTCAAAATAAATCCAAAGAGAATTTTTAAGGAAATTCCAAAAAGTTCGCTCAAGGGCATATTGAGAAGAATTGCAAGGGAATTCGATGGTGAATTCCAAGGGACCTTTCCATAAATTACAATAATTCAGCAGTCTTAGGTTAAGAATGTTGTACTTAAATTTAATAATATTTCAGAAGTTTTCTGAGAGTTTTCAAATTTTGAAGTATTTTTTGCTTACATCTAAAGCTTTGAAAGGGTACTATGCCAAAAGCTACTAGACCTGAAATGAAGGTCAAGGTTCTGAAGAAACTATTATAGAGATTATGAGGAAAATTCTAGGAATAATAAGAAGAAAGTTTCAAGAGAAGGGAGTGATCGCGGCGTAGTGGTTAACATTCATACCTCTCACGCCAAAGTCACGAATTCAAATCTCACTCCCGAACAAGTCACGAATAACCCAAGAGTGATAAAGTGTTTTTTTGTTTATTAATTTATTTGATAAGGCTCAACCGAATTAACTTTACAGAGCCGAGGATTCTTGGTCACTATACAATACATCTTAAAACTATAGTCAAAAGGTACAACACAACAAACACTTTATCTTCCGCTATCCAAAAAGCCTCCTCCATCAGAACTGGAGCCGCTTCCAGTAGTTTCATTGTATGGCAAATTGTTGTACGCCAACGAGGGTCAGAGCGCGTCCATTGCAGCAATGGACGCAAAACGTGGTCAGCACTCACACACTCATCACGAAACGGTTGCTTTTCAAAGTCGACGACGCATCGACCGAAAGAACTGCTGATGAAGAACAATGAGGAGGACCACACAATGGTTGCTGCCGAGAAAACAGACGATCGCGTAGCACACATCGAGAGTGGCCTGCTTTTGTCGACAGCCGAGTGAACACTCAAGAGTGATAAAGTGACTATAATAAAAAAAAGTCCCTAAAGAATTCCGAAGAGAATTCCAAGGAAAATTCAAAAACATTCTCGAGCGAAGAATTTCAAGGGAATTCTAATGTGAATTCTAAGGTATTTTGGAACAATATTTTTTGACTTCTTCTTCTTCTTCGCATTTCAAGCTTATTGCATATCGCATATTAGCTTATTGCGTGCTCTCAACTTAGTGTTCTAGATGCACTTCCACAGTTATTAATTGAGAGCTTTCGATGCCTGTACCATTTTTGCATTAGTAGACTTGTTTGGCAAATACAATCATACTTCTATGCCCAGGGAAGTCGAGAAATTTTCCAACCCGAAAAACTCCTAGACCGGACCGGGAATCGAACCCAGCCACCTCCAGCATGGTCTTGCTTTGTAGCTGCGCCTTTACCGACTGAGCTTAGGGAGGCCCCACACTGGACTATTGAGGCTAATTCCAAGGAGTGAACAATTCTGAGGATAATTTCTAGATAATTGTGCTAAAAATTTAAAATAAATTATAAGGTTTCTAAATAATATAGGACACATCAATGAATATTTCACGGGAATTAAAAAAATCATGCATAGAAATTTCAGCAAATTTGCAAAAATACGACGATAAAAGTAAAGTGAATTCCAAGAGTTTTCATGAGGGAACTCCTAAAGTAGATATGGAAATTCTGAAAGAAATTTTAACATGATTCCAATGAGATCCTTGAGAAAATACCAAAGATATCCTAAGACAAGTGCTAAAGAATTAATTTAGTTAATTCAGACCTAGGGAATTTCGGAAGACTTCGTACATAAAAATTTATAATCCAGGATTAAGAAGATGTTTCAAGATATTGAGACTTCGATTGAGAATAAATGTCATGATCCTGGACTTAGAAAAATGTAAATATTTTGAGGGCTAAACATTTTCCTGAAAAATATATGAGGTGATACTCATTTCAGCTTAAATAACGATTTTCGGAATAATAAAACCAAAAGATGGTATGATGACATGTTTTACTTGTAACTTACAAGAAGAGGTTACAAAGTATGCGTTTGAAACATAAAACCTGTAAATTTTACTTTCTATGAGGGAGGCAACCATGGTCATATGTAGCCTATATTCGACTCGGATCCGACGACCATTGATTTCGAATTCCGTTGGTGAAAAATTTTGGATCTTATTATCCACATGCTCTTTGAGGGTAACTTCAGTCGTCTCACTAGCCAACTGAATTCGCACGGGTCAGCAGTATCTTGTTGAGGATGGTAAAGGGTTTGTTAAGGATGGTAAACAGTTCACCACCGCTTTAGTTTCACTCTATTCTAACCAAAATTTATATTGACAACTGGAGTAAACTAAGCACACAAAGTGCTTGTCTTAGAAAATGTTTTGTTCAAATTAATCATTTTTTTGTTAATGCATACATACAGAAAATTTCCTTTTTGTTCACGGATGAGTTTGATAATATCTGTTTCTATAATCCGTAATTTACCGTTCATAAATGAGGAGGCAGGGTTATTTTTATATAGAAAAAGGCCAAACACGTGAACATTCAACGTGCCCTTATTCACTCATTTATGAATTGGCGCTAACCAAACCTTCACTACTTTGTAGTACAGAGTCTAAGCTTTAAAAAGAGTACTTGGTGCTGTGTCCCGGTTTGCCACCTTCTCCCCTATATGCAGCTGAAATTAAGGAAAAATAAATGTAAAAAGTACTATAACTTTGAAAGGGACGATTTTAGCCACATACTGTCTCGAGCAAAAACATGTATTTGTATGTTGTTTACGTTTTTTTAGAACATTGTTTACTTAAAAAACTGTTATAAAAAAAGTTATACTGAAAAAATTGAATTTAAGGGGGTTTCCATCAAAAAAGCTTCATATCTTCACAAGTATTCGTCATACAAATTTGATGTTTTCAGCAAAGTTTCATATTTTTATGAGTACTACAACTTTGCTGAAGAAACTACTCTTCTATCTCTTTTGTGAAAAAAGTTATTTTTTTTATTTTTTTAATAGTATGCCATGACAAATATTGATATTCGTCATAATATGTGCAATGTTTTTGTGAACAATTCTTTTGAAGACAGTTTTTGGATTAAGTCAACGGTTTGACCACAAAAAAATTAAGTTCACCAAATTGGCATCTCCGACCACTGTGTGGTGGTATGGTAGAGTTAATTTTTTATCATTTTATGAACATTTCAAACGCTTTTGATGATTTCAAAATAGTTTTAGTAATCGGAGGGAATCTTTTGGATACCTCAGAAATTCGAAAAAAAAAAATCATTACCATCAATTGCATTTAGTGATGAGTGTAAAAAAATAAGATTAAGAGTGAAGTGACTTACTGCTGTTGGAACAATTTGTGCAAGCCGGCTCAAAATTTGGTCAGATCCATCTATTTTATGAGCTTTAATATGCCAGTACATCACATGAAATGCATTTATAAATGCTATAATTTGAAAACTATAAATATATGACAGGGCATCGTTTGCTGGATTTTCAATGTACAGTTGGTGCGGTAGTTCTTCTTCTCCTTCTACCACTGCACAGATAGTGCGAAGAAAGGTTTCTATGTGATGCATTGCTGTACCTGTTGTGAACATTAGTACATCCTTTTCCTTAAACTTGTTAAGGACGCCCTGTTTTTCCTCAAAAGTTATCCTTTTCAAAGTAGTGATCTTCAAAACATAAAAGGCATTAGATTTTAGAATAGATTTGAAAAAAAATCAGCACTAATATTTCAAAGGGGTGTAATTGCTGTTGTAAACATTGGTTATTGCCGCTGATTTCTAAAAAATAGCTCACCCCTCCTAATTAACAGTGCTAGCTGGTAGAGGATGTATTCTCCCTTAAGAAAACGATAAAGATTTGGACATAGGGGAAATGCAGGTAATGTCGGCCTAAGTGTCTCTAATTTGGGCCCATACATAAATTCAGCAATCGACTAAATTTTCAATAGCAATAAAAAATATCCATTAATAACGTCCCAATGACGCAAATTTTTAGCGATGGGCCCAAACTTAGATCCATAGGCCAACATTAGAGACATTTCCCTTATTATAGTATTTGACTACGACACATTTTTGAGATTTGTGCATTATAAAATCCTCAATTTTCCTAGATTTAGAAAAAGAAATTAAGATCCCTGATTTCACGCTGAAAAAAATGAAGGCTTTGGAACTTGAAAGTTCTTCTAACAATTTAAAGATTTTTATAGGCTTCTGCCGAGAATATTCCTTTGAAAATGTAGGGTAAATTTTTAATTAATTTAAAGTGTTAATTCAAAGGAAACACTGAGGAGGATTCTTACAAAATCCTGGGAAAAATTCGAAAGGAGCTCTGTCCAGATTCAGAGAATATTTTGAGATATAGACCTAAAAAATTCTGCGGCAAATTCCAAGGTATCCTCAAATCCTTAAAGAAGAAAGGAGTTATGAATTTTGAGGTGGTTCTGAAGAGACTTTTATTTGAATCGTGAGAACGATACCAGATGAATTTCGAAGGTAACTCAAAGAGATTTATTAACAGAATTGAAAGGGTGTTCTGAGGATAATTTCAAAGGAATACTGAAGAAGATTAAAAAAAAACTTCAAGGGATTTCCGAAAAAAATATCAGAAGGATCATATTCTGAGGGTAGTTCAAAGAAAATTGAGCACAATTTAAACTTAATTCTACGGAAAGTTTAAAGAAAATGCAGAAGGAAATCGCAAGGGATTTCTGAGGAGAGTTTCAAAGGATTTCTGAGGAGAGTTTGGAGGGTTTCTGAGAAGCAAAAATGAGAAGAATTTCGAAGGAATTTTATTATTTAAATATGTAGTTGGAAAGGAATTTCAAGGTAATTCTTAGGAGAATTTCTAGAGAATTTCAAAATATTAAAAATTTCAAGATAATTACGAGGAGAGTAACTAGAGGATATACTGGAAAATTTAAGAAGGATTTCTTGATAATTATGAATATGATAGGGGAAATGGATGTTATGCCGGCCTAAATGCCCCTAATTTGGACCCATACATTCAGCAATCGACTTAATTTTCAATAGCGACCAAAAATATCCATTAGTACCGTCCCAATACCGGTTCAACTTGATAAAATTGATAAATAGCAGATTTTTAGCAATGGGCCCAATCTTAGATCCATAAGCTAACATTAGAGCCATTTCCCCTAGTTTGAATATGGCATTACCGAAAATTAATCGAATTAATCTTGAAGAAAATAGATTTTGGATATGAATTTGATTAATTTAATACTAAATTAATTGGAAAAGTAACACATAAGTAGATAATGTTGACATCTGACATCAGAAATTATGACTAATTATTAAGTTTCATTTCGTAAACTTTAAAATAAGTTTGTTTTAAAAATTGCTGGTGCTGGTGGTGCACTGGTATGCGTGACCGCCTCTCACTCCAAAGAGGCTGGGTTCAATCCCAGTCGGCGCCGTCGGGATTTTCTGAGGCAGAACATCTCTGATCACGCCTTTCTTCGGAAGGGAAGTAAATACTTTGGCACTCTTTTATCTACCTCGAATTTTTGAAAACAAACAATTTACTTCTGAGCAGGGCTGGCAAATGTCATTTTCAATGAAATATTTCACGCGATATTTACAGAGATCGGATGAGAAAACGATGATAGAGATTTTCTTCAAAATCTCATCGAATTTTTTGTCATGACAGAACGTGACAGTGTTTTGATCATCGTAATTACTAGCTTATTTATTGCTTTGAAAGTTACTTGTACCGAGGGAATCTTAATAATAAATTCACTCTACCGATTACATACTTAAATTAATCTAAATCAGTTAGAAATGTCGATGTCAAAACCACGTTTTTTTCAATTTCCAAGTGTTCATGGTAGAAATATTCAATAAGCTTCCTTTTTTAATTTATATTTTTCGGTGAATTGTATGTGAATTATTGCCCATAACATATAATTATGCAAAGTTTCATGCAAATCGGAGAAGGCCGAGACAAAAAAGAATATTTTTAAGCTATTAAGGTCGTTTGAAAACTGTTCGGACTTGGTGATTAATTATAATCAAATCACTATAAAATCAAGAACCGAGAGCGAAATCAAAATTAAATTCCAACCCAGCTTATATTCAAACGCATTCAACCCATTCATCAAACTCTTGTCACGCTACTGCTGCACATTACTTTTCCCAGGATAATGAAATCGCAATAGAACGGTAATATTTTAAAATGAAATACCTGAATCCGGCACATCTTACTCGATGACATTCCACCGCCGGAAGCGTCGTCGGCGCATCGTTTGAAGAAATTTCAGCAAATGGAAAACTGTCAGCATTGGCAGCATCTGTGGGGGAGACTCTCGAATGTTCGCTACAATAAATAGACTGACAGACAGTGACTGCAGTGACAGTGACATTTATTGGCATATTCCGCTTTCAAAATTATCTCACATCCAGCAGCAGTGCAACTATGGTTCCCGTTTGGTCTGGAGCTGCTGTGGTTTTCCCTGGGACTTTTGGATCTCCACATTGTACGTGCAGCATCCGTTTTCTCGGAAGGATGTGGCTGCCTTCATTCGATACCAATGCACTGTGGGCCAGAAAGGAAAATTTGGCACCAAGTCGAAAACAGTTTTTCCAACTCAATCGGCATTTTTCTACTACTCAATCAATCTTGATAGGTTTCCGAAAAGAATTATGAGGTCATTTTGCCCCTAATTTGGACCCATACATAAATTCAGGGTATTGGACCCTTGCAACTTTTGTTTACAAAAGCTTATGGGCCATTTTCAAATGTTACTCGTGATTTCATAATTTTTTCGGCAACTTTGTTTTTGATTTTCAAATAACTCGGAAACAGCTGTGGACCTTGGGCGTCTTCGGAAGAACTCATTTTTTTCAAGATAAACATCTTTTCTCGTTACATCAAGTTTCCACAATGTCAGAGTAAAAAGTTAGATTTTGGAGCCATCTATGCGGATGAGTTGCAAACTATCGGTTTAAACCAATAGATAGTTTTCGTTATAGCGCTTTTTGCAATATAATGTTAACATAAGGCTTCCAAGTTTCCCGCTCTTTAAATTGCAAAAAGGTCCCGTATCGGGCATGTTGGTCACTTGGCAAGTCTCGGAAACGCTTCGTTTAAGAGATATTGGGTTTGTCGATCAAATTGCATTTCTGGTCCACTGTGCAATGTCAGCTACCTTTGAATATTGCAGATGGTATACAAACAGAGCAAACCGGGTTGTCTTCAAGTATCGCCAGAGGACCGCAGTCGTCTCTTCTATGCAAACTCGAAAACGGTGGCAGGCAGGATGTCGTGGGCGATTGCAGAATCGGGAAGAACAAAAGAAAACATCATTTATCTTTGTTTGGATAGGGAATAAGGATCGGAGGAAGGGAACCGACGGGTTGGAGTTCTTCTGCTACCATGGCACATGTGAATAAGAAATGAGTGAATGAAGGGGGGAGAGGAGGGTCTATACATTTCCAAGAGGTGGTTTTATTTTGTGTCCTGGAAACCGTTCGTCCATCCATAGGAACGAACACACGTCTGAAGGATGCTGCTGCTGGTCCAGTACCTGACACAATGGAGTTTGATGAAGGATTTTCAGTTCGTATAATGCGATATCATGAATAAATATCATCCAAGGCAGTTGACGTGACGATGCGTTTAGTGAAATGGTATGAAACGTGTTTATAATTTGCTTATAGGAGATATCGAATTCTGCAGCTTAGGGGTATTCCTAGCAAGAAATGATCCTATGTTGGATCCTAAATAGCTGCTTCTTTCATGATTCGAGCAGTCATTCACTATTGTTCGATATATTTCCTTTTGATGCTTAAGCTAGTTCTTAGAAATCTATGTTGATTAATCTCTAATTTCGTTTCAAAGTTCATTAATTACAAAAGTTTCGTACCATTTTGGCTGTAGATCATCGCCAATCCCGTTAATAAACAGCTTACTTAAGTAATATTGTTTCGTTCTGTTGAAGGTTATGTTATTAGAAAAAAAATAGCTTCGTGTGACCTTCCATGACCAGGATTTTTCAAAAAGTAACTTACAAATTTAAAAGATGCCAAGGCCAAAGGCTGAAAATCTCTATAAGAAAGCAACACAAAATTAACTTTCAAATTTAGTATATATTCAGGGGGAAAGTGACTGCGAATTCGATTTCATTTTTTTATATAAATCGACCCCAGAGCTTATATAGCTACTCAACAGCTGCCAGTTCCCACACTTCGAGTTGTAGGACTGAAGCAGAGTGCTACCCTCAGGGTACCGTATGAACCATCGTCGATAAAATTGCACCACTTTGACGGCGACGACGGCGATATTGCGGGACGGAATATGTGACAGCTGGTGAAAGGAAAACAGTCACAATTGCACTTTTTTTTTCATTTCCAGCAGAAACCGCTTGAAAATAGGTACACATTGTACAAAGTCGAACCAAGCGGGGAAGGGTGGCAGACAGACGCAAATGCTAAATTGAATGCTGTGCAAACAGTCTGCCGTTTCTGGGGGCGATTTTCCCGGAAAATTACTACCCTACTAAGCGCGTGCGACTGTTGGTGGTAGCAGGCAGATCTGCACGGCACTTTGAATGCAATCTCGAATAAAAAAAATATACCTACACTATTTCAGTTCGGATATGATATCGCAGAGTGTGATGGCGGAAAATGATACGTTTTCGACGAATCTCGCTTTTCCACTTTGCCACCATTAAGCTTTCACCCCTTTTATGTATAGTGGCTGTTTGATGCACTGTGCCCGGAAGGCCGGCGCAATATATAGTTTGAAACAGGATACGTTTTGATTCGCTTGGCGCACTGTGGGAAGTCTGGGTGGGCAAAAATTGGGTTTAAGCGTTTTAAGCTCAACTTCTGAATCCGAATTGACTGCTTAATCACGAAATCTACTTATCGTTAATTTTGAATTTCGACAAGAAAACCAGCCATGAATCGCCCACCATCAGCTCCGGTGTGTATCTCAAATATGCCCGCGACCGATGTTCATTGTAATTGAATTCTAACTCCATTTTCATACCACCGACTCCCACCCTCCCGAATGTAGGGTATATGTATCGCGTGTCATCTGCGGGTCTCTGCACCCGGGGAAACCACACGTACCGTCGACGGGTTGAAGTGCGTAATTAAACAGATGACAGCTTGCATCCAGTCTGGCCCGGTTTTGGTTGGCATCTGGAGAGCAATTTTCCCAGAACCTCCGGAAAAGCTTTCGGTCGTGTAAGCCTCCCAGGCTGACAGTCGTCAGAGCGGCAATAAATGGGTTGGATTGCCGAAATTGTTCATTCGATATTTTACCCAAATGGAATTATTCGATCGATGGTGGTGGCGAAATAAAGTCTGGGAAGGTGACACATGTGAGATTATGGAACCGTTTCAGGTTTCGATTCAAAGCTTATCCTAGAAATCGTCAGTTCATTAGGAATTTAAGGTTTGAAAAATGAGCATAGCGAAAGTAGAATATTTTATATGATAAGATTTTTAATTTTGAAAAAAGAAAATAAAATCATCATAACTATAAATTTTGAGTTTTCAGTTATAAACCTATAAAAGATGTTTAAACGTTAGGAATCCTGATTAATATTCCTACTGGTGAAAAGTGGCTTTTTCGGGTAATATTAAATAGTTTCAGTTCATATTTTGATCTCTACCGCAGGGGAAGCCGGAACATGCCTGAATGTTGCCAATGACAGACAACCAATATCAGGGAATAAATAAATAGGAAAATAAGGGTGCAGTTATGTAACTATTAATAAATTGTTAATAGCTGCGTCGATTATCTGAAAATGTTGTGCAACTTCATTAAACTATTTTTTTTGGGATTATTTCCTAAAAATTTCTGTCTTCAACAAAGTTGTCCGAAAATATTTTATCCAACTTAGTTAAATAGAATCAAAATCAAACTTTTGACACATTACTGTATTAATTGTCCCAAATGAAGTTCCAAATGTGATTGATTTTTATTGCCTGACTAGCTACGGGACCAAAGCATTTCTTTGATTTTTGTTGGTCGGAAAGGGTCTGACTTTGGTTTTTGTTGATATTGCACGCCTATTGATTTTTACTTCTTAGGGGCTGTTCATTAACTACGTAGACGTTTTTAGGATCCTCCCTCCCCCTGCGTAGATAATTGTCCATACTTCATTTTTAAAATTTGTATGGGCTGTGGATAATTGCCAAACATCCCCCGCCCCATAAACTGTCTGCGTAGTTTATGAACAGCCCCTTATAAATGGAAATACAGTGAACTCTCTTCAACTCGATATTCAAGGGACCATCAAGTTATAAAATTATCGAGTTAGTGTACATCGAGTTGTGGAATGTTGACTGTAGTAAAAATATTATTACATAAAATAAAATAAAATAAATAAAATTAAAAATTTAATAAAATTAATAAAATAAATAAAATAAGAGTAATAAACTTAATAAAATTCAAGCAATAAAATACTAAAAAGAAAAAAGAAATTGAATAGAGTGAATATATTGAATATAATGAATTCAATTGATCAAATTAATAAAATCAATAAAAAAAATAAAAATGAAAAATAAAATGAAATTCATGAAATGAACAAAATAAGAAAAATAAATAAATAAAATAAATAAAACAAAGAAAAAAACTAAATAAAATAAATAAAACAAAGAAAAAAAAAATAAAAAAATATATAAGAAAATTAACAAAAAATAAAATAAATAAAATAAACAAAATATATAAATAAATAAAATAAATAAAATTAAAATGTTTTCCTAATATGGTTTAGTATCGCAATTAATTAAAATAAATAAAAAAAGGAGAAAAAAGAAAATGAATAAAATTAATAAAATGAATAAAAAAAGTAAAAAAGAAAAAGAGAAACTGAATAAAACGAATAAAATTAATAAAATTAATGAAATAAATGAAATGAAAAATGTAAATAATAAAAAAAAAATAAACAAAAAAAATAAAAATAAAATAAATGAACGAGAAGAAATTAAAACAAAAAAAAAACAAATAAAATAAATCAAATAGGCGAAATTGCGCTGATGTTGTTCTATGGATCTAAGAATGGGCCCATCGCTAAAAATCTGCTATTTGTGTCATTGGGACGGTACTTATGGATATTTTTGGTCACTATTGAAAATTTAGTCGATTGCAGAATTTATGTATGAGCCCAAATAAGGGGCATTTTGGCCGATATTACATCCATTTCCCCTTGATAAAATAAATAAAATAAATCAAATAAATAAAATTAATAGAATGAACAAAATAAAAATAAATAAATAATATAAACAAAATAAATGAAATAAATAAAATAAATAAAATAAATAAAATAAATAAAATAAATAAAATAAATAAAATAAATAAAATAAATAAAATAAATAAAATAAATAAAATAAATAAAATAAATGAAATAAATAAAATACATAAAATAAATAAAATAAATAAACTAAATAAAATAAATAAAATAAATAAAATAAATAAAATAAATAAAATAAATAAAATAAATAAAATAAATAAAATAAATAAAATAAATAAAATAAATAAAATAAATAAAATAAATAAAATAAATAAAATAAATAAAATAAATAAAATAAATAAAATAAATAAAATAAATAAAATAAATAAAATAAATAAAATAAATAAAATAAATAAAATAAATAAAAATAAAAATAAAATAAATAAAATAAATAAAATAAATAAAATAAATAAAATAAATAAAATAAATAAAATAAATAAAATAAATAAAATAAATAAAATCAATAAAATAAATAAAATAAATAATATAAATAAAATAAATAAAATAAATAAAATAAATAAAATAAATAAAATAAATAAAATAAATAAAATAAATAAAATCAATAAAATCAATAAAATAAATAAAATAAATAAAATAAATAAAATAAATAAAATAAATAAAATAAATAAAATAAATAAAATAAATAAAATAAATAAAACAAATAAAATAAATAAAATAAATAAAATAAATAAAATAAATAAAATAAAAATAAAATAAAAAAAAAATAAAATAAATAAAATAAATAAAATAAATAAAATAAATAAAATAAATAAAATTAATAAAATAAATAAAATAAATAAAATAAATAAAATAAATAAAATAAATAAAATAAATAAAATAAATAAAATAAATAAAATAAATAAAATAAATAAAATAAATAAAATAAATAAAATAAATAAAATAAATAAAATAAATAAAATAAATAAAATAAATAAAAATAAATAAAATAAATAAAATAAATAAAATAAATAAAATAAATAAAATAAATAAAATAAATAAAATAAATAAAATAAATAAAATAAATAAAATAAATAAAATAAATAAAATAAATGAAATAAATAAAATAAATAAAATAAATAAAATAAATAAAATAAATAAAATAAATAAAATAAATAAAATAAATAAAATGAATAAAAAAAATAAAAAAAATAAAAAAAATAAAAAAAATAAAAAAAATAAAATAAATAAAAAAAATAAAATAAATAAAATAAATAAAAAACTAAAATAAATAAAATAAATAAAAAAATAAATAAAATAAATAAAATAAATAAAATAAATAAAATAAATAAAATAAATAAAATAAATAAAATAAATAAAGTTAATAAAATAAATAAAATAAATAAAATAAATAAAATAAATAAAATAAATAAAATTAATAAAATAAATAAAATAAATAAAATAAATAACTCCCTGACGATAATTGCAAACTTATAGTTTAAGGAAGTTGCACAAACATATTCAGTAAACCGTCGCTTCAAGGGAAAATCGCAATATCTTCCGAAACCTGAAATGAATTCCCAGCCGAAAATTGAATAAACAAACAATCTTTTATTTATTGATTTAAACATCATAAACATTTATCCTTTTTGCAGATTCTTGAAAATTTATCCTAGTATAATTATTGTTAAGATTTTGCATCGATGAAGATCCTAAGACTAAAGTGGTAATTTTTATACGATAAAATGAGGAGATGTAAGTATAGAGTTGATAGTTCCGTTAGAGTACGACAGTGTGAAAATTGTATATAGAGAGTAGAAAGCGAGCAAGGACAACTTTGAGGAAGGTACGAATCGGGTTGATCATCTCTCTTTACCAAGTTCCCAAGTTGCAAAAAAAAATATTTCATAATAGAAAGGAGCCTGAATCAAAGATATTATTCTTCAAAAGCAAGCACACGTCCAGTCCAATTCACTTCAAATATGTTTTAACCTGTTCTAACGGACATTTTTAACGATTTAAAGCGTGTTTACTCTACCGAAGGAGAACGGGAATTGGAGAAAGCGTGCGTGCGATAATTTGATTAAATTTGATTTTGCATTCGTTTTTACTTGGTAACAAAAGATAAGTGAAAACAAACTTATTTCAGATATGTGTTTCATATTATTAGATATAGAAGCTAACGAAAAATTCATTCCATGTTGAACAACCGTTTGGAACTTTATTTGAACCGAAATAGTAAAATTGACAACTTACTGTTTTTCATATTCCGTAGATAGTGGTAGATTGATTGGGGATTGGAATTTCAGAGTTCAGATACCTAATTTTCTAAGAACTCATTAGTCGACACTAGATCATAAAAGTTGATTCCCCCTCATCTAATAATAAATAGTGAAACAGCTCCCTTCATCAAAATGTTCATCATCGAATTATGGTGAATGTAATTTCCGCCCAAAGGGTCGGCCCAATCCATTAGCTTTCACCACTCTGCTTTTACTGTAATCAATTACTGATTTACATTAGTCAGCTCACTTCATTATCGTGCTAACAATGATGCTGGCTGGTGATTGGACAGGGCCCATTCTACGACCACAGCCGATTTGAGAACAATGGTACATATTGTTCGAATTCGAACAAATCATGGAATTAGGGGCCGTCCTCCAACTGCGTGGACACCGTACAAAATCTCCAATCCCCTCTACCTGAACTGTCTACGTTGGTTTACAAACAGCAGCCCGGTAAGAGACGCTCTATATTTCAAGCTAGAAAATCCCCCGTGCAATTTGAATTCATCCCCATGTATCATTTATTAAAGCCTCGAATCTACGAACCGATAGAGGAGAAACTTGTGCCGGCTCGAGGCGAAACACGTCGTCGTCGTTGTCGTGCTCCGTGGCGAAACAAAATGTGTGACAAACGAGGCGCTTAAGTGAGGAAAAAGAGCTTTGTATTCCAAGATGGTCGGTAGGTTGGATCGGCTACTAGGGGAGGAAAATCAATTTATCGTTATCCGGTTCCGGGGTGACGTGCTGCCTCTTGCCGAGATTTTTTGCCAGACGACGATGCGGTCAGTTTTGCTGCTGAAAGCAACCAACAAACTCTGTGATGCACACATGTGGGTATTTGTATAGATTATAGACACGAACATAGGCGAAAGCACGGTTTGAGCTTCACTCACATTTAGCTGGACTCTGGCTCCTGGTTAGTTCGATTAAATTGTGGGCACCGGACAGAAAACAAGCATCGAGAGGATTCCATTTAGATAGGATTGTTGTTGAAGGTTCTGGAAGAGTTGTGTCCTTTTTGTGTTTCATTCCACCGGTTTCCGTTTATTGGAGTTTAATTGTTGGTCACACGTAGATTTACCAGTTGCCTGGATTGTCCGGAGTTGTGCAAAAGGTTATGGTTCTATCCAGTGAGTGGAGATTTTATATGCTAAAGGTAATGGAGATCGTTTATTTAGGAGGGGGCGAAATTGGTACATTGTTTGTTCACCTCCTCTAAATTCGGCAGTGTTGGAGATCCATTTGACGAAACACTGAAAATAAAATTGATTTTTACAGAGGCGAAAATTCTAAAAATTTGATTTTAGCATTTTAAACAAATTTGCAAGAACCAAACGCCAAAAATTCAATTCGAACATGTATAAAAATTTCATGTATCCCTTACATCTTCATCACCATAATCACCAGCCCAGACCATCAGCCCAGACTGTCGTCCAGGGACTTTCCCAAGGGGAGTGGGTCAGTAATCGTAAAAGTTTCGTCGTCCGTCGACCAACCGATGACCGAAGAGAAGCCAATTTCGGTTCGTTATCCTACCCTCGCAATTCCTATGATGACAACGATGATGATGATGGAAATTATGAGTCCAATGTGTGTGTGGCTTAAAGTTATCCCCACTGGATCATGTGGCACGTTTGCAGCCATCCATTATCCGTCTGGACACAAAGTGAGCATCCGCAAGGACGACAACATTCTAATTGCTTCGCTTCTAGCTTCCATTAGATTCTTTAATTAAAAAAGTTTAATCTGTTAATTTTTCGATTTACCCAACTTTCCGAAAAACCAAGAAGAAATTATAGTCTAATTAGCTTTCGCCTGTTTGTCACCGTCTGCTTTGAATTCTGCCTAGGCGAAAGAAAATCTTTTTCTCCAAATCTCCAATTCCACAATCCCTTCAACGACAAAAGAGCAAATCACTTCCATTTGTTCCAACTTCCACCGGTATCCTTGAAGCCGTTTCGATTTCCCAATTCAACGCGAGTGAGCGAAAAGCAGTATCAATGTCGGCATCTTCGGGGCATGAAAGGATAAAGAATGTTGCACTCTGCAGATTCAATTTCTGCATCAACCAAGCGAAAGCAAACAACAATGCTTTTGGGAGAGGGAAGCGGGTCTAGGAACGGAAATCCGATTTTCTATAGACCACCCACTATCGGAGGTTTCGGAATATCAGGCTAGCTGGTTGGATTGCCCGAAGAAAGTTGATAATGAATAGTTGAACCGGTTTGATTTGCGACGCCGCCGATACAAGTTTAAATCGGTAATGACGAACCGGGTTTTGCTTAGATTGATCAGAACGGATTCTGAAGCAAAACTGAAAGGTCAATTGATACGTATTTTCCAACTGGTAAACCAAGAAACAGTTAAACAGTCCAAATCGAGTCGGTTATTGTGATCAATCTTAGGCGTAACTGGTAGCTCTCCTACGCATGCTAACACTACCATCAGATAGGGGCAATTTTCCCCTACCTGCTAGTGGTGTTAGTAAGCGTGTGCGAGCTACCAGTTCCGCCAAATCGACGATCAAATGCATTGGTTACAAAAGCTGATACGCCCCTTTGAAAAAATAATCGAGATTTATAAAAGCTCAATCTCTGTGTGTAACGCACCTAGAAAACCAGACGCAGCAACAACAAATCATGTAACGGTTAATTAGCCACTCGGCTCCGTTTAGCTTCAAGAGACATTGAGCCTACTTTATTCGGTAGTCTACCATGGAACAAAAAATTGATTAACCGATAGGGTGACCGGTAAATCCATGATTTTTTCATTGTCAAAGATATGCCCAGGAACCGATTAACCGATGGAAGACACTTCTGCCGGTAGTCACATGTAGGAGGCCACATACCTTAACATGTATGGGCTTGGTAGTATTGAATCTGAGAATGCATGGACTTTTTTCGGTTTTGCTCGATTACACAAAAACAGCGGCAGTTATCCCTAACATTTATGTAGGTACTGGCAAAAGCGAATAATTTTTGCGCATCCACTGGTAGTACCCGTTTTTCAGATAAATTAACGAATCATCGATTTTTCCCATACTGGAAAAAATTCCTGAATGCCATCTGTGAGAAAAATGCTAGAACTAGCAGCTTTGCAAATGGTTTATTTGATATAAAGAAAGAGAGAAGGGAAGTAATTTCCATTTAATTCCACTTTGATTGCTTATCCTTGACAGATACACGTATTTCATTACGTTTTACATTATACACAGACTTATTCAGTGTCTTATAGTATTTAATACTCGACTGGTTAATTTGAAGTCTATGATTGTCTAACTAAGTTTTTTGCTTGATAAAAGACGAAATTATATGGGTAAAATGAAAATGCATCTACGAGTAACGAATTTACCATTTCATAAGTTGTTGTAGAATCCTTAACACATTGAACGAACCAGGGATCGTAATTTTCACCTATTTGAGAAGAGAAACATGAGTTTTCACTTGCTAGAAAAAATAGATGAGAATGTGAGAAACAGTTTTCGTGAGAAGAGCAACAGCGATTTCGATTTTTCGGATAGGTTGAGTAGCCGATAAATCGTGTATTTTTCAGTGAATCCTCCTAGCTCTATTCTGACACGGCATGTGAGAGCAGTGGTAGTTTAAAAGAAACGCACCGGTTAAAATTCATCCTAGTAGGCTTGGCATTTATTTTTCGTTCTTCGTATTAAATCGTATTCGCATTGACGGCATTGGCTCTTCACATCAAGCTTCACACACCGAGTGATATTGAAGTTTTCAGTGGAGGGAAAGCGTAAGGAACAGTTTTTCACGCACAAAATGACAGTTGTTTATGGGATTTTACATTGGCTTAAAGAGCTATAGTACCGCCATCAACACCAATTGCAGGTTGCATTTTCGTTGGTTTTCGGAGAGAGATATTTTCGCATTATACATGAGAGAGGATAATGAATTAAATAATAAGTATCCAAGACACGACCGTAGATTTGACGTAGGATTACGAAAGATAATTTGGTGTCATGTCAGTCAAGTCACTGCAAAAGTATTGTAAATATTAAACTGATTTCTTACCTCGTTATCAGTGAGAATTCTGTTTTCTAGGTACTCTGTCGGTGTCCTGGATGATATGTCTTGGATACAAGCTCTTACTTGTACTCTTTAGTTTACTATTTTATCAGTCATTTGTGGTCCTGAAAGGACCGATGGGTTGGAAGCATGGAAGCCACTTTAGAACAATGCTTTGGAATTTTTTCCTCGATGTGCTTGGAGACGATAGCGGTGCGGAAATGCAATAGGTATTACGGAAAACTCATAAATCACAAAAACTCACCGGACGGTACCTACGTTTATGCATTTTGATGCTAATTTTAAGCCCCCTCTACTCTATTAAGAGAATTCGGCAAGATATTTTTTTTTGGCATAATTCTCCTAGCTTTATATTTTTATCAAAAGGCATAAAGATAGGTACTGTTTGGCATGCTCAGTGCTTGGTATCAATATTCGGCGACTGTGTTAGGGAAACCACTTTTCCCATCATGGAAACTCCTCGTTTTATGATAACAAAATTACGCATTTTCGTACACAAAACGCACGGAATTTTTGTCTTATTCAATAGATAATAAAAAAGCGAAAATTGATTGGAGGAATTTCTGTGTTAATATTTTTCAATCGCGATATATTCATGATCTACCATCTACCATATAAATTTGAGTTTTTGTGATTTTTCTAGGGTCCTAGAGAAAGCCTTACCTTAGTTTGAAGTGTTTCTGGCTAATTGACATGGCCATGTGGTATTGGGTCATTGCGAGAATTTGTTCCACTTCAATACTGTTACGCATTTGACCACACAAGTTTGGTTGCTGGGTACATTATCAAAAAGCTAACCCCTAAATGATGTGGCTGGCAGCAAGGCAAGCGAACGTTCAATGAAAATTAACTCTTAAACAGCAGTAATTTAAAATGGTCCTGAAAAGGACCGTTTTGTCGTGATGGTTTACTAAAGCTGAGCTATTAGGGTGTTCAACACGGATGAGCATGTATGTTGTTTGACACGAGTGTGATGCGCTTGACATAGATGGCCCACAGCGGCTCACGGCGAGCAACTGAATTCGATCAGCGGTTGAGGGCAGCCTTGATAGCTAGCTGCTTGCGGGGAGCCTTTCGTTGTGTTCTGGAGAACACCACCACTCACCACACGCGGTGATTGAAAGAACACCGTTCGGTGAGACCTTATGGAATTCAATTTTGAAATCTGTGTTAGGGAAAGCGCTTTTCGCAGGCAATTGGTGATAATTTTAATTATCATAACAACAGTTGCAATTTTGAAAAGTGATAATGTCTTCATTTTAACAGATTCGTAGAAAATTTTTCTATCGATTGGCGTATTAAGAATTAAAATCCATCATCTCTGGATCAAAATCAGACCACTTGACCACAGAAATTGCAACCCCAATGTTGCCTTAAAAATACATGGAATTTTAGATTTAAACTTATGGTAACTGACATCCGATTGATGACCTTGACAAGTCTCCCGTCACTTTTGAAATAGACCAATCTACATTGATAGATTCTCTTTATCGACACTCTATTTCGTTGATAACTTGGCTGCATTCATATTACGGACTAATTTTTCTACATAGTCTATTAACAAAAACTATTATTAAGCGTATTAGACGATAATAACAGCTGAACATGTTTTTGGAGCCGTGTTATTAACGAAAGAGAAAGTCGATGAAGAAAATCGGTCAATTTGAAAGTTAACGCAGGAAGTGTCCAGAAAATACTCTTTAACTTGAACTCATGATTATTAAAAAAACTTATCAAAAATGCTAATATTTCTGATATTTTAAAATTTACCGAATCGTATTTGAAATCGCGGTTAATCCACGTGAACGTTCGAAATATTGGTCATTCCAATCAAACGGTATCAGTTGAAGAGAGATTATTCCGAATGTCACACTGAGTCGTGTAAAAAAAATAAGCTTATTCTAGTTTACTTGGCTGAACAAATTTCACATGTTTAAAGCTTTTCTGAGGTGTCTTGAATTCTGTTTAGGTTATTATTTATTATTTATTTAGTATAGTCACTTTAACCATTTTAGGTAATTCGTGACTTGTCCGGGGATAAGATTTGAACTCGTGACCTTTAGCGTTAGAGGAATGGATGCTATCAACGCCTGAATAGCTCTAACGTATCCTGAACTTTTCTGAGGTTCAGAGAGCTTCGAAGAGGTTGAAACAACTTCAGAGATGTCCAACGAGCTCCACACGAGTGCATACATCTTTAATGGTGTTCAAGGAACTGATAAGATCGTGAAAGTTTTGATAAAATTTAGAGCTTTCAAAGTGCAGGCGGTTTGGATCTATAGAAATGTTCTGAAAACACTCCTTCAGGAGATTACATTAAACTCTGCGCTTTAAAAAAAATGCTTTTCTGCTAGTTGGTAAGGCTCAAATGTTTTCTAAACTCTACGGAGCCGATTAATAAAGAGATTTTTTCAAGGAAATAAAAATTTAGGGTTTGTATTTAAGTTCATTTCTTCCCGAGAGCTGACTACTTTCTTCTTACTCTTTCCCGCAACCGCAACTTGCATCTTTCTGCGGTTTTCTTTCTTCACTCCATTGTTGCACTTTCCACAGCTCCGTTACAGCTCATAACCTAATCAGTAAAGGCACAGTATTACCAAGCCGGAGGAAGCGGTTCGATTTCCGGTCCGATCGAGTGTATCTTTCGGATTGGAAATGTTTTTTTTTTTTTATATTAATTTATTTGTACAGGCTCAATCGAATAAACTTTACAGAGCCGAGTTATCATTTTCATTATACATGATTATTGTCTTAAATCTAGAGTTAAAGGAATTGAACCGATTACTCGCGGTCGTCTCGAGGTTAGTGGAGATTTACAATTTTTTGGGTGGGGAAAGGGAGAAGGAGGTTTGAAATATGATTTATTATACAAATATTTAATTAATCCTAAAACATGAACTTATTTCCATTCATCTTGAAAACAAACATTAAAAAAAAAACTACACGCACAATACACAAACTAAACACAAGGTTAATCAAACTTACAATCTAAGGTTAGTATTCTTAAAGTAAACATATATGAGTTTCATAAACTCCAGGTCACGTCTAGCCAAAATATCCCGAACTGGAACATTAGGTTGTCTACCTCGAGCCCGAAGGGAATCGCACAGCTCAGATCTGACTCCACGATGCTCAGCACAAGACCAAAGGATGTGATCGGCGTCTTGGTAACCTTGCCCACATTCACAGAGATTGCTGTCTCCCAGCCCAACACGAAACAAGTGAGCGTTTAACGAATAGTGATTGGACATGAGGCGAGACATCAGACGAATGAAGTCTCGACCCACATCCAACCCCTTGAACCAAGGACTCTTCGACACCTTAGGGATGATCGAATATAGCCATCGTCCCAAACTCCCTTCACTCCACTTATTCTGCCAGCTGACGAGTGACTGTTGACGATAAATGAAGAAAAATTCATCGTAGGCGATTTGTCGATCGTAAATATCGCCTTCCATAGCGCCCACCTTAGCAAGTGAGTCAGCCATCTCATTGCCCGGAATCGAGCAATGAGATGGGACCCATGCAAAGGTGATGACAAAAGATCTTAAAGATAAAGCACTTAAAAGCTCTCGTATTTTCATGAGAAAATACGAGGAGTGCTTTACCGGCCTCATAGAGCGAATAGCCTCGACAGAACTGAGAAATTGGAAATGTTCTCGGTTATCATTGTGCTTGCTACACAATTTACAAATTCATGCATTGGTATGCATCTTAATTAATAACTGTGGAAGTGCATTTAGAACACTAAGTTGGGAGCACGAAATAAGCTATTATGCGATAAGCAATAAACTTGAAATGCGAAGAACAGGAAGAAGAAGAAGACGTCGCATCTGTGCAGTAATCGACAAACGGTCGCTGCAATCCAAACTGCTACCATACCGATCTTCGGCTTGGTCATGATTCTCTTCGTCCTACTTTCGTTATTTGTCCTTTAGTTGCTTTTCTGACTGCTTCAGAGACTTCCACTTGGGGCAGAAATTCATCTGATGCCGATCATATTATATATTACATATAGAGGAAATGGATGTAATGTCGGTCTAAATGCCCCTAAATTGGGCCCATGCATAAATTCAGCAATCGACTAAATTTTCAATAGCGACCAAAAATATCCATTAGTACCGTCCCAATGACGCGTTCATCTAGATAAAATTGATAAATAGCAGATTTTTAGCGATGGGCCCAACCTTAGATCCATAGGTCAATATTAGAGCCATTTCCCCTATATTCCCCTTCCGATTGGGGAAATGCAGCGATGTAGGAATTACCTTCTTCACATCCACATATAGACCACGTACACCAGCGTGCAAGTTAAAGCACAGCTCTGCTGTATTTCCCTAGCACCAACGCTGATCACGAACTCCGGGTGAAAGATCATAATCTTGCACATATTGAACATAATCCCCCTCATGCGGCATGCGTACATCCACTGCCTTTCCATTCGCATAATGGAAAAATAAATCTTTTGAATTAAACGTTAATGTATGGAGCATCGAATCTTCTGACTTGAACTTTGTGAAAAAGGCTTTCTCCTCCGCAATACGGTATGTTGCTTCCATTTATTCATTCATTTCGTCAAGTCAGTGCTGACTACATACAATGATTACTACAATGTTTACTTACATACTATGCATTGATTCTATTCTGTTTTAGCTTAGTTTTTATTTGCTGCTTGGACATAGTGATGTCAATAATTCCGCAATGCAAATTATACAGGCGCATCATTCCATTGATTGGGCTATTTTGTGCATAGTTTGTTCTGTACGATTTTTCAGAAAATAAATTCCGTGTTCTAAGATATCGACAAGGTGTGTAAAAGTTTAGTAGTGCGAGAATTTCTGCCGAATCTATGCGCATTGAAATAATGTCGTTGATGAAGAAAAGCATTGCAAATTGGCGGCGCTCCTTAAGTGTTTGTATATTGATGAGCATGCAGCGCGCCTCATAAGATGGTAATGGAAATGCAGTCCAATTCAATTTACGTAAAGCATATAAAAGGAATTGTTTTTGGACAGATTCTATGCGTTCTTCGTGTATGGAGATGTACGGATTCCATACTAGGTGGCAGTATTCCAGCATTGGCCTTACATATGCTTAATAGTGTATAGGTCTTCGAAATTATGACTGAACCTTTTAATGAAGCCTAGCATTCTGTTTGCTTTACTAATGATAGTATTATAATGTTCTATAAAAGTTAGTTTGGAGTCTAGGATTACACCTAGATCTCTTACAATTTTGCATTTTTCTACTATTTGGTTGCCTAATGATATTTCAATATGCGGTGTTTCAATTTTTCTGCTAAATGCTATTGCGGTATTTTTTTACGTTCAGTTAAAGTAGACTTTTATATAATAATAATTTTAGACCAGGTGTGGAATATATTGATTTCATTCTGGAATTCTTCTGCATCGCTAGAATTACTAATTTCCAATGAAGAGCTTGATGTCGTCTGCATATGCAAGCAGTTTTATTTTTTTAAGTATGTAGGAAATGTCGTTTATGTACAAAATAAAAAGAAGTGGGCCTAAATGAGAACACTGGGGTGAACGGGGTTCTCATCTACTACTTTCACAAAGTTAGCAGGGTGAGTGTTCCGTACTAATTTTTATATCTCTTGAATTGTTAAACTATGTTTCATAATTTAAATAAATAAATATACATAAGTCCGAAATTATGGGGCCTCCCTTAGCTTAGTCGGTAAAGGCGCAGCTACAAAGCAAGACCATGCTGGAGGTGGCTGGATTCGATTCTAGTGCATCTAGAACACTAAGTTGAGAGCACGCAATAAGCTAATATGCGATATGCAATAAGCTTGAAATGCGAAGAAGAAGAAGAAGTCCGAAATTATAAAAATTTTTTAAGAGTCTCGGAATATTCCCGAGTGGGTTTGAACCAACTAAAAAATTGAAACTGTAAATTATTTAGAACGGAATTGCAATCTCGGTATGAGAAATTTGTCCAAGATTGAAAGACAAAATTTCGAGATTTTGAGACTAGACCAGTCCCAAGTAACATTGCAAGTTTTATGGAGGTTATTTAGCATTCTACAAGTCTAAATCATGATCTACAGAACTCTCATAAAAGCAATATTGTTACTTGGGGCTCCTCACATTATCGAGCTTGAGCGAAAAATTTAAAATATCAAATATGGCGTAATTGTTAAGATCACAGATTGAAAAAAAATCATCGGTTGTACAACATTTTAAGATATTCTAGATATAATTCTAAATGAATTCAAAGGAGAAGTTCCAGGTAACTTTGAGAAGTATTTCAAGAAAATTGTAACCAGAAATAAATTTCCAACGTAGTTCTGAAGCAACTAGTACGGGGATTGTGAGAAGAATTCCTATTAAATTCCAGGATGATTGGCAAAAATGTTCCAAGGGTATTTTCAAGGGGATTTTAAAGAAAATCGGATTCTTAGAATAGATCCAAATAAATTCTAAGAGATTCTCAAAATCCCGTGGAATTCTGATAATTTTGAGACAATACTTTGGAAAATCTTGGACGAATTCCAACAGTAAAATCAAGACCTTTTACTTAACAAATACATGAAACTCTGAGACATTACTTATTTGTTTAGATCTCAAACTTAAATTTTGGTATCTTGGATATCCCTTAGTACGGAAATTTAAGAATTCCGAGCTTGAAAAAATATTCCACGTGTCGCAGAATTCGATGAATATAGACAAAAATAAAACAGAATTAAGGTTCAAATTGAATTCCCGGTTATTTCCCAGTTTCCTCGGTTCGGCACACGTCATTTTAGCTTAGAGCTCAGTAATACATACTGTGTGTAGTTGCTGCAATAATTTTACTATTACAAATTTGACTTCAATTCGATTTTAAAGTACAATTCAAATCGGGTTGGATTATTTTGAATGACAATAAAATGATGATCTACCCACGTATTGATTACCGACTGGGCTCCAAAACGGTAAGAATCTATGATTTTTAGATGCTCCAAATCCAATTGGTTTTATAACAGGGAAAAATCAGACGTCAAATTTTCCAGGACAATAACTCACTCGATGCTTGATGCCCTAATCGTATTTCTCCCGCTCCCGAGATCGGGAAAATCCATCTCCTGAATAGGCGAACGATTCCTTTTATGCACACCATGCCACGGAATGAAAATCGAAATCGAAGCCACCATATCACAATGGCAATCAATCTCCGAGCTGCTCGAAGGACCAAAGACAGATTTCAAATTTCCGGAACCGAAGAGGTTGACATTTTTCAACCAATAAATATACCTCCGAAACTGCAGTTGGTTTAATTTTTCATTTGAAATCTGTCGGTTTGTCAAAAAGTTACAATACAAGTACGATACAAGTTTCCAAATGAAAAACGGACAACTTCATGACTTCCACAAAACTTGTTCGGGGTTTCATAGGAAAAGAGCGAAGCAAGATGCTGCTTGACATAATTGATTTGCTTGGGAAGATCCTGGCATAAGGAGAGACGATGTGACTAGAATCTGGGAAAAGTGACCTCAAAACCAAGATGCACTAATGAAAATAGTACAGGAGCAAGTGAACGACGTCATGCTGGGGCTGGTGATGGGATGGAAATATAATTAATATGAAATGCGACGAAACGAAACAATCTGACTGATTGATATTTGCATCGTAGGAATTCGAATGTAAATATTAGTTTATCGTTGGAATGAAACATCATTCAAGACCGAATTCATCTGGTTCAAAACTACTTAGGATAAATGCTCCTATAGTTGCGGTACGTTAGAAGCCTTAATTTTGGTTTCTATAAAAGGTTTAAAATAATAGGTTTCTATAGTTGTGTATTGAGTCTCCATGCACAACTATAGGAACCGAACGCTTCTAACGTACCGCAACTATAGGAGCGTTTCCCCTATTTCAAATCAGAGAGGTAAAATTATGTCTTGAGAATAACTCCGATTTCTTCTTGATTTTTACAGAAAATAAAATAGTAATAACGAATCACGACGCATAACTTCTTCGAAATTTCGGTAAGAGAAAAGTTGACTTAGAATGTTTGGGGTAAAAATACTTACTTTAAAAAATCTTAATATTCGTGTTTTTGACACAGATTCCCTTATCGCTCAAGCATTTCATGAAACTTCTTTATTTGAAAACTTACACTTAAGCGTTTTCAAAACAGCAGGGAGCACAAAATCCAATCAACTTTATCGAAACCACATTAGACTGTGCATAGCCTTCCGGAGCCGGGGTGCAACAAGACAAACTAGCTGTGCAAAACTTTCGAGAAGAAACACACTTCCCACTTCCCGGTGTCTTCGTCTATTTTACCTCTAGCCAGCAACAATCTGCCAACGACAGCAAAGTGTACCATTTTCCGCTTCGCTGCTCACAACTTTGGAGGTATGCAAGTTTCGAAATCAATGCAATTTTATAGTTTTCCATTTCCGTTCCCCAGAAAAAGACAACGATGGTAGCTCGTTCCGTTCTACTTTCGATATTGTCGCTATTTTTAGATCCCATTCACATCCAAAAATAGACTGTTAGATATTTGCTTCAGTTTCGGAAAACTTCCAAGGTCGTTTCCCTCGTTTTTCCGATAATCAGTAGACTAATTGCTCCATAGAAGGCGGGCGGCTACGACAAATGTTTGACAACATTTGAGGGTAAAATCAAACTCATTTCAAACAACTGCTCCACGGCCTGTCAACTGCACGGAAGAGTTGATAACGAGTTGATATTCCCACTTGAAAAAGTTTCAACAAACAGAAGACAAAAAAAAAGAAGAAGAAATTGTCCAATGGGTTTACACTTCCATGGATGAGGAAGCCTCGGAGCCATGAAAATGTGTTCGCAGCAGCCACCCACTTCAGGCTACATGTCCATCAGCTTCAATGCTGTTTCAGGCCTCCGAGCTCTGTGATGATATGTGATGACGGATGGCTTGGAGATGGAAAGCAAAACAACGAAAAAACATGTCCTAAAGGCAGAGACGAGTGATTCTGAAATGGGTCGTTCCGGGAAGACCGATTCGATTTTGAACTGTAAATTTGAAACTCCCAGATGGAAAATTGTACATTCAACAGAAGTTTTGCTTTGACGTGAGTAGGAGAGAAGAAACCCAATGTCAATTTGGTGTCTGAACCATTGATAGTGTAGGTAAGCCCTAGATCTGTGGTTTTCAACCTTTTCCAGTCCATTACCCATCTCTCCTACCAAAAAAAGCTCGCTTACAGTAATTAACGCTAGTATGGGCGAACTCACCACGCTGCCCTAGAAGCTCAGTCACGATCAAATTGCTGGAACTTTTGAAAAATTCCATCTTTTTTGATTTCAGATATAGCGCAAGGTAAATTTCTTTGAACCAGTCTAACTTTCTCATCGCAACGAAGAATGATTTTCTGGACGTCATTCACGAGCTGAGCCCCAAAAAAAAACCCGTCTGCATTTCAGGCTCTAATTGCGGAATCGTTGTGGACAGAAAGCCGTCCTATCGCTTCGCATCCAGAGCCCTCAAGTGTGTTGTTGTTGTTTTCCACGAAGTTTTGTTGGTCATCAACCGGAGAGCCTGGAAAAGACAGCTATCAAATTTCCCGAACGATCGTTGCTAGCTGGTAACACAAGCAATTTTGCAAGAATTTCGGACGACGACTAGTCGGAGCATTAACCAGTCTGGTTTGGTCCGGAGCTTTTTTTGAGGGAAAGTGGTTTTGCTTTTAAATGAATACCTACATTCTGTACCCGGAGGCACGACCGGGAATCGGGAAGGAGATTTGGTACGGCGTATTATTTGACTTGGAATAGGCGAGTAATAAATCTTTCTGATATTACAGCCTAGTTTGTGCTTTTTGAACCAGTCCAATTCACTATGACGAATGATGAATGTTTTTTTTTTGGATGCAATCCATCGACAGTCCAAAACTTGAAACCCGTTTAAATTCCACGCAGTAATGTTTGATTCGCATAAATAATTCAAATAAATCAATAATTTCAATAAGGTCAAAAAGGGAGCGTCCCTTTCTGGCCTAATTTGAGCAAATGGCATTTTAATACACCACTATATTGAAACATTTTAGAAAATACTTTTAATACAAATGTATGATACACCTCAAAATTAGTAATACATAGATGTAAAAAACACTTCCTGAACTAAAAACGTCAAAAAATGGCGATAATTATTTCGTTGAGGAAATTTTTTGAACACCGATATTTCATTTTCAGTGAGTCAGAGATCTTTAATGTCTTCGAGAACATTTCCCAGAACTATGAAATGCACATCTTTGCCGAATAAACCATCCTCCTAGGACGCTTCGTTCAACAGATAGAATCGAGCACCACCTATGCGGCAGGAATTCGAACTAATCGGAAACGACCAAAAGCTGGCCCATTTGTAAACTGGGTAACTTTGTCGAATACTATTAATCTGTTGGATGTATACCAATAAGACTGATGCAAAATTTAATATTTACGCTCCACAGTCCTCAAACGGTTCCAAATCGGGTTCTGATAAGCCTTCCAAAATGTAAACTCGTTTGGTAAGAAACTGACTTGGCACAAACCATTTGAAGTTCATATAGAAATTTCTATGGGGAAACCACACTTTTTGGCCATTGTTATCTAGCCTTTTTCCATATTGTACTGTTAAAAATTTCTTATGGGAAATTTTCTCAGCTACTACTTTGTTGAAGACCACGTTTAGATCAAATGTGAGGAACAGTTACTTGTTACGTCTAGGTTACTCCATGAGTAATTTGCTCCGTAAATCGATTTGATTTTATTAAAATCACAACTAGCTGGGTGCAAATATATCGACCTATGATGTACTAAGATTCTTAGCGAATACAAAAAATGGGGCTGTGTTGTTTCGCCGAAGGACATTTCATCGAATGGGTCATATCGCCGAATTTTATTCATGAATTAATATACAATTAAAATGAATTTGGAACGCATTTAAATAATAGATTTATGTTGATTATTTTGAAAATTACAAAACCAGCACTATTCCAAAGAACTACTCATGTTTAAAGGAAGGAAGCATTCCTATTTATTGATAAGAAGGAAGCATTCCTATAAACCAAAAAGATCTATTATTTTAAAACTGCTCATGCTCAATAGAAGGAAGCATTACATTTGAATAGTTTTCCTGATTGAAAAAGTCGAACTTTCTTAATTTACTGAGCTTTGAGAAAAGTTCAAAATCGTAAAAAATGGCTTGCTCTTCGGCGAAATGACCCGCTCTTATCCAAAATATTCAGATAAGTTTCCAAAACTTCAGGTACTACATGAAAGTTTACAGATCTGCAAGGGTAAGTTTTGAGAAGTTCAGCACAGTTCCGTGAACATAAAAAACATTCATGAGCTTGATGAAGATCAAAGAACTTCATGACAGTTGCATCAACTTCAAGAAATCTTCTGGTAGGTTTAAAGATCTAAACAAATGTTTAGAGTGCTTCGGCAAAGTTCTGACAAATTCAGGGCATTTCCATGAACATCCGAAAATGATTGGACCCATTTAGGAAATTCCTAAAACAACGTTTTGACGAAGGACTACGTATGTAATTTATATATGGGGGTACACTTTAAGAAAACCGAAAATGGAACAAAACTATGAAAGATTTTGAACGGGACGGGACAAATTTCAATAATTTTATCACTAATCGATCAGAAATATTTCTAGATAAACATTTCGATAGGTCCTATCTGCATTGATCGATTCTGTTAGTCGACTTTCTCTTTCGTTAATAAATCAGCTGCAAAACCTTTCTCTGTTGTATTTGACGGTTTTGGACGCTAGATAAAAACCTCCTTTATCAAGTTATGTGGTAAAATTAGCACGAAATCTGTTTGCATATCAGTGGTTATAAAAAGAGAAAACCGATGACGAGAATCGATCAAAACAGATAGGACAATTGGAATTGTTCATCGAGATTTCTACGCATCTGTTTAATTTAAGACTTAATCATTTTTCAAAATGTCACTATTGAAAATTGCACGAATGTACAACTGTTTCTATGATAATCAAAATTATCACCGATTTCCCTAACACAGATTTCAAAGTTGAATTCCATCCGATCTCACCAAACGGTGTTTATTCAATCACCGCGTAGTGAGTGGTGATGATCTCCAGTACACAACGAAAGGCTGTCTGCAAGCAGTGAGGTGCAGCTCACATGAGCATCCATAGAAGGAGGAAGAAGCCGCACCGCTATTGATCGGAATCAGTAGCTCTTCGTGAGTCGTTGTGGGCCATCTATGCCAAGCGCGTCATACTAAAGAGTATAACCAGAGAACCCCGATCAAATTTCTATTCCTATACACAAGCTCCTGCTGCAGTTAACAAGTAACATTTATTATATAAGATCACGTAGTCCTACGTCCCCATTGCGTACAACCCGATAGGGCTGTCCCTTGTAGTTTTTTTTTTTTAAAGTTCAAGGCCATCCGATTAATCAAAAAAGTTCAGGAGCTTTACGGATGCTCCAAGAACAATGTCCACAAAACTTTAAAAAATTTGGGAGTGTCATGAACATCAGGAAAATTACGGGATCTTTAACTAAGTTCCAAAAATTTCAGGAAAATTCTGAAAACTGTATGTTAGTTCCATTAACGGAAAGCTCCCCTAAAAAAAATTTTTTTGATCTTTCTAAAAATAATAGAAAAAGATTTAAAAATTCTAAAACCATCAGCTTTTTTCTCTTTTAAAAAGATATTTACATGGCAGAAATTTGGACTCAAAAACCGCATAAATTGACCTTTCGGAATTGTTTTGAGTCAAACTTTTTCTCGTGATGAGATAGAAAACATATTTTACACGTATATTTCTCATAATGAACAATGTTTTGACGCGACGGATTTTTTGAGTCCAACTATGTGACATGATTACACAGTTAAAATGTATTTACATGTTCTGTAGAAAACTATAAAAAACAGTTTGTTTAGGCTTTCTTTATATTTATCCAATATATTAAAAAAAAAATCAAAACTCAGCTTTTGTTCGGGTCTTTAAGCTTCTCCTTAACATAAGAAAATTTGCGGGCATCGAAGTTTTGAGAATTTCATGATAATTCCGAGAATTTCAAAGAACTTCTGATAGCCCTGAGAACTTAAAAGACGTCCAGAACTACGGGAAAGATTTAAGATCCTCAACATTAGGTTCCAATGGTCTGAGGGCTTTTCCATAAATTTCAGGAAAATTTCAAGAACTGTTCCATTACATTCAGAAAAATTGCTGGAATTTATCAGAAGTTTAAAGATTTTACAGGGTGATTCAGAATAACTGTCACTTTTAAAAATGGTCTTAACGATTGAATGCTTGCACGATTTTTTTTCCCATCAGTATATTCCAGATATACTACATATATAACCTTCAACTTAGCATACTTTAATTCAAATCTGTCCTTCTTCTTCTTCTTATTCTTCGCATTTCAAGCTTATTGTATATCGCATATTAGCTTATTGCGTACTCTCACCTTAGTGTTCTAGATGCACTTCCACAGTTATTAATTGAGCGCTTCCGATGCCTGTACCATTTTTGCATTAGTATAATTGTGTGGCAAGTACAATCATACTCTATGCCCAGGGAACTCGAGAAATTTTCCAACCATGGTCTTGCTTTGTAGCTGCGCTTTTACCGACTGAGCTAAGGGAGACCCCTTTTATCTTTAATTACCAGCCACATTTGTCACGAAAATGAACCACGACTGACACATACGTTTTAATTACAACACTTTTGGAGTCCTGGCGATGCGTCTAAGCTCTTGGTTCCTTTTTACCTCTATAATGATGCGAAAAATAAATGTTTCATTTTTCCGAAGAGATTTATACAGATTTAATACATGCTCCAAGGCTGCTTGAAAGCAAAAACGAATGACATTTCAAATCCTACTATCAATACAAATTGATATTTGTACACACTTTAAAACAAAAAATACTTGAACATATACTTGAAATCGGTAACAATTTTTTTCTGAATCACCCTGTAAAGATTTTAAGGGAAGTAACGTGAACTGTGGCTGTTCTGAGTCCTTCAAAATAGTTCCATGAATACCAGGAAAATGGCGGGAACATCAGGGAAGTTCTGGGAGCTTCAAATATATTTCGAGAATTTTATGGCAGTTCAAATTAGAAAAAAATATTGAGAAATTTCAAGAATTTCAACAAACTAAATATTTTTAGAAAACATTAGGGAAGTTACAAGAACTCCATAAAAATTTCTGAAACTCCACAGCTTCCTCCAATAAATTCAAAGAACTGCAAAAAACGTCGGGTCGTTAAGAGATTTTCAGGACAGTTTCATTGATTTCATGGCAGTTCCAGATACTTCAGGATATATTAGAGAACTTCAGAGTGGTTCATATATTTCTTTTTTCACACTTTAAATAAGATCTAGGGGATGAAAAAAAAAAATGGGATTTCGAGAACATAAAATTTGGGCACTTCAGGGAAGCTTTGAAAACATCAAGGTGGTTCTATCAGCTTCATGGAAACCATAGGCGTAGCCAGACGGGGGGCAGACTCAGCAAAATAAAGGCTTTGGGTGAAATGGCGTTCGGTGAAATGGCATTCGGCCAAATTTTCCATAGTAATTTTTTTCGCCCCTCCCTAGCTCGAAACCTAGCTACGCCCTTGATTGAACCTTCAAGAACTTTTATTAAGTTCTAAGATCATCAGGGAGAAAAGGATACTTTATAGAAAGTCCAAGAACCTCGGTCAAGCTTAGGGATCTTAAGGGCAGTCCCAATAACATCAGGAAAATCCAGACTTTTGGGGAAGATTAAAATGGAAATTATTCTTTGAAATCCAGGATAGCTCTATGAATTCTAGGAAAATTTCAAGAAACTTCAGTCCAGAAAACTCCTGGGAAAATAAGAAAACTTCATGCATATTTTGGAAGTCCAGAAATCTTCAGGTGTAGTACTTCATGAGAACTACACGCACTTCCGGGTAGTTTCTAGACCATCAAAGAAAATCATTTAGGCACTACAAGTTATATGTTTTGGGATGTTCAGAGTATTTGATGGATGATTAAATATCTTCAAAGCAGTTTCTTTAATTAGTTGCTGAAAATTATGAGAATTCCAAAGCAATTATTGATAATTCCAAAAATCTTCAAGTTAATTTTAAGAGAATTCCTAATAAAATTCATGAGGATTTTGAGGGGATTTTAAGCAGTTTCCAGGAGGATTTTGCGGAAAATTTTAAGCATATTTCCAAAGAAACTATGAGTGGTGTTCCAAGATATTCTGGAGAAATATCAAAGAGAATACTGAAGAGAATTTAACGTGACTCTTAGTTAAATCCAAGAGATCCTCTTAAGGGCTTTTTGAGGTTAAAGCAATGGAAATTTTCAAAATTCTAAATGGTATATCGAAAGAAGTTCTAGGAATATTCCAAGCTGTTTCTAAAGAAAATTAATCGAGAATGCTAGAATTATTAAGAATGTGAAGATGAATTAGGACTGAGTGTCAAGACTTTTCTGGATGGAATTCCATAAGTGTTTTGCACAGAATTCCGAGACTATTATTGAGGAATATTTCTAGAGAATAGCGGACAGGGATGGAGCTTTTTTTATATTTTTATTATGGAGACTTTCAGCCCTGGACTGGTTCGTCCCGATGAGGGTAGGTGCTTGGGAGTGGGGTTTAGTTGTCTCATCAGAGCGTTGTCGCCAGTATGAACGGTAGTGCGGTTCAAGATTCGTCGGGCGACTATGAGACTCATCGTAGATCCAGATCTTTGAAAACTGTTCAAGATTATTGAGATTGAAAATTTCAGAATAGTGTAACAGTAAGCTATGTGAGATCTTAAACTTAGCAAAATTCCTTAATGGATGTCTATTCAATATCCCAGAAATGAAAACATTTTCTAAAACTTGTTTCATGAAAAGATTCCAAGGTTCTAAAATTATCAAAAAATATTCAATATGCCAGACTCTGAAACATTGTTAATTTTTTAAAGATCTCAGTTATTTTTGTTATTCTGCACTAAGGACAAGTAAAATTGCCTCACGGAATATTCATGATAATAAGAAAAATATTCGAGATATCTTAGTTTCAATCAAATTCCCGGTTGCTTTTGATTTCCAGTTTAATCCATGTTCAGTAACCACCCTGTAAATGTCTCAGAATTTTGAAATTTGTCTGAGTTACATGTAAATTATTCGAACGGCACTAGGGCATATTGATAGATTGATTATATTTTCTTTTATAAAACAATGAGATTCACGGAACAACATTTGAATTTTTGAACAAAATAAGGGAATTCCTTAAGTGTTCTGCACAAAGTTCCGATTTTTTTCGAGAACATTTCTATGGATAACCGAACAGAAGCATAAAATTATTGCGGAGAATCCTGAAAGTAAAAGTTATTCCGACGACATTTTGAAATGCTCCTAAGGAAATCCTTGAGAAATGAGCAAACATATCCTGAGATAAGATCCAAACATATCATTTAGATATGTTATAGAATTCATACACAGAAATTTAAGATCCAGGATTACTAAACATTACCAAGACTCTGAGACTTCAGTTGAGAACAAATTTTAAGATCCTGGTCTAAGATAACTTTTATAGATTATGAGGCTGGATTTAAGTGCCAACATAAATATTTGAGACATCAAACTTTAAATTTTAATTAATAGAAATCATACATTAAATTTTCAATCAAATTCCCGGTACAGTTGCAATTGTTTTTCTAAGTCAGAATACTCGAAAAAATTACAATGTCCCAGAATGCGATTTTTTCAACTTATAGATATGGTTTCTTACACATACGAATCCATAAAATTTAAGTCTTAAGCACTTGCTTTGTTTTTAAAGTACGGGATGCCCAACATTTATCAAAGTCGGAAATGTTTTTGTTAGCCTCAGAATGTTGAAAACGTTGTATGCCCCAGAATCATGAAAATGTATCTTTCTCATTAAAATTGGTCCAAGAATGTTCCACGGGAGGACGGAGTCAGTTCATTCAAAATGCAACAACACAATCAATTCAGAGTTTGCTTACTAGAGCTTAAAATTATGAAAGAATTCCGAATAAAAAAATAATGGTTTCAAAAATGGTCCATTCCGCAACGAAAATTGCATTCGCGCGTGTTTGCATCATTTCACGCCTGAAACAACTCGCGAAATGCGCTCTTTCGGTTCCATTTTTCTGCCTTTATGTGTTTGTAATACAACGCTCCGTCAAGCTTTTTTTTTCCCCCATCACGACGACGACAGCTTGAGCCTGAACTGGCACGCGCCCGCAGAAATGCTTTTTGCCGACATTCAGGGTGCGCACGGGCGCTGGCAATTTCGCGCTTATTAGGTCTCAAATGAAATTGCATTGCCTCAACAAGGCACGGCGGTGAGGTCGTCTGTTTTGGTCCTTTTCATGCCAGGATGAATTTTTGGTTACGGATGAATCACTCCGAGAAATTAAATTCTGGCGGAAGCGATATTCACAAAAGTTCAATTTCGGCCAGCAGGACAACCACGAAAAATCAATCGGCATATCCTCTCGAGCGAAATGGAATCGTAAAAGCTGAATGGTGATATTTCGGTACAAACAATGGCCACGCCAATTATCGGGAATCCGGAGGGACCAGCGCTTGATTAGATTGGATCGGTTTGTCGCAGCTGTTTTTCGATCGGAATCGATTTCGACTGCAGATGATGCACTTTGATTGAATATGGGTTTGAAAACGTTGTTCATACAAATGGCTTCAAAATAATTTAAATCCTCTGAAGCTGGATAAGATCCTTTCAGGGTGTGTATGGAGAGGCCGGTTAGCTAACCGAATTTTCATTTTGAATCTTCTTCAGCTTACTTTTGGTTGGAGATTTCTAAAACTTCATTTCAACTAGTTCCTGAAATATCCCATGAAATTTTTCGAACATCCCTGGGGATTCCATTGGGCACCCCGAACTACCATATTTTCCTCTAGGATTTTCTGGATGCTTGGATGTTCTCAAAACAAATTCCTACATATCTCCTGTAAGTTTCCCAAAAAGAACTCTGAAGTTCTCTTGAAGTTCCCCTTCAGAAGTTCTCCCTAAATCTTTCCACATTTGTCACACTGATGTGGATGTTGTGGAGCCTGGACAGCCTATTGCTTTGTGCAGGCGTTTTGCTATGTCAGGGGCAGTCTCCATCATCGTCATCATCATCACACTGATGTGGACGTTGTGGAAAAAATTAACAAGCAGTTCTAACTTAGAACTCGCCCTGGTATTCAATAAGGATCATCCTGGTGATGCCCTAACCAAGCTACCTTATTGAGGTGCTTTGGTTTTCCAAATTTCTGAAAAGTCACTATAAGTACCTGTTGAGAATCCCGTAGAAGATTCCAAATTAGGTTGAAGATCTGAAGACACAGCACAGAAAATTCCCAAATAGTTTCTTCAATGATGAGCTCCATGATAACTGAAGCATTCTCAAAAAGGATTCCTCAACAAGTCTTGGGATTTCCCTAGATATCTCCTGGAAGTTCCCCCGGAAGACCTCTGAAATTTTTAAGCAATTCGTCAATTTCAGAAACATGGTGGAGATTGGAGGTACTTCGCACTGATAAGAAACTGACGGGAAATTGTCAAAAGCATCCAAAAGAACGTCTGAGTAGCACACACATCTTTCACAAAAAGTTGCAGCAACTTGATTGTGACTAAAATTAGTCGCATAGAAGTTGTCTAAACTAGTCTATGACAAGTGTGCTACTAGGGCGCCCCAAGGGAATATTTTTCCTTAGAATATGTCTCCTTTGAGGTTTACTTGAACTTAACCTGGAAGACACACCTAAGGACGTCTTCGGAAGTTCTTCCGTAAGGATTCTGGACTTTAACTTAATGTTTTATAATCTTTAAGAGATAAGTTTATCGTACTCTGGAAAAAAAATTAAAAGGGATAACATTCCTCAAATTCTTCTCCAATCGACCCATAACTTTTCCTGGAGTTTCTTTGCATTTTCTTCGAAGATCAATACCGGACTCGTGATCATTTATCGAAGGCGTCGTGAAATTTTTCTGAGGAAAATTAATCAATTGTTTTTTAATAAAATAAAAATGAAACATGACCAACCAATGAACTAGGGTATTGTGCAATACTGGCACCGGCTACGTCTGAATCAGTACTGTCATGGTAAATTTAGAGCTGCTTACTCACTGATTTGTTAGATGCGCGCCCCAATTCAGGAACGCCCTTAATTCTAATATAGGAATTTGTATGTCTTCATGTACGTACAATTTAGTGCCCTCAAACTGACACTGAGATATGAATATAACTTATCTACATTCAGCTCTCCATAAAACTAGCTGAGTTGTAGTTCTGGAAACTATGTTGAAGTTCACGTAACTGCCCTAAAAATCTGTAATCGTTTGCGAAACTCTCTGGACTTCCATGAGCTGCTAAGAATTCCCTAACATTATCTGGACTTCCTTGAAGTACACTGGAAGTCATTAGAACTTCTCGAAACCTACACAACTTTCCTGAACTTAGGAACTGCTTTGAAGTTCTTTCGAAGTTTTCGAAAAAAAAAACTCTGATGCCCAAGGTACTTCTCTTGAAATCTTTAAATTTTCATCTAGATTTCTTTCAAGTTCTCTCAGTTTCCCTAACAATGATGTACCATCTTTGAAATTCCCTAAAATTTTTCTAGAATTCTAGGAAAGTCCTGAAGTCTTAACAGATTCCTTCCGTTGCGTCGTTTTTAAAATGTTTGTAATTTCCCTGAAATTAATGGAACTGTTCTAAAATTTCGCTGGAATTCTCGGAACTTCTCCAAAGACCTTGAAATTCTACTTATTGTTTATTCAATGAACTTCTATGAAGTTCCAAAAAAATCTGAAGTTTTTAAACATCTCTGAAGTTCTCTGGCCTTTCCCTCAATTCTCGAAACAGCCTTTGTTTTAAAATGTTTTTGCATGATCCTGATGTTCTCTGATTTTTTCTGATGTTTTCTGATCTATCCGGACGTTCTCTGGAACTCTATGAAGTCCCCGAAATTTACCTGAAATTAAAACCCAAATAATAAACGTCGTTCTAAGATTTTCACTACACTGCTCAAAATTTTCCTGAAGCTCAAGAAAAGGCCCTATCGGATTCATCATCATTTTTATATTTCCCACTACATTCCGATTTTGTCAGCCCCCTTTTTGAAAATCTTTTGTATTTTTTTACAAAACTCTTTCGCTTTTTCAGTAGCCTTATTGCACCACAGTATACCTTAAACATCTTGAAGATGAATGAGAAAGATTTGTAATACCGGTTATGTGAAATTATTCATAAATAAAAGCGATGCGAGGAGGGGCTGACAAAACTGCGTCATTACTGTAGTGAAGAAAGTCTTGAGGTTTAATATGCTTTTCTTATGTATTTGGGACTACAAGAAAGATCTCTGAACTTTCCTTAAGTGCTTAACACTTCTCTGAATTTATCCCCGAGTAGCACACTTTAATCACAATAAGTTACAGCAACTTGTTTATGACTGAAATAAGTCGTATATAAGTTTCTACAATTGATTTGTGACAAGCGTGCTACTAGGGTCAATATATTTTAAAAGTTCTAGTTTCACTGAAGTTAATTGAATTGCCTTGAAGTTCATTCTCAGGATAATTTCATCCAAAAGATCAAGGAGGTCACACATATTTAGGTGGGAGGACCCACGAGAACACCGGCCCCCCGGAAATTTTATGATATACCTGGAAGCATCAAAGATGCCCTTAGTGAGGGCCCGACCAGAACCGCGGCATTACTTGAATTTATTTAACATTTACCCATTGGACCCATTGAACCCGATCACAATTTTTACCATCCCCACAAAGACAGACCTTAGCTTCTCACTTGAACACGAACCTGGATGACCGACAATAGTCGACCTACATTACTTTCTCAAATGGATAACGCCAACGGATGATTGTAAGGGGCCCTCTTCTGGGCCTTCCTACTATATTCCAAACTCTGTAACTAGAGGGGCTTCCTTATCGCGCCATTAACTCTGTAACTAGGGGGTAACCCTTCTGGAGCCCACCCATCCCAAACTTTGTAACTAGGGGGCTCCCTTACGGAACCTCTAGCGGCGTAAGAGATGAACCAGCCCACGGCTGAAAGTCTCGATAGTAAAGAAAACATAACTATCTTCTTCTTCTTCTTTTGTTTTATTGGAGGCGAACCAGCCCAAGGCTGAAAGCCTCCTTAATAAAGCTAAATAATAATAATTCTTTTGTTTTATTATAGAGACTTTCAGCCTTGAAGTTCCCGTAATTTTCCTTATGTTTTGTAAACTTCTTAAAAGCTCAAGGAACTTTGCCTAGAAATTCTACTGTTTCCTGAACTTCTCTGGACATCAAATATCTCGCAATTCCTTGGAACTCCATGAAATTTCCAGTAATTAATGGAACTGCTCTGAAGATCTCTGAGTACTCGGCGCTAAAACTTTTAAGAAGGTCACTGATCATCGCTGTGGTTTCTCGATTTCGAATTTTCTTAAGGATCACCCTCATTAAATCCGTTTGCGTCGATGTAAATTTGACAGTTAGACAATAAATGTAGCTGTCACTTAGCCGCAACGCGTCTAATCCGTATCCGTATAAATTTTCCCGGAACTTCTTTAAAGTTCCTATAATTTCCTTTAAATTTATTGAGTTGCTCATATAGGATCTGGATGGATGATTTGTCTTAATGATCTCGGAGCATCCCTAAAGTTCTCTGAATACTACTTCAAAGTTCATGGTAACGTCCTTAAATAAATGAAACTGTCCTAAAACCCCATTGAACTTTCCTACTTCTTTGCAGTTCCCGAATTTTCAAGGAAATTTTCTTAAGTTCTCTGGTGATCTCTGGCTGGGCTATTCGGAAATTCTTGGAACTTTTTTAAGGGTTCTCGAAATTTTCCTGAAGTTCATGGAACTGTTCAGAATTTATCGGAACTTACACTTAAAGCTTTCTCAAAAGTCTGTACTTCCCTGCAGTTCTCGGAACTTCCCCGAAGTTATTGGTTGTAACCCAGCTACTCGGAGATACTTGGAATCCACAATTTTCTTAAAGTTCTCCCAACTTTCCTGAAGTTCTCTCGATATTCCTGAAATTCTCAGAACTCAAAAAAAGTTCATGAAGGAAATAGAACCGTCTTGAAGTTCTGTAAGCCCCCTGAAGTTTCCAAAATATTCCAGATTGTTCAGAAACTTCCCTTATGTACTCGCAGTTTGTTTAAGAAACTTGAAATTCTAAGCATTTCCTTTTTAATTCCTCGGAACTTCCTCAAAGTTTCAAAACTAGCGGCGTCGGTGGTGCAGTGGTAAACGTGACTGCCACTCACTCTAAAGGACCTGGGTTCAATCCCAGTCGGCGCCGTCAGGATTTTCTGAGGCATAAACTCTCTGATAACGCCTTTCTTCGGAAGGGAAGTAAAGTCGTTATTTCCCGGTCCATGAGTTGATGGAACGATAGGTAGGGTCCTGGTGTGGGAGCTGCCTTCCTGGCGTCGGTAGCATTGGTACTCAGTATGGAAAACAAGATGGAAAACAAATCTCGCGTAACATTTGAATAGGGCCTATGATCAAAATGTAAACAAACCGATTTTTGATACCATTCTGTAGCACTGGTAATTAGCTACCAGTCGTATAGGAATGTTCCGCATTATCGATAAAAATAATTAAAAATAACTTGATTTTAAAAACAGCCGATCCACCAAATTTTTCCAATCATTCATGCTAAAACGGCCTAACCTCGGGCCTAACATATATATTTTTTCGTTCGATGAGGTTCCATTCATAAGCCTAGCGACGTAGAAGGGCCGATGATTGAAAAATTTCAAATCAAAGCTAAGCCCTACTGCTTGAGGCAGGGCCGATGATTTATTTGACGTTAAGAAAAGGCTTAGCAAAGGGCCTACAATTTATGATGACAAGCACAACGGCTTAACAAAAAGGGCCTAACCATTTAAAGATTCACAAAAAGGCTTATTACTGTGATATTAAATTTTTATCGATTTTCATGTATTTTTGAAAACGTTTCGCATGTTTTGGATGTTGTGTACTGAGATATAGTTACTATTGTTATTGTGAACAATATAAATGTCTAAAATACTTCAATTTATTTATATAGGAATTAAATACTGGCGGAAAAATTTACAATTCATTTTCTGGATTGTTTACATTTTGGACATAGGCCCTTTTCAAATGTTACGCGAGAAATCAAGGAAAAAAATTCCAAAATTTGTTGTGAAGTTAATATTTATTGAAGTTCACGAAGCTTCCATGAAGTTGTCGCCAATTAACTGATGATGATCTGGAATTGACCTAAAGATCTCGAAACCTCCTTGAAACTTGCTGGACTTCCATGAACTTCTTGGAATGTCTGTGAAGAGTTTCTGTAATTTACGTTCCCGATATTCTCCTGAAATTGATGGAGCTGCCCTTAAGTTCTAGATATCTTCCTGAAGATATCGCTATTTTCCTAATATTCACGTAACTGCCTTGACATTTTCAGAACTGTCCCGAGGTTCACGGTGCTTCCCTAAAGTTCTTTAAACTAATAACTGAAATGTTGGCAACAACTGCAAAGTTCTTGCAATCTTCCCTAAATTAATGGAACTGCCCTGAAGCTCTTTGATATTCCAGCACAAATGCGAATGATTGCCCAATCGATTGTCACGTCTGATTTATTCGCCTGTTGGCATATCCATTAGCTACTCTCAGAACTGCAACGCAATTCCTGTTTCAAGTTTGCCGAATGTTTCGGTGAAATGGCCAGCATGTAACTCGATTTCACGCTGACAGTTATCCTCCCACTAGAACGTTCTGGTTTAGCACCACATGACAGATGTCCCACCACTGATTACTGAACCTTTCTACATCCAATCGCAATAACGACGAATGGGCGCCGGATGTGTGCACGTTTACAAACCGTAACAGCATGTGTCCACCCACTGTGGAAAGCTTCTGTGATGCATTTCCCCTATTCATATGCAACCGGGAAGACCATATGATGTCTACAGAGCGTAAAATTACCTAGGCCTATGGCGCCTGCTGAACAACCAAACCGTTCTGTAGCTCGATGCGGGATGATGCCAGCAAACAGTAGCCCCTATCGAAGGAAAACAAAAACAAATAATAGCACAACGCTGACGCTGATGGCATGTCGTCCCGTTATTCGCGCGTTATGATAGCTGCTGGTGGAGAATCCTTGCTGCAGAATTTCTAGCTATGGGATATTTCCATCCGGCATACGTGTTTCCGAGTATTGAACACATGACGGCGACGACGTCGACGATGACGACGCAAACCGATATGAGAAAGGAGTGTATGGCCATTGGCTATATATGTGGACCAAAAAGGGGGAATTGTATCTCGTTTTACTGTTTATTTAAACGTTGATGAGAAAAGTGATTTCCGCTACACGGATGTGTTCTCTATTTTCATCTCAACGATGGGAAGCTTCATTTGTGTTCAGTCGAACGGGGACGATTTTTGATGACAAAGAATTTGTGGGTCGTTTCACCGAAATGTTCAGGAGCTTTAAAGTTGACGAGTGCAATTTTAACAAGTTTTTTCAATCATTCACAATTGTTCAGCGATTGTTGAGGAATGATTTGAAGTAGTTTGAAAGCATAAGAACGCAATCGGAAGGCTGCTGGAGAGTTATTTTCCAAAACAAGTCAAACTCGGTCGGTGAAACGGCTTTTATACTGTTTTATCCTATCCCAGATGTGTGTGAGGAATTTTTGCTTTTCTCTACGCCGTGTTTTACAAATGGAAGCTGGGTCTTCGGGTACTCCGTCACACACATAATGGTTAAATGGTCGTCCTATTTCGTAGCTGTTCACCTGGACTTGGGCAGAAAAATGCAAAACCAATATTACCTTGCATAATGCGCATCAAATGTGACAATATGACTACTACCTCCGCTGTCTGGGAATTTAATGACACAGCACCGAAAAACCCACAACATGGCACATTGCACTTTGCGGGGGCGTTCGAGTATACGGAAAAGATAGCGCACACGAGATGGGAAAAGTTTTTAATGAACTCAATTAAAAATTTATCTACTCTGGGCGAACGTTTGGTTGTTCGTCATCGTGACTATAAGACTTACTGCGAGACCGACAGTCTTGCTTTAATGTGACGTTTAAATTGGACAGTGCTTCCAATAACAAGCAATCGATTTTCACTGTCGAAGGCCACGTCGTTTCCAACAAGGACCATGTTTCCCGTAATTGCTTCGGAGCAAGACCTTCCAAAGATGGCGAGCACTTTCAAGGAAGCGAACTTTGCATCTTTTCCATCGAAACGAACCAAATTATGTCGGTATATCTACACACACACACATACATGTTGCTCGCGAAACCACTAGGAGCAAGCATAATTGAAAGCTATAGCAGCAGCAGGGAAGACTTTTAATCAATGCGAGTCAGTATCGATCTTCGCCGGTAACAAGGGAAAATGGGAACACTTGATGCCGTCGAGCGGTCTTGAGGCGAATTTAATTCAATTTGAAGCTCTGGTGATGCTTTTCCCGTTCTCCATTAGAAAAAATGACTTCTAGAATCGACCGAATTCAGATCGGGATAAAATCACGAAATGATTTCTTATCGACAGAGATTTTAGATCTATTTAAAATTCTAATTCTAGTTCCATTTTTTTCATTTTAAATTTCGAGCTACTTAGAATTAATTAAAATGACTTTTTTCAGATTTGAGTCCTATTTAATATAGCATGATGATGATGCATGATAGTGGTTTACCACCCATTGTAGCACGGAAACTAAGTCCGACAGCAGTGGGCTTTCTTCTCTGATTGTCTTGATCAAGCTTAATAACCTCTGATTGTCCTCAACATGTCGCTGTATGAAGGGCCAAAAACGGATTGGGTAGATCGATAGGCAAAGTCGCCTATACGCATCTAAGGAACAAGAGAATCTCCTTCCAGCAACTTGATCAGCCAATTTGTCAAAAAGACAAGCCCCCAAACAGGAAGATGCCCCAATGAGTGAGGAGAAGAGCACGCCCTTTATCAACGAAATGTTATCAACAGGGAGTTGGCATTCCCACTCTCCCCGTCCAAATCGCTTCAATCGGGTGCCCTGTTGGACCGTCCCTTCCCTTTCATTTATGTATTTCAATGCATATACGAGTTGATTGTAATGATTATTGTCAATAATACTTACATTTCGATGAAAATCGTGATACTTATCATTACAGAAACCAATTTTGAATCGTTGACCATGTCGTTCAACAATCCACTCGTTTCGAGAAGGGGCTCTGTGATAAAGCCATCTTCTTCATCATGTTCGCTCGTCACCCAGAATGCATGCAAATGAAAAAGAGATACAACCAGGATTAGTTTTTCTTTTTTTTTGCAATAGTCTTTGTTACACATTCTCTGTCTTATCCTTTTTTCTTCCAGTGTTTATAATTTCCTTTTCCTCGATCTTCTTCCTCTGTCGATACACCATCTGAAATTTCGCTATCCTCATTATTATAAATTTCTTCCACTTTCTTTTTTTAATTGTTCTTTGTCCTTAGCTAGTTCTTCCCATTCTTCTATATTAAGTTCTTCATATCTATCCCAGTCCTGACTTAATGATTTCCTCCAAGTAAGGCTTGGTCTACTATTGCAGTTTTAAGCAATCTACATCTATCAATTCTAATTCAGGAATATCTCATGCAACGTTTTTAAGAACATCTTGTATTAAATAATTAAAAAGTTGAGGTGACAGGGGACATCCTTGTTTAATTCCCTTACCTCTTTTGAACTCTTTAGAAAATTGGTTTTGCCATAAAACTCTAGTGAGTTCATTCTTAACACATAATAACACCCTGTCAACTAATCTAGATGGAACATTTAAATTAAGTAAAACTTCTCTTAAACTCTTCACATTTACTTTATCAAATGCCTTACTGATATCCAACGCTAAAACAATTACATTGTTTCCTGCATTCCAATATTCTTCCATGACTCGCCTAGCAATGAATATATGATCATCTGTTGATCTACTTCTTGTAAATGCTGCTTGATGGAGCCCTGGATCTCCTGTGAATTTTCGAAGCTGGTTATCTATCCATTTAGCATATACTTTATAAGCCACATTACAAAGAGATATTCTACGAAAATGATCGGCTTCTGAAGCTCCTTTCCTTTTTTGGAATGGGAATTTGCGTCGATTTGTTCCAGTCTTTGGGCATTATGTTTTCTACATATACCAACTTCATAATTTCAACTAGCTCTTCTATCGTGCTCTGATCTGCATTTTTAAGATATTCTAAATAAACTCGGTCTGGCCCAGGCGTTTTTTCCATTACTAGAAGTATTGATTATAAATCTAATTTCATCTAAGGTAGGAGGGTTTGGTAACGGAACGTACTCGTGGTCATTACAAAAATCTATTTCTGGCCCTTGACAATCCTTCAAAATATTATCCCATACTCGTGTACTAATTTTTGATGCCTTGTTGTTCTTCTGTTTTCTGAAGTTTTTTTTTAGATAACTGTATGTTTTTCTTATTCTCATTCCTACGTCAAAATCGTTTAATTGTTTAAAGAATAACATAATTTCCTTTTCCTAATGGTCTTTTATAGCTTGAGCTAACTTTTGTTTGCGATTACCTAATTTATATTTATACTTCTGCATGTCAGGATGTTTCTTGGAGAAAATGTTTTATAGTCATCGGTGATCGGTGCTAACAGATATATACAACAAATATAAAAATTATTATATTCTGAGGATTTGACACTTGTTTAGTCTTAGAATATGACATTTTCAGAAGACCTGCAAATTTCGAGTAGAAATTCCCCAGTTTTTCCGGCTTAATCCCGGAAGTTTGGAAATTTTCCTGATTGTGCGATATACATTTAAATTAAACATAATACCAAAAGTGATTAGTGAAAGAAAATACTAGCTTTAATGGGTCATTACTAAAAAACTATAAAAATTTATATATATTTTAACTACCTTTAAAATTTACTCTAAGATTTTTACAGGAATGTTCTCAAGAATTTGCATAAGAATAATGTCCCTTCACAGAGTCTATTTCAAAATTTCTCTAAAATTAATTTGATCAAACTACAAGTTCCAGCTTTTCACTAGAAGTTACTTGAAAATATATTTATAACAATCCAGACATTTACTGCAGAACACTTCAAACATTAATGGAATTCATCCTAAGATTATTTTCGAATTTTTAATGATTATTTCAAGAATTTACTGAAATAGGATTAAAAATTGAATTAAATTCCATGAAATTCACGTTAGAAATGTCTCTTCTCAAAATGCCCTTACAAGTATCCTCGGAATTCCCATTTAACTCTTCTCAGAATGACTCTGGAAGTGTCCTGTCCAAATTCGGTACCCTTGGTATTTTTTGCGGAATTCCATAGGAACTCTCTTTATATTTATATACCTTCAAATCACACAGTAAAAGACGACTTTCTAAAACAGGAAAACTTTACCATGTTTGACTGACTACTACTGAGTATAGAGTATAGAGTCTAGAATATACTTTTACCCAGTGGCGTCGCGTAACCTCACTTTTTACCTTTTCTACAACATTGAAAACGTTATTTAGGGTTATGTTTACATTCAAATTAGTTTAAAAAGACATAAGGTCTTCTACCAACATTGTTTTGTTCGTTTATGTTTTGAGAGTTGTTGAACAGGTAGGGCGACGCCTCTGCTTTTACCCTAAAACGTTAAGGTTTTAAGTTACCAGTCTCTTTAACCCGTTAACAACCAAGTCGTCTTGGACCTCCGGACAGTGCGCGATTTTTCCAGGAGTTATCCAAGGATTATTTATTCTCACATTATTTGAAAACAAGATGAATTTACGTTCCCAATTTCTGTTAATGGGCTAATGAGGTTGCACCGCCCTAAAGGTGTGTATGAGATCAACGCGTTCCCAAACCATACCCAAGAAATTTACCAAACATCACGTATCACGTTCACGAATCTGATTTCGTTTCCCGGAAAATTTTTATTTGCTTAGAAAAGTCATGCTAAATATAAATTTCCGATCACACCACCCAGGAAATCATTTCAAGGAAATTTGCTTCGTGTTATCGTGGGAAAATCTAAAGAAACTTCAGGAGGAAACAGAAAGAAACTTCTGTAGCTAATCGGAAGAAACTTATGGTGTCTGCATGAGGTTCCGTAAAAAGACGGACCGAAATAAATTGTAAAGACTTCCGGAAGAAGACAGAGCATAAGGCATACATTATTTTTGAGGATGTTGGGAGAAACTTCCGTGGGTAATTAAAGGGAACATTCGAAAGATGTCGAAACAAATTTCTGGGCGAAGTTTGAAAAAAATTCTGCAAAAAATTCCAAGGGAAGCCAGAAAGACTTCTGAAGAATAGTTAAGAAAGTTCTAGGCGATGATGTCGCAAAAATCTTCTGAGGGCTGTGGAAATAAACTTCAGGTTTTAGTTTAAAAATATTTACGATGAAGTTTGGAGAGCTTCCTGATTAATACTAAAAAGAAATATGCGAGAATTCGAGAAAAAAAAGCTTCCTGAAGGTTGAAAAACTTAATCATTCTTAAACTATTTCTCATTTACTAATAAAGAACACCAACAGGCGACATAGTTCCTAAGGAATATGGAAGCTGAAAAAAAAATCTACTGGGATAGATCAGAAAGAGCTTCTGGAGAATGCCGGAAAAACTTCCAAAGTAATCTAGAAGAGTTTTAAGTGGCAGTTTGTCAAAAACAAACTTGTTGAAGAATCTGGAAGAATCTTCCGAAAAAAAATCCAGAAGACAGATACTCCTGGGTGATGCAAAACAGAATTCTGGAAGATGTCAGGAGAAAATTCGGGAACACATCGGAAGAATCATCCAGGGGAAATCGGTTGAAAATTTCGGAAGAAGTTCAAAGAAACTAGCGATACAAGCTTTGGAATGAAGTCGGAAATACTTTCCAGGAGAAACCAGAAGATCATCTGAAGAAATTACTGAGGAAAATATAAGTAAAAATACATCCGGAGGAAGTTGGATGCAGATTCCGGGAAAAAAGGGGAAACTTCCGGGCAATGTCGCAAGAACCTTCTGAGAAAGGAAGAAAAACCAGAACTGTATCGTTGTACAGAAATTGAAACATGAACATTCTGATTAACCTATTTGGTTACTGGATATAATTATTTTCAGATTCCTGGGAACAGTCACCTACTGTTTCCTGATTCCCGGGTAGCCAAGGCCGGGAAAAGGAAACGCAGCTTCAATAATCTCGCAATTTCATTGGAAATCTCATTAGAACTCTCTAAAAATTCTTCTCAGCACTTATTCCGAATATTCATTAGAAATGAAACTGGAATCCTCTTTACAATCAACAATTAATCCCAGAACTACCTAAACTATAACATCTACTCTAAACTCACACAATTAATTAAGAATTCTTATCAAAACCCTTCAACAGGTCATTCCAAAACTCCCTTGGAATTTTTCACTGAAAATTTTATTGTTTGTCCCTAGAATTCATTTTAAAATCTCCTCAAAATTCTTTTCATAATTCTTCAAAGTGACTGTATCACGAAAATCTATTCCATTCCAAGGGTTTTAACATTTTTTTAAACGTCCAGAATCTCATTTTTCCGAAGAGACGTGACGAAGCATATATTTTTCACGATTTGCAGGGCTGGTAGTGGGTATGTATTATATTACATGGTGATTTTAGTGACAAAAATAACGGAAATAGTGACTTTAGAACAATAAAAAAAGGACCTACAGTGACATTAATTCAACTAAAAACATGGTTCTAATTTATCGTTGATTGCGACCCACTTCGAGAAATTTTGTAACTCACGATTACAACTCACGTGCATGTGCCTAGGACTTAAAATATCGATCTTCGAGCACATTTTAAGATTCCGGGATGCATTTTAGAGATTTTGAACCATTCATTTTTAATACTGGGATTTAACAATTCAAGATCTCAAAGATACACGACCGATCATAAGTTTAAGGACACCCCCAAAAAACCATGCAAATATGTTTCGTTCAATGATCTCTCATTTTACGTTCAATTTTCGATCTCCAAAGGTTATTTGAATGGTATGAATGGCATAGCATAAGTGTTCTACTACTATTTTTATTTCAAAATGTTGCCAACCCAATTCTGAGAAAATCAGTCACGATTCTTCAGAGTAAATTTTGAAAAATATTGTAACTTTGGGTGAACTTTTAGCACACAAAATTTAAAAATTTTATTGAACAACTTGCCTACGAGGAAAGTTCCTTTCAATACCTTTCAAATGATCTAAAGAGAACGAAAATTGGACGTAACATGACAGAGATATGAACATAACAAAATGTTTTTTGGGGGTGTCCTTAAACATATGATCGGGAGTGTAAACCAATTGAGAAAATTTGTGCGGCCCATGTTTTCTTCGATATTTTGAACATATAGAACGTAAGTTCACAGTCCTAGAAAAATTCAAATGCTTTCGAAACACATAGGGGAAATGGCTCTAATATTGGCCTATGGATCTAAGGTTGGGCTCATCGCTTAAAATCTGCTGTTTATCAATTTTATCTAGATGAACGCGTCATTGGGATGGTACTTGTGGATATTTTTGGTCGCTATTCAAAATTTAGTCGATTACTGAATTTATGTATGGGTATAAATTAGGGGCATTTAGCCCGACATTACATCCTTATAGGATTAATTTCCAATCGTGGTCGATTTTTGTTCCTGGGTATGGCATTTGGTTAGGAGTGTATTCGATAATGATTGAATAACAATTGGACTTCTATTATATTACAGCGATGCGGTTTCTGTTCCTCAGCTATTCTATTCAACTTGTGTTGCTATAACTGTATTGATATCTCCAGTGTGAGGAAAATAGCGCCTCAAATTCGCACATTAAACACTTCTCCTGAAGTTCACCATAGAATATGTTTTTTTTTTAATAAGTATACGCCAGACACACTCATGTTGAGACTATTAATAATCAACCTTTTCAAGTCGATCATGATTCTATTTTGAATTCGTTTATTAAATCGATTTTCTTGGCATTCTTCATTCAGCCGTATTTTAAATCTCTACAAAACAATATTTTACGCTGATTAGCAGCAAACAAAGCATCACCAGCTAACTTTCCAACTCCGATTGCACTTCGGTGAAGTTTTATTCAAAAGAATGCACCCGAGAACAAAACGGATAATTATCATAACTGTTATCATTTCGAAATATTATTGCACTCCACCCCCAACTGTTAACATTAATTCCATCTCTCGCCACACAAGTCGGCTCACAATGGACGAACCCTCCTCCCCCCGAAAACCCATTCCCTGAAGAAAATCCGCTGTTGTTATTTCCACCAGCCAGCGAATTAAAATTTTCCTCGGTTCTATGCATTTTAATTAAAATTTTCACTTCCACAAGCGCTCCAAGCTGGTTTGCCAGCCGCCGAGTCCGGATTTAAGCATCATCATCATCATCATCATCAGCGTTGTTTCGTCTATGGCGGTACTCTTGGCACTTGACCGTAGTCGTATAGTGGCCATGCAAATCACAATCAACGCCGAGCGCGCGCTTCGCTTGTGATAAATATTTATTTTCAGAACCGGAATTAGCAATTTGCCGACAATTAGTTTTGAACGCGAATTTTGTAATTTGATTAGCTGAATTCCTAACAAGCGCTCTTACCTGTAGCAAGTGATCCAAGCACATTTTCTTCAGAAGGCCTTCCACCGGACCCTCATCGCCCAAGACTGCTGCAGCCGTACTTCTTCTGTTCCGCTTCTTCCCGGTTGACGATTTTCTTCGATGTGATGATACACCAAATAACACTACACACTTGAGAGATTGAGCAATTTGACTTCCTTCTTCTACCAAGTATACGCACTAACACCGGAAATCTCCATCACCCACGCAGTTCATTCGACTGTTTTCAGCGCAATTTTTCCTTCACATCACCACAAGATTATGTAATCTGTTGGTATTTAATAACATCAACACCTGCGCGACCCAAATTCGAAAAAACGAACGGACAACAAAACCGAAAAAAAACGTAAACACAACACCCGAACCCGATCTAGATCGGTCGGTCGGTTCGTCGGTTCACTGGTCGGTCAGATTAATCAATTTTCACCCAATTCATTAACACGGCAACCCTTTCCGTACTCATCGAACGATTTTGCCGTTCTTCACCATGTTACCCATTTTCTTCAAAAAATACACGCAACCACTTTCCACCACTGCTTGACTGCTTGGCTGCTGCTACCAAAAACCGATGACCAAGGTCATCATCGCACTACACACAATTTCCCGGAAAATTTCACCACCGACTTGGAATTTCTTCACCCGCGTTCATCCGTCGTTGTCGGCGTGATGTAATTATGCTGGAAAGAAAATGGAGAAGGAAATTTCATCAATGAGTTAATGGGCTATTTGATTTGTTTGTGATATGAACGGCTGGAATTGGGTTATTTTTTGGATAAATTCATCCAGATCTCCTCCATCTTCATGGTGACCAGCAAATCTCGGTTAGCAATTTCTTGGTTTTTCTCCCGGAATTTTGGAAATTTTCCGGTTTAGCGATATACATTTCAATGAGCCATAAAACTGGATGGGTCATTTCTAAGACAGCAGCACCTTTGCTGGATATTGAATTTTGAATACCAGACGTTTATTTGATTGAGAGTTCTTTTCAGATTTCTTCTAAAATAAATTTGAAATTCTCTCTGGAAATCCATTGAAAATGTCTTTATACAGTCTAGAAATTATCTGTAGAATACTCCAAAAAATTCTTAAAATTCGTCCTTAGATTCTTTTTTTTTAATTTTAAACTCTTTTTAAGAATTCAGTGGAGCTTAGATTTTTTTTTAATTTGATTGAAATTCTCCGTAGAGTTCCCATGCAATTCACCTCAGATTCCAACAATTGAAAAAGGATTATTTAAAAACTTGTAAGCCTTCTTGCTAAGACGGGCAGGAAAAATTCTCCCGCAGAGAATTGTCTTCACATTTTTCTCTGAATTATCTTGGAGTTCTCCTCTAAATTCTTCTGGAAATTGTATGGAAAACTCATTAAAATTCTCTAGGCAATTATGCGGTTGGAATTATCCTCGGAATTTCTTCGGATCTTCGCAGAATTTGTTTGGAACTGTACTCTCAAAATTCGTTTCCTTGATATTTTTCACGAATAATAGAATCCTCTTGGAAGTTCCAGTAAAAACTCTCTTAGAGATTTTCGGAAAGCTCCCTAGAAAATATTCTCTGAAATAGGGGAAATGGATGTAATGTCGGCCTATATGTCCCTAATTTGGGCGCAATATTCCTTTAGTATTCCATGTTTAAAATTGTAGAAATTATCCATGCTCCAGAACCTTAAAAAAACACAATTCAAGCCTAAGCATTTATGTTACTGATGAAGATAAATCCACAATTATTTTGTTCAAAGAGTAAAAGTTGGTTGTTTTATAAAATATTTAAAAATTCCTGAGAAGGTTCTCTGGCGCAGTTCAATATATTATATTCTTAAAAATTTCTTGATAAAGGAATTTGAAAATTCCCTGAACATTTAGGGTTTTTTTTCAGGTTAAATAAAATTCCCTGAAGATACCAGGTTGTCCTATTTTTCCCATATTTTAATTTAACACCCTGAATTTACTTTCAATTCTTCTTACAAATCCCCTAGAAAAGTCTCCTCAAAATTACTTTGCAGTTTTAGACAAATCTTTTTTTGTAATTTCCTTGGAATGAACTACAGAATTATTTTGTTAACCCTCCGTTACTCGCGCCAACTTTTGTAACACGAGTACTCGCGCGTTGTACTTTGTACAACAGTGTGAGTTTTCCATTGCCATTTTGCAGCCGAGCTACCAATCGATATGAAACCAACGGGTATTCCTTAATAAACTTGTTTTTAACTAAACAAGTTAAACTTTTTTCACAGTTAACCCCCAAAAAATGCGGATAATAGAGAAAATGTGAAAGGAAACCGCGTAAACGGTGTCCGTACTACGTGGGATTTGACTTAATTGGTTACAACATGGAAAATCTCGAGATCCTGACCAGCTCGAATGGTACTCTCTTGGGCAAAGTTGTTCTAGAGATCATAACCTTTTTGCTGGTGGAGAGTAGTTCAGAATTTTCTCACTACGTAGCGCTAGATGTGAAATTCTCGCATGTGATATATCTCGAGATCCTGACCAGATAGAAAGATACTGTCTTTCACAAAGTTTTTCAGGAGGTCAAAGTCTATTGCTTGGTGCTCAATAGTTCAGAATTTGCTCACTACGCGGCGCTAGTATACACGTGAAATTATCATATAAAATATCTCGAGTTCTCGATCAGATAGAAAGGTACTGTCTTCGGCATATTTGTTCAGGAGGTCAAGGCCTTTTCGTAGGTGGACAGTAGTTCAGAGTTTTCTCACTTCGCGGCGGAACTATACATGTGAAATTTTCGTATATAAAATATCTCTAGATCCTGACCAGATAGAAAGTAAATGTATTCGGCAAAGTTTTTCAGGAAGTCAAGCTCTTTTTGTTCGGTGACAACAATTCAGAATTTTATCACTATGCGGCGCTAGTATACACGTGCCTTTCTCGCATATTCAATAGCTCGAGATCTTGATCAACTAGAAAGATGCTGTCTTCGGCAAAGTTGTTCAGGAGGGCAAGGTCTTTGGGCTGGTGGACAGTAGTTCAGAATTGTAGTACAGACAGTAGTATGGTCACAGTTTACGCGGTTTCCATTTACATTTTCTCTATTATCCGCACTTTTAGGTGTTTACTGTAATCAAAGTTTAGCTTGTTTAGATCAAAACAAGTTTTTTGAGGAATACTCGTTGGTTTCAGATCGATTGGTAAAGGTCCGTTTAGACTATCTGATTTCTTGGTCTGATTTTGACCGCCGCTATAATGAAAAATCTGCTCGATTTTACTTTCGACACACTTTGTCAAACTCCCCTGTTTGCTGGTGTTCAAACTGATTGCACATGTCGAAAGAACTGTCAATTTAGATTTCAAAACAAAACTGTATCAGGAATCAAAAGTTAATACTTCCATAATGAACTATCGGAAAATTACTCTAGCTTCGGTAGGCGTACTTGCTTTTATTATTTTAAATAAAATTAGAAGGAGAAGGAGAACTTTGTGGAGTAGGAAATGGTTGCTCTGAAGGAACACCGGCAGGGATCTGGCTCATCTTTCAAGAACTGCGATATGTGTGTTCTTCAGAAGTTCCGCAAATTTCTCTAAAAATATACAAAGTTCCTGAAACTATGCAGATTTAAGATCCTTAAATATCAACAATTATCTCTGATGATCACTAAATTTCTAATAATCTACGAACTTGTCGAAAGTTCTGTAATTTTCTCTGTTGATTTTCATGATTTCTGCAAATATCTCTGAACATCTACACAATTCCCTAAGGTATTAAAAAAAAAATATCTAGAAATTTTTGAGCTTCCCTGGAATTTAAGGAAGTTCTCTGAAGATCTACTAATTTTTCTGAAGTTGTGCAAATATCGTTAAAGATCAGCGAACTTCCTTGAAGTTCTTCAAATTTCTCTTAAAATGAAATAACCTCAATCAAATTCTGAAAATTTATTTTTAAAATCTGTAGATTTTTCAGTAGATTTACGATCTACCCTCTGAACTTTTCTGAAGTTTCTAAAATTTCATTCTGGAGCACTGTATTTCTGCTCTGAAGAGCTACGAACTGCCCTGAAGTTCAATGTTTTGTTTCAGTAGATCTTCGAACTTCTCTAAAGTTCTATAAATTTATTTGTGGATTCTTGGACTTCCATAAAACATACTTCTAAAGATTGGTGAGCTTTCCCGAAGTTCTGTGAGTTGTGCTGAAGTTATGCATTTTTTTCTAAAAATGTACGAACGTCCTGAAGTTCTACATACTTTTCTTAAGGTCTAAGGACACCTCTGAAGTTCTTCAGATCTATCTATTTGGAATTGAAACATTTTCTTCTGAAATTTTATGAATTTTCCTGAAGATCATTTAATATCTACTCTTCTGAACTTCTGCAAATACCTTTGAAGTTATGTTAAGTTTTCTAAAGTTCCGTAGTTCTATTCTCAAGTTCTACGAATTACCTTGAGGCTCAATAAATTTCTCAGTAGATCTGAAAACTTCTCTAAAGTTTTGTAAATTCCTCTGTAGGCTCTCGGGCTACCCTGAAGATCTGAAAATTTCTCTGAAGATCTTCGAAATTACCTAAAGTTCTCAAAATGTATCTAAAAACATGTGAGGTTCCTTGAAGTTTTAAATATTTCTCTCAAGATTAACAAGTTTCTCTGAAATTGTATAAATATTTTTAAAAAGATCGCCGAACTTCCCTAAAGTTCTGCAAATTTCACTGAAGATCCATTAAAGTTTCTGATATTTTAAAAATGTATCACAAAATCTGCACACTTTCCTTGAAGGCCATTAAATGTACCTGAGGATCTATGACCATTCTTGTGATTTTTTCAGAAGTACTGTAATTTTTTTTTTTCAAAGTTTTGAAGCTTTGTTTTGAATATCTACGATTTTTTCTGATGTTCAATAATTTTTCAGCAGATATGCAAACTTCTGTGAAGTTCTTTACATTTTACTGTAGATTTTTAGACTTGTCTGAACTTCTGCGAATTTATTTAAATTTTTGCAAAAAATTTCTGAAGTTGTGTAGTTCTGTTCTCCAGATCTACGAACTACCCTGAAGCTCAACAAATTTCTCAGTACATCTCCGAACCTCTCTGAAGCTCTAAAAAAATCTTAGAAGGCTCTCAGACCTACTGTCTGGCATGCTTATTCTTATATAAAACATGCTGTTTCGTTGACCTTGCCATGATTCAAACCATTACGGCATCTTTTGGCCAAAATAAAAATCATAATTTTAGAAAAAAATCTATATTTTCCCATCACTTGCGGCTATTTTGCTGAATGAGTTGAATGAAAATTAAACACAAACCTTTTTCGTTCGACAAATCAAACGGCAAATGTGTGAACGCATCCGAACATTGCATCCGATAAAATTATCGAGCAGCCTGCTCGAATCAGACCAAGAAATCAGATAGTCTAAATGGACCTTAACTCAGCAACAAAATGGCAATGGAAAACTCATGTGTGTTGTACAAAGTACGAGTAACAGAGGGTTAATGTACTTTGTATTCTGATCAGGATTCCCTTGGAATTCTACTTAAAACTAGCTTAAGGGGGTTCATTTTGATTTGGCCGAAAATCGTGCAAACTTTGCGATTTTTTTGTGGGAAAGTTGTGCTATTGAGTTTTAATGCCTTATACATTGATGATGTTTTTTTGTTTTGAAAAATTCAAAATGGCGGATCGCGTCGGCCTCTGCGCACGCAACAATGTCCCCTGCTGCCAATTGTAGGGCCTTCCGTGGTAAACTGAAATGAGTAACTGTCATATATTATGAAAATACATAAAATTTCCTACGGCATATACCTAACCCAAACAAATTTTTAACGAAGAGACGAACCAGCTACAGGCTGAAAGTCTCTATAATAAAGCAACAAAAAAAAATTTAACGAAAAAAACCTAACTTTTTGGATATTAAATAAAAAAGTATATTTTTTCTCTTTCTTTTTTATTTTGATCTGGTTTAAAAATTATAAAAAAAAACAATTGTTCATGCCAATAATAGGTATACGCCGCCGTAAAGAAAAGTATTCACTTTAAAACTATGTTTGAATGAAGCGAATCGGATGAATAGAACAAGACTTATGATTGACAAGAGTTCCTAAAACATGGTTCCGAGAAAAACGCGTTTAAAGTTTTTTGCGTGACATGGGTCCATTCGAGACGCTCTAACTCTAAAAATACGTATTGTATCGGAATATCCTTTGACACATATATTCTACACATGTGCAGTTTTCATTTTATGTAAAAAAAAAAAAAGATTTTTTCGATAAAATCTAAATGGGGATTTTCTAGAGATCCTTAGAAATTCTCATAAGATTTAGAGATTCAGAGCGTTGACACTTTTGCAAGGCACTAAATTTATTTGTAATCTGGGTTCTTGGAATTTATTCTATATCCAAAGGCTTGAATATTTAAATTCGTTCCGAATTCTTGAACATTTCTCTAGGTCTATGATTACAAAAAATAGTCTATAGAAATTATCCAGGTTCAGAACGTTAAAAAAACACAAATCAACACCCAACAGGGGAATGTAAGATTCGTTTGCAATTATGTGGGAGATCAGTGAGTGTCGTGAAATTCATCATGTCGAAAAAAAAGATTGCCGACTGGAGGACTTGAACCACGAACGTTGCGATTATCAGAACTGTGTTTCCTCCACTGCTCTCTCCATGCCTCGGAATATGGATAGGCTAAAAGCGAGGCTAAAAGCAAACAAGAAGCGCTCATTTCCTCGCATACTCGACTCCGTTTGCTTTTTGTGAAGGAGAAAATCAATGCAACGGTGTGTTTCGTCCTACCATGTTATACATAAAAATCAAGAAAAATGCTTGCTTTTGTAGGTGAAAACATATACAGAACACGGAATTAAAATAGATTAAAACTCATTGTTCATGAACAGAGGATGACACGAAATGGAACTAACATTCATTGCAATGAATTTTTGGTTTGCGTGAAGCCTAAGAATTTATGTTGTTACTCCACACTCTAGAATTAATGTGTTCAAAGAGTAAAAATAACAAACGAGGAAGATAAAGTTGGTTGTATTATGAAATATTTGATAATTCTTGAGACGATTCAAACGCAGTTCAATAGATTCTATTCTTAAAAATTTGCTTCATAAAATAATTTGAAAATTCCCAGAGAATTTCAGGCTTCTCCGGGTAAAATAAAATTCCCTGAAGATACCAGGATTTTTTTAAGGTAGTAGGCACCCTGTCACCTTAACCAATAGAACTCTTTATACAGCGTTTGCGGAGCCAATAATTCATTGATTCGTAACAAAATTTCATTTTCATTTTCGCGCAAGTCAATCCAAAGCCGAGGATAAAGGAAGGGTAATGCCTGAATAGTCTATGAGGACCACTTGAATGCCATGGGAAGGGATTGTTGAGGTCGGTTATTGGGGGATTTTGAGGAAATGACACATAGTACTAGATTTGTGCTGCAAAATTTAAAGAAACCGAAAATCCATCTCCCACCCATTGATCCTTTCACATATATACCAAATTGATATTTTAAAGCAACCATCAACATAAACAGACAATATATGAAAAGGCTAGTTGCCAGTTGCTTGAAAGGCTAGTTGCCTCCCTAAGCGGATCCCCCGCATCCTAACTCTTTTGTTAATCTACTTAATGTTATTAGGCTGTCTAAATTTTCTTATTTAAGTTCGTTTGATGATCATGATATCTCGTTAGCCTAATTTAATAAAAATAATTGAAATCTCTAATCTACCTAATCAATTATAACCCATGCTTTATGAAATACCTGCATTTGTGCATGTAATCTAAAATTTAACGTGTTTTAAGTTGTTTTTGACTTTGACCTATATTTATTATATATTAGTTCGTCCCAATAAAATGCTTCACTTTGAAGATAGTTTCCTAATCGATTTTTAAATTATATAGGGTATATGCTCCAACTACGCTCACACGTTTCCACTATGTCGTCCCACAAAATTACGTATGGATATGTCACAGTAGAAGCACGCCACAGTAGAAATCCCGAGCCATAGTTCAAACATTTATCCCAAATCAAAATGAAGCACGTATAAGATTAGTTACAACACCATGTACAAAAATGGTGTTTAACATTGTTCTTTGAGTAATACCTACTTCAATGAAAACAACAATGAAAGCTTGTCACGCAAATAGAAGGAGCACTGTTGGGCGTTTTCTGAAATATTTCTATAGTATAATTCCCTTGCAAACCCAAATAAATCTATCTGTGTAAAAATAAAAAAATAACAGTGATTTGCGGAAAAAGCCACCAGTATCGCACCCAACGTCAGTGCCTATACATAAGCGTACTACAACGCGGCTCTCAAACAAAGGAGTAACAAGTGTGATACTATCACTTCAGGCTATAACTTTGGTTCTCTCGTGCAATGGTTCATCAGAGAGTTCGGTAGCTCAGTAATCCTCATCGCATGCTCATGACGCTATTCTGCCACGGCATGAGCCAACGATGCCTGACCTAAACCAACCGTCTCAAACGCTCCACTATGAAGCATAAGATTAGGCCCGCCCACCAACGGCCAGGTTAAAAACTAGCCAAGCGGAGTGAATTCATTGATTCGTAACAAAATTGACAAAATTCTAGGTCTATCAGGAGTTGGACCAAATACTCTCGTGGTTAGAGGAGTACTTGGGGGTTACTCAACCAATAGAACTCCATACCATAATATGGGTTTGAAAGACATCATGTGAATCATTTAGAAGATCACGCCCCACGCCCGACTACCTCTTAGTCATCGTCCGATTACAACATCAATCTCTCAGTCAAATTTCAACATCAGAGTACTATACCTTATTACCACAAACGTGTGCGAATTTTCTTAGAAGCTTGTGCCATCAGACACCAGATGGGCTAGTATTTTTGTTTTGATTTGAACAAAGTTGATTTTGTGTGCAATGACAGTGTGCAAAGAGTGTATCATTTTTGTCATTTTTTTTAATGAATTTCTGTTTTGAGTAGAGTGAAAGAGATAGAACCAAAACATTCTAGAACATTTGGTGACAATGCTAGTACAATCCAGTAGTAGTGTTCCCATGTGGTACACTGAAAAATTGCAATTGCAGGTTCGTCACCAAAGTTTTCGTTTGTGTTATTAAGTTGTTTTTTTTTTATATTAATTCTACTACTGTTGTTGCACATTCATTAATTCACTATTCACTATTACTATCACTTTTAAAAAAATATAACAGATACGCATTTCGTTTACTGCTTGCAAACTTATTCAGTGTCTATTCATAGTCTAAATTCATAGTGAAAGTAAATAGTGAATTAGTGAACGTGAAAGTGATACAATACCAGTCGAATAGAAAGGAAAAACAACGTAATAAGGTATACAATTATTCTACTAAAACGCTCATCAATCAATTTAGATCAGAGTCCTTTTAAAATTTGATACCAAGCTATAAGGCATGGTCGTTAAAGATTTTGAAGACCTGGCCACTACAAACCTAGTCTTTACGATACTCACCACTAAACCCGACACATATGCCTTCGTCCATTGTTTATGGGCAGGATCCTGCTCAGAAAGTCCCACACCAAATTATGTCTTTCGGGAAAGGTTGTCCTGTTTTCAGTTTCTATGTCGTTGTTTGTCATCATTTCCAACCCATCCATAGGGCGGCGGATGCAGTTACTGCCGTTGTCGTCGATACCTGTCGATGTCCAGTACAGAACGGAGAAACAGAGAAGATAAAAGTATATTAGAAGCAATAAATAATCATTTCACCGTCGCACTTGCTTCCCAGAAACTGCAAAAGGAAAACAACGACGGAGACGGCCCACTAGGAAAGCTGATATTTCCAGCATCGCAACCATCTTCAACAGGAGCCCGCGCGGAAATGAGTAGGAGGTCTTTGGAGGGAGATTATTCCCAACACGTGGAACATGCCCTCTCACTGCACTAGCACTCGAGGTGGGAGTCAAGCGAAGAACAGAGACTGAGCATAAATCATCTCTGTACAAAAAGATAATCTCCGGCAATAAGAGTTAATTGGACCGAAAGCGGATGGGAAATGTTGGTGGTTCTGATCGTTCGCCTCCATCGAACACGACGACGATGACGGCGAAGATGATGAGGTACAATTTCCCGCGGGGATGTAGAAAACAGGAATGGGTCATAAATCTAGTTGCTAACCTTAGAGCGAGCTGGGACTCGCAGCATAGATAAACTATATCGTAGAAGGCATAATCCGGACTTTGAAAAATAATCCTCTCTCTTGTAACGTAAGCATTAAAAGAGTAGACATTTTTGCCGATTTTTCGATAAATCCTGAGATGTAATTTCAAGCTGTCATAGGTTTACTGTTTACTGACCAATTTTCAATGTGTTACGTCTTGTTTTTCTGTAGTTATGGCAGAAACAGTGGAGAAACTTCACGCGAAAACTTGTTCATTTCTTCCAGAGCTGTTCCACGCCAAATGGTCAATCATTCACATTTGAGGGGGTTAGAAGGAAAGGGGTGTAAGTGACTTTGATCGATTCTCTTCATCGACATTCTCTTTCGTTAATAGTTCAGCTGCAAACACATTCCTTGATTCGTGTGCCATTCTGGATGCTAGATGAGAACCTCCTCTATCAAACTATGGGGCAGAAATAGCGCAAAATCTGTTTATAAAGCTGTGGCTATCAAAAGAGAAAGTCGATGAAGAGAATCCATCAAAGTCACTTACACCCCTTTACTTCTAACTCCCTTATTTGAGCTAGAATTCGGCCATTTTTAATCTCGCAAAAAAATAAAAATGGCGTATTATTCATTAAATTATAACCAGAAAACGTCCCTTCCAATCGAACTAAAGGCTAAGTCAAAGATGTAGGAAAATAAAAATACACGCAAAAAAAATGTAGCAGTTTTGGGTAAACAATCCGAAAAAATGTCCAAACCTTTTTTTTACATTTTGCACTGAACACCAATTTTCTATACTTTCAAAATCGTTTTCTGAGCAAATTTTTACAACAACAAAATTATATAGGCTCAAAAATGTGTCCAAAAGTTGTTGTTCCATTATTTTTGTTAATTTGTATGTCTTTTACTTGAAATTTTCACAGAAGATAGCATTTTTCATACTAAAAAGCGTATCTTTGAAAAATATTCAAAATATATTGGTTATTTTTGTTATTTAATTTTTAAACACATTAATGGATTTTTTTAGTTAAAATAACTGAGAAACTTACCGTGTATATTTTTTTCTAAAAAGGAATTATTTTTTCTTACAACTTTGTCTCAGACGTCATTTCGATTGTTAGTGACGTATTCGAGTTATGTTTTCAAGACAAACAATGCATTAAGTTCTAGTGAAACATTCACAGATTCTCTTCGACGATACTCTCTTTGCATCCCCACGGCCATGTAAAGACATTTCTTGCTTTTTCAACACACAGTTCGGTGAAAGACTCTTTTATCTAGCATCGAATATGCCAAACATGCCAAGAAACGGTTTTGTAGCCAAGTAATTTACCAAACCGATCAATGTTCGGGATATGTTGAAAAATTTCCAATACGACATTTTGAAGTTTTTTGCGAGATTTAAAATGGTCGAATTTTAGCTCAAATGTTAACAATTGACCATAAGATACCATAAGGAGAAGATCGAGTCTGAAATTTAATTTGTTTTGCTATTTGGCCTGGAAATGCTCTGTTTTCGTAGGAACAAAAAGACGATCGTGAAAATTAGTAGTTCACAAGGATCTACTCCAATTACTTTGGATGACCAATCACGTGGAAAAATTGATTGAAACGACAAAGGAAATGCTGAAAATTACCCTAACAAAAAATCAACCTAGCTAGAGCTGTTGCAAAGTTATCAGAAATGGCTTGAATTATTGTATTTTCATTTAGTAAAACAATAAGCACAAGCAAGCAAATGTAATTGTTTGGTTCTATTTAACGTAGTTTTATTTTTGCGAAAAATTTCCCCTATTTTTAATTAAAAACGATACATGATTTTGACAGGAGGTCCTTAAAAGTATTATGTTCCAAAAATAAAATCAACTAACAATAAGAAGGTTGCAACAACTATAGGGGGGACGAGCCCACCCTCTATCTATTAAAATCTACTAAAGTCGTGAAGTGTAGCATTTCAAAAATGTTCCAAAGCATCAATGCGATGCAATTTGTTCTTTTTTATTCTTTCGAGTTTTCGTCCAACTCGACAGAATAGCAATTGCACCACATTCACCTAAAACAATTCCCACCAAGCCAACCTGTCAGCCATTGTTTTCGTTCGGTTAGCTGATGCTGGCAAGTGGCACAGCTGCTGTTTTGTGTAAGCAGTCATTATTGTGAAACCCCTCTTTTTCTCCTGATTCTCTTTCTCCTTCTCAAATAGCGTTTTTTTTTTTTACTTTTCAAGCAAATTCCGTCATGACTTTCCCCCTTCTATCGGCAATCGATTGCCACCAATCCTCTTGCATCAACCTTTCCTTCACTTCAAAGCTGTCTGAGAAGAGTTTTTCTCCGCGAATAATGTACACGACACGAAGAAAACATTTACTTTCCTCTTGACTTGTCACATAGCACAACAGCCCCCCCACTGCCACCCCCTCCTTGTCATCGTCGTCTTCGAATAGCCGTCGATGTCAAAAGGTTCAAGCAGCGAGAGGAGCTGTGCTTGTTGTATTCATTCCATTATTGCTGTTGTTACGCGTCGAGTGGCTGTTTTTGTATCGCTTCGTCGTCGTTACTCGTGACAACGAAATTTCATCCTTTGTCTCTCTGTGTCAAAGGTGATAGAGGTGGAAAGGTGACAAAGAAGCTCAGGAAAAAACTAGTTTTGTTTAATTCTTGCACGGCGACGGCGACGACGGCAGGAGGATGAGACAAGAATTCGGTTACAGGTGGATGAGCTGTCTATTGTTGTTCGCCGGTTGTGCAATCCTTTCGGAAGACTACACTGGAACAATAGCTTCGGAGGCCCGAGATGAGCAAGTCTAGGAAATGGCTTCGGATGCAAGATGGTTCTAGTTAAAAGGTTAATCAGAATCGCCAGTATATGGGCAAAAGCAGCCCGAGGAGGCAGAAAATCTTGTGGAGGCCAATTTAAAGGGACAAAACTCGATTAGTGCTTTGGTGTTATATTTAAATATATTGGAAACGGGACCCAAACACCATTTAAAAGCACAAAACTCAATGCAGTGTGATAAACCTTAAGCTGAACCAGCCTTGCTCGGATATCGGTTTTCCACGGGAGACTAATACCACGTTCGAAATACAGAGTTATAATAATTATCAACAGTGCTCAGTCTGGTGTTTAAGTAAGACGAAAGTAATTCAGTATGCTCAGTTTGTTGGCAAAAGCGCACTGCTTTTATGAGGAGAAAGAGAGTTATCGGAGGTGCTGTGTGACGAGCCGATCGGTACGTTTGCGTCAGTCATTCAGTTGATTCATTGTGCAATTTCACTGGAGCGGATCAATCACGGAGCGGCAACCATTGATATGTGCAGGAAGGAAGCAAAATTCGTGGAAGCCACTAGTGCTTCAGTTTTACATTGCATTGGGATACATTTGAATGGAGCCCTTTCCAATAGGAAAAAGCACGTGGTATTCCTGGAACAGTTTATATGTAAAATATAATACTCAACATGGCAGCTCAATTAAATTTTGAAATTCGGATAACCTTTAAGCTGGACAAATCTTGGGCGGAAGATGGATGTTTGCGGTGATGTTTTGAACGGAAGATTGCTCTGTTGTTTTAAGACGATATCAAGGTGTGATGGAGGCTAATGGAGTTTTATTAGAAAATTTGATATTAATTCTGCACCGTCAGTCAGAATTTAGAGCGTTTTTTGTTACTTTCAGTAATCTTACAATTTGACAGCATGTTCATAAGGTTGTATAACGGATTGCAGGAGTCTTTGGATTTATATCGAAGTATCCAACAACTGTGTTAAATTTGCACGAATTTGGCTGCGATTTGAATATGCGGAACGATTTTAAATTGAGTATGAGAAACGAAAAAATAATTAATTTGCCTGTCTAAAATTCATAAATTGTTTTATATTGATATTGACATTGCAGAACAAATTCGCCGAGGACTGCAAATCGGTTCGATTTATATGCAAACATTGATTAACCATATACTAAGTAGAACTCTGTACCGGGGTGCGTAGCTACCAAGGTTTATTATACTGTCCGTATTTATTTTTTAGTTAGAAAAGCGTTGCAATGGACAACCGAAATAAGTTCAATACTCGTAAGTTTTTTTTGAGAAGCTTCTAAGGGCAATTTCTACAGGGTGGCAGATCGAAAGTTCAAACAAAATTAACTGAGTTTTCCAGGTTTTGCCAGCTACCAACACTAAAGCGATGTGACTCGCCTCTCCGTGAGTAAGCGAATGTGTTCTCTTTCTAAGCTCCCTCATTCACCATATTGTGCAAGAGCAAGATATGTGGATAGGAAAACGAACTGTATGGAGCGGCGCTGTCGGAATCAGTCTGAACAGTCAAGAATTTTACGAAAACTAGATTTGGTAGGATCTCATAAATCTTCTCCCAAAAATCAGTTTCAACCAGGTTTCAACTTGCACATTTTTACAACCTCCAAAGAGACAATTTTGGTTTTATGAGGATTCGTAGACCATAATTTACACTTATATAATGCTCTAAACCCTCAATAAAACTAGCAATGTTACATAAGCTCACTTTTTTCAATTTTTCAAATGCTTAAGGGTACTTGAGTTTAAATAGTCAAAAGTTACTTAGAACGCATTTCTGGTAGTTAAAAATCGCCCATAAATGATTGATTCAATGAACCTATACAAAAGTCTAGTAAATTATTGTGAAATAATTGACTAGACTTTTCCGAGAGCTGTAGCTCCAATTTCTACCTTTGAATTTTTCCGAGTTTGCTTTAGGAAGATCCCAGATCTTTTAGGGGAATGATTCCGTAATTTTTTTAGAAGCTGTTCCGAATGTTCGTAGAATACTCCCTTGAAAATTTAAGCTTCTTCTGAAAATCCCCAGTAGGTGCTCTCAAAGAGCACACCACTTCCTCAAGCAGTCCTCAGATCTTCACCAACCACAAATATAACTAACTATGAAGAGCTTTGAGTGTGTTGGTTTATTTCCTTTTAATTCCGTTATAATTGCTTATCTTTCGACAGATACGTGTAATTCGTCTTCTACATGCTGACTTCATCAGTGCCAAGTACTCAACACCACTGAAGAATCCATCTTTTATCTACGAGTTAAATACTAATACTAATACTAGGTACTAAAAATCACCTGGTATCCACTGCCATGTCACGATTTACCTAACAAGGTACCTAAATTTAGTCTCCAACAAGTAAAGGCATGCTACGATGTGTGGTTTTAAGTAGCATGCTAAAGAGTTTCGAGTATCCGTTTAGTTGATCTCTATTAAGCAATGTTGATGGATTATGTTTAAATATTTCTAAACTTTGTGCTACGTCTAGTTTCCAAGACGAAGATACACTCCGCATGATATTAATGTTATCCTTTGTCAAATTGTGCCCCTTCGTAAAGATATGTTCTGCAACCTTGGATATAAGTTCATAATGAAGTCCTTTATCCATCTCTTTGTTAGCCTTTTTTACCTCTGCGATGCGTTCCTTAAACCTTGTTTCCAAAGTCCTTTTCATCTGATCAATGTAGATTTTATTGCAATCTGGACAAGAGATTTTGTAGACTCCAGCTTTCCCTAAGACATTTATAGAATCTTTTGTTGATCCTAACAGTGACTTCAGCTGATTTGTAGTGCTGCTGAATACTAAATCTAGGCCGAAACTTCTAAGCTTCGAAATCAATGGTTTGGTAATGTTTTTGTCGAAATTCACCGCTACCCGTTTTAAAACTTCCGTTGCTGGTGTAAGAGTTGTGGAAGTACACCTAAAATGATCCCTTGTTCTTTTAACGATTATTGCTTGAGTTTTTTTTTTCTTGATACTAATTAAGTCTAGCGATTTCAAACATATGAACTATTTCCTTTGATTTGCCTTAGAAATAACTAATTTTACACGTGACGGAATCCGTCTTTGACATAAAAGATGAGACGTAAACAAACATGTCATGTGTCATGTAATATTAAGTGCTTCGAGACTGAAAAGTTCGTTGCTCGACGAAAAGTACGTTTGATTGAGCTATATTTCGCGTCTGTTAGGGAACATGCATAAATGACGTAGCATTTGAGGGGGAAGGTGGGGGTTTCAGAATTTGTGACCGGCCATGTATTGGATATAGCCAAATACGCTACAAGGGGGGGAGGAGGGGTCTAAAATTGATTAAAAATATGCTACGTCATTTATGGATGCTCCCTTACGACTCAAATTTATGTCAAAATTGACGCTTGTATATGTCACTCTCAGAGCACCTAAATTTACATGAATTTCTCTAAATGCCGCTAAGAGGAAGAGCTTGCATCCTGTGAACCATGTGATGAAAAGCGGCCATTTTTTGTTGATTGGAGTGGTTTGAAGAGCTAAGTTGAGAGCACGCAATAAGCTAATATGCGATACGCAATAAGCTTGAAATGCGAAGAAGAAGAAGAAGAATGTAGTGACCTCAGTTTGTTGTTATGTAACTTTCTTTTCCTTTATTCCTCGCAGTCCTCTCTGGAGCAATATCTGCGTATCCCGGGGGAAGTGGCCAATTTCTTCACCTGCTGCAAGGAAACCGCGGCAAGCTGTAGACCTGAGATAGTTTTTTGAATAGAATTTCAAGAAAACCTGGAATTGAATTCAAAGTAAACTTTACTGAAAACTCATATAAATTTCTCCTCCTGTGAATTTCAGAGGAAAATTCCAAGGGCATTCTGAGGATAATTTCATGAAGTTTGTGAAAGACAACAAAATCGGAGCATATATAAGTCATCGTAATTTTTTGGTGAATACTTAAATTGAGGATTACAATTAAATCTGAGAATAGCTCCACGATCTCAAAGAAATTCGGAAAATGATTCCAGGAGCGATACCAAACAAATTAAGAGGAAAAATCTAAGGAATTTGTGAGGAGAAATGAAAATGAATTCTTAGGAGACTTTCAATGTGAGTAGAATTCCAAGGGAAGGAGAGGATTCACACAGGAAATCTGAAATGAATTCAATGAAAATTCAGAGAATCTTTATATAGGATTTCTTACTGAGGAGAATTTCATGGCAAATCTTAGGAAAACTAAAAGAAAATTTGAGGAATATTTCAATGGAATTGCAATAAGTATTTACACTATATTCTTGTGATAGTTTTTAGAGAATTCAGTGAAGCGTTCCAACTGAATTTATGAAATAATTCCATTAGAGTTTCGGTAAAATATGAGCAAATGCTGAGGAGAACTCCAAGCGAATTATCATGAAAAATTTCCGTTGAATATGGAATGGACTATTCTGAGGTCTCCAGAACTACTTGAAAGTTCCCAAAATATTCCTGAAGTTAGTGAAACTCCCTTGAAGTTCATGGATCTTCTCTAAAAATTTAACAATTCACTGAATTGCTCTGGAATATCTCTGCTTTGAGGATATCTGTTCATTCTTGAAGTTTTTTTTAGAGCTTTATTAGTGAGATTAATATCTTTCTTGAAGTTTTCGAATCTTTTCTAAAGTGTTAGCAGTTCTCATGAAGCTTGTTGTACTACCCTGAATTTAATTGAACTGTCTTAAAAATGTGAAAACCTTAATAATTTTCTTAACATCTCTAAAGTTCTCTGAAAATCTGGAAACTTCTTGAAGTTTCCCGCTAATTTAGTGAAACTAATGGAACTGAACTCGCCTGAAATTCCCCTTGTTTTTGGAGCTTTACTAAACTTATTTGTAATGCTCCCGAAATGTACATAAAAGTTCCTTAAGTTCTCGTATCTTCCCTTAAATTCCATAGACTTATATGAACTTATCGAAATGATATCTACTGTGAAGTTTTCGAAGTTATTCTGAAATTTCAGGAATTTTTTATGCTCCCGTAACGAAATAATTAATATAGTTCTATGATTTTCGCTGAAGGTCTCAAGATTTGTCTGAAGTTCAAATTATAGAAACTAATTAATTATTTCTTCAATAGTCTAGAGATGTTTTCTATGCTTACCCTAATTTCTCTAAATTGATCAAATGTTTCGATAAATTTTCTGAAATATATTTATTATTCCCTGCACCATCTCAAGTTTTCCGGATCAATCATAGAATTCTCGGAATATCCCATAATTTCAAGGAACTCTGATGTTATTGTGATCGTCCTCGAAGCAAGTTGTGACCTATTACAATCGCGATCGTCAAACAGCTGATGGTAGTAACGCTTGGTACATTCTTATCAATATGCTTGTCGAAGCACTCTCCATGACCATCGATCAAGATGATGAAAGAAGTAAAAAGCAACTGGTGAATGTCGTCTTCGGTGGTGATCCATCACCGACCTGGTCATTCCCGACAATCACGACACTCATCTGTGCTCGTTTTGAAGCAGTTGCTGCTTTGCTTGCATTTGTGAGTGTGTTGGTGAGTGAGCCTAACAGATTGCGTTTAATTTTGCCAGACACGTGACGAGACGAACTTGGAACGCGTAGGCATTGTTTTCGTTTTCTCCTATCGTTTCGTTTTTTTCATCATCGTACTACAGAAGTCTTCACTGTTTTCGTTGTGCTTTTCAACATCAGCAGCGAGTGTTACGTTTTGCCTGTGAGCAGCGACCATTACTGGTGATTGTTGTTTGCCCTACCTCTCACTGCGTGACAAAACGTTCTGTCAGCGATAGTCGGTTGATGCGTTCACGAGTGTCGAGTGAGTGTCATGATAATTTGCATCACTGCCTGGAAGTACTCGGAACTTCACTGAATTTAATGAAGCCATCTAAAAATATCTAAATTTTGAAGAGAACGCAATTTTTTGAAAATATCGGTGTTTGCTAAAAAATTTAGCATTTTTTTGAAATTAATGAAGATTTGTTGATGTTCTATTCAACCTAGCTAAATTTTCGAATTCTTTTAGATCTTGATATTTCCATATGCTCTCATATTTTCTGGATGTTTATATAATTTTTATTGCGTTGCAGAAATTTTCTCTGAGCAAACCGAAGTTTCTTGAAACTCCTTAAAGTTATCTGCAATTTTCTTGAAATTTTTTAACTGCTTTTTAATTTACTGATCTGTCTTGATGTTCTCGAAGCTTCCCTAAAGCTCTCAATTCTTATGAAGATCTCGGTTCTGCTTGAAAATAAATGGAATTCTCAACCTTTAAACTTCCCTGGAATTCTCTGGATTTCTGTGATTCCTGAAATATTTCTGAGTTTTCATAAATTTTCTGAAGGTTTCTGTACTGAAATTCTCGGAACATCTTAGGGGTTCTCGATTTTATTTCAGCACGTCTTAGCTCACGCTTATAGATTTTTAAACCAATCCAATTTTTAAACCAATCCAATAGTCTAAAGTTTCAGGGACTTCCCCTTAAGATCTCTTCTTTTCTGAGATAAATAGAACTTCTTAAAAGTTTCCACAATTTTGCTAGTACGAAACTCCCAGACATTAAAAATGTTGTGATCTTAGACTTACTAAAATGAAGTAAGTGTTCAACTTCAACATTTAATGGGAAGGATAGTAAATCTGTTTCTTTAAAACTGATTGTCATGTCTTGAATAACGTTTGAGTTGATTGCTGTTGCTGTTGTTTTACAAAAAAGGCATATTTTTAACGCATTTCATAAATAGCTTTCTTATTATAAACTAACAAATTATCCGTCAAAGAACTCTGGAAAACTCAGGGAATTTTATTCAGCCAAATCAGTGGACACCCTGTAGTTAGAGAAAGACGATTAAACGTCAAAAAACTCTAAACCAGGTTGTCAACTTCGAATTGTTCAGCAATTAGAAAAAAAATAATTCACGTAAAAGTTTAAAATAGTGGCTGATTACAATAAAAAGTTACTTTAGTGACTAGGCCTTAAAAAAGGAGACTTTTAAGTGACTCGCTACCAGCCCTGATAACAGAGATGGAAGTCTAAGAGAACGAACAAATATCATTGGGCTCGGAAAAAAGTACACTCAACTGACTACATTTTGGCTTATTCTCGTTAAAGCTAATGTGCAAACAATACTAAATTTTGACTAACATTTTCCTCAGTTCTGAGTACTATTTACTTAGTTTTGAAGAGAAACCAGTATACAGTGTCTAACATTCAGGTAAGTTCCGGTACCCCTCCCACTGTAACCAGAATATAAAATTAAGCTATTTGATATTATACGAGAAATTCACTTGTCATCGATAGGTGGATTGATAAGGTTGTTTTAGAGTATTTTCGAAAGAGCAAGGAAAGAGCAGGAAACGTTTAAAATACTTTTTGAATAAGAACGAAGTGACCTCCGTCTATAGTTTTTAAAATAATTTTATAACTTTTTCTCGGAATGCCACGAGGCATTCATAAGCAAGCCCAGAAGGTATCAAGTAGTAACCAAGCATCCCCCAGCATCTCTTTTCCAGCAGTCCTGATTAGTAATGCATAAAACGTCTTCACTCCACAGCAACATTCCACCTTCCGGCGGGAAAGCCCATAAAATCACGAGCCTGACTGCCGCAAGCAGAACTGGATTCTACTTTCACACTCCTTCATCCCTCCTGCAGAACTTACAAGGCCGTCCCACCCACACATCAAAAATCACAACCCGACAAACCACTGCCCGAAATTGATAAAAATCGAAATTAAGTGCCTCATCACTTAATAAAGGCCGTTGGATGTGCTTCTCCCACAACTTACACAACCTTTTCTTGCTTTTCTCTTCTTATGGGGAAAATTCGATGTCGAAATTGCGATTGTTTTGCCAATGTCCTCCAGACAAATTTCCGCTTTTGTCCGGATTCGTTTTCACTCGGTTAGAGAGAGAGAGAGAGAAAGTGAAAATCAACACTGAATTGAACAAAAGATCAATATCTTCACCAGTCGAAGGGATGCTTTTCGCATTATTTCGATTGCCGTGCTATTTTCTTTCCGATCATCATTCCTGGCCATCGAAGGTTTTCTGACGAAAAAAAAAATGATTTCATTTGAGTGTTTACTGATCGATTCCGTGCGTACAGCAGACGGCATGTGGACAGAAGGTATGAACAAGTTTCTTACATCCTCTTTATATGATTCTTACGCCATATGTAATGGAAATTCCAGTAGCAAAACATATTCAGCATACGCGATGGTTCATAACAGATTCTGGGTATCTATTTTTTTCTCCGACACGTTTTTTTTATTAAAAGAGTAGATGAGTTCTCATTTTCCACTTTAGAATTACAACTTTCAATTTAATAGTCGTCCATCAGGATCATGAAGATACTTCTCTACCGTATCCTAATTTAATACGAACTTCACCTCCACCTTCACAGTAAGTTCATATCCTACTCGAATGTAAACATGACATATCTTTCCCTCCCTCCTTTTCTGTAAATATTATCTTTTAAGTTTTTCCCTGTATAGTACTGGAAGCGAGATCCCCATCATGCATAACCCAAAAGTATGTTGGTGAATATTTTACGGTACACTGCAAAAAAGCTATTTCTCATTGCTCAACTGGGGAAATACACACGAATGATACTTCTAGGCTACAACAACAACACCAACAATAACATCAACAGACACACTTCGCTGCTGCTTCCATGAAGCATAGAGTTGGGGAGGCTGATCCCGGAAAAATTTACCACCAAAGTCAAAACATATATTTTTTTGTTGTTGCCGGTCGTTATCCATAAACAAGCTCCTGGACCCTCCTGAAACTAGGGATCCACCTCCACAATGACAGACGATGGCGTGCAAGCGAGCATGACATGATGATAGCAACATATCTGTATGGGGGTCACTCTCAATGGTCGGCTTGGTTGGACTGGGCGGGAAATAAAATACCTCAGGAGGAAGATAGCCTTACAGTTGCGGAGTGGGATTGCTATGACTGCAAGTCAAACCGTTGTCGGTCGGGATACTGACTTTCAATTTTCGTTATGTGGGCGGTGGAATTGTTTTCTTCCCTGGAATCGTTATGTAGGTATCGTGGGCGATTTATATGGCGATGGTGAAAGGAGGGGAGGTGGGAAATTGATTATTTTGTATAAGTTGTTTAACTCCGGAGGTGAACAGACAGTGAGCTAAGTGTAGTCTTCATTGCCACTGGTTGCCTCCGTAGTTTGATCTGCACGGGACAAAACTGGATTGTCAAAAGAGCCAGGTACTATCATCCTAGGGAACTTCTAGTTCTGTCGATCAATTAACTCCCCGAACAACTTTACCGAAGACAGTACCTTCCTAGACAGTCAGGTTCTTGAGATACAAGTGATACTAGAACTTTACATGTACACTAGCGCCGCGTAGTGATAACGTTCTGAATTGCTGTCCACCTGTGGTGCTAGCAGCATTTCTGGAAAGCCTGCCGATCTGATTCGTCAGATTCCTGGAAGTGCTTTTGCGAATATTGTCGAGTATAAGAAATATAGGTCTACGAGATCGGAGTGGAGTCCAAAATTTATTATGAAATCCTACAATTTTGGCATCTACAGGAAAGGACTCGATGAGAAGAAACCGAAAATCTAACTCCACAATCATTTCGGAATCCATTACAGCGGATTGGAATCCAGTTGTCAACTTCCGGTTAATGTGTTATTTAAACCTTACGGCATTCATACTCACGAAACAGGCCGTCAATTGATTGTTGAACCGTGCAAAATTACCACACCGTATAAAGGGTGTCCCACATCAAATTGCATCACGGAAAAAAAAGCTGTAGAAAATTACCCATTGGTGAATTTTTCGTACAGAAGAAACTGCTTTGAAAAGCAGTTTGAAAAGGATCGGTCAACTAGGTAATTTTCTACAGCGTTTTTTTCCGTGATGCAATTTGATGTGGGACACCCTTTATGTGCCATGCATGTTTACTTGATTTCAACTGAAAACTAACGACTGCCAGATCAAATCGTTGGATGGCAGCAATCCTATTCGCCGCAGACTCTTACAAACTGAAACATAAAGTTTAATTTCGCAGCATAGCAACGATAGACTGGATCTCGAGATGAAAGCATTATTACATTTTATTTCCTCCTTCATATACCATCCAGAGATAATGTTAGTACCTGTATCAATTTGGCCCGAAATTCGATTCCCATCGAGATGAGGGTTTTTCATCCCGTGTCCGTCAGGGCTTCAAAATTTCACCCTAATTTCCATCGCCCTTTTATTCGACCCGAGACAACCGGATTACCATATCGAACCGCTGAAAATGGTTAGCTGGCTGGCAGGACTCGGTGGACCGTAATATTTTGCCATATCCGGACACATGGCGAAGGACTTTATGCTTTAAAAAACATTGGCGACTCATCCGCAAGAAGTTATGGACGAGAGGTGTAGTAAAGCAAAGGGGTGACACCTGTCCGGCTCCGAAAGAGAAAGAGAACCGGAAAATAAAAAGGGAGCTTCAAAAAGGATTCTACCAGTGGACGTCATCGTCGTCAAAATCAACTCACGGCGCCCCGAACGAGAGAATAAATGAGCACACGCAGGATTTACTGCCTACTGATTTCCGACTCATGGCTCCTGGGACGGAACGGAGAAGAAGTCTATTTTTAGTGATCGATTTCTGGCCCAACTTCACGGGTAAGAAATTCGCTTTCTTTTGGCGTTCCTTCCACAATGGACCTTATGTCTGCAAGGTTGCGCTAATGTTGGGTTCGTGTAGCACTGGTCTTCATTCATTATATTTTGTTTGGTATAGGACTAGCAAATCATTTGATACACATTTTTTGCAAATTGAATTTTATCTCGGCAACTTGAAATACCTGGTATATGACAGTTTTATAGGGAAGACTTTTGCCACACACTATTTCCCAACACGATGAATTTCATCAGTTTTAAAAATAAGCCGCATTCTTTTATCGACCAGTGTGTACCCATAACGTTAAAGTTTTTTATGTGACGTCACGTAGCCGACCACGGAAGCGGCGGCGGCGGCGGCAGTACCGCATGTCAAGTCTGTCTACTTTACGGCGGTGGTGGGGTTCTTCTTTTCCCACCAAGGGATCAAACAAACCACTTATCTACTGAATGGCCATACCCAAAGTCCACATCCGATCCGGATCGATTCGGTCCAATCCGGTTTTGTCTGGTGTTGTCGGGTCCGGACTTCCTTCCCCTTCTTCGGACAGCAGGGAATTTCCCCAAACTGAGATAAATAAATGATGATTCCAAAATTCGAGCTCCAAGGAAGGGGATAAAGTTGCATCAGAAAATATTTCCTCGGCGTTAGCGGTATTTAAATATTGAACCAAAAGGGGATTCCGCAATAACTTTCATGAATTATGACGCCGATTTGTTCCTTAAGACGCTCCACCCCTCCTGTGCGGAGAATAATAATGATGATGATGATGATGATGATGACTACAAGCTCGCGAACACATATATTAAAGTATCTTCATATCAGTTTATGGTCTGGCTGGCATGTACAGGCGAATGGATGGTGGTAACCAGTTGCACATTTCCGTCTTCGCGGTTTTTCCTTTCGATAAGGAACGCGAGACGGAACGACGTAAATCCCTCCATTGGCGGTGGAATAATAGGTCATAAAGAGTCGGAACAAGTAGCACAATCGGGCGGATAAGATTATGAAAATGGTGTGATGGGGGGGGGGGGGGGATGGTGGAATCCATTGTGAATAATCTTTAACATGAAAATTGCTCAGATATAAATTCCACCGGGCTGGAATTCTTTTTAGTTGATGGATTGAAAATTTAAAATAAATTATTTGCTTTGGATTTAATTTCATTCTGTATTCTAAAGGAAATCCAGGTTTCGGATTTCCAGATTTCAACCTGTATTCATTCTATGTTCCAACAAGGAGGCGTTCATAAATTATGTGACGCAAAATTTTCCTAAAATTAACACCCCCCTCTTCCCCCAAACCTCCCTTGAAAATAACGTCCCGTATTAAATACCCTGCTTTCTCCTTATCCCTCTGCAATACTTCTTTGTTTAAGAAATGGAAACAAATCGTTTTATTTTCCATACAGTAAATACTTGATGTCACGGTTGAACTAGCTCCCATTTGCCACCAATTTTCACGTATTTATGGATGCCCCCCAATAGATCCATTCTAAAATCCGACTGAATTAAAAACTAATCTTGGATTGCCAACACAAGCGTCCCAGAAATGTATCCTGGATTCCGAAAGAAATCGAATTGGATACGTTCTATGTTCTAAACATCAATTTTACGAGTTTTGTCAGCAACAATTGGTTTAGAATTAATTCCAAGATTCGTTTACAAATTCATCCGGTTGGATCGGTCTTTGTTTTAAAAGCCGGCTTCATCTTTTTCAATCAGTTCATAATCAAACCAGTACAGTTATAGCTCAGCATTGTATAATTGTCCGTAAAATCATAAGACCAGGTTGAATACTCGGAATCATTGCAATTGAAAATAATTTTAATGTAATTATCAGGCATGAAATGAGAGATTATCCAATATCAGAGCCCAACAGAGTAAATGAGCCATTCAACCGAAAGAAATTATGAAATTTCAATAGCAAACTAATGACCCGAAACAGAATCAGCATTTGCATCGCAATCTAATCAGACAAAAGTGCCTGATGCACCACGTCCTAGGCCCATAATCCTAGTTCATAAAACATTCGAGTCCATTACGTCCCTCCTGAAGGGATTTATAGACAAATTAAATGGAAAACCACCCTTCCCTCTGACCTTTGTAGAACGTAAACTGAGACCAATCATGTTCGACACGTCGTTATTGTTTTTATCTTCGCCACATACAAACCCAGCCCAACACATTCACCACGGAAGAGCAATTACACTAAAAGCATCCCTGAAGCGAGCTTCATGCAAATCATACATAAACTCACTGCCACTGGCGAGTAATTTGCCTCGCTGGAGTCGGACACTCTCGCCGAGTCGATCCGGGATGAGCAGTTCCACGCGAAGTCTTCCTAACGTGAAACTTTCCGATTTAAACGAAGCTTTGAATCTTCCATAGCTATTTAGACCATTGATTGTGACTCTAGCGTCATATTTTAAAAGGACATAGGATAAATGGATGTAATGTCGGCCTAAATACCCCTAATATGGCCCATATTCAGCAATCGACTAAATTTTCAATAGCGACCAAAAATAGCCATTAGTACTGTCCCAATGACGCGTTCATCTAGATAAAATTGATAAATAGCAGATTTTTAGCGATGGGCCCAATCTTAGATCCATAGGCCAACATTAGAGCCATTTCCCCTATTTATTTTAATGGCACTAAGTTTGAAAAAACAAAAATGTATCTACAAAACTTTTCATTGCACCAAAATGGAATCTAAGAATGAGTGTGACTGGTTTTAAAACCTGAAAAATATACACTGAAAAAAATAAATATACTATTGAAAAAAAATCATTGGAAAATGAAAATTAATGAGAGATTTTTTAAAATAATTCTGAGATGGGCAACATGTATTAACAGATTACGTAGAACGCAGACCTTCCTTGGATTTTCAGTGTTGGACAATGACCTCGACAATGACATAGACTTTTAATGTTTTCAAATGTAAATGATGATTTTATTCCACTTAGGGCAGAGAACTACTTCGACATAAGCGCCCATTTCCGTCATATCGAGCAGAACCATCAAATATATCAATGATTTCAACGTGAACGAACCAATCGGTACGATAGTCATCTATCGTGTAAAATGAACACTTTAAGTCTGTTATTTGAAGATAGTTTTGTTCAGAAGCTGCAAAACAAAGTCTATAAGAGAGCATTACACGAATATTTACATCCATATAAACGAAGTGCACCTAGCGAATCCCAGGGTGTCCATTCAAATCTAATTTTCCAATTCCCGGGTTTTTCACGGTTATTTAAAAAAAAACACCAAAAAAATCACCGCTGCCTTAAACTGAAAAGGCATTAAAAAATAACTGTTTAAAGATAATCATATTTTTTCAGCAGAATTGCTCTACAATACGTCAATTTTTCAGAAAAAAATATGAGATAAGATTTGCATTAATATGTTGTTGATCTAGATCTCCAAAAGTTCATGGAAGCATGAATTCGTATAAATCAAAGGGTCTCCTGCAAAAATTTAGCCTTAATGTTGTTTTGGTATGTTGGAAAAAGCATAAATCAATTATAATCAATAATAAATTAATAAATTATAGTCACTTTAACGCTCTTGGGTCATTCGTGACTTGTCCGGGGGTGAGATTTGAACTCGTGACTTTGGCGTGTGAGGTATGAATGCTAACCACTAGGCCGGGGTCGCCCACACATTGAAAATTCTTAAAATCGTCCAGGAATTTAGACCTTGAAGTTCTTTATACCCAAAACATTTTGTGGGATACAAAGATGTGTTACCAAAATATTTAAATTGTATTGGAGATATTGTACAAGTTAATACATATCTTGTTCGATTTTCACTTTTGAGCATTTGAGAGTCTCCGTTCGAAATATAATTTAAGATTATCAATACGATTATTCGACTTAATGATAGAATGGGTAAACCTTCGGGAGGCCCCATAATATAATTGCCGAAGTAACAATTTTGGTTTTATCATGGTTTTGAAGAGGCCTTATAGGTTTAGAATTGACTTAAAGACCACATTGAAATCGGAAATGTTGCTTGTGTGGTTTGGAATATTAGGTTTTTCAAAATTCCTTGAGTTCAGATCTATATTATTTTTTTATTAATTTATATATTTTATTACTATATATTATATTATTATATATATCATATTATTATATATATATAATTATATATATCATATTATTATATATATAATTATATATATCATATTATTATATATATAATTATATATATCATATTATTATATATATATAATTATATATATCATATTATTATATATATATAATTATATATATCATATTATTATATATATAATTATATATATCATATTATTATATATATAATTATATATATCATATTATTATATATTATACTATATACAATAGTAACTTTAACACTCATTAATCATTCGTGACTTCCCAAGTAACAATTCAGTAACCATTTAGCTTCCACTCTGATTTATGGTGGTTTTATAACGGAAATGAACAATCCATTTAGTTTAAATATAGCATTTCAAAGTGTAATGCATTCCTGCTTAGTAATTCAGCTTTTTGCTGTTTTAAAAACCTTATATAGTCTGGCAAGAAAGTCAAAAACTGTCTTGTTTTAAAAATAAATTTAAAACAGTTATCAATCCCTCCATAAAACTGTTCTGAAATTCAAGCATAAACGTCATTAGCAATTGTTTATTAATGTCTTGATAAAATACTTTATAAACGTGTTCTATCATTATAAAAGCAACCATAAAACCATTAGGTTTTGCATTAGAGCAAAAAGCATTTATTGTTGGTGTTCAGGCTTTTTAAAGTGCATTATTAACTCCCCAATTACTTTGTTTACAAATTGAGCTTAAAAGATGGTTCCTCATAGCTAAAAAAATTTATTGATAAATTCATGAAAAGGAAATCTCGAAGGATAGACGAAGTAGGTAAAAAATTCAGATAGAATTCAGCAAAATTTACTTCTCTAGAAAAACCAGCAGACCATTAACGACTGACCATCTGGCGGAAAAGAGCAAACTGAGCGGGGCCTTCGAATTCATAAAACATTGTCGAAAGTTTAAAAAACATACCAGCCTTCTCCAGATCTTGCGAAAAAATGACAACCGACAGCAAACCACTGAAACTGTTAGTTAGCGGAGATTAGCTGGTTTCCTATCCATAGCAGCGATTTTTTTCGGCGAAAGAATCAACTTTTCGAAAATTTAATTCAAGCGTACATCTCTGCATCGTTGGATGGTGCACTTCTGTAACCATCCGGAAGAAGGGTATCTTTTTCGGGAACGATTGAGCTTCCAGCTGTTCGAAATCCGAAATGTTGCAAAACAAACTATCTGAGTAACTGCTCCCAATCCATCGGGAGAAACCGCCTGGAAGAACACTGGATCCCACAGCGCAACTAAATATCGAAAGATAAACAAACTTTGACGTTTAACTTTTTGCAGGCAACTTTGCCTCCATAAACGCTGCCATAAATCTGAACGGGTTAGGATCAAGCAAAATGGCTTTAGATAAATACAATTCAGCCTGCAAGTTTTCTTCATAAAAGCCATTTTAAAACCTTATTAATTTGTTAAGGAATTCTTTAAAGCAAAACAACTTTTTCACATAAGACTCATGAAAATCAACTTTTATGTCACCGCCATGTTACAATTAGTTTGCTTGTTATTTACAATCTTCAATTTTCAATCTAGATTTCCTTAGATATAACTATATTTTGGTAAATTTAGCAATGAGTAAACATTTAAATGCGAAAATAATAAAAAAAATCTCGGTCAAGCTCGATCTGAAGAATGAATTTTTTTTTCAATGTTAAATAATTAGTCAAATCGACGTTTTACGAGGGTGGACTTAATTTTTTCGATGTTTTCACGTACATTTCACATAAAATTTAATATGGCACTTAAAACTAGGCCACTTAATGAGAACTATTGTAATAAATTTGGATATTCAACAATGTTTTTATACCATCAGTTTCTATTTTAATTATTTTGATAAGATTGGATTCATAAATCCTTTTCTATCTTGATTGATGCTTTCCTAGTGGATTCAGCATGCGGCTAGGGGAAATGGCTCGGAAAGGGTTTTTATTGTTGCTAAATAGCTTTTATTGCAGCTTTCAAATGGTTCTCAATGCGTTCGTCATACAACCTTTTGCAGTAAATCAATCTTGAACAGCTGCGAGAATACACCCTTCAGAACCTTCTCCAAGGTGGGCCAACTAGACATATTCTAGTCTTAATGAGGTGTTGGTGGATGCATTAATGACAAAATAGTCTTGACCAGGGTTTTATGAATGTTGTTTTATAGTTGCTTTGTAGTATTTCATAAAACTTAAAATGTTACTTGGGTTATCCCGGTTAGATTTAAGTTCATAATAATGATGATTACCCCTAGGTTTGAGCTGGATGATTTATCTCTAAAATAATCAAGTACGTTGACTTCAGCGTGAGAGGTATGGATTCAGATCTTTATATTTTACAGGCTAATCAAGGTATTCTACGATATCCTGACTAATCTTGTGTACCTGAGCAATTATTTTTAATTTATCTCTTTACCAATCATCTCATGATTTTTTTAAGTTCGTTGATTGTGTACGGTGTCGAACATTTGCATGCCAAGCATGATCGGGTATGCAAGGAGTTTGAGATCGGATATTTTTTTAATTGGCATGAATTTGCTTCTCTATCTTCAAGTAGCTTCGTGACAAGATATGTCTCGGTTAGGCTTTATATTAACACCTTTTTTACTCGGAAAACTGTAGAAAAATAATTCAAAAAATGTTCATCCAATGACAAACAAAAGCAATTCTAAAAAAATACTCTGTGAGCTATCTTGGTAGCTCCACATGCTCCAGCAAGTGAAAGAAAAGAATAGATTTGTTTTGAAATTTTGAGGAATTTTGATACTTTACCACTTTAACAGAAGTGTAAACAAATTAATATAATTATGTATATTAAAAAAATGATTGATTCCATGTACAACAAATTGCCAGTTTGATAAGGGTTTAAATGATTCTTGAAGACCAAATTATGGGCTACAAGACTATGATAAAACCAAAAATGTTACTTAGGATGAGTATACATTATCATTCCCGGTGTGATTTGGATTTTCCCGCATTTTTCCCGGCAAATCCGAATTCCCGGTTTCTTCCCGGATTTCCCGGTTGAATGGACACCCTGAAATCCATTTTTCTCTGACCTCATCCGCATGCCGAAGTCAATTTAATGTCGTTTTAATGTGCTTGGACGGAGTTGAAACTCGTATTACGGAATCGGAATCATGAAGCAGTTTTAGATTCTTAACAATATCTCATGGATGTCGAAATCAGTCCATGGATACATTACCTATGTACAGGGTGGCTAATGAACCAGAAAACCGGTAGAACCAAAAATTAACCGGAAATCGACAGCTACCAGGAAATAACCGGGAATTCAATTGGAACCTTAAAACAATTAATCAAACTGTATTAATCAAACTGTATTAATGCATATCTTATATCTCAAATATGTCTCTTAGAATCTTGAATATTTCTTCAAGCTTAAGATTTTTATCTTTAGCGGCACCGGTGGTGTAGTGGTAAGCATGATTACCTCCCACCCCAGCAGGCCTAAGTTCAATCCTAGTCGGCGCCGCCGGGATGTTCTGAGGTATAACATCTCTGATCACGTCTTCCTTCAGAAGGGAAGTAAAGCCGTTGGTCCCCGGTTCATGCGTTGGTAGGGTCCAGGTGTGGGAGCGTCGGTAGCATTGGTGCTCAGCACGGAAAACAAGATCGACGGAAAACAAATCAAGGAAAAAAATTATCTTTAATTTTCCATAGTACAGAATATCCAAAATGAAGTATGATATCCAAATATTTTATATATTTTTATTAATTTAGAATCTTGGAAATTTTTCATGTCCCAAAACCAAGAAAATGGCTCCATTTCTAGGATATTGAGGGCATGTCCATTGAGGATTTTTTCTAGTTTGAAATCTCTGTTACACTTTTTTTGAATTTCTTTCGCATAATCTAGTACAGTTCTTAGTATGTGTTCTCTCGAAGTCTTAGAATCTTGAGAATTTTATTTATTAAATTATTTCTTTGGCACGTATCTTTGAAAAGAGTCGTAGTTTACTTTGTGGAGTAAGGGGCACGGTAGCCCACATAGTTTAACCGGTAACCTTCGTTCGTGTTGTACGACTTCGGTGGGTTGTTGATACAGGTTTATGATTGTTTCTGAAGCTATTGTTCTAAACAATGTGACTACAGTGGACGTTCGGATTATTAAGCGTATTCCGATGATTAGTTTGTGATTAATCGATTTTAGAGGATAGATAGAAGCGTTAACTTTTTCGGATCGGTTAAAATTGTCGCTGTTTATAATGAGTGGTGATTCAAAAAGTTCGATTGAGGTTTTATGGTGGTGGTTTTTGCATTAGGAAGAGTGCCGTGTTCCCTATTTTTATGGGGTTGTGAGTATTTTTTCTTTTATTTCTTTTCAAAATTTTCCAAAATGTCTTTAAGGTTGTGTTGGTGATTGTATTTGGTAAGCTTGTTCCAGCGAAAAACAATCCGTTTGTTTCTTGGCGGGATGACCTCGATCGCGTGTGATCTATTTAGCGGTTTTAGATTGAATATACGAAAAGCGATACTGTCGGTAATACATTACGATTTATCCCAAGCCACTATTGTAGAAAATTGAACCTGTATTATCTTGGACGGAACGCTTCGGAATGTTTAGAAAAATAGAGTACATGCTTGATCCAGTTTTGAATACATTATTGACTGTTTTCGAGAACGTAATTTCATTTTAATATTTTGTTTAATCAGGGCCTTAACAATCGTTACGTCGATCAAAGCTTGTTATGATACAAGGCTGTAATAGGTACGATAGCCTGAACAATGCGTAACAAGCAATTCGAAGCATTGAACGTCGCGTGAACGTGGAACTTAATGCAGGCCTAAGTGCTTTTTCGTAGCTTTTAGATTTCGGATTTGAAAGATTGTCGGTTGCAGTGACTTGCTTACTGAGCAGAAAAACGCGGTCCCAGGTCCTTTCATATTGAAAAGATTTATGGTCAAATCCTGTATTTTCCGAAAGTTGTCGTCATCGTCGGTGCCGGGTTTGAATTTAGTAAGTTCAAGTAATGGTATGATGTGATATGAGGGGCTCGGGGGCCTTAAAGCGATCGTTTTTGCTTACTGAGCAGAACATCATGAGTCTAATCTCAGGCCCACCCACATTCAAGATTCTTCAATTACTTTATTTGTTAATATCACTGCATAATAATAGCAACAACTCGATAATAAAAGGAGCTCGTTTGCTTAGTGGCAAACGTTTTTGCTTACTGAGCAGAAGATCGTGGCTTCAATCCCAAGCTCCTTCGCGTTAGGACATCAATTCAGCTTATCGTTTACCAAAACGAACCCTGCTGCAGTCCCAACCCTCTTACCCAATATCCCAGTGATTCCTCGTGGTAGTGCAGAGGTGTTCTCGGCTTCCATCAAAGCGAGTGTCACGTCAACACATTTCTACCCATTCCTTTCTTGACCTGTGTTCGAGCGCGGCCAACGCTGGTATTGCCTAGTTTGAGATCACCAATTTTTACACATAGAGGATGTTGCTAGTCCCAAGCATCTTCTATTGGTTCTCTGTGTAACGATAGCTGATCTGGAAATAACAAAGTCGCAACCGGTCAATCATGCTATCTTAGGATATCCATGAAAGTTTATCATGGAATCTACTTTGGAAATCTCTTAATATGCCATTTAGAATTAATCGGTTTTACCGGTAATATTGTACCATTCTGCGATATCGAATTTTTGTTTAATTTTGAATTTACAATATTTCTAGATAGAGCTGGAATAAGGGCCTAACAGCTTTTGTAAACAATGACTTCTATCGATGATTTCTAGAAGTTCCAGGCTCGCCCACGCAAACCAACATCCTCATCGGGTAGGTGGATCTAAGATTGGGCCCATAGCTAAAAATCTGCTATTTATCAATTGGATCTAGATGAACGCGTCATTGGGACGGTACTAATGGAAATTTTTGGTCGCTGTTGAAAATTTAGTCATTTTCTGAATTTATGTATGGGCCCAAATTAGAGGGAATTTTAGGCTGACATTACAACCATTTCCCCTATATATATAAAAAATAATGTTTGACTCGGCCCTCTCCGATTAGCATCAAACTTTGCAGAACTGTTTGATATGGGTAATCATTCTCATTTCTGCTAAAATATCGCCAGTTTAAATTTTGCATTTTATTTTCAAATTGACATAGGGTATACGTCCCTAACCTCGGTCTAATATGCAGCCATAGATTACGTTTTTAATCATAACTCATCAATTAATTTACCTGCAAACGATATTCTACTGCTAAATGGTATGCTTAGATATGCTTATCATGTCGTTTGCTATCAGGAACCGCAAAAAGTTGAAAAACTTACTTTTTTTAAGACAAAAACTCACCAGGGAAATGTATGTAATATCGGTCTATTGTCCCCAAATTGGGTCTATTTATGGATGCAACTTCGTCCTATCCTGTTTGATTCTCAAAAAAAACGCTCTTGGTAACGTTTTCTTATGTATTTTTTTTTATCACTATCACTGTTAACTTAATACTCTTCATTCCTCAAAACATTTCTTAGAGAAAATTTTACGAAAACTACATTAAATCACTCAAGTTAAAAATTAAAAATTAAAAATTTCGCTTATCGTCTTTCGACCGCAGAATATCTAAATCAAAACATTGTGATGTTCATTATACAGATTTGACAGAAAAAATCTCCCTTCCTGTTCGTTCCTTATCATCCAAATGCAAACCACATTGTTGACGTTACTCTTATTGCTATATGCTGTCAAATGAATTTCATGGGCCAAAGTTAGGAACATAGAAAAGAAATGTGTCCCTAAAGTTGGGTCCATGATTTACTTGTGAAAACGTTGTTAAACAATTAAAATAAACATAAAATATTCAAACAGTAACTGTGAGTTTTACGTCTAGTGTGTATTATCAGGTAATTCCATTCAATAAATGCCATAATCAGGCCATTTGATGATCGTCAGTGCAACCTTCCCATCTTAACCTTAGAAGTCATGGCGGCTAAAAACTCCGAACAGAGTGATATTCTCAACCAGTTTTATTACTTACGAGAGCTGAAAATGTATTGAAATGTTGTGATATAAATTGATTTGTGTGTGGTACACATTTATCAATCATCAGTGATCAATATTTTCCTTATTTTTTGTGTAATATTCCTTAATTAATTATTTATTTGCGTGATAGGCCGAATGAAAGGACTAGACCCACATTACATACCGTAACCCTATTCAACATTTTTCAATAAATCGAAGCACGAAAACGTCACTTCTAATCGAACTAACGTGAGAGCCAAAGTTGTAGGCAATTTTCGGCTACAGCGGTATCTTTACCTATCATCGTTAGGGGGTAAATGAAGTCTTAGAGATTTTTCTGCAGAACGATGCTCGGGAACATTATGCAGCTTCATGCAAAAACCAGCATTTTAGGACTTCGTTAAACCCCTGACGAATAATAGGTAAAAAGAAGTGCTGAATCTATTCCTTCCGTTTAGTGATTTTTTTTTATAATTTTGACAAAATTTATGGTTGATTTATGAATAATAAAAAGTTAGGAAACCCTTTGTCAACCTTATATTTCATTAAGGATTATTAGCGGACTTGTTGGTGACTTTGAATATGCTATGAGGACTCATTAAAGCAATTTTCATTTATGATAATCTTTGGCCATTACCAGTTTTACCGGTATTACATGTCTTATTATCAAAAACCGTTTTTCAGAAAACATACCCGGTGATGACAACCCTAATGGATTTCACCTCAGAATTCTATGGGAATTTTTCTCAGAATTTTTAGGAAAATCTTCCCATTCTTGATCTCTCTATATGTATTTTTTTAAAAGTGTATATTTGTCTTTTTTTCTGGTTTTAAGATAAAAAGAAAACTCCGCAACAACTCGTCCTGAGATAGCATTTCAGGACATATACGATTTTTTAAGATACGTTTTTCAAACGTAGTGGCCATTAAACTACATACGCTCTTTTAAAATATGACGCTTGAGCCAAAATGGTCTAAATATCTATGGTCTGATTCATATTTCCGCCTGTCGAAAACGTAGACAAAGTTTAAAATCCGACAATTTACCTATTTCGCATGGAACTGCTCGGATGCAGCAGTTGATATTCAAATGCCCGGACAGGAAATTCAATTCGCAGCCAATTTATATAATTGGATCCGTTGCACGTCGGTGAGAAAAATTCTAATCATTTTTCCCCTGATGACGACGATGGTAGGCGATACCTCAAGACTGATCCATCACTCTTTAAACAGAACCTTGACGGGTACAATCCGTTAAGTGTCATGTCAGCTCAAGTAGAAGCGGCACGCAGAAAATGCGTTCGGAGAATAAATATTTACACAAACACATTATTTTTACCACTTTGCTCGCTGAAACGCCAAGAGCCATTCATTTGCCAACGGAGGAAAGTGATGGCTGGAAGGGAACGGTGTTTACTCTTTATCGGTTTCGCGTGAAAACGGGATCGATGGACTGTTTTTCGAGCATAAGGCTCGATTCGGTGAAATGGCTTTTGTAAGCGCGATAATCCATTCTGATGGCATTTGTGCAATTTATGTCTCTCGGTGCCAAAAACAAAAAAAAAATGATACATACCAGGGCATTTTTCAGATGATTATGGTAAACGACCCAAGCAGTAGGAAACTCGTCCGTAAAAAAATAAAAAATAAATAAATACATAAAAGCATCCGATTCGGTTCAACCATCCAGCAATTAATTCCATCCAACTGGAACCTTTTTACCCATTTCATTAGATTGCCTTGTACACTGTGGAATTCAGATGACATTTCATCAATTCTCTTCCTCAGCGGAGAACCCGTTTCGCCGTAAGTAATGTTTATTAATTTTTGCCTTTCTTCCTCCAGCTCTGTTCGATTCTAGGTCGTCACAAGAGCAGGCGAAACCTCGGCTCTCGATATCGATGTGTTTATTTATTGCCAAATTCAATCAAAATGTGCATATTCATTATCCGTTCATGCCGTGGCTGGACTGGTGGACTGGGAACTTGTATGAAAAACGAACGAACAAAAGTTAAAAAAAAATAAAAGCGAGACCGATTTTGTTTTTCATGCTGAATAATAAAACAAATGAATATAGTTTTCTCTATCGAGTGGGAAGGAAACACACTGCGTTAAATGGGGGGATGATTTAAACCATGATGTAGGTGGAAAATCGATTGGTTTTTGTCCGGAACGAAAACGTAGTTTTTCGAGTGGGAACATTGGCAAATTCATTTGATTGGGTCTACGGAGTCCTAGGCAGCTGAGAGATGTCACCGAAAACGACACTTTACTAAGAAGCAAAAACTTGAGATGCCCCTTAATGATTTTACAACCCTTGTTTACAAAAAAGCGATGCTAACACATATTCATATTGGAGCCATTTAACCGAAAGACTCTTTTTGTTCGAAGAATATCGACTGAAATTAGAAATCCCTACGAATACCTCAGAATTTACCGATTTTCATTTCGATGCCACGTGCCAAATTTCACGGACACAAAACATCAAACCGCGATAATACCCTCTCCGCCAACAAAGGGCTGGGAAAATGTCAAATCATTGTACGAAAGAAAAACACCACTTCAGCACCGTTTTCTTTCGAGAGAGAACCTGCGGCTGCCAGGAAGCAGCCAGAGTGCCAATATCTAGAGAACGCAAAAAAGCAAAAGGCCAATAATTAATGGCGTCATCAATTACGTACGGATTATCACGTGTCGTGGCTGGGCGGGCGAATCGTTTTCGCTGACTGTCACCATCAAAGGATTGCAGCACACACAAACGTAAGCGTATAATATAGCGACAATATTCGCAAATCATTACCATTGACACACCATTCACCAGCAGAAAGGGATGGATTTTCAATCTAGAGCGACAGAGTTCTTCTCGTTCTTGTCATTATAATGGAGTGAAAAATGAAAAATTGATGCCCTAATGATGTGCGAAGCCGCAAATGGGTGGTATTCTGTTACGGCAAAAGCTGCTTAGTGGGATTTTCCGGTGGCGGTATTTTATAGAGTGTCCCAGTCGATACTCTCACATGTTCGATTTCTTTGATTATCAAACTGATTTTAAGACCTTGAAGTTCAAAATAATAACGACTATACATCATTTCAGCCCTTTCGGGCGGATTGGTCATATATGTTCAGCTCTTTGGCTGTATTAAATCCAATTTCCATGCCAGATGGTGGCAGATTATTTTTTAAATAAATGCCATTTTAGCCTAATAGGGACCGCGTCGATGGAGTCCACGTCGCATATGTGATTTGGCCTAATTGGATCTAACATGACATTAAGGGGGCTTTTGATTCAGTTTCCATTTAAAATCTGTCAGACAGTCTGCACAGATGTGGAATTTCTGGAATTTTAAATAATTTCTTGTACAATTTGTTGTCAGAAATTCAAATGAACTTCTCCCTTGGACAACTGAAAGGCTAAAGGCTCGTGGAATTTTATTATAATTTCTAAGGACCTCATTCCGAGGCAGTTCTGGGGAAAAATCTTTCAGAAAAACATCAAATGCAAACTGCTTTCAATGTAGTTCTGAGGAATTTTAGATTCCATGTGAAGCCTGATGGTTTTGAGTAGAATTTCATGCAACTCTAAATTGAACTCAAAGTAAATTTTAATGAAAACTCATAGGAATTTCTGAGGAGTTCAACTCCTGTGGACTTCAGAGGAAAATTCCAAGAGTATTCTGAGAATGATTTCATAAAGTTTGTGAGAGAAAACGAATCCGGAGCCAAAGTCCTTGGATTTTTTTAAATGCTAAAAGGAGGATTACAATAACATCTTCAAAGGAATTCGGAAAATAAATTCAGGAGAGTTGGCCAAACATATTATGACAAGAAATCTAAGATATTTGAGAAGAGAAATGCAAATGAATTCTTTGGAGACTTTCAATGTGAGTAGATTTCCAAGGGAAGGACTGAGATTCAAAAGTAAATCTGAAATGAATTCAATTAATATTCGGAGAATCTTTCCAAAGGGTTTCTTATTGTGGCGAATTTCAAGGTAATTTCAAGGAAAACTAAAAGTAAATTGAATTCAGAGGATAGCTTCATCGAAATTTTGAGGAATATTTCAATGGAAATCTGCGTTGAATATGGAATGGACTATTCTGAGGTCTTTAGAACGATTTGAAAGTTCCCATTTTTTTTCCTGAAGTTGATTAAACTGCCTTGAAGTTCTTTTGTAGTTTGAGAAACTAGACTGATGCTCACAATATTTATTATCAAATTTTTAAACTTCCCTGAACTTTCTAGGACTTCCTAAAGTTTCCTCAATTTTTCTAACGATCATAGATCTCCTCTAAAGGTTTAATAATTCGCTGAAGTTCTCCATACTTTTTTAAATTTATGTGACTTCTCTAATGTTAACGGAACTGCTCTGAGGTTCTCTATTCTTTTCTGAAATTATCAAAACTTCTCTAAAGTTTTTGGGGTTCTCATGAAGCTTATTGTACTGCGCTGAATTTAATTGAACCGTCCTAAAAATGTTTAAGCTTCCGTGAACTTCTGAACTTATACGAAGACCTCAATTAACTATTTAACGTCTCTGAAGTTATCTGAAAATCTGGAAACTGCTTTAAATTTGCAACTAATTTTCTGAAACTAATGGAACTGACCTTCCCTTGAAATTCCTCCAATTTTCGGAGATAAATAAACTTCTTTCAAATGATCCCGCATTTTGCTAATGTTCATAAAAAAAAATGTCTGAAGGTCGCGGATCTCCCCTTAATCTCCATTTTTTTTTCCTCTGTTCAGGACCTAACACCACTGCGACCAGTAATTTGATCTATTGTAGTCTATCCCGTGTCCTTAGTTTAGTGCATGTCGTATTACTCTATCACTATTGAGAAATGATGAAGTATTCGATTTTTTTACAGTTGTCATTCTCGCTTTATCGCAAGGATCCGACTCTAATTGAAAGGTCCCGCTATTTATACCCTTTGGAGTGTTGAAACACCCTCCAAAGGCGCGCCCCTTTGTCAATCAAAATTGGATTCCTTAGCAACAAAATTAAGGTATGACACCGATAATGGCCATGCATCAGAACCCTAGTCTTAACCACTTCAAACTAGCGAACAACAAATAGAAGATTAGGAATTACATAGATGAAGACAACTAACTCATTTTTTCCTTGTTTCAAGATCATTCTCGGTAGACAAAGCCGAGTCTTGTCACTATCAACAAGACATAAAAAGTAACAAGGACTAAGATGTGTTCCTTGGATTACTGAAAAATCCTGTTCCCCTAGTTTGAAGTAGTCAGGACTAGGAAACGGTGGTAGATCTTACATCCCGTAACGTACCACGAAAAGGTGATCTACCCACGTTACGGGGCAACCCACGTTAAGCTTCATAGATTTCTATAAAGTTCTCGAAATGTTTCTGAAGACCACTGTCCTTCTGTGAAGTTTTCGAAGTTTTTTCTAAATTTCTGGAACTTTTGTGCTCCCGCAATTTTCAGCGAATTAGAACGAAATAATTAATATAGTTCTATGATTTTCACTGAAGTTCTCAAAAAAATTCTGAAGTTCATGAAACTTCCCTTAATTTATCGACACTAATTTAAAACTTGTTCAATAGTCTAGACTTTGCTGGCGTTATTAAAACTGCTTAAACAATTACTGAATTTCTTTAAAGTTATCTAGACTGCCCTGAATTTATCAGTATTTTTAAGAACCCGCAACTTTACTGAAATTAATTGATTTGCCTTGAAATTTTGACAATTTTATTATAACAATTATAAAGGCTTACTAATTTTCCCTAAACTTATTTATGCTTTCCTGAAGTTATCTAGATTTGTTTAACAATCGGGCAAACTTTCTGTTATATATACGCTTCTGACGTGTTCGGATCAATCATAAAATTCTCGAAAAAGGTATTTCCTAGCCATTTTGATGCTACAAAAATCTCCAGTGGTTCTGAACTCGTTAAGGGTGCCATTTTGATGCTACAAAAGTCGCCAAAAATGCATTTTTTTTTCACTTCGGTTGAACCACAAAAAAGCACCCTAAACGTATTCTAATCCCGTTATTGTCATTATCTACATCTAGGGGACATTCCATTGCACCATCCTAGTATGGTTAGAAGTGGTTCTGAACTCGTTAAGGGTGCCATTTTGATGCTACAAAAATCGCCAAAAATGAATTTTTTTTCACTTCGGTTGTACTACAAAAAAGCACCCTAAACGTATTCTAATCCCGTTATTGTTATTATCTACATCTAGGGGACATTCCATTGCAACATCCTGGAATGGTTAGAAGTGGTTCTGAACTCGTTAAGGGGCCAAATGCATTTTTTTCACTTCGGTTGAACCACAAAAAAACACCCTAGACGCATTCTGATCCCGTTATTGTCATTATCAACACCTACGGGACAAGACAATGCACCATCCTACAATGGTTAGTAGTGGTTCTGAACTCGTTAAGGGTGCCATTTTGATGCTACAAAAATCGTCAAAAATGCATTTTTTTTCACTTCGGTTGTACCACAAAAAAGCACCCTAAACGTATTCTAATTCCGTTATTGTCATTATCTACATCTAGGGGACATTCCATTGCACCATCCTAGAATGGTTAGAAGTGGTTCTGAACTCGTTAAGGGTGCCATTTTGATGCTACAAAAATCGTCAAAAATGCATTTTTTCACTTCGGTTGTACCACAAAAAAGCACCCTAAACGTATTCTAATCCCGTTATTGTCATTATCTACATCTAGGGGACATTCCATTGCACCATCCTAGAATGGTTAGAAGTGGTTCTGAACTCGTTAAGGGTGCCATTTTGATGCTACAAAAATTGCCAAAAATGCATTTTTTTCACTTCGGTTGTACCACAAAAAAGCACCCTAAACGTATTCTAATCCCGTTATCCCGTTATAAAGGTAATCCCGTTCTAAATTCCCATAATTTCACGGAAGTCCTTGTAAGTCGCTGGAAATTTGCTTAAGTTAATGGGATTATTCTGAAGATATTTGATCGTCCTCGAAGTACTCGGAACTTCGCTGAATATCATGAAACAATCTAAAAATATCTAAATTTATTAGAAGTCCTCTGGAATTCACTGCTTGCTAAAAGATCTCGCATTTTTTTTTAATTAATGGAACTTCGTTGATGTTTTCTAATCAACTTAGCTAAATTTTCGTTTTTTTTTTAAGTTCTTGAAATCTCCATGATACAACACCCTTAAAATTGTTGAGTATATACAACGCAGTATGCCTTGCTTTTAGAGCATAACTTCATTTTCTTCAGTTCAAGTTATACGACGTTCCTTTCAATTGTAGTTCGAAGAGTATTTCGAGTCCAGTCCGATTGTTCCCACTTCTGCCGATAGGTTATGGGCCCAGGCAGTGCAATCGGAACTGGTGAAGATAGAATTAGAATTCGTAACGAGATGGCGGACAAGCTGATGTCGTTTTCAAGGCTCAATGGATCCAATTACGATAACAGGAGTTTCCGGATGAAGCTGTTGCTGACCAAGGAAGGAAATTGGACGACCATAGCGGACGCAAGGCCAGAAGCGGTTACAAGTGCGTGGAATACCAAGGATGATCAAGCGCTGGCATCGATTGGATTGGCCGTGGAGGATAACCAATTAATCCACATAAGGAAGGCCAAATCGGCGGCGGAGGCGTGGAAAGCTCTAGAAAAATTCCATGTCAAGAAAACGTTAACGACGAAGGTCTCTGTGATGCGGAAAATTTGTAGTCAACGCTTGGAAAAACATGGAGATATGGAAGCGCATGTATCGAAGTTGTCGGAATTGTTCGAGAAGCTCAACAATTTACAGCCGGAAAAGATCCTTGACGACCAATGGTTGGTCGCGATTTTGTTCAGCAGTCTGCCGGAGAAGTACGAGACGTTGGTAACCGCCCTTGAAGCTCGACCAGAGAATGATTTGACCCTGGATATGGTGAAGGGCTAGCTCATCGATGAATGGCAGAAAAAGAAGCAGCGCAACGATGATAGCGATAATCCTGAAGCTGTTCTCTATGCAAGTTCAAAGGCCGAAAAAGACCGGTGGTTCTTCTGCAAAAAGTTAGGTCACCAGAAGGCAAATTGCGCCAAGTGGTGCACGGCTATGAAGGAAGAGCTAGCATCCATCGAAGAAAACGACGTCTGGGATATAGTCGACCTGCCGACCGGGTAGCCGCGCCATTGGGTGCAAATGGGTGTATAAACAGAAGCGAGACGAAAATGGCAATGTAGTTCGGTACAAAGCCAGGCTGGTAGCCCAGGGCTACACTCAACGTTTTGGGACGGACTACGATGAAGGTTTTGCGCCAGTCGTTCGACACGTTACGTTCCGCACCATGATGTCTGTGGCAGCCAAGAAGAAGATGATCGTTAAGCAATTCGACGTAAAAACGGCGTTCCTCAACGGCAACCTTGAGGAGGAGATCTACATGAAGCAGCTTCCCGGTATGCCATTTAAAGAAAAGTTTATACGGGCTCAAGCAAGCGGCTCGTTCTTGGAACCAGCGACTGCATGAGGTGATGGAAGCGGATGGTTTTGAGCGATGTGACGCAGATCCCTGCCTGTACAGAAAGCGAGCTGGTAGCAAGTGGTGCCATGTTCTCGTGTATGTGGATGATCTCATCGTAGCGAGCGAGGATGAACGCATGATCGACGCATTGAAGCGAACGCTTGCAAGAAATTTCCAGATCAGCTGCCTCGGTGATGTCAAGTTTTACCTCGGGATCGAAGTCGATCGAGACCATGCTGGAAATTTTCTTATCAACCAGCGGAAATACATTGAAGACGTCATCTGTTCTGTTGGCCTACAGGCTGCGAAAGTGTCAACCGTGCCAATTGATCCTGGGTACATCAAGACGGAAGATAACGATGGCCAGCTCCCAAATAATCAAGAATATCAAAAGGTAGTTGGGTAGCTGTTGTACATCGCAGTCAACAGCAGACCTGACATCGCAACGGCAATCTCAATCTTGAGTCGTAAGGTGAGTTACCTAACCCAACGTGACTGGAACGAGTTGAAGCGAACGGTTCGCTACCTGAAGCGGACGATTGATCTGAAGCTTCGACTGAGTAGCAGTGGTGATTCATCTGGTCTGATGGGTTACGCTGATGCCGATTGGGCAGAATGTCGCGACGACAGGAAGTCCAATAGTGGATATGTATTCAAATACTGCGGAGGAACCTGCGTTTCACTATGTACAGCAGAGGCGGAATTCGTGGCTCTTTCCGAAGCATCCCAAGAAGCGGTTTGGCTGCAGAGACTATTGAAGTACCTAGGGGAGAAAACAGAAGCAATATTATTCGAAGACAACCAAAGCTGTTTGAAGATGCTGTACTCCGAAGAGTTCAGTAACCGTACCAAACACATTTCAACAAAATTTCACTACTCCAAGGACCTGAAGACGAAAGGTGTTATCAAGTATGAGTACTGCCCTGGCCGCGGATCTTTTAACCAAACGTCTACCACGAATACTAAGGAAGCAGTGTGGTCTACTGTAGCAGCGTTGAGGAGGAGTGTTGAGTATATACAACGATGTATGCCTTGCTTTTAGAGCATAACTTCATTTTCTTCAGTTCAAATTATACTACTGACAAATAAAGACGTTCCTTTCAATTGTAGTTCGAATAGTATTTCGAGTCCAGTCCGATTGTTCCCACTTCTGCCGATTAAAATACTCTTACGTTTTCCGGATTTTCAAATAATTTTTATCACGTTCCAGAAATTCTCTCGGAGCTTTGCTGAAATTTCCTTGAAATTATTTGAACTGCCCTTTGATTCTCTGATCTGTCTTGATGTTCTCGAAGCATCCCTAAAGCTTTCAATTCTATTAAAGATCTTGGTTCTGCTCGAAAAATAAATCAAATTCCCGTAAAAACCTTTATATTTCCGTGAAATAATCTGGACTGCTGTGCAGTTCCTGAAATATTACTGAAGTTTTTATAAATGCTCTGAAGGTCTCTGTACTTCCCTGAAATTCTCGGAACATCTTAAGGGTTCTCGATTCTTTTTTCAGCACATGATGGAACTATCCTGATTTTTTCTTAATTAGCGATTATAGATCTTTAAACTGCTCCAAAAGTCTGGACTAAAGTTACGGGAACTGCTCTTAAGTTCTGAAATTCCCCAAAGATCTCTAGATCTAGCTTTTCTGAGGTGCTTAGAAATTCTTAGAAAAAAGTTCCTGAATATTTACGGATGCTAAAAGAACCGCTTTGAGGTTCTTAAAGCTTCCAGTAATTTCCCCATATTTTCAGCGTGTTAACTTCCCATTTTTTCCTCTGTTCAGGACCTAACAACCACTATGATCAGTAATTTGATCTATTGTAGTATATCCCGTGTCCATAGTTTAGTGCATGTCGTATTACTCCATCACTATTGAGAAATGATGGAGTATTCGTTTTTTTACAGTTGCCATTCTTGGATTTATCGCAAGGATCTGACTCAATTGAAAGGTTCAGCTATTTGTACCCTTTGGAGTGTTGGAACGCCCTCCAAAGGCGCGCCCCTTTGTCATTCAAAATTGGATTTTCTGACAAAAAAAATTAAGGAATGACACCGAAAACGACGATGCATCAGAACCCTAGTCTTAACCACTTCAAACTAGGGAACAACGAATAGAAGATTAGGAATCACATAGATGAAGACTAACTCATTTTTTCCTTGTTTCAAGATCATCCTCAGTGGACAAATCCAAGTCTTATCACTATCAACAAGGCATACAAATCAACAAGGACTAAGTGAGTACTGAAAAATCCTGTTCCCTTAGTTTGCCGTTACAGGACTAGGAATCGGTGGTAGATCTTACATCCCGTAACGTTCCACGAAAAGGTGATCTACCCACGTTACGGGGTACTAACTTCCCATAAACAAAAGCTTCACTGAAATTCTCAGCATGTCCTTTCTTCCTTGCATTCCTCAGAACTTCTCCAAAGTTCCTACAATTGTTGTGACGTTAAAGGGACTGCAATGAATATCTGTAATCTTTTATAAAGTTAATTACTTGGAATAATTTTTTTTTTTTTCATTAATTCTGGTACTTAGAAAATTTTTAATATCTTGATCTTGTACATGGAATACGAAACTTTAAGAGATTTTTTTAAGATCTTTGATTGTAAAGCTGTAAAGCAATGAAAACTCTAGTGCCTTTCGCAAATTTCAGGAACCTTGATACATTTTGTTGCTGAGCTGGCATACCATTACTTCAACTTCTTGGATAGTCTCAGTTCGATTGAGGCTGTTCGGTCGATGAAACCAGGTAAAACGCATATTATTTCCTTTCAAAGGTAACGGGGGCAGATGAGTGTGCTGGTCGACAGATCATAAATGATTACCTTTGTATGGGTCCCCTCACATGGCTCAATCCTAGATAATGAGAAGGCGGACTCACTCGCAAAGGTTGAGCGTCCAAGGCGAATTGTAGGACAGGCAAATTTCACACGATGCATTTTACCATTCAGAGTACCCACCCTTTCGAGTTAGCAAATCGATTGGGACACTGGAAATCTTGGACATTACATTTACATTCAATTATTCCTAATGTTTTTTCGAGAGCGTGGCTTAAAGGCTTGGACTTACTTATGTCCAACCACTACTCGCTAGATGCTCATCTCAATAGAATAAACCTCGTGGACAGCAACAGCTGTCGGTGTGGAAACGGTTACGATGATATCGATCACGCAGTTTTGCAATTTACGGATAATGACGCCGCCAGAGAGCGACTTTTGAATACCCCCGATGCCCAAGGAATACAATCATATATCCCTATCAGAGACGTGTTGGGAACCCGCGATATCTGCTACATGTAGACGATTTATGTGTTTCTGCAAATATCTAGTATAATAATTCAAATTCCCTTTGGAAGGGAAGGTAAAGCCGTTTGTCCTTGGTCCATGAGTTGATGGGTTGATAGGTAGGGTCCAGATGTGAGAGCTGCCTCCCTAGCGTCGGTAGCATTGGAGCTCAGCACGGAAAACAAGATCGACGGAAAACAAACCAAGGAGCAAAAAGGAGAAAATGACGCCTTTCTCAATTTTTTAATATTATCGTAGTATTTCTTGCATACCGCTACATAATCTTCCAAGGCATCGTGCGGCCAAAAATGAGTGCTCGAGGACTTTGTTTACCTCCATGACAATAATAGGTAAAGCAATTGACGAGAATGTTAAATACCCAATAGGGAGCAACCCCGGCGTAGTGGTTAACATCCTTACCTCTCACGCCAAAGTCACGAGTTCAAATCTCACCCCCCCCTGGACAAGTCACGAATGACCCAAGAGTGTTAAAGTGACAATAACATTGGAAATTCTTCTCATTCATGGACATTAAGGTGATAAGATACAGAGTCCAACCACTCTCTAGTTTAAAATTAAAACATTGATGGTTGAAAATCGAAAATTTTAAACCGATGTTGATCGAATCCAGATCATTGAATGAAACAAAAATCAGATTTCAAGCATGAGTTTCCTTGACATCATATAATTTATGAAACAGCTTTAACCTTCTCCAAAGTGCCTTCGGAAAACTCCAATTCTGCAACTCATCCGGGACGATGGCTGCGTCACAAAATCTATAATCGATTAATTTTTCATACGATCCCATCCTTGGTTCGACCGTCGGCACCCTTTTTCCTTGTTTTATATTTGCGTCAACCTAAAACCTTCCTGGTAGCGGCAGTAAGCGTCATCACTAAAAGGAGCGGCCCTTGTTTCACCTTCCTCCTTTCCTTGCCACCGGATCCTGGCTAAATTCTACGAATCACGAGGGGAAAGACAAGCAGGCAAAAGTTAAACTTTAATTTAATTAATTTGATGAACCTTGTTTTTACAAGTACAACATGGGAAAATAAGGTGAACCATACCAATTATCGCAAGGATGATACAGGCAATGGTAGCTCAATTTTACCGAGCTTTTTTTTAAAGATTAATATTTACAGGTAGCGAAAATAGTCATGACCATTTGTGCTATCATCATCCAATGGTATCATACGTTTGACATAATCATTTGTCGTTATTGTTCAGCTTTCATACTCGATTATTATTTTCGAAAAATAAAAAATAAATCACCCTACCCCAAATGGTTCATAAAAGGTTAACAATATTCGGGCCAGAAGTCATTTGGCGAAAGTCAAACACCAATATCGTCAATTTCGTCGCCCTCGTTGCATAATGTTTGGAGCCGAATTTTAAGCAAAATATTAGCATTCACCGAGGCAAAGTTCCGTGCGCTTGTTTTGTGATTCTTCGATTCCTTTGTTGGAGAACTTTTGTACCGGAAACACCGACGGTAGAGAGATAGAGTGCGCGCGTTTCCGGAGTTATGGAGCACAACGATGATGGCGTGTTCGCCACCGGGGATGAGGACAAACTTTTCCTTCTACGACTCAGGGAGCAGCAGGTCGTGCGTTCATCATCTTGAACCAAGTCCGCTGTTCAAGTTGATGTTTGAGTTTTCTGATTGAAAATTGGTGACGACACCGAGGTCCGACGACGACGACGGTCTCTTTGCTACGTGTCGGGTTGGCATGGGATCGGATCGAAGGTGGTAGTGAAAAAGGTCAATCGTTTGCTTATTCGAGAGTCTGAAGGGAAGTTTATCTTTCCATGCAAAGAAACGGGTTTCTTATCGGCACGTGTACACACTGCAAATTGACATTTTTTCTTTCAATGCTTCCAAGGTTTTCACTTCAACCGAAGACAATATGGAAAACTACTTAATATCGTTAATGGATGTAGCTAATGGCTGCGGTGATTTAGAGCTACATACTCCTCGAATATATCACGAGTGCTCTTTAGGTGTGGAAATGTAGCCTTCAGGGGAAAATTGGCCCCCTCTAAATGGGTGGCCATCACGCAACAAGTCCACTCAGTTTTGTACGGGTGGGCGCAATAATTTTGCCTTAATTGCCCTCTCGCGGGAGTGATAGAGCTCCATCTCAGAGTCTTCAGACTGAGGTCTTTAAACTACCCATAGAGAAACGTTTACATCTTTTTGCAGTACAATAAACCACAGAGGTTTTTGTACTGCTTGCTTTTTTTTTGCGACCTGAAATATTCGGGCCAAAACTGACAAAAACAATACAAGACGAGCCCATCACCTGTCATACGGAGTAATACCTTTGTGATGTTTACTGCCAACCGCCACGGTCCCTCGCAAAAAAAAAGCTGTGCCACAACAACGGAAACAAGGCAGGAACGAAGCACCATGCTTTCTTTGTTTCATGGGAATGAAAAGCTTTTTTTTGGTGTTTTTATTTTTTGGTCATGGTGTTTTAACAGCCAAAGGCTGTGGAAAAGGAATTCTATTTTGGATGGAAATAATGATACTTTTAAAAGGCTCGAAACCGACTAGTCCTGTAGAGTTTTGTATGGAAACTCTAGTGGAGTTAGTCTTTTAGAGTTGACTGTTCTACTGAGTTACAAGTTCCGTAGTAGAATTGACTCATAAAACCAGATAAGTTTAAGTAGTCCCACACGTGAAATCATACCATTTCCCCAAACGTTAAATAGTTGACTCGTTAGGATTTGCCAAATAATCCTATTTGTCATATTTGTTTGCCTAACCCATGTAACAATTTGATACGTAACAAGTGTTCTTTTAGTGATTTTAATTCAGCCTTAGTTTGAATAATTGTTGTACATAGACCACGTTAACATTTGTTCAGCTTTTAAATCATCTAAATCGTGCTGGAAGCTTAATAGTGATATCAATTTTAAGCTTTTTAAAGAATTAAACAACAATCTGTTTCAACCTTTGTTCAGCTTTCTAGTATTAATTAAAAAAAAATCATGGAAGACCGTTTCATATATTGTAACTATTATGGGACTGCTTTTCCTTGATGCTGAAAAAATAGATTTAAATATTTATATTTGAAACGGCAGCCGCTGGTTTATACCTAGGCGTCAACAATAACTACTGGACTTGAAGCACGTCGAATTTAAGTTGAATAATAGCAACAGCAATGCAACATTGTAAACAACAAATGGTGACAGTAAAACATTCCTAAGAAATCCATGTGCAAGTGCGTGATTTATTTTGATGGTGTTTTTTTTTCGGTGCCATAATTGGATTTTATTTTTGGAATGTGGTCTGAAAATGCAGTGCAGTGAGTGTATAAAAACAAGTCAAAACACAAGAATACGTCATCGCAGTCCACTTCTACCAGAAGATTCTCCCAAAAAGCTCGTCTTCCTTGTATCTACTGCTGGTGCTGCTTGGGATTATGAAGGTAGGTAGTGTATTTAGAAGAACTGAAATGCCGGAAATGCAACGCATGGCACTGACGACATTTAACAATACTGTGCAATAGATTAATATTCTTCTATCAGGCTATCAACCAACATATTTGTAGCGCATTGCTGATTCGTGGAGTAGTGTTAAACTTAAATAAGTCTTGTTCAGTCTTTAGTTCAGCTTACTTATTGAGGTTGAATTATGGGGATACAATTCGCTTTATGCACTACTAATACACTATATATTCAGCCTGGTGTTAATCAGCTTTCTACACTTTAAATCAACCAATAATAAGCTTATGTTCTTACTTTGAGTTTGAAATGTTTTTTTGGAAGCCATTACACTGGGGGTCGTTACATTTGGGAACACTACAAAGTGGATATTTGACCAGCTATTTGTCAAGACATTTGTTGATGCATTACATTGTTTACAGTTGACCGAGTTTATTTATTGGGTCATAGATTTGACACTTAATTGCTGATTTTATTTGGTTCAATTTGATTTGTGTCAAGAAACCGAATTTTGTTCATCTCAGGTCTCATTGGAGGTCATTTGAACCATATCATGTTTGGAGATCATAGAACGATCATGAGTCCATGTCGGGCCCACCGGAATCGGTTCTATAACAGATTTTCTGGAGAAAAACTTTCATCTGACAAGCAAGTAATGCTCATTTCAGCTCCTTCAGAATCAGTTCTGAACCATATTTACAGAAGTAATAGATTCATATGATGTGACGCATCAAACACATCCATTCTGTTCACGACTCGGTGAAAGCCATACGTTTAATTTCTTTTTCATTTTGCAGCGTTTGGTGGGGCATTGGGAGCGCAAGTCAATCCAAAGCCGAGGATAAAGGAAGGGTAATGGCTGAATAGTCTATGCGGACCACTTGAACGCCATGGGAAAAGGAAGGGATTGAAGAGGTCGGTTATTGGGGGGTTTTGAGGAAATGACACATAGTTCTAGATTTGTACTGTAAATTGTAAAGAAACCGAAAATTCATCTCCCACTGATTCATCCTTTCACATATATACCAAATTGATATTTTAAAGCAACCATCAAAATAAACAGACAATATATGAAAAAGCTAGTTGCCAGTTGCTTTAAAGGCTAGTTGCATCCCTAAGCGGACCCCCCGCATCCTAACGCTTTTGTTAATCTACTTAATGTTATTAGGTTGTCTAAAAAGGGCGCTTATCGGGTAGTTAGCGGGCTTGGGGGTTACTTGGGTAGTATCGCACCCAACGTCAGTGCCTATACGTAAGCGTACTACGACGCGGCTCTCAAACAAAGGAGTAACAAGTGTGATACTATCACTAGTGGACTAGATCTTTGGTTTTCTCATGTAGTGGTTAATTAGAGAGGAGAAGCTTAGTAATCCCCATTGCCTGCCAATGGCGCCATTCTATAGCGGCATGAGCCAGCAACGCCGACCATAAACCTACCGTCTAAAACACTCCACTATAAAGCATGAAATTAAGCCCGCCCACCAAAAGCAAGGTTCAAAAACTAGCCAAGGGGAGGGGATATTTGAACAGCTATTTGTCAAGACATTTGTTGATGCATTACATTGTTTACAGTTGACCGAGTTTATTTATTGAGCCATAGATTTAACACTTAATTGCTGATTTGCTTTAGTTCAATTTAATTTGTGTGAAGAAAGCGAATTTTGCTAATCTCAGGCCTCATTCCAGATTAGATTAGAGGTAATAGAACCATATCAGGTTTGGAGATCATAGAACGATCATGAGTTCACTTCGGGCCCACCGGAATCGGTACTGCAACAAATTTTCTGGAGAAAAACTTTCATCCAACAATTAAGTAATGATCATCTCAGGTTTCTTCGAGAGTAACATTGCGGATCTCGGATCAGCTCCTTCAGAATCAGTTCTGAATCATATTTACAGAAGTAATGGATTCATATGATGTGACGCACCAAACACATCCATTCTGTTCACGGCTCGGAGAAAACCACGTTTAAGATTTAATTAGAACGGTAAATAGGGAATGTACTTTCGACGCACTCCAAAAAAAAAACACTTCTGTAGGAATAAAGACACGAAAGTCCTACGTGGGCTGCTTGTGTGTGATATGTGCCAATATGTAATTGAATAAATAAATAAATAAATAAATAAATAAGTAAATAAATAAATAAATAAATAAATAAACAAAATAAGTTATTCAATAAATAAATTTTCAATAAGTCAACAAAAGATATAATAAATAAATAAATAAATAAATCAATAAAAAAAAATAAAAATAAAATAATTAAATAAACAAAATAAATTAATAAATGAGTAAAAGAAGATAAATAATTAATTAAAAAATATAAAAATACATTAAAAAATAAATATATATAATAACCAATTTATTAATCCTAAACTATTCTAGTACTAAATAAAAAATAAACAAATACAAAAAAAATACAAATAAATAAAAAAAAAAAAAAAAAATAATATTAATAAATGTTTTTTAATTATTAAATTAATACATTTATGCATCAATCAACATTTCAATTAACAAATTGATATTTTATTGAATTATTTCACTATAAAATTAATAAATAAATAGATTGACAAATCTATTAATTATATATTTAATAAATAAAGAAATTGATTATGCAATTAATTACAAATTTATGAATTCATAAATTCATTGATAAATTAATGAATCGATTAAGATTAACATTAATAAATTAACAAATTAGTTCATTAAAAAATAAATAAATTGACAACATAAAAAAATACATTAATAATCTAATAAATTGATATATTAATAAACAAAAAAAAAAATCATAAATAATTAGAATTACTTTTTTTTTAATTAAAAGACTAAATAATAATTTCTATCTTTTTTTAACTTAAGTTTTGAGTTTTGGCCAAACGTTGAGTAAATAAAATTAAAAATAATAAATAAATAAATAAATAATTAAATAAATAAATAAAAAGAGAAATAAATGAATAATTTAATTCATAAACTATACAAATAATAATTTAAAAATAATAAGTAAGTACGTAAATAAATAAAACCTTAATAAAAAAAAATATGTAAGAAATATAGTAATGAAACTTTTTTTTTAATTATTAAATAAATACGTTGGAAACAAAATCAATTTAACAGTTAATAAATTAATAAATTATTAATTTAATAAATTTATAGATTGGTTAAATAATAAATTAATTATTAAATAAGTAAATAAAATAATTAATTAACCCATGGATTAATTAACAAAGTAATTAATAAAAAAAATAAAATATAAATTCCCAATCAAATAAATTCATAAATTAATAAACAAAAATAAAACTTTTTTTTGTTAATTTTTAAATTAATTTTTTTTTATTTATTAAATTGATTTTCAGCCAAGGACTAGTTTGTACAATGTAGGGTAAATGGATGTAATGCCGGCCTAAGTGTCCCTAATTTGGGCCCATAAATAAATTAAGCAATCGATTAATTTTTCAATAGCGACCAAAAATATCCATCGAGTTAATCTAGATAAAATTTATAAATAGCAGATTGTTAGCGATGGGCTCAATCTTAGATTCATAGGCCAACATTAGAGCCATTTCCCCTAGTTTAATATAACATCATGTATCACTAAAAACTTAAAAAAAAAGTGTTTTTTTTTTGTCCTTGAAATTGAGAATAAAACATCGTATGCCCTGATAAGCTCTTGCATGTTGTTACCCCTCGGATCTACCACCCTTTGAACTGCCAACACTGGTGATACGCCGTGGAAATACACCCTCGGTATTGCTTTGTTTGTGGTTTCGCCTAGGCTCTTCTGTCAATTATTTTGTGAGAGTGGAATTACGCCCAGATAGGCTTGGTATTTTTTTTTATCGTGAAATATACAACGAATGCATTTCAAACTAGGCAGACGTGATTAGATACTACAGGATAAGTATGTTTACCATATTAAAACAATATAATTCATACTTTCAGTGCAAGGATTCTGCACAGTGCAAAAATGGAAATGCGCCATGGAAACGTTTTTGATTATTTGAAATTATGTTTTCTTTTACTTTTGAGTAGTTTGTGAACTGTTCTCTTTATATGTGGCAAAATGTGGTTTGTTTATATGTTGGCTCTTCCGCCCCTTTCAAATATTAGTCTAGAAATACCAAAAATAATACCTCACAAATAATCTACAAATACCAAAATAATAAATACTTGTTTTTTATTATCGATATGGTTCATCTCCGAATAATTTAGTTATTACAATAACTGACGCCTAATCAACGCTTTTTTATACAAGAATACCTTAATTTGATTTATATTTAGGTGTTGGTGCCAAAAAACTGAAAGATCACACCATTTGACAAATTGGCAAATAAATGGAATGACAAATACAAACCAAATAATTGCCTTATCAATATTTGGTCATTACACCTCGGTCAAATATATTTATCACAATTTGCTAAACATTTGCCATTTTGACAAACCATTGCAATGCATTGTGTTGTCAGCTTAATTGTTATGGATTTACTCTACAAGCATTGAGGAGTTGCGCCAACTTCGGTGATTTCTATTGAACATTCCATTAATTTTATTCGCACATTTCAATTTTTTATTGGCCCGTTCATATTTTTAGGGAACATTTAAGAAGCTTCTATTGAACGCTTGCGGAGTTGTGTACAAGACACGACCGCATGGTTGACGTTAAGCTGTTAATGAACTTCTCGTCCGTTTTTCCAGATATTGATTAAAAATACAGTTAGGTTACTTATGTCGTTCCTATGTTCATATTTTGGATTTCATACTCTGTAAAACTTGGCCAAATTCAGGACCTCATAAAAATGCGTCTATTAAATTTGGTTCCTAAATTACAATCAGATATGAATATTAATATATTATAATATTAGATTTTCTTCAAAGCTTCCTTCCATAATTCTTTTTAAAATTCACTTGAATCCTGTTTGAAATTTACCTTAGATTTTTTTTTTAATTTTGCTTAGATATTTCCTGAAAATTGTCTAGAAATTCGTTTCGTGCTGCCCTTGGAATTCCCTTAAAATTATTCAACGAATTTCTTTGGAATTGTACTCTTAAACTTCGATCCCCTTGGTATTTTTCACGAACTGTGGGATCCTCTTCACAATCGACTTGTATTTTTCCACAGAGTTACTTAAAAATTCTACTCTAAATCTGAACTCACACAAGTGACTTGACGTTAAAGTTTAAAATCCTTAAAAGTTCTTTCTAAAACTCCCTTTAATTTTCTCTGATACACATTGGTGTGTAAAATCTTGTTTAAATTTCTTTGTTACCAAAAAAAAATCTCGTCTGGTCCAGAATAAAATTTTTCATGGGCCCAAAATAATTTTTTTTTCTGAAAAAAACAGTAACAGCAACCGCTGGTTGTCAAGGTGATATAACTTATCACGCCCGTCCGCTGCGAGGAAGTTTTCCTGTACGACGGTAGAGAGGGAGAGAGAGGGAACAATTCTACCTATTGGCTCTGTTTTATAGCTTTACAGGTTCAAGTAGAACGATACGCATCTAAGTGGTACTCGATTATGATGACTGGGTTAGGGAAAACGTATTTATTTTTTCATGAAGACAGTGATAAAATTATTACTTTTTATTTGTACATTTTTCAAAAAAAAAATCTATGGAAAATTGGAAAAGCATTTATTTTAGCAGATTTGTAGAGTTATTTCCTAGCGGTTGGTAAATTTGGATTTTATTTTCATCTATCAACGACAAAGTTATAAGCGTTCAAAGCATAACACCTTTTCGTGACGGTCACAATTTTAGATTATTGATTTATCTCCAGTACCTGTTCGTAGGACGTAGTCTACGTCAACACGGACAGGACAGTATGCATCATTTCAAAAGTAATCGAGTTCTCAGGATAGCTTCAAAGGTTTCCGAAAAAGATTCCAAGAATATTCTTAGGAGAGTTTCAAGGGATTTCCAATGAGAATTTTCTGAAGGGAATTTTCTGTTAACGTTAAAAGAAAAATTGTATGACGATTCTGAGCAGAAATCCAAAGTAGTTCTGTAGTAGCTCAGTAGAAATAATTTAGTTGAATCAAACATTACTAATTTTTCAAGATTACATCGGACATTATGAATTTGTTAAGATCAGTTATGAAGATCCAAGATTAAGAAAAAATCAAGATACAGAGACATCTATGAAAACTGTTCAGGATTATGGACCTAGACATTTCTGAAAAGTATAATATTGAGATAGAACGATAGTATGAAGTGACTCAAACTTTAAACAAATCTCAGGCAAGAATAGGCCCAGATATGGAGAAATTTTATAGAATCTGGGAGATACAACATTTTCATGGTTCTAATATTAACAAAAATAGGGTAATGTCGGCCTAAATGCCCCTAATTTGGGCCCATACATAAATTCAGCAATCGACTAAATTTTCAATAGGGACCAAAAATATCCATCAGTACCGTCCCAATGACGCGTTCATCTAGATAAAATTGATAAACAGCAGATTTTTAGCGATGGGCCCAATATTAGATCCTTAGGCAATTTCCCCTATTCAAAAAGTAGAACATTGAGCATCGACAAACTATAGAGATTGCAAAGTTAACCAAGGGGTTGGCAATTATCCACGGTCCATACAAAATTTAAAAAAAATGTATGGACGATAGTCTACGCGGGGGGGGGGGGGGGTCTAAAATAATAAAAAAAAACTGTATATGTAGTTAATGAACAGCCCCTAATGTTTAATGATTTTTTTTCCGGTTTTCCTGCTGAATTTCCAGGTTTTTCATGTTGCTTTAAAATCCGATTATTTTCCGGTTTTTCCAGTTTTCCCGGCTCGCTGACCACCCTGCATACTGGTCAGTTTTCTGAACATATTTCACGGAAATGGTTGTACACTGACTCCACAATTATGGATCAGTCAGTCCAACATGCTAATGAAATGGAAGTGATCCATAATTGTGGGGCCAGTGTATGTCGATTATTTATGCACCGATTTGATACCTTCAATCTGCAGTAGATTTCTAATATTTTAATAGATCCTATCTATTTCAAATCACCCATCTAACTGTGAGGAACAGGAAAACCAAAAACTGTGAGGACCAGGAAAATTGCACAAATACAAACATCCGAAACATTTCAGGTGCCCAGTATCCACTGCAAGTTTGAGAAAGATATACTAAAACAAATTAAATCCGCATGGAATGCTTACAGGTAGGTACATGAAAATCGATTAACTATTCACGAGACTAATTCTCTTAACATTTTCAGAGTGTCATCATAACTTTCCTCATAGATGTGGTATGTCATTCGTACTGCTGTCGTTGGAAATCCATTGGACATGCAAAAAGCCCTTTAAACATTATTTGCAAGCTCTCCAAACATTTTCTAAAAATAATTTGAACAAATTACGAGTTTTTTACTTCGTCAAGAAAAACATTGAAAAGCATAGGTAAAGATGCTAATTTCAAATAATGGTCATTTTTTATATTATAGATGAGGAGATGAAAGCATTCCGTCACATAAAAAAAAAACTGTGATGATTAGTCTCGTAAAGTGTGTAATACAAGGAAAACTTTATTTGACATTCGAATTTACGATTCACGTACCGCAACGCTCTCAGTATGTCATCAACCTTAGGTCTTTTAACATCAAACTTCTGTGCCCTGGCACCATAAATCAATACCTCCAAACCGACATGACTCAACGCCTCCCAAAACCAACACACCAGACACCGAATTTCACATCATACATCCATTAAATCTTGGCACGTGTTCCTGAGCTACCAGGACACACATATGGTTGCGTCAATCCATTCCTCAATATCCCTCTCTGGAGACAATTACTGAACAACGGTACGGAATTTTAATTGGTGCGTTCGTTCGATACCCACAGACAGAGACAAAAATAACAAAGGATACTCCATCATTTCATCGCCTACCGATGACGGCGGCGGGGTAATTTTAGTTCTTAATATCAGCTTTCCTTCGCAACTAAATTTAGAATAAAAAGTATTTTTTTTCACTTACGCATTAAAGGTGCATTGAAGATCCTGACGCTGGCTGCTGGTATTCACCTCGAGTTCTCCCCCACAAGCACCAGTCCGGGTCGACAAAAGACTCAGGGAGCAATCCTAACCCACCACCACCACTACCAGTGCCACAACCATCATCGTCATAATCAAACACAACAACAAGTGGTTCCACTCACTCGCACTTCTTCCCTGTTGGCGGACAGGTTCCAGTCACATCCCTAGATCGTCCTATATATCTGATTGCAATCATATGTTGTGTACATACGTCATAACGAAAATCCACTCGGTTCGCTCGGCTCTTATTGTCAGCCAAAACGCCGCTTTTCTCGTTGTTCTATTTTTAGCACTCACATCGAAAAACCCCGTTCCGTACCGCGCGCGCTCTCTCTCTCTGTCTTTCGAAGTTGTTGTGGTCAATTTCTGCACAAACCGACGAGCGCCACTACTGCCACGTCCCCGGCGCTACTATCGTCCATTATTGCTCCGAACAACAAGCGCGCGTCAATGATGATGATGATGATGGTATTAATGGGGGGTCCTCCTCATCTTCTTGACCAACTCCTGCGGACAATGCCCCGCACCGATGACGGTGCCCAGAAACGGACTCATTATGCGATTGGCAAATCGCCACACAGCTCTCGCACCACGTTGTTCCCGAATAAATAATAAACCACCAGATCCTTGACTCGCTGCTGTCCAATTGAATTATTAAGATTGAAGGGATTTCAATATTCGTACGTCCCCTTAGCAACACAACAACTAACGGCGACCAGTTCCGCCTCAAAGTTCTGCATCTAACACCCTGCACAGCTCCCAGCAGTACTTCCTAACTTCTATCGATCATCTACTATAATACTACACTTCCCGAACCATGCTGAGAGGTATCGAAAAATTGCCCATGTACACGTTTCCCCTTCTCATCCTTCATCGTCCTCCTTGTCACCACCCTTTCGGAGGGGGGAGCAATGGGAGGCCGCTCGCATACACACCCACCCACACTCGCTCACCGGGGCCTATGTAAATGATCCTTTCTTCACTTTCTACCCTCTTCCAACGATGATGGCCAGAAAAACAACACAAAAATACACTTCCTCACTGTTGGGTTGAACTTCTTCATCATTGTTGTTCCATCATCGTTCGTCGTCGTCCCTCTGTAGAGAGCCTTGCGGCTGCGACACACTTGGGAATGTCTCTACACACTTTTTCTCCGAAAACCAAAAAATTACTTTGTGTAATTCGACCGCGAATTAGCAATTTTTCAAAAATGCTCTCTTTAAACTTTTTTTTTTTAATTCAAATAGCACATACAAAGACGCGCGAGTTCCGGTAGTTCCGAAAACCTTCCGCTTCGGACGACGGTTGCATGCGAACTGACGACGGCGACGATGGTTGCTCATTGGAAGAACCCCACATGAAACGGTCTGAGTTCCACAATCACACCGGATCGGATCAGACTCGACGGAACGAAAACAAAACATTATTAGCGACTGTGGTAACTTCCGATCAGCTGTGCGAATCAAGTCGAGTATGATCCGCTCACTGCTCATGCGCCCTCCAACCGCTGACACGGGAGGGTACTCACTCTCAACCAGATGCATCAAGTGCAAGCGGAAGCCAGTCATTCTTTTGATCGAAGAAACAAAGTGGGCTTAATCGGTTGTGGATTTTGCGGAAAAGTTTGGATTGCTCCCTGAGATCGCTGCTGCCAACCGGACTTGATGCGATGGTGATTTCCTGAATTAAATAGAAAGGAGAACTTTTGAAAGAATTTTTCAGGAATAGCTCCGAAGAAAGGCGTAGAATCACTTACCTGTTTTGTTTTTGTTTTACGAAATATGATCGTGTTCTGCGAAGGGCTTCTCCGGCGACGTTCCACGTTGATGATGAGCAATCATGATCCAAGTTTTCCACGAAGGAAGTTTTTACCTGAAGTATACTTACTCATTCCTGGAAAGGATTAAAAAAAAGACAACAATTAGTTGATTTGTATTAATTTACGACAATAATTTCGTTTTACTCGTGCGAAATACTCAACAGTAGTGACAGACAAATAGACGTAAATTTTCATTCTCAATCATCGTACACGCATTTGACGTTCAATTCATTCGTTTTGAGAAGCACCGACCACACGATCAATGCTGTCAAAATTAGTGATTTTATTAATCATTTTGAAGAAAAATGTTACCTCATAGTGACTTATAGAATTTAGAGAAGCGTTCCAAGGGGATAATTCCATGAGAGTTTCGGGAGAACACAAAACGAATATAGATGAGAATTCAAAGTTAATTGTCAAGAGAAATCTTCGTTGAATATGGAATGACTATTCTGAGGTCTACTTAAAAATTTCCAAAAAAATTCCTGAAATGAATGAAACTGCCTTGAAGTTCTTTTGAAGTTTGAGAAACTAGACTGATGCTCACAATAATTCTCATCAAATTTTAAAACTTTCCTGAACTTTTTCGAATTTCCTGAAGTTTCTAAAATTTTCCCAGCGATCATGGATCTTCTCTAAAATTTTGACAATCCGCTTATGTTCTCGATACTGCTTTCAAATTTATGTAATTTCTCTAATAATAACTGAAGTGCTCTGAGGTTCTCTGTTATTACCTGAAGTTTTCAAAACTAAAGTTTTTGCAGTTTCCGAGCTGGAGAAAATAACTTATTAATACCAACTATATATGATATTGACGAGACTTACATAAGATGTAAAATACCAAAAATAATACCTCAAAAATGCTTTATGAATAACGAACTAATAAATGATTTAGTTATTATAATAACTGACGAATAACAGACGCTTAGTGGAATATTATTATTATTATTTAGCTTTATTTAGGAGGCTTTCAGCCTTAGGCTGGTTCGCCTCCAACCTTAGTGGAATACCTGTATAAAGAAAGAGAGAGAAGGGTTATTAATTTCCATTCAATTCCACTACATAAATAAGGTAGTGGAATTAAATGAAAATTACTAAACCTTGCCGTTGGCCCCCGATTCATGAGTTGATGGGTCGATAGGTAGGATCCAGGTGTGGGAGCTGCCTCCCTAGCGTCGGTAGCACGGAAAACAAATCAAGGAAAAAGAATACTAAACTTTCTCTCCCTCTCTCTCTCTTTATAATTTATTATTTAAAAGGTCTTCTAATACCAATCCAATAACTCTCCAATGAAACGGTTCGAAAACTGAATAATATACAAAAAAGGTACCTCATTAAAATATTCATATGTTAGTTGGTTAGTTATCGGTTCTTCCTCGGGTTTTCATGAAAGTTGTTGTACTGCCCTGAATTTAATTGAACTATCTTAAACAAGTTTAAGCATGTTTGTGAAGTGCACTGAATATCTGGGAAATTCTTAAAATTTCCCGCAAATTTTTTGAAACTAATGGAACTGAACTCCCCCCAATATTCCTCGTATATTTTGGAGCTTACTAATCTGAAATACTACCGTTTTTGCTAAAGTTCTTGAAATATCCTGAAGTTTTTGGATATTTCCATTTGTTTCATAGACTTCTATGGAGTTCTCGAAATGTTTCTAAAGATCTCTGCACTTTTGTGAAGTTTTCGTAGTTTTTTCTGAAATATCAGTGTTCCGCAATTTTCTTGGAATCAAAACGAAATTAAATAATATAGTTCTATGATTTTCGCTGAAGCTCCCAAGATTTTTCTGAAGTTCATGGAACTGCCCTTAAATTATCGACACTAGTTCATAAGTTCTTCAATAGTACAGGCTTTCCTGATATTATTAAAAGTGCCCAAAAGATGTCTGAACTTATTTAAAGTTCTCTATACTTCCCTGAATTTCTCAGTATGTTTTATAAGGAACCGAAATTTTACTGAAATTAATTGAATTGCCTTGAAGTTTCCACAACTTTTCTTAACTTTTATAAGTTAAGTATAAGTTTGCCTCAAATCACTTTTTTTTTCCTGAACATCCTTGAAGTTTTCTATACTTACCTGAACTGCCGTTATACGCATAAGAGTCCCACGGTGCATACAGATTGCATAGAACATGGGACAGTTATGCGTATAACGGCAGTGAAGTTCTCTAAATTTGTTTAATGTTCCAGAAAATGTTCTGATATAGGGAAAACGCACCTATTTTGGCCATGTTTTTTACGTTTCTCACAAGTTCGGGAGCTTTAATAGTGTTTAGTTTGTTGATTCAAATCTTATTCATCGGAGTTCATATCGCCCACAAAACGCATGAATATTGTGATTAAATCATTTTTTTATGTAATGGCTGCTATATTAATAATTCCTTGGCACTTCTTAAGCTTTCAGATCAATCATAGAATTTTCGGAATATCCCATAGTTCTACTTCTTGAAAGTCGCTGCAAATTTCTTTAAATTAATGGGATTTTTCGGAAGTAATCTGATCGTCCTTGAAGAACTGCTGAAATTTGCGAAAATTTCCCTGAGCTTCTCGAAACTTCTTTAAGGTTTCTAAAATTTCTTTAAATTCATTTGAACTGCGCATTGATTCTCTGATCTGTCTTGATGTTCTCGAAGCTTCCCGGAAGCTCTAAATTCTATCGAAAATCTCGGTTCTGCTCTGAAATAAATAGAATCCTCCTAAACACCTTTAAGCTTCCCTGAAATTCTCTGGACTTCTGTGAAGTTCCTGAAATATTTCTCATAAATTCTCTGAAGGTTTCTGTACTTCCTTAAAATTCTCGGAACATCTTAAGGGTTCTCGTTTTAATTTTCAGCACATCATAGAACTATCCTCAATGTGTCTTAAGTCACGCATATAGATCTTTAAACTGCTTCAAAAGTCTGCATTAAAGTTAGGGGAACTGCCCTTAAGATCTCTAAAATTCCCCAAAGATCTTCGCTGAAGTTTCTGCAATTTTCCTCAAGTTTCAATTATTTCTGAAGATCTCTTGACACCGGTGAAGTTCCCTGAAATTCTAAGAACATCTTAAAAATTCCTGCAGTTTTTCAGAAACTAATAGAAGCACTTTGAGGTTCTTAATGCTTCCTATAAGTTTCCCATATTTTCAGGATTTTACCTTTATGTTCCGGCAGTTTTTTTTACAATAAAAATATTGTTGTTAATTAAACGCTCTTGGGTCATTCGTGACTTGTCCGGGGGTGAGATTTGAACTCGTGACTTTGGCGTGAGAGGTATGGATGGCGTGCGAGGTAAAGTATGGGGTCGCCTCTTCCCGCAGTTCGTTCATGAAGTTTCACTGAAATTCTCGGCATTTCCTTCAGTAAAGTCCCTAAAATTGTTGTGAATGGAAGATTTCTAATCTTTCATAAGGTTATTACAAACATAAAATAAATATTCCACTAAGCTACCGAGCCTCGTCACACGTTGAAAATTTCCAATATCTTGAACTAATACAAGGAATACGAAACTGATGAGCGGTACATGAGCGAGTCGGCGATCATCTATTTTTGCCAGTGGTGGCGGGGGGAATACCCCTCACCATCCCTCTCCAACGGGGGAGTTTGGTAAAGAGAGATGATCAAACCGATTTGTATCTTCCTAAAAAGTTGTCCTTGCTCGCTTTCTACTCTCTATATATAATTTTCATACTGCCATACTCTAACGGAACTATCAACTCTATACTTTCATCTCCTCATCTATCGTATAAAAAATTACCACCAGTCTGTTATTTGAAATTAGCATCTTCAACTAAGCGATATTTTGTTTTGTAAGAATGTCTCGTTACCACCTCTGACTAGAGCACACTCAGAAAAATCACGGTGCTCTGAAATTCTCAGTAGCTAGTCAAAATAATTATCCGTTCATATTCAGAGGATCTACAGGCTATGTACAGAGAAAGTCCTGTTCGAGTCAGTCAAATTTTAGAAGAAGTTGAGGGGTAGTTTCAGAGGGTTTCGAGGTCAAAGCTTGGACCCACCCTTAAAGTATCTTGAACACGCCTTAAATCTCCCCTACTATTTAAACCTTGGAAAATGCTATATTTTGTCACAACTGTAACTTTGTGCTTGCATATTTTACTTTCATTTCGTTTAGTGTTTTGGCATATGACGATATAATAAATTTCATCCCTGCGCTTTGGTCAGAGAGCGTATAGGGCGTCGTTGTGCCAATTTGGTCGTGGCACATTTTGAGTATGAGAGAGTGATTGCAGTTTGCTCAAAAGTGCCTGAGTAAAATGCAAGTACTTTCGATGATTACCCGTAGTTGTTACAGTGAAGATATACACCCATATTCTCGGTTACGTCTGGACATTTACTTGCGGGTGATTTTAACATTAATTGGCATGATACTAGCAATTCGAACCATCTGAAGCAATTAGCTGATTTCTTTAATTTAAAACAATTAGTAAGTGAATGTACGCGTATTTCCCGGCACAGTAGAACTTTGATTGACCATGTTTATTCTAATTTTGATTCTGTCAGTTCAGTTACTCAAGCTGATTTGAAAATAACCGATCATGAAACTTTAGTAATTAATGTTTTAGACAGTGTTAACGATAACGATAATTTTGTAAAATTGAAGTGCTGGAGGAAATATTCGAAGCAAGCTGTTTCGAATCTTGTTGAGAGAAGCGTGGATTTTCAATTAGTTACCGGAACTTTAGATGAAGATGCAGCTGTTCTTACTAACGTTTTGAAAACTTGTACCAATAAATTAGTTGAACAAAAGTTTGTTTCTTTGAAAAACTCGAACAGCTGGTACAATTTGGATCTTTTGCGTCTTAAACGTAAGAGGGACAAATGGTACAAAAAGTTTTGTAGATCTAATAGTGATAATCATTGGAATAGGTACACGGTCGCGCGTAATAAATATTCACAATCAATCAAGAAAACTCGATGTGAATATATTCAGAGGAAAATTGATCAGCATCAAAACAACAGCAAAGAGTTATGGAAAATTTTGAAATCTTTGATGAAGCCTAGTAATTGTAAATCGCGGACCATAACTTTTGATGGCATATTAGAACAGTCAGAACCAGTAATTGCTTCTAAGTTTAATAACTATTTCGTCGAGAGCGTTTCACTGATCAATCAATCTATTGAACTGATCAATGAACCGGACGAAATAAAACAGCCGATTAATAGTAATTGTAGATTTAATGGTTTTCACCCAATTACATTAGATGAACTTAAAAATATTTGCTTTTCATTAGGAAAAACGGCTGGAGTAGATAATGTTAATGCTAGAGTTATTCAAGATTGCTTTCATGTCATTCGACACACTCTGCGGGACCTTATTAATCAATCATTGCAATCTGGGCACGTGCCGCATATTTGGAAAGAATCTTTAGTTGTTCCTATACAAAAAGTTGCTGGGACGATTAAAGCCGAAGAGTTTCGTCCCATCAACATGTTGCACACATTAGAGAAAATTTTAGAACTTGTTGTAAAAGGCCAGCTGTTAGAATATTTAAATAGTAACTGTTTGTTGATACCGGAACAATCGGGATACCGGGAAGGCCATTCTTGTGAAACCGCGTTAAACTTAGTGTTAGCTAAATGGAAAGAAAATTTGGAGCATAAAGATACGATTGTTGCTGTGTTTTTGGATCTAAAACGCGCATTTGAGACAATTTCTAGGCCCTTATTGTTGAGAACAATCAAGCGCTTTGGAATTTCGGGTTCTGCATACAAATGGTTTGAAAGCTATTTATCTGACAGAACACAAAGGACTGTTTTTAATGATTTTGTATCTTGTCCCGTTAACAATGACCTTGGAGTGCCTCAGGGAAGTGTATTAGGGCCCCTTTTATTTATTATGTATATTAATGACATGCGACGAGTTTTACGGTTTTGTGATATTAATCTTTTTGCTGACGATACTGTGTTATTCATTGCAGCTAAAGATTTAGAAGAAGCCGTTTCACGCTTGAATGAAGATTTGCGTTCTCTAAGTAGATGGTTGAAGTATAAACAATTGAAATTGAATATAAGTAAAACTAAATTCATGGTAATTTCGCGGAATCGTGTAGATGATGATGTCTCTGTCGTTATTGATGATGAGACACTTGATCGCGTTCAGGAAATTAAATATCTTGGCGTGATTATTGATGACAAACTCAAGTTCAATTCTCATATTGACAATGTCATCAAGAAAATTGCCAAGAAGTATGGAATCCTCTGTCGCTTGAAAAACGATTTAACTATTGGTAGTAAAATACAGTTATACAAATCAATCATCTCCCCTCATCTAGACTTTTGCCCTTCCATTTTATTTTTGGCCAATGAAACACAAATATCGAGATTACAGCGTTTGCAGAATAAAGTAATGCGTTTGATTTTAAGATGTAATAGATTCACTTCCTCAACTTTTATGCTGGACGCTTTGCAATGGCTGTCAGTGAAGCAAAGAATTGTGTTTTTGACTATGGTGTTCATTTTTAAAGTAGCTAACGGTTTGCTGCCTCGATATTTGTGTGATCGGATTGAAAGAGGAAGTGATTTTCATAGATATAACACTAGAAACGCGGATGAAGTAAGAACACCACATCTTTTGAATAATGCTTCACAAAATTCATTATTTTTCAAAGGTATAAATGTTTTCAATTCGATGCCTAGACACATCAAGCGTGCAACTACACTTACAGAATTCAAGAGACGCTGCATTTCACATGTAAAAGCTGTTTATTGAGCAGTTAAATTTTTATGAATGGATAAATCATGTATCTTGACAAAGTTATCACTAACGGATTATTTTGTATGGAGACTGTCATCAAGACATTTTAGTAATTTGTGTAGCATATACAAAAAACTACATTGTTTGCCTCGATGGTGATGATGGATTTTTAGTTTTTTGATTTTGTTTTAGTAATAGTAAAAATAGCTTTGAGTAGTCTACAATGGTTTGAGCCTCGCGCGCGGAATACAGGTATAAATGACTAATACGTGGAAATTGTGGCAAAAGCCTTGAATTAGTAAAGGATTGGCTGGAAGTCATTTCCTTGGATATAGTCCTGGCACTGCGGAAGCTTAAACGTGTAAATCCCAGGTCACGTGTAAATGGAAGTATTGTCGAGGACTATACTTGGACTTTTGATAACTAGTTACACCTTTGAATGTTTTTGGTTGATGCCTTTAACATATTTAACAGGACATTTATATCTGTAATTGTAACCAGCTCGATTTTGTTTGCAAACCTGGTTAAAATGTTTATATTTAATTATCTTAAAGATAACTCGTCCAGCTCAAACCTTTGTAGGGGTAAGAGGTGGGACCATCATCATCATTTTCTTTTTCTAATTTTCACATGTTTGTCATACAAAAACATTTTTATTTGATTTTGTGTGGTGGATGGGCATATGGGTGGCGTGGACGGGCATATGGGTGATAATATTAAGTTTACGTTAGGATAACGTTGAAAAATTGAGAAATGTATCGCTTCAATTTGAGAAGCACTTCACTTCGCAACCGATGAACCATTCTAACGGCCCACATTACCGTGCTGGCAGGGTCCAATATTGGACATTTTGATGTTTATAAAGTACCATCAGCTAATACTGTATTTTTCAGCTTTATCTCTATACATTCTTAGGTGTTTCTTAGAAGATTATCATGTTGGTGTACGCTAATTCAAAGAGTAAATGAATGGTATAAACATTGAGTTGTCCATAGTTGGGCGTTGCTGAACTTGTGGTACTTGCACAACATTTCATGTGAGTAACCATACAACCAAAAAATAATTTTAAATGTAGGTTCAGAGTGAGACAATGCCGCTGAGATATGGTTAGTTAGGTGTTCAGATGAAACTATTACTTTAAAGAACTAATCCTGGTCGTATCTCTTTTTCATTTGCATGTAACACTGCTGTTTGATATCACTAACCGCACCGATCCTTCATTCCGGGTGGTGAGCAAACCTGAAGAAGAAGAAGATGACCATGAGCCCCTTCTCGGAACGAGTGTATTGTTGATGGACCTGGTCAACGATTCAAGAATGGATTCTGTGATGATGAGTATCACAAAAAAGGTAAAATAAGTGGCACGATCTTCATCGAAATGTAAGTATTATTGACAATAATCATAACAATCAACTCGTATATACATTGAAATACATATATAAAAGGGAAGGGTCGATCCAACAGGGCACCCGATTGAAGCGATTTGGACGGGGAGAGTGGGAATGCCAACTCCCTGTTGATAACATTTCGTGGATAAAGGGCGGGCTCTTCTCTCCACTCATTAGAGCATCTTTCTGTTTTGAGGGCTTGTCTTTTTGACCAATTGGCTGATCAAGTTGCTGGAAGGAGATTCTCTTGTTCCGTAGATGCGTATAGGCGACTTTGCCTATCGATATACCCAATCCGTTTTTGGCCCTTCATACAGCGACATGTTGAGGGCAATCAAAGGTTATTAAGCTTGATCAAGACAAACAGAGAAGAGAGCCCACTGCTGTCGGACTTAGTTTCCTTGCTACAATATGTGTTAAACCACTATCATCATCATCATCATCATGACGATATAATAAATTTCTCAAAAACTTTCAAGAAAAAGCGCAGACAAAGATTATTAAAATGGGCGATCATATTTGCAAATTTAAATAGTACTATATCATGAGCAGATAAATCCAAGCCGTTCTATTGTCAGCTTGAAATATGTTATTCTGTTTTGTTTTTAAATTTTATTCCTTTATGAATTATGCATTTCCATATTCACGTTTTATTATTATCTTAAGTTTTCAACTGAGTTTTTTTTTAATTTTCAACTTTATTCTTGCTTTGCATGGTTGCTGTTTCTGATTCAATGTTTTCAAGATCAATTTGATTTGTCCTTACCTGTTTTCTTTTTAAGCGTTTTGTATAATCTTCTGACAAGATAAAATTAGATTTTCCACATGTCAATTTCCAATCACGCAATCAAACAAAAAGCACCACTCATAGCAAGCGGTATAACATAGCACCACCTCCTCTTCGATCATCAAGCATTCCTCGGAACTAATAAAACTCCACTTCGATATCGGAAACACCATCGCCGTTCGGTAATAAGAACACAAGTCCTAGGAACATTCCCGAGTGACAAACAAACCCGTTAAAAGTGACAGGCCATAAAGCCACAAACGCTGCCACGACCACCACCACCCACCACCAACACTCGCACTCAGATGTGAAGAAAAAAAGAAAAGCTGAGACTCAATCATCCCCACCATGCGCTCGCAATCAGCCGATCGTTCACGTGGAAAGCGAAACACTTGACAATGCTCTTCTGGTCGGGTGGTGCTGGCGGTGGTTGATCTGAGTGGAAACGGATATGCGATTCCCGGAAATGCGTTCCTTGTTTTTCGGCCGATTGAAATCCTGATCTATCGATGATGTGAAGAGGGCAGAGGGAAAGCAATATTATTCAACACAACATGCTACACTAGCGCAATATGTTCTACATATGTAGTAGTGGCAAGGTACAAGCGAAAAGCGATTTTAGCGTACTAGCAAGGACTCACTTTTTGGGTTTTACCGGTGGTGGTGGTTGGTTCGTGGGAGGTTTTTCATTATCAATGACACCCTCCTCAAATTGGACATGATAGCCGAGACGGGCTAAATTAAGCAATCTACGGGAAAGAGAGAGAGAGAAATGGAGGCCAATTAGTACCGTTCGATTGCGGCTTCTAGTTTGATTGAGTACAGCGGAAATTTGGAATTTGTAAGTCTACATCGATTTGATGGAAATCTATCTGCTAACGTGATGGCATTTTTTCAAAAAAAAGCTCCTTTAAATCGAAATTTGAAGCCGATTTCTTTAGACTTTAAAAATTGAATACTATCAGACCGACAAGTTGCCATAGGTTCAAGCGCTCCTTAATTTGAAATTTCTCGCTCTGAACCTTCTACGAAACGCAGAATTGCCCCCAAAGGACAAGATTGATAGAATCCACAAATGACCGCTATCATGGCTGGTTCTACAAAGCAAATCAGCAACGACAACGGCCATTTGTGGATTATATCAACCTTTTCCTTGAGCGTTTCTCCGCGTCTTTGTCGTCAACACTACATCAATTCCGGGAACCACTAATAGGTGTGAGCGCCAAAATCTTCATAGGCCAGTCGATAACAAGGAAGCCCCACTGCAAAACTTCCACCTCCGAGAAAGTGAAAACGTGCAAAATTTTGTCTCAGTAAAACACGTCGTGTTGAGATCCCTGGAAGCCTACAAAATGTAGCCATTTCTGCGGAGGTGAAAATCAACACTATAGCATCAACAATAGTCACGTGAAATAGACCTCGTTTTTTTTTTGGGGTGGCGGCAAGTTTGTAGGAACCTTCTTCTACAAATTGTCTTGAAGGTTGGACGACGACAACGACAACATTGGGCCTGCCTTTGCTTCGGCGAAGCTAATTGGATTGAACAGTAAAGGAAGGCATGTCTCATGTGAGTATTGTTGGCAGATCTAGTTGACCAAACACATTTAATGAGATGGTCATAGCCCCACACTTGCCAGTTCCACCGGAGTCATACGGAACGCTGATTGTAATTGGATGAAGAGATTACCGGCGACTAACGAGCGGGGGCTGGTGGTGCTAATTCCGTTCTTCTGTGGGTAAATGGATCACCTAGATCTAGATGCTTAGAAGGACGGAAATAGGGAATGACAACTGATTTAAATTCTGAAGAAATTCCTAGGATTGCTGGAGGAACAAAAATAAATCCTTGTTCAAATGGAATCCAGAAAAGCGTCGTAGAATGCTTTAACTTCTCTGTTAAATTTCCCCGGATTTACTGGCAAAGCTTCTAAACAAAGTTATAAAGCCGTCCTTTAAAATAAAAAATCAATTCATTACCTTCAACGAAGGTAGAACGTCTCATAGAGGTTTATATGCAAACGTCAACATTATTAACATTATACTTTATAAAACAATCTTGCAAAGTTCTCAGAAATCTCCAACGAAGTTTCATAAACTTTACGTTGAATTTCAATTTTACACAACTGTTTTATCGAAGCTCCCAGAACTTCACACCCGACTGCCCTAAATTTTCTAGCAAAGTTGGCTAGCAATACTGTTTTCAAACAGTATACAACTTTTCAAAACTTTCATGCTAGTCTCCGTCTCGATGAGTCTGATAGTCGCCCACTGGTCTCCATAGCTGGTCGAACTCCAGACGAATCAAGAACCGCGCTACCGTTCATACTGGCGACAACGCTCTGATGAGATAACGAAACCTCACCCCAAGCTCCTCCTCCCCTGATCCTATCTTTAGAAAATGTACCTCTCTAACCTAAGGTACGCCGCAATTTGGCCCAGCTCCTACCAGACATAGAAATAAGTTAATTTTGTTACAACCAATGAACAATAAATTTCGGCTCCGTAAAGCTTACGCGATTGAGCCTTCCAAATAAACAAACTAGACTAAAAAGAAATAAATGCTAATTTATCTTCAATTCCCAGAGCAGTTCCATGAGCTTATGAAGGATGCTTTTCTATGGTCATCGATCGAAGTTCTGCCTGAACTAGGGCAAATGCAGAAACTAGGAAAGGTGTAGCGGCGCCGGTGGTGTAGCGGCGCCGGTGGTGTAGCGGCGCCGGTGGTGTAGCAGCGCCGGTGGTGTAGCGGTAGCGTGATTGCCTCTCACCCCAGCAGGCCTGGGTTCAATCTCAGTCGGCGTCGCCGGGATGTTCTGAGGCATAACATTGTAACGATAAGTTTAGAACCCTATAGATTGACTTTATAATTTGAATTAGTTTGCGCCTTTGATTAGCCTACAGACGGGATAAGCAACATTCTGCTTGACCCGTTTTTCTCATTTCCTTTACTGCTCGATTTGTTTCAATCTGATTATCACGGGAGTAGATATACTTCTTTATTAATAATCCACCATATTACGACGCACAATATTTCAAAAGGCCAGCTCAAGGACATAACCAAATTTGTTCGTCTAATAAAAATCAGGGTTCTTTGTGAACAAAGAACTATAGCTTGCCTCACTTTTAGTGGAATGTTCAATTCATCAAGACGTGTTTCGGAAAATTTAAAATAATAGAAGAAGTGAGTTCTAGTGATAATTTGTATAAAAGATTTGTGGCAAAGCAGTTTGAAATAAGTAAAATCTATTGAAGTTGTGAAAGTGTAAATATTCATTAGTTTAAATCTTATTTTGTAGATAGTTTATGATTACCTTTAGAACTCGAATTATGAGATCGCCATAACTACACAATAATTATGTAATGCCATGAAATTAGCACCTTTAATGTTCATTGTAACCTGTTGAATTTTATTTGAATTTTATAGTACGCTAAAGTTAGTTTAGTAATACTGGCCGAAAGGGGCAAACTGTAAACTAAACCTTGTGAAAAGCACAGGTAAGAATGCACATTGTAAAACATGCGTCGGTACGTTAAGGCAACATATTTTCACGTTAATAGGAAACCCATTAACGTGGGTGTCGGTGTCGGTGTCGGTGTCGGCGTCTGGTTCGACGTCGGTGTTGGGAAAAGTGGAACCTTCTTTAACCGACTCTTGTTGGACGAGTCGACACGAGAAGATCTTTCCGTGTACGGTGGGCAGCATACGTATCGAGAAGCCAGCACGTTAGTGGCTGAAACACGAACATTCCACGCTCGACCGGAGACAACTCTACTCCTGGAATTCGCCTACCACCCACTTCCCTCCCCACCGGAAAATTCCTAGCTCGAATTAGTCAGCTAAGCAGAGTAAATTCTAAGCTAGTCGAGACACCCACCATCCATCCTCGCTAAAGCGTTGCGCTGTTGAGCTTCGAACACGTTTAAGGTTCAAGCCTCGGAAAGCGGTACAACGGGAACATCGTTACATGCAGGTACTCGATGGACGCAATAAGAATGGTAACGTTACCACACAGGTTAGTGCACACCTGGTGTTAGGGGAAGAATTGTCCACCCTGGAAAAAATAATGAGCTCGAAGATAAATAGATCTAACACTTTTAAGCTAAAATTAGCTAGGACTTAATTCTTTATCGGTCGTATTAAATCTTTTCTTTACCATGAAAGGTATCGTTTTTACTTTCCACTAAGGGTAACTCAAGTAAGTCGGTTAACTTTTTAATTTACGTCGTGTTTGACTTGGTCCACGAATTGAATTTGAACCGGACTCTAGATTTCCGTACGTCGCAGAATTCGGTTTGGCAACAAAAATAACTCGCCTTGAGAATCAGAGTTTCAGATCGGGCATCCCTGAACCAAAAATTCCTCAAACGGCCTCCAAAACGGAGTGGCGCTTAAGTCGTTTGTAGGCTAACATAGGTTAAACCAAATTTCAACGGCAGGGACTAAGATAATGTAACGCTCAAATCGGAGTTTTTGAGAAAAAGCGAGCGTTACAACATCTCTGATCACGCCTTCCTAGAGAAGTAAAACCGTTGGTTCCCGGTTCATGAGTTGATGGGTTGATAGGTTGGGTCCAGGTGTGGAAGCTGCCTCCCTGGCGTTGGTAGCATTGGTGCTCAGCACAGAAAAAAATTAAGGAAAAAAAAACTAGGAAAGGTGACAGGAATTTCCGTAGGAATCTGGAACATACTTCTAGGAAAAAACGGGAGTAATTTCCGGGGAACTCTGAATAAATTTCCAGCGGAAGTCGGTATTTGGGGTACTAGGAGATTTCCAAAGAGCCTTCCGTAGGAAGCCAGAATGAGCTCCCATTAGAGATAGAAAACAAATTCCACTTCCAAGAAGCCAGTAGGAGTTCTGGTGGAAATCGGAAGTTACTTCCGGGAAAGGTTTGAAGAAACTTCCACGGAACCTTTGAATAAATTTCTGGAGAAACATGGAAGAAACTTTCGGGAAAAGATGAAAATCTTCCAGGGCAAGTTGAAAGAAACTTCTGGGAGATTTAAGTAGAAACTTTCGTGAAAAGTCGGACGAATTTTCTAATTCTAAAAACAAAATAAACTGCATTCTACCAAAAAAAAAAAATCAACTGAATAATTAGATAAAAATATTTCCCGATTCCCGGACAGAGCCATCAGCTGTTTTCCGATTTCCGGGTGGTCAAAAAAGAGCAGAGAAATGCAAACACTATTTGTAAAGTTCAGAATATTACAACCAAATTGGTCTAATCTGCTCATCGCAGATCCTTGAACTTCCCAGCGAAGCTGAATGAACTCATGTAAGTAGCTCCATAAAGTTCACAACGAAACTCCCTAAATTTATCTCAAACTCTTTCTGGTCCTCTCAATTAAGTTGCTTGAACTTTCCAGCGAAGTTGTCTGAACATTAAACTGCTTCAAATTACTCAGCCTGAAAATCTTTAACAAGGTTCCTTGATCGTCACAGCGAAGATGCCTTAAGTGCTCCGAGTAACCACATGAACTTGACGATTTCTCTTGAACTTCTCAGCAAAATTGTCTGAACATTCCAACGAAATTGTTCAGACTTCCTAGCGAAGTCTTAGTCTTCTAAACTGCCTAGCTTGTCAATGAGGTTCTTCGAACATCTCAGTGAATTTGTTTTAACTTCTTGGTGTTCTATGCTAGCTTCTTCGAACATCCGGTAATTTGAATAGATAACTTCCTGATGTCTTTGGAGAAGTTATTAAGCAGATAGTTGGCAACCTTTTGGGACTAGTCAGTTTCCGGGAGGACACAAGTCTGGTCCTGTGGAAGATCCGGAACATCCGTAAAAGTGGTCAATTCGTGAAACTAATCCTAGAGCTCCGTGGGTTTTTAGAAACCACTCATAGACACTAGGGTGCTTCATTCTGAAAAAAGTGATGAATTTCTGATGGGCCACCCTCCAGTTCGATTCATAGCCCCAAAATATGAACCTGTGCAAAAATTGGTAAAGATTAATGAAGGTTTAGAGGTCGCGCCAATGATTTGAAATTTGTATGGGAATTACTATGGAAGAATTTAAAAAATCGCTTATATCGCTATAACTTTGCTTCTACTTGTCCAAATGTCGAAAAAATTTAGTATGTTATTGCTATGGCAATAAACAAAAAGCCTACAGTTGCTACGCTCAGTTTTGCAGCGTATCAAGAATTATAAAAATGTGAAAAAATGGCAAAATAGGGTAAATTGACAGATGAATATGTACAAGGCAACAACGCCAATTTCATCGCAACAACAACAGGCTTGTTGATCATTGTCATGACAACCACATATTTTTTTTTTTCAACGTTTGGACAACTACAACCAAAGTTAGAGCAATGTAAACGAAAATCAATAATTTCCCATACTAATTCACCAAAATCTCCATACAAAATCCAAATCATTGGCGCGACCTCTAAACCTTCATCAATCTTTACCATTTTTTGCACAGGTTCATATTTTGGGGCTATGAATCGAACTGGAGGGTGGCCTATCAAAAATTCATCACTTTTTTCAAAATGAAACACCCTAATAGACACCTTATCATAATGAATTCGGAGTTGTGTTCGGAATATGGACTCTGGAGACTATGGGATGGTCGACCAGAAGATTCGTAACATCCGTAAAAGTAGTCAATTCGTGAACCTGATTCAAGAGCTCCGCGGTTTTTTCGAAACCACTCATAGACGTCTTATCATAACTAATTCGGAGTTTTGACCAGAAAATTGATACTGGGGTTCATGGGATGGTCCACTAAAAGATCCGGAACATCCATAAAAGTGGTCAATTCATGCAACTGATCCTAAAGCTACGTGTTTTTTTTCGAAACCACTCATAGACACCTTATCAAAATGAATTCGGAGATGAGTGAATATGGACTCTGGAGACTACGGAATGGCCCACAAAAGATCCGGAACATCCGTAAAAGTCGTTAATTCATAAAACTGATCCTAAGGCTCCACGGTTGTCCCAAAACCACTCATAAATTAATATTAATAATAACTCAATAAGACGATACTTTCAAATGGCTTATTGATTACATTTTAATGACACTATAAACTATAAACATTAAAGATAGTTCCTCGTTTACTTGTACCTACAAAGAAAGATCTCCAAGAAGTCAAGAGAAAGAAGTCCAAGAAATCCAAGGAATAAATTTCGAAAATTCCGTTAAAAGTACCTAGAAGTTATTAAATACTTAAATACAACCTAGAAATCATCCATGATAATAAATAGAAAACATATGTCTATGAGCAGTTCTAAAAAAACTAGAGTGTTGAGATCAGTTTCTTGAACTATCTTTTTTAACGGATGTTCCGGATATTCCGGAGGACCATCCAATGGACCCTGGGGTTCATTTCCCAATCACAACTTCGACTTCATTCTGATGAGACTATTTTCTATTTTCCAATCCGAATTGATAATTATAAGACGCCTATGAGTTTACGAAAAAATACGGAGTTCTTGGATCAGTTTTATGAATTCATCTCTTTTACGGATGTTTCGGATCTTTCGGAGGATCATCCACTGCACAATGGTCCCAAAGCCGTATTTAGGAAGACAGAAATGTTTGTTTTCAGTTTTATGTATATAGTGCCTTCGGGAAAGTTTCTTCATATTTTTTGGCCGATCTTTTAATGTCAGTGAAATTAGGCTGGTCCACAAAATTGGTGATTTGAAAATAAAAACCTTTTTTATTATTTGAAAAAGACCAATGCAATGTTCTAAAAAGTAGAAATGTCCCAAAAGGAGGTCATCTAACTTGTTAATAACTTATTAATTACCAAATTACCCTACAATAAGTGTTTGTCCCCAATTAGCTCTAATCCCATATGCTACGTGTATTCGTTAATGCCGGTTCCTATAGTGCGGTCTCTATTAACCGTACTATAGGAATCTTGACTGTACCTTCATAAACTTCACAACGGAGTTCCCTGAATTTCTCAACAAAGTTCCTTGTTCCTAGTTTTCTGAATCGCTAATGAGCATTTTCATAAAGGTTCCTTGAACTTCTCAGCAAATTGGTCCGAACTGATCTTCGTAGCTACATGAGCTTCACAACGGAGATTCCTGTCAACAATGTTTAATTAACTTCCCTGCCAATCTTCCCTTAAAGAAGTTCCCTAAAAGAACTGCAAAGTTGTCAAATCTTTTCAAAGAACTTCCTTGATCTTTTCAACATAGTGGTATGAATTTCCTTGCTAAACTTTCCAAACTGGCCATTTTAATTATTAAAGCTTTTCAACAAGGTTGCTGGAACTACTCAACGAAGCTGTCTTGACTCCTCTAAGTATCTTCATGAAGCCATGAAGTAGTTCCACGACAAATGACGAATCGGAAAAACTCGACCTTCCCCGATTTGCATGAAACTTTGCATAACTGTTATGGGCAATCACATATTTGGAGAAAATTCGGCAATTTAGGATCTGAAACATTGCTCAGAATTCATAAGGTATTCATAAGTGATTTTCTCCTGCTTGGGAAATAGCATACACAATTAATTTCAGACTCGACCGCAGGTTTCCATGAAACTTTGCGTAATTGTTTGTTATGGTCAATCATTCTTATTTTTTGCTAAAATTCGCCAAATTTTAATCTCGCAAAAACCTTCAAAATGGTGTATTTGAGATTTTTCAACAAATCATAACTATAAAACGTTGTAGGAAAAATAATATCTTGTCAAGAAAATTTCAAGTAACATTGAGTAAAAATTTCAAAAAGAATTCAAAACTGAAATAGGGGAAATGACGGCTTCGGCATGCCAGACTATTTTCGGCAACCCAAATTGAAACACTATTTTCACTGGATTTCTTACGAAAACACTTCGCTGAATGCATGCAAACGATTCTTTATGCTTTCAGCTTCAATTTGACTATATTTTTACCACTGAGAAAAAGCAATCTAGCAAGGTTTTCTTGAAATGAAACACACGCACTACAAATTGTAGCTGATTTCAAGTTGCCGATAATAGAACAGCAGATTTACATGCAGTTCAAATGGAACGGTTGCCGAAGAAAAACTGGTTGCCGACAATACTCGCTCTCACTAGAGAAGATTGGAGCTTTGTAAAAGCGTTTCAAAACAGTTTTTGACAATTATTTCGACTGAAATTCTTAGAGCAGCTGGCAGCAAAAGACTGTAAACAAACCAATTCTGCACATGTGTGCGTTCCTTAGAGAAAAAGGCTATAGAAAGAAGGTCGCTGCTTAGGTAGTCGAGAATACGTAAATTCCCCTAACTAAATATAACCTTTTCAAATATTTTTTTATTATTAAAAAACTTTTTGAAAAAAAATTGAAGTTGAATACTTAAATATTAACAAAAATCTCAAAACAACAAGTTTTGGACACATTTATGAAGTTTAATTAAAAGACTTTTTTTGTTAAATTTTACACATTTTTTTTTTCTTTACAGCTTTATTAAGGAGATTTTTGGCCAACACAGAAAACGATGTTGGTAGTCTAAAAAAATGTTGTATTTTTTGATATTTAAGCTCTAAATACTTTTTTGAACTTTTAACTCAAAATTACTTGATATTTTTTACCGTGTATATTTGTTCTGAAAAGCAAGCATTTTTCCTACACCTTTGTCTTAAACGTCGTTTCGATTAAAAGTGACGTTTTCGAGTTTGGTTTTGTTGAAAAATCTGGAATTGAAGTTTTTTGCGAGTTTCAAAATGGCCGAGCAAAAATGTGAAACAATTATGGAAATATTCATGCAAATCGGAGAAGGTCGCATCAAATCAATTCGTCATTTGGCGTGCTCCAAACTGATCTAAACGAATTGTTTTCACTGATTTAACAGTGAAGTTTTTGCCTTAGGTAAGTCTATTAACTTTTCCACAAGTTTGCTTCCACTTTCCTAATTAAATTTGTATGGTTAGCTTGCTTAGCGACGTGTTCATAGTTCTATCGTTTGGGTATGTTATTTTTGATAAGGGTATTCAATTAAGATGCCCGACATTCTAGGCAAAGTACTGAGATATTTCCGACAAAGCCATATGAAATCCCTGATATGCTCAGCGAAATTCCTGATCAAAAGATCGCAAAGTTTGCTGAAGTTTCCATCACAGCTATCTGTACTATACGAAAAAAGTTTCAAGAACGGTTCAACGAAGTATGGAAATTCTGAACATTTATGTTCTGTTAAGAAGTTTTCAATGAACTATCCAGCGTAAATCTATAAAATGAAGTCCTCTTAATTGTCTACAATAATTTCCTAAGCTTCTCAACTGTAAGCTTCCCGGTGAAACTATCTGAACTGCTCTGAGGGGCATCAAGTTCTTCACAACGCAATTCCTTAAATTGAATTAAATCAATAAATAATATATGAAACTTGTTCCTGCAAGATCATTCCAATAGCAAATCAAGCAATGGCGGTATAAATTCAATAACAAAGTACTAAAATGAAAGTATTTGTTTGATATGCAATTATCAGGATTTGTTTTTAAAATGGTATTCGACATCCTATTTTTTCGGCATTATTTTGTGATATTTTACCTCTTATGCAATACAATTCCATATCAACTTTAGATATCTATAGTAAAGATTCTACCCGGGTTCTCAACGAGGTTTAATTAATTTTGCCTCTAAAGTTCCGGAAATTTACCCAGAATTCGTAGCAGCGTTTATTCATTGACCACTGCGAAATCTTCAATGAGCAAAAATTTCTGAACATTCCAAATAAGTTGTTAGGACCTTTAACTGAAGTTGCTTACACCTTCAAGAATAATTCGATGAAATTATTAACAAAGCGCCCAGATCCTCTCCATTTTGATCCTAAATTCCAACTTTTGAACTTTTTGAATATTTCAAATATCGCAGCAATATTTTCCTAACTACCAATTGATGTCCCCATTCCACATTCCGAGGCTTTCTGCACTTCTAAACAAAGTTCCCTGAAGTTTCCAGTGCAGATTCGTGCAATGTGCAAAGTCGGCACAAAAGTTTTTTAATTATAGTTACTTAAACACATTTTAGGTCATTCGTGACTTGTCCGGGGGTGAGACTTGAGATCGTGACCTTCAACCTTCAAATGCCTCGTTCCCGTCAAAATTGTGTGGAGTAGCTCCATAAACTTCTCAGTGAAAGCTTTCAGCGACGTTCTGTGAACTTTTCAGCAATCTTGTCTTAACATCTCAACGAAGTTTCTTGAATTTTACTTCTAAAATTCCTGAACATTCTGACGAAGTTATCTGATATACCCAGAATTCTTAATAAATTCCCCATGAGCTTACTTCTCGATCAACCATCCCTCTTAGTTTTCCATTAAAGTTGCTTAAACATGTTTGAAATTCAAACAGCTTCAAGCAATTTGACTGGAAAATTAAGAGATTACAGATTGATTAAGAAGATCATAACTTCGTTAATAATTTCATAGTAAGCTGTAGTATCATGAAATGATTAACTAAGTTCCCTGAACCTTTTCATTATGACCATGGTGACCAACAAATCCCGATTAGTTATTTCCCGGAATTTTGGAAATTTTCATTACTTAGACAGCAGCATTCCGCGATCTTTTGGTTTTGTGTTCAAAGTCTTCAAAATTTGTCTATGAATATTCGCTCAAAACTTTAAAAGACCTCGATATTATCAATAATTTCCCTTCACAGAGTTTTTTTTCAGAATTCTTCTAAAATAAATTTGAGATTCTCTCTGAAACTCAATTGAACATTTCTTTATAACAGTCCAGAAATTCTCTGCAGAACAAGCAAAAAAAGTCATTTAAACTTTTTCTAGGATTTCACTAAAGCCTCCATTCAATGCTTTTATTTTTAATTTGCTTTAACTCTCCATAAAATTCCCACGCAATTCACCTCAGAATTGTCATAAAATTTTCTCTCAGAATTATCTTGGAGTTCTCCTCTAATTCCTTCTGAAAATTCACTCGGAATTTTCTTTAAGATTATCTTGATCTTATCGAGATGCCTGTTCGCTTAAAACTCTTTGAAATTGTACCCTCAACATTCTATTCCCTTCGTATTTTTTACACAGAGCTACGTACAATTTTTACTCTGAAACCACACAATTGACGCGAGTTCCAGTCAAAACTCTCTTATCCTGAACTCCTCCGAATGTAATCTTAAGGGTCTAAAAGTCTTAGAGAGTATCGCAAACTCCCAATCGAGATGGGACAGCCCTCTTACATTTCGCGAGAGCAGCGAGCTTTTCTCTCGCTTCGAAATTATAACAAACCCTACCCGTCGTTATCGGACTCCTCGCCAGATTCCTCGGTGCCAACGACTTCATCGATTGTGGGCACTACCAACGTATCCATTGATGGTTTAGCATTGTCGGGCTCCTGCAGCTCTTGGCCACCTTCTACGGGTTTATCCTCGGTCATGCTTCCGCCGTCTACTACCGGTACTCCACACCCGTTCAATTCCTTGATATCAAGCAACTTTTGGAAAATATCCACCGACGCCGGAACTAGCTGCGTGACCGTCGATCCGGGACCGTAGCTGCTTGATCGCGATGATCTATTGGAACTTATTTTGACTTTGGAATAGACTTTCTCTGTCACAAAACATACAATGTCACACCACCGAGTTCTAATCTAATTTGAACCACTGAAAATTTCGCGCCTGGCGAAAATAGTCTTTCTTCAGCTTATTCAATAGCAACTATCGCACAAGGTTCCGGACAATCACACAAACACTCAATCTCGCACCTCCGAGCTGTAATTTAATTTGAAACACTGCAAAATGTCGCCTCTTCAGCCTCTTCAAAAGCAATTATCACACAACACAAAACACAAAATCCACCAGATTTTTTCAAAAATGTCCACACAAAATAAAAATTCCTTCAAACGAAATCGAAACGATCAACGAGCAGAAATACCAAACCGAACCGCAACCGAGAACCAAATGGTCTGTCGGAGGTGTCCGCACTTACCAGCAAACCTTCCGTTAGGACATTGGTAGGGCTTCCCTTGCACAACTAATCAAGTTACCGGCGAGCGGCCTGCTCCGGCCAGTTTCGCATCGAACAACAAACGACGTTGAGCGAGCGAGAACCAGAACGAATCCAGAACCATAACCGTCAATGGAGTTCGACTTGTTGTTGTGGTAGCACGTGAGAGTTTGGCAAACTATGACGTCCGATTCCGTGCAACATACAACAATGTGGTGACACACCACGAAGGACCAGCTTAGTTGGGTGACATCAGAGTCAGACTCGGGCTACAACATCGAGGATTACGACTGATGCGGAATGTTGCACGTTTGTTGGCAGACTGTGGTGGCGGTGGCTGGTTTTGCCATGCATTTTGAACTGGCATAAATATGTCATGTCATGCGTAGAATTGACTGTTTAAGGCTGTCGAGTTTAGGGGGGGAAATGACAGCCGAACGAGATTTTTATTTTGTTAGAATTAAGGACAACCGATAAAGTGGATGATTGGTAAAGTAAACACAAAACAACTAGAGAATAATTGAATAAATTTGACAATTAGAAAAGTAGATAGGTGATCAAGTAGACTGGACAAATGGAAATGGGGGAAATTTGATGTTGATTCTCAACGTTGACCAAATAAAAAATTGAGAAAAAATAAAAAATAATCCCAGTGGGTAAGTGGAAACTTCGACATTGGATTTAAATTGGACAGTTGGTCATGCGATCAACCGTTTATTGACCGGTTAGACAGTTGGCCAATTGAACATTCGTGAGCCGTTTTTGTGCTACGATTTATTGAAAAATATCGAAAACACCATTTTGAAAAATTAGGCGTGAATCAAGATGACTAAATTCCAGCACAAACGTGGTGATAGTGATAGTGATTGACACTGATTGTTCACTTATGTGAAACGTGAAACGGCCGGAGCTCAAATGCATCTGTTGGGGAATTGTTTATAGCAATCGTGACTTGATTTGGTGAGGCCGAAGATTCATTCATTGACGAACTCATGAAATGTTGAGCAAAAAGGCGGCATTTCTCAGATTCAGATTCAGCAGTTTGCTCACCGAGATGATCTGACAATGCCAAACCGACTTCGTTCTTTTTAGAGTTAACAAACGACCAGAAACGCTTTGGATTTCTGCGAAGAAATGATTGCGTACGGAAGACATATCGTCAAAACAGGAATCTGTTGCATTTCCAATAGTCGTTACTTGTGCGGTTGAACTCCTGCTTCGCAGCGATTTAGCCCTTTACCGTTTCAGTCGACGCAAGTGACCACGGCGGCTTTGGTGCGGGGCGGGCAATAGGTACAAATTCAGCCATGATAACCCAAATCATTTGACTGAAATATTGACAGTCAACACATCCAGCTAATTCTAATGGTCGCCAATCGCTACCGGAAATAGCTATATATGAAGCTTTAAAGGGCAAGATTCAATAGAAAATTTATCACCAAACCAACGGTATTAGCCAGGGTGCCTACTAACTGGCAAAACCTGGAAAACCGGAAATCCTCTGGGAATTTAATTTTTCCTGAAAATATCTGGAAGTCTCAGGGAATTTAATCATTATTAACGGAATTTAATAATTTTCTTAGGATAAGGATATTTTAAAGATAAGAATGCATTTTAAAATACGAACATTTTACTTTTCTCGTTATTTTCATACACACATTGAACTTTATACATCAAAAGTGGACAAGTCTACAGCAACAAATAAATTTATAAAACTCAGAGACTTGAAAGACTATTTTTAATTTGGACAAGTTTTTATAAATTCTGGACTTAAAAGTTATAATACTTCAAGAAGTTTTCAGTTTTAAGGGCTCATGGAATTTAATTTTAATTTCTAAAGACCTCATTCCAAGGGAGTTCTGGGAAAATATCTCTGTGAAAACCATCAAGTGCATGCTGCTTTCCAGGCTGTTCTGAGTTTGAGAAACTGATGCTCACAATACAAATGTTTAAACTTCCCTGAACAATTTTCTTAACGATCAACGAAAACTTCTCTGAAGTTTTAACAATTCGCTAAAATTTTCGGAATTTCTTTAAATTTATGTAATTTATTTAATGTTGACGGAACTGCTCTGAGGTTCTCTGTTATTTCCTTAAGTTGTGGAAAATTCTCAGAGGCATCGCGTGCCTCATTTGTTTACATGTGCACCAAACTTTGTTCGTTATAGTTTACCAACAAATTGGAGGCGAACCAGCCCAAGGCTGAAAGCCTCATTAATAAAGTTAAATAATAATAATAATAGTTTACCAACACATATAAGTTTTTGTTTTATTTTTCATTACTCCATTAATTCGAGGGACATATTCTCAAGTACTAAATTAATCACTACCTAACGTAACATTTGAAGGGCCTATCTCTTGTGTAAACAAAACTCGTATGGTCCTATTCGCGCTAACCGAAGTAGGAGGAATTGTAAAAGTTAACTTATTCTTGTTTTTATCACAAGGCTAACTCTTTCGACTGAAGTGTAATTAAGAGAGTCCGTCAAACACTTCCAAAAACATTATTTGATACAAAACAGTGTCAAAATCTAGAGAAAATTCATGAAGTCAAATCAACTCTTAATTCATCAGAACAACACTATCAAAATGAACCAGGGGAAGCTCGGTAATTGAGACATTTACAACTGACAAGAGAGTTAAGCTGGGCTAGACAGGGCAAGTCAATTGATCAAATCAGTTGAATTCAACTGACTTGATCGCGAATTGAACGTGTAAACTATGCAATTCAACTGACTTGATCAACTCACCTGAATTGAAAAATGTTGAACCAGGCTCAACTTTTCAAGCCGATTGAATTCAACTGAGTTGTTCAACTTTTTTCAATTCAAGTGAGTTGATCAAGTCAGTTGCATGGTATGGTTCAATTCGAGTTCAAGTCAGTTGAATTCAACTGACTTGATCAATTGCCTTTCCCTGTGTAAACCCAGCTTTACACTCTTTGCCTGCAATCAGATATCCAAGAACACAGCGAGAAATGCACGCTTTAGGCACCCATACATCACAAATGTTCTTCTAATTTAAACTCACACATTCAAACCGGTCTGCAAGTACGATAACGTCCAAACCGTACCAGACTGCCGTTTCCGTGTTGCTCCAGTTTGACACGTGACTGCTGAAAGTTTCAATTACAACTAGTGGTGCAAACCGCCATGTATTGTGGAAAATTTGTGGTATGTTTCAAGCGGTGATACAAGGTCTGCTTGGCTTACATCAGGCATTTGACCATTCGCAAACTTGCCACCCGCCAACCAAAAAAGCTCGCTTTTAGGTGCACTATTTACGAGTTTTGTCATGGTAGTGATACTGACATGCTTAGAAATCAATGCATTAGGGATAAGGCAGACCATCCGAACTAAGTTTAATCCTTTTTTGAAGCAAATCTAGGTTGAAGAAAAGAAAATAGTGTATTCATGGTCACTTGTGGTCTGGCGTAAAGAAGTACACCTATAATGTGACCATATAATCTGAAAAAATCTAAACGCATTTTTTTAAATTATTTACACCTGTGTAGTGCACAGGTTGCACATGTGGACGCGACGCCACTGAAAATTCTTTAAAGTTTTTGAAGTTCTCATGAAGCTTGTTCTACTACCCTGATTTTAATTGAACTGTCCTAAACATGTTTAAGCATCCACGAACTTCTGAACATCTTTGAAATTCTATGAAAATCTGGAAACTTCTTAATATCCCGCTAATTTTCTGAAACTAACTGAACTGAACTGCCCGTGAAATACTCCCTTTTCTGGAGCTTACTAAGCTTCTTTGAAATGCTCTCGCATTTTGCTAATCTTCATGATAGTCCTGAAGTTCTCGGATCTTCCCTTAAATTTCATAGACTACTATGAAGTTCTCGAAATGTTTCTGAAGATCTCTGCGCTTCTGTGAAGTTTTCGAAGTTTTTCTGAAATTCCTTCTTTAACTCCCGTAACAATTTCGTGGAATGAAACGGAATAATTAATATAGGGGAAACAGCCCTATTGTTATTGTACGTTAGCAGCGTTAGGAGCCTATTGTTGTGTATGGTGACCTCCATACACAACAATAGGCTTCTAATTCTGCTAACGTACCGCAACAATAGGGCTGTTTCCCCTAGTTTTATGATTTTCACTGAAGTTCTCAACATTCTTCTTAAGTTCGTGGAACTGCCCTTAAATTTTCGACACTAATTCATAGCTTCAACAGTCTAGACATTTCTGATGTTATTAAAACTGCCAAAAAGATTTCTGAGTTTCGTTAAAGTTCTCCAGACTACCCTGAATTACTCAGTATTTTTTTTATAAGAACTCACATTTAAACGGAAATCAATTGTCTTGAAATTTCCACAATTTTTCTTAAGTTGTACAAACTTAATATACGCTCACGGAACTTTGCCTTGAATCATTAATTTTCCCTGAACTCATGCTTGGCATACACAGTTGTACTCACCAACTGCTCATTTGCTAATAACTTCGCACACAGTTGACGCAACATAGTTCTTTTTGAAGCAGTAGATAGAATAGAGTTTAAGCTTGTTATAGATATACGTAAAAACAACTAGATTTTAATTCTAGTAATAAACTGTATTTGTTTTTGCGCTGTAAAAATGAAGTGAGAAATGCTCACTACACATCTCGTACTTTAAGTGTAAAAAATCATTGGCGTTGATTCAAATGTTAAGATTTACCTACTCTTTGCATGTTTATAGTAAATTTGTTCTTAATCTATCAATTACTTTAAAGAAAAACAAATTTTAACAACTGAGTGAAAAGTTATTAACAAATGAGCAGTTGGTATGTACAACTGTGTATGCCAAGCATGCCTGAACTTATCTGGGCATCCCTGAAGTTTTCTATGCTTACCTGTAGTTCTCTAAATTTGTTTAATGTTCCAGCAAATTTTATGATACATATTCATAACTCCCTGATGCTTCTGCTTTTTTGGATAAATCATGGAATTTTAGGAATATCCTATAATTCCACGGAACTCCTTGTAAGTCGCTGCAATTGCCCTTAAATTTATGAGATTATTCTGAAGTTATTTGAAGATCGTCTTCGAAGTACTCGGAACGTAACTGAATATCATGAAACTATCTAAAACAAGCTTAATGTCTTAGAATTCTCTAGGATTTCTTAAATCAGTGCTTGCTAAAACTTTTTGCATTTTTTATATAATGATTTTAGCCATGTTCTCTAACTAAAGCTAATTTTTCGAAATTGTTTAAAGTACTTGAAATATCCATGATAAAACACCCTTAAAATACTCATACACGTTCCGGATGTTCATATAATTTTTATTGAATTCCGAAAACTCCTTGAGTTTCTCGAAACTTATTTAAACCTTCTGCAATTTTCATAAAATTATTTGAACTACCCTTTGATTCTCGGATCTGTCTTGATGATGTCGGAGCTTCCCTGAAGCTCTAAACTCTATCGAAAATCTCGGTTCTGCTCTGAAATAAATGGAATTCTCGAACACCTTTGAACTTCCATGAAATCTTCTGTGAAGTTCCTGGAATATTTATGAAGTTTTCAAAAATTCTCTCAAGGTCTCCTTGAAATTCTCGAAGGGTTCTCGATTTTCTTTGATAGCACATCATGGAACTATCCTGAATTTGGCTAAACTCACTCTTATAGATCTTCAAACTGCTCCAAAAGTCTGGACTAAAGTTACAGGAACTGCCCTTAAGATCTCTAAAATTCCCCAAATATCTCTAGATCTAGCTTTTCTGAGGTACGTAAAACCTCTTAAAAGTTTCCACAATTTTCCTCAAGTTTTCTTTATTACTAAAGTACTCTTAACACCGGTGAAGTTGTCTGAAATTAAAGGCACTTCTTAAAAATTTTTTAACTAGTTCGTTTATTTGGAAGGCTCAATCGCGTTAGCTTCACGGAGCCGATAGTTCATTGTTCTTTGTTCGTAACTAAATTCACTTAATTCTATGTATTACGATTTTTTTTAAATTAACGGCACAACTCATCAAGCTGAAATTTTTACAGAAGGCAGTTGGTACTGACTTCTACTTGTAGAAAAAATTTCAGGCCAATCTGATGTTTGTTGTTAGAGATAGAGTGATTTCCCCGTTTTACGTTTGTTGTAGAATAATTATACTTTTTCGTGTATAAGCCTATTACGATTTTTTTTTAAATTAACGGCACAACTCATCAAGCTGAAATTTTTACAGAAGGCAGTTGGTACTGACTTCTACTTGTAGAAAAAATTTCAGGCCAATCTGATGTTTGTTGTTAGAGATAGAGTGATTTCCCCGTTTTACGTTTGTTGTAGAATAATTATACTTTTTCGTGTATAAGCCTATTACGATTTTTTTTAAATTAACGGCACAACTCATCAAGCTGAAAATCTCACAGAAGGCAGTTGGTACTGACTTCTACTTGTAGAAAAAAATTCAGGCCAATCTGATGTTTGTTGTTAGAGATAGAGTGATTTCCCCGTTGTTGGGCCGAATACTCGCGGCTTACCCAAGGTTAGAGAGGTACATTGTCGAAGGATAGGATCAGGGGAGGAGCTTGGGGTGGGGTTTCGCTGTCTCATCAGACCGTTGTCGCCAGTATGAACGGTAGTGCGGTGAGACTCATCGAAACGGAGGGACAAGACAAACAAAAACTGATAAAGAGAGACAAAAGACAAAGGAATTAAATTCTTATACTAGACATTTGAAGAAACACATAAACCGACTGCATATAGTAGATATCACGAGTTACCAACACGTCTCTGATAGGAACATAGGGTTGTCTTCCTTGGGCCTCGAGGGTTTTCAAAAGTCGATCTCTGGCGGCGTTATTATCCGTACATTGCCAAACTGCGTGATCGATGTCATCGTAACCGTTTCCACACCGACAGATGTTGCAGTCCACGAGGTTTATTCTATTGAGATGAGCATCTAGCGAGTAGTGGTTGGACATAAGTCTACTCATCACGCGAATGAAGTCACGACTTAAGTCCAAGCCTTTAAACCACGCTCTCGAAGAAACATTAGGAATAATTGAATGTAATCACACCAACTCGAAAGGGTACTCTAACGCACTAAATGGTAAAATTCATCGTGTGAAATTTGCCTGTCATAAAATTTGCCTTCCTGCGCACCCACCTTTGCGAGAGAGTCCGCCTTCTCATTGTCTGGGATTGAGCAATGTGAGGGGACCCATACAAAGGTAATCATATATGATCTTTCGACCAGCACACTCATTTGCTCTACTTCTTAATCGTTCCTGCAGTTTATCGAATGCTAACAGAAGTGGTTCTTAAAGCTTCCAGTAAGTTCCCCATATTTTCAGGATGTTAACTTTCAGATGAAATTCTCAGCTTTTCCTTTCATTTCTCAGAACTTTTGTAAAATTCCTACAAGTGTAGTGAAGTCAATGGGACTGAAGATCTCTAATCGTTCATAAAGTGAATTACAAACTTCAAATAAGTATTTTTTTCCTGAATTCTGGCACTTTGAAAATGTTTATTATCTTAAACTTTTGCATGGAAAACGAATCTTGAGAACATAGATCTTAGAATCACTCAAATTAAATAAATGTTAAACTTCAACATTTAATGAATTTGACTGAACAGCTGTTTCTTTAAAACTGATTGTCATGTTGTTGTACAAAAAAAAGCATATTTTTAACGTATCTAAAAACTATCTTTCTTATTATAAATCTGGAAAATCGTTCAAGTTCTGGAAAAATCAAGGAATTCTATTTAGCCAAATCAGTAGACACTCTGTGAATAAGGACCAGAATTATTCAACATGTAGACATCGATTGGACTATCTGATGCTACAGAAGAATGATCAATGTTGAAATAAATTCACGCTACAAAAGTTGAAAAAAGTTGATAACAAGAAAAAGTTACTTTAGTGACTTTGGCTTAAAAAAGGAGACTTAATAGTGACTAGCTTGAAAAAAGTTACCAAGCCACTAAAAAGGGACAAACATCGGGTAACGAATGGATCTATCTCCTCGAGGAGGGGAACAGAATCCTCCGTACAGCAGCCAATAGCCAAGAGCCACTTGGCAATCGAGACCGTTAACCATCGAAAGCCGAATCAAGGATCAGTTTAGGGCAGGAGACAACTCGGCGGCGCTCAGACATTCCGTTGCGGAGATGCTAAACTCCGGGTACCCCAGGCATACGCACCGTTTCACGGACGGGCCCAAATCGCACAACGGAGTTGGGATAGGCATTGTGGCAAAGATCTCGCCAACGAGCTTGACAATGCTCTGTCTTTTCTGCAGAGGCAGCGGCGATTTTCGAAGCAGCAATCACACCATCCGACCGACCAGTCCTAATGCTCACTGATTCACACAGCGTAATTTCTGCTCTCCGGTCCAACATGTCCACTCATCCGTGGATTCAGGGGATCATCAGACATGCCTCCCCCCAACACAGTATTTGCTTGGGTTCCAGGGCATTGTGGCATCACTGGCAACTCCGACGCTGACAGACTGACCATCTGGTGCCAGGTACACCGATGAAGTTCCCCTTCCGGACATCAAGCGATGGGTCGAAACTTCCATGCAGGCTAGGTGGCAAGCAGAATGGTTGGCAAACCAAGGACCGCTTCTAAGGAAAATCAAGGATAGTACGCGTCCATGGAAGGACCTTGGGAACCTGAAGGAGCAACGAATCATCTCCAGGTCACACCTGGCTCTCACACGGTTTCGGCGGAGGAGTTTTCCGCAAGGCCTGCTTCATCTGTAATATTCCAGCCACCGTCGAGCATATCCTCTGCGTGTGTCTAAAGTACGAGCTCGTGCGGCAGCATTACGGCCTTTCGGGGAATATCGGCGACATACTGGGCGACGAACATTTGATCATGGCTAGCCTGATCTCCTTCCTGAAAAACGCTGGTTTGTTTTTCAATGTTTGATTCCTTCCTTTCGGCCGTCGGGGCATCTCTACCGGACGGGGGCACCGCCTTACACGGTGGAGCTCTGCCTTGTTCGGATTAGTCAATAAGTTAACTCAATGTCAACGATAGATTCTACAAAATATACATGACATTCCCTACAATTTACCTTTTGGACGAATTATTTTCAAGCAATGGGTGAATTCAAGATTTTCAATGTATAACATGATTTGTCGTTTTTATTTTCAGATTTTAGCACACTACAATACATATTTGGAAGCATAGCTTGAAACCGTAATCAATTAATTTAAACGTGGTTAAAACCCTTCGTAAAGATGGTATTCATAAACGATTGAGGGTTTTGGACTCTTTTCTTAACTGGTCGAATCAACCATGAAGGCGATGAGATATTCAAATTGGAAGAAATTCTTTCCAAGTCCATTATACGGATGTCCTAGATGCGGTAGGAGTTTTTTGCAAAATGATCACGCTGGAAATCTTGAAAACAAATCGTTTAATTTGAATGCATCATCTGAGTAGAGGCAAATCATCATTTCAGACAGATTTTTCAAGAGAACCTTGATCTTAAACAAACTACGTAAATGGGATAGACTGTTGTCAGAGATTTGAATCGTTCAAAATTCAAATTAAGTTGATCAACGAAACTTTTATTGCTGAGTAAATGTTTTGCCTTCGCTTGCTGTCATGGATTCATATTATTTATTTCACGTCAAAGATGACATTCTTTCATTAAAATCGTGGTGATTTATGGCTACTAGCTAAGCTGGCCATTTGATTTATGGTCACAGCTAAGCTGTAATTCGACATGCACACAGGTGTACGTGGTGTATACAAATGGATGTGAAAAGGAAATTCCCTCCTAGCTACATTTCTTCGATCGGAAGGGGAATCTATTGTATGACGGTAATAAGGATAAATGCTTCATTTGCAAGACAGAGGGTCAACGGATGAATTACTGTCCCAAGCCGAAGACCCGGAAGAAACCAGAGAAGTTACATCAGGACGAATGCAAGCAGCAGCACAATGGAAAGCAAAGCAGTAGCAGGACGGATGCTGGTGTACTAGGCTCTCGAATTACAGATACAACAAAGTAGAGAGGAAGAGGAACAGATGATGATGCAGGAAAAGTGGAGCACAAGCAAAAACCGTTATCAGCTCGACGCCTAGAAAGAAGAACTCATAATTATATGTAGTTTTGAATATTGATTGTATTCAAGTTGTTTTCCGACATTTGAGCCGACGAAAACATTTAGGTAGCTTGGAACGAAATGTTTCAATGCGTTCAACCAGTTGCAGGATACATATTCCACATGGAAATAAACTGACAATGACTGACAGGGAGCTACAATCTTCGATGTCAAAAAAAAATCGTTAACTAAAATATGCGCACCAACGTAGAAAAAAAAATCATACTTGCCTTCATGAATATAGATTGAACGAACAAAATTACTGTTGAAAGCCTATCCCGGTGTTTCCTCAACGCCCATTTTCAGCAAGTTGAACAGCTGCCACCGAAACACATGTTCCGAGAAATTTACTGTGTATCCCATCTGTCTTTTTCCACAATGATTGATTCGCTCGACTTTATCTACTCTATAACGACAAAAAAAAACGAGCGAACACAGCAAAATTTAGACAAAAGTCAGCGGAAAATCAATTCCAATCCATTGTTCTAAATCGAACAAACAAACGTTCCACAGCGTCAGCACCGGCACAGAATTTTCTGCCCGATGTGTGTTGGTAGGTCTGTGTGGATTGGAAACTCAAACACAATTCACTTGACATCCTCGGCTCTGCTAGCGAGGCTTTCGTTGTAAACGTCGACATCAATTTTGCATACACCCGTACATTTCGCTGATAAGCATCCAATCAAATATCCATTCTCTCGCATTCTCCAACAAGGTAGAAATGTGTAGATCGGCAAAGTCAACAGCCTATTCTGCCTCTGGGCTATACTTACTCATTGATTTCCATCATTGGCAGCAGTGCGAGGTACGAATGGCGCTCGATTGACTTTGTACTTGCTGTTAATGCTGTTGGAGGTGTTGATTGTTGAACCAGTCGACGGTACGGCCCGGCGCCACCAGCTCCGGCAGATTTGTTTGGAGTAGTTGTCAAATTTCTTGCCTCTTGCCACTTGTTTCTCACGTCCAGGCAGGACAGTATCCACATTCCTCGGTTCACCCCCCTGTGTAGAGCCTCAAGGTAATGGTTTTTCGAGATAAATGCACAACCACTCTACTGTAGATGTCAAAGATGTGCAATGAAGGAGATGCCGTTTCGGAACAAGTCCTCCCTCTTGCAGTTTCTGATCGATTTTATTCAAGCAAGTGGATGATGAGTTGAAGTGTGTCGTCCATGCGTGAGATGTTCGCATATGGGTCTCTGGGAGCTTGATTACATTAGTTTTGAATAGTAGAGCTTGTGTGTAATTGATTGTCAATTGGAAAGGACATCGATAAGTTTTAACGAAGCTTTTGCGTAGCTTGACGAATAGCAGTGTACCAATATAATCAAAGCACTGCTGACGCCTTAATGAAACTTGCTTAGATTATGCAAAAAAAAATGTAGAAATATAACATTTGTTTGTTTATAAAAACTTAACGAAACTAAGCCACACTTTTGGTTGCTTCAAACTGAGTAAAACAACACACTAAGATTATTTTACCGAAATTTGTGAAATTTTACCGAAATCTCAACAATTGAACGTTCGGTAAACAGTTCGGTGATTTTTCACAGATTTTCTGTGATTTTTCACATATATTCGTTGAAAAATTACAGGAAATCTGTGAAAAATCACAGAACTGTTTACCAAACATTCAGATGTTGAGATTTCGGTAAAATTTCACAAATTTCGGTAAATAATCTTAGTGTGAAGGTTGTCCATATCAATAATGAGTTATGGATGTCTACAAAAAAACAAAACATCATTTCGTTAAATGAAATGAATTATTCAACATTCTTCGTTAAGTTTATTTAAATTCTAAATGCTTCAATAAGTTGCTTCCAGAGACTAAAAGTATTTTTTATAAGCCATTGGAATTGATATCATTTATTTCGAAAAGCAGCGATAGGTTTTAACGAAACTTTTGTGTAGCTCAACGAATGATAAAACTGATCTCGACGAAAGGTATTGAGATTATATAAACATCCGTTAAAATTATATCAACATTAGAAGAGCTTTGCTGATTTTGTAGCAAACTTAACGAAAGCCACCTGTAGCTTGGTACGCGTCAAATCAATGGAGAAGGATGCTCGTAACTTAAACCACTTCGTTTATCATTTAGCTATTATTTGTTATTCCATTTGGATCCTTCGGCAAGTTTATTTGAATTGTGCAGTGGTTCCAAAACGTGCTTCCAGAGCCCTTAGTCCTTTTAGTCTTCCGGTAACTCCGAACCTATGTTATCTTCGTCTGACATCTTTCAATATCTATTGAGGTATTTAGACATCCTATCACATTTCCTAAATCAAAGTGACTTTTGGCGGCTTCTAGTGTATCTTGCCACCTTTTTGGAATCTTACGAACTATTTTGACGTCTTTAAAAACTCCTGACAATCTAGGTATCGCTATAAATACTAGACAAAAGCTTATATATTCAAGCTTTAAATTCGTCATTCGTAAATATAAATTGATGAAGTCCCCAGAAATGTAATGCTCCCGTACTTTTATGAACTTCACATATTAAATCTACTGAAAATCTTACCTTACCTTTCCCTGTTTTGATGAGAAATTAACTGCAATCTGAAATCGTGCTACTCCACAATGACATCGTAAGGCCGCTGCCATGCTGAGAGCAAAGAGGCGCGCGAGGCGTGAAATCGAATGCAAGGAATAATATCAATAATAGGAATTCTTTTGTATAGAACACTAAGCACACCTCTTCGCTCTCAGCATGGCAACGGCCTTAGACGTTTTTGGACCCCTCTAACGATTTCTGACGTCTCCTGTTGTCACTTGACGATTCTTGGCGAGTTATAAAATTTCCTAAAACTTCTGATGTCTACCAACAACCCTGGTATCTGCTGATGTGTCTGGTTTCTGGTGTCTTTTTCTTTATGGACCTCACAAAGTGTCTATGTCCCATGACTGTGGGGGTTCAGATGCGTCAAATTTGATTCTGAAAATTTACAAATAATTTACACTTCACCGACGTTTCGGTTGTTAAACAGAGGTCCTCGCTAAGGGCGATTTGCGCCATATTTTTTTCTTCTACCAAAAATGATATTTCAATTAGTTTTAACTGGAATTCAGTCTTATTTTCAGCAAAACTAATCAGTAAGTTGGAACTAATTCAATTTTTGTGATACGTTAAAAATATTGTAGATGTCCAACGATTTCCTTTTGCTACGAAATTGATCACTCTTCAACTGCATCAATCACTTGATTTTCCTGTTTAATCCCCCAAATGGGACCAACTGTCAGATCTTCAATAAAACCATCACCTCTCTTCAGCCAACAGTTCTTCCCGAAAATGCACTCCAAACTTTCAACTCAAACTAAAATAACTAACCGAAACGAGTCAGTTGCAGCCAGTTGACAGCACGAGGATGCAGTGGTTCGTTCGATCCCAACTTTTCAACTGCCTGTCAATCCATGCGCAACCTGCTGTATGTCGTCCATCGCTAATTTTCCAAAATGGAGAAAGTGGATTTACGTAAGAACGATTCCCGATTTAAGCACCGTCGATCACCGCCATCGAGATTTTCTGCGGACGAAGAACGACCGCTATTTCCCCCTGGACAATTTTCCAATTATTAGCAGCAGTGAGGACCGACGGACAGACTACACGCTCCGACATGTCGTTAGGGGACTCGGGGAAGCCCTGCCCAGCGATGATGACCACAACTTTATAGTTTCCCTTCCCTTCCTCGGAGGATCTTTAGATGTCGCCGTCATAGCATTTGGCGTTTGGCATGATAGAAGACAGTTGTATAACTTGTCGTGAATGCACTGGGCTCGAGTCCCATCGGGGGAATTCCACCCCCGTGACGGATTCGTACGGGATGCCATCGTGTTTTTCTGCGCCTTTTCCTCTGTCTCTGCCACAAAGTAGCAGTGGAAGTTTTACCAATCGATTGATTTCATTTGAAGCGAAACGAAGTGGATTCGTGCACCACATTTCAGTTGGTGGCAAAGTTTTCGCCCTAGAAGGATAATTTTCAATAGGGTGGAGAGAAGTATAGAAAGAGTCGTTTCAATTTCTTCAATCGTCACCGTTGAGAGTAATAAGTTGAGGACATTGTATTCGCTGGATTCTGAGTCCAAGGTTAATGTTGGTTTTTTTAACACAGGATATCTATTGCTCAGAAATGTTGGAAGTAATTTCACAGCTCACTCAGATATTCTGGTAGCAATTCATTTGTTGCAACCTTCGTACTTCTTGTTCTATTTATTCGGTCTTGTATGGGAGTTGCGGTGATTGGTCTCTAGGTTGAATGTATAAAAGTTAACCTTAGAGTTCTTAAGGAATTCCGATACAAGATAATCTAATTCCGAATACAGTTCCAAATCAATTATGGAAAATTACCTTTCTTGCTGTTTTAATTAAGAAACTGATGAGAACTTCTTGATATTTAGGGAAAATTTTCATGGAAGAACGGAAACATCAGGTAAGTCAAAAGAAGTTCAGGGAAGTTTAGAGATTTTAACGGATGAACTTAAGTTTCGAAAACATTAGGAAAATTTAGAAACTTCTGGATAAATCAATAAACTTTTGGAAATTTGGAAGAACTTCAAAAAACATCTGAAGAAGACAGGTTTTCCATTTATTTTCATAAAATCCTACCGGTAAATTACCGGTATTATCGATACTCAACCTATTAGTAACGAAATACCGGTAATCACAAAAAGGGTTCGGTACTGACAACTTTGTTTCGGACACAAAGTTTTAGGAAAAAATACCTGCTCTTCAGGAAAAATATACACGGTAAAAATTATCAAGAAATTAATGGAAAAAATCCTCACTGCTTTAAAAATTTAATTTTTTTCATAAATAAACTTATGAAAAATGCTATCTTCGTGAACTTTTCATGTTGGATACATACATATTAACAAAAATCATAAAATAACAACTTTAGGTAAAATTTATCAACTTTTTGTTTATTTTTGGACAGAAATAAAAATGATTTTCTGTGCAAAATTACATTAAAAAAAATTAAACAGAAAGTTAAAAAAAAAATTACCAGAAGTTGTTGTTCAATGATTTGTTCAATGATTTTGTTAATTTTTAAGAGTCCAACTTGTTCATTTTACAGAAGATATAATTTTTCATAAGCTATTTAATGAAAAATATTGAAAAAAAACATTGAAGTGGACATTTTTTTTATTTAAATATTAAACTTTTTTTGTTTTTTTTTTCAAAATTACTTGATATTTTTTACCGTGTATATTTTTCCTGAAAACAAGTTATTTTTCCTGCAACTTAGTCTCAGACGTCATTTCGGTTCAAAGTTACGTTTTCGGGTTATGATTTCTTCAAAAATATAGTATACAACATTTGAGCAATTCCAGGCAAAACAGCGAAAAAATAGTGAATTATTTAATCTTTTTTTTATATTATAGTCACTTTAACACTCTTGGGTCATTCGTGACTTGTCCGGGGGTGAGATTTGAACTCGTGACGTTGGCGTGAGAGGTATGGATGTTAACCACTACGCCGGGGTCGCCCCCCGAATTTTTTAATCAACCTGCTCCGATTTGTTCGAAACTTTACGCGTAGTGGAACCAGGGACATTATGGACACCCTTGCCAAGTTTAACTTGATAGTAATCAAAATATCGCTTTGTGTTATTTACTACATAGTTTTGTCACTAATTTAGCTACAGTTGCACATTGAAGCAAGTTAAAAAAAACTTTTATCTTCTTAAAAACAATTTGAAAATTTGTTACATTAAAAGGTGCATTCGATAAAAATGGCACACACATATTAACTCACCAAAATTAAACCGATTATCAGATTTTCTTAAAATTTTCAGGAAATGAAAAATTAATAATGAGTTATGATTTACAAAAATTGTTTTATTCAATTTCGTCTCCCATCCCGAATGCACACCATGCCATGTTTTTGTTGTTTTTACGTAAATTCTCTTCAACTCCAGCTCTGTTTTAATAGTTTTGGGATGTTTGCGAAGTTCCGTCTTCATAATTGCTCCGTTGGCTCGGTACCACTCCAACACGTTCGAGCGTAGTGGCAGGATGCTAGATCAGGCAAAAACAGAGTTGATCATTTGTGTTTCCTTATGAATGGCAAGAGACGCTTCTTAAGGCACTCTTCAGAGTAAATCGCACCGTTGATTGTTCCAGAAGTGATGAAGGGAGCGCTTATTTCACCACATCCGCAAATCGCCTGCCAGATCAGGAACTTCTTAGCAAATTTCGATAATTTATTCTTTCGAACATCCTCCGGAACATCGAACTTATTCGAAATATTCTTGCCCAGGAAGTTGACGGAAGTCGGCCTTGACGTAAGTTTCCTAATCCATCACGATACAACACGATTTGGTGAGCAGCTTCATGTAAAATTTCCGGGCGCGGGTTTTCGCAGTGATTTTTTGCTTTTCATTCCGGTTTGGGGCTTTTTGCACCTTGTAAACATGCAACCCAGCATGCTTCATGGTTTGCTGCACTGCACTGACACCTTGGACTTTTTAGCGACATCTCGAATTGACATGTTTGGACGGTTCTTGAACTGTTGCACCACTTTCCTGGCCATTTTACTGTCCATTGTACCACTTTTACGACCACTTCCTTTCTTCCTTCGGGCACTCAGACGCTCCTTGAAGGTTCTTATCACACGAGACACAGTTGCATTTGCAATTCCAAGCTTTTGAGCGATCCATCGGTGGGACGCCTCTGGATTTTGATTGCACAAATTCTTGTTTGGACGACATGATTGGAACTACTGTATCAATAACTATGAAACTTGACAGATGTAAAAAATACACTATGAATAGGATTTACTCAAATTTTCAGGTTTTTTTACTCATATGGTTCAAAAGTTACAGAAGATTTTCGGTGTGTCATTTTTATCGAATACACCCTTTAGGGCCTGTTCATAAACTACGTAGACAGTTTTTTGGGATTTTTGCCATGGGTGTTTTGGTGCTTCCGAGGTGATCGCTTGAACGACGCTGTGTGAGTCGGTTAGGATAAGTATCGGTTTGTTGGCTGGCGTCGTAGCGGCACGGAAGACCCAAGAACCTCGGCGACTGATCTGCGCAAAATTATGGATGCATCCCCTGCTTTCAAGCGGGTCTTGATCCGATTGTCCAATTGGATTCGTGAAGAGTGCCAATTTTTCTCTAGATGCCAGATGGGCTTTGGCCACTGGGGGGAGGTCGATGTCGGCGGCCGTGCGGAGGACTCTGTTCTGCTCGTCGAGGTGAAAGATCCTATTGTTTCCGGAGGTCTTGGCGGAAAAGGCGGCGGCTTTTGTGGCAATATTTGAGTTTAAGCAGAACCGGAAAGGAAGAAGACCCGCTTCGATGCATGGGCGGCTGCTGGAGTGGATGACAGGATTCCAGATATGATTCGGATGTAGCTGTTTTAGACTGGTGCTAGGGTTCTAACCAGCTTCTCGAAAGCGATGCAAGTAATTTCCGTCCCGTAGAGCAGCCTACTGTCGATGATGGCTCGCGCCACCCGGAACCGAACATCGCGGTTATTGGATCGGTGAGGCCGAGAGATCGTTTTAACGAGGTTGAGTCTACTGCGGCAGTCCTTTTTGACCTGTTGGAAAGGCTGGTCGAAGGAGAGCGTTCGGTCGATCAGTACGCCGAGGACGCGAACTGTTTTCCTGGTTGGAATGGCTTGGTCGTGGTTCGTAATTGGGTTGCTATTGACTCGGTGATGAGACGGACATACGTGGCATCGGATACTCTTCCTGGCGGACAGCTGGAAACCCACCGATTCGCTCCATTTGACGACGACAGAGACTGCCGCTTGCGCTTGCCGTAGGTTTCGGATCTGTGTGGGACCGGTGGCCACAATCAGCACATCGTCAGCGTAAACAAATATGTAAATGCGCCCAGATGCCACCAGAAACAACGTGACTGCGATAACGGAGCCTTGAGGGACTCCGGTCTCCTCGCTGAAACTTTTCGACCGCGTGTTCTCCACCAATACACGGAATGACCGGTCGGTTAAGAAGTTTCATATGAAATACATCATATGCCCCTTCAAGCCCCAGTTTGTAAATTTTTCCAGGACGGCTGGCGTCCACGTCCGGTTGAAGGCCTTGGAGATGTCCAATGAGATGATTGCACCGTAGTGTTCCTGGTCGTAAGCTTCCTTGAGGCCGTCCCCCAGAGCGGCAAAGTACGTGGACGTACCGAAACCTTGTCGAAAGGCATGCTGTCGGTGGTCGAGGAACATCTTGAGTCGACGGTTCACCATCCCTTCGAATACCTTGGCCATGCAGGATGTGAGAGCGATCGGCCGGAACTTAGATGTGCCCCTGTCTTTTTCGTTTGCCTTCGGGATGGGTACGACGAGACTCTCCTTCCACAGCGTCGGGTAGGTATCCGAGACCCAGAGTTGGTTGAGCATCTCAAGCATGCAACACTTGCCCTCAAGAGGCAGCTTTTTTAAAAGTGGATACCCGAGATCGTCAGGTCCCACAGATTTGCCGTTGCTGCGACTTAGTGCGTGCTATAGTTCCTCCCAGGAGAAAGGCTCGTGGATCTCGAGATTGTCCGTGTCAGGCGGGATGCTGAACTCAGCGAATGATGTATCCTTTACTAGCGAATCTGTTAATAGAAGTCTTGAAATCAATATTCATGATCAGTAACCAATTACGTCAGGTTGATACCATCCCTCATTTTATTTTTCACTAATTTTAATCCATCTTGAGCAGTTGATGTTCATAATTGATATAAATATCCTGAGGATTTTTTCCTCATTTGGAAAACCAATTTCACAAATAGCAATTTTGTTTTTATCACAGCCATGTTGCTCATGATTTGAACTTATACAATGTTTTAAAACCTTGATAAAACTTGCAATGCTATTTGAGTTCTAAAAACAAACAAGATGACTTTCCAATAGTGCATTGGAAAAAAACACACACACTTATTAAAAAAAATCACTGAACGTAAATAATACAGAAAACAGATTCATGTTGATCGCAATCTTCACCAACGTGAGTGGTTCGTGATTCAAGAACTGCAAGAAATGGATTACTAATGTATTATTGCGAAAAACTCCACAGGTTTCTTTGCATCTGGTTGCTCCACTTTATCCCAACCCCAAAGTATCGAAATCCTAGACACTCATCTATATAGGGGAAGTGGCTCTAATGTGGGCCTATGGATCTAAGATTGGGCCAATTTATCTAGATGTACGCGTCATTGGGACGGTACTAATGGATATTTTTGGTCGCAGGGGCATTTAGGCCGATATTACATCCATTTCCTCTATACAAAACTAACCAAACAAATAATTGCTTGAAACCTATTACAGGTATATCTCGATATAACGTAACTGTTTCTTTTGACTTCCATCGTCAATATCTCGCTAATAACAATGTAATAATATTTCCAATACATGGGAGATTATCTCATCTGTCCGATGATGTTATTACTTTGCTTGTTTGAATAATCGGTCAAAAATGACAGTTACGTTAAATCGTTATATCCAGCTCTTTCTAGATTGTTAATTGTTGCTTAAATTCGGCCATTTGCGACCTTGTAAAGTTAAAAAAAATGTATCACGGAAACGGCACCTCTGAACAAAATGACGTCTGAGACTACGACGTAGTGGTTAACATCCATACCTCTCACGCTAAAGTCACAAGTTCAAATCAAATCTCATCCCCAGACAATCCAAGAGTGTTAAAGTGACCATAATAAAAACAAATCATAAAGCGCTCCATTTTGATCTAACGATGATCTGAAACTTGATGCAAGCGAAAGCAGAGCTACAATTTTTTGACGTAGGACTACGTCAGTGATTTCTATGTGAAGGTACACTTTGTGAAAAACGAAAATCGAACATGTAACAAAATTATGAAAGATTTTGAACGTTGATAACTCAGCTGCCCCTGGACCAATTTCAATAATTTTATCACTAATCGATCAGAAATATTTCTACGCATCTGCTGAATTTAAGAATAATAATAATAAAAACAAATTCAAAATGTCACTACTGAAAATTGCACGAATGTGCAACTGTTGCTATGATAGTTAAAATTGCCTGTGAAAATCGATTTCCCTAACACAGATTTCAAAGTTGAATTCCATCCGGTCTCACCAAAAGGTGTTTATTCAATCACCGCGTGGTGAGTGGTGGTGTTCTCAAGTACACAACGAAAGGCTCAACGCAAGCAGCTGGCTATCAAGGCTGCCCACAAACGGTGATCGGATTCAGTTCCAATCACCGTGTGTGGTGGTGTCCGGTCGTCGGCAGCAGCAGCAGCAGCAGTAGTGCTTTCGGCGCATGGCGTTGAACATTGTTCTCCAGTACACAATGAAAGGCTGCCTGCAAGCAGCGAGCTGCAGCCCACATGAGCATCCATAGAAGGAGGAAGAAGCCGCACCGCTATTGATTGGAATCAGCAGCTCTTCTTGAGTCGCTGTGGGCCATCTATGTCAAGGGCGTCATGCAAAAGAGTATATACAGAGAGAACGCCGCTCGAATTCTTATTCCTACATAAAACACAAGCTCCTGCTGCGGCTAACAAATAAGATATATTATATAAGACCACGTAGTCCTACGTCACCATTGCGTACAACCCCTTGTAGTTTTTTTTTTTTTCATTAAGACAGTGGCGTTTCCTTAACCTCAATCCACCTGTGCACCAACTCTCAAAACATTAAAAATTATCAAAATATTACTTGCAATGGATAGGTATCGAGTAAACTAGAAGATTAAGTGTGTTTTTCAACCGATTCGAGTATGAATATGACATTAACTCTGGTTTTGAAAGTTGGTGCACAGATAAAAAGTGAGGTTACGGGACGCCACTGCATTAAGGTATTCAGTCAGACCATTCGGTAAATTTGACAATTTTATTCCTGGAACGGTGACCTAGTTTCTTCGAAAAAAAAATAATATAATACAAGACAGCTGGTTGCTCTGGAAACAAGAGTGATAGAAGACAACGACAGTCGAAAAAAAAAAGTAAAAAAAAACCCAAATGCCAGTGTCTACAGTTTCTCCAGACACGGCACAACGTAGGGACAAATTGTAACATTTATGATCTAATTTTAAATTTGAATGCACAAGGCTGTAAAGCAGCAAACTTAATTTTTCTTAAACCTATCAAACATTAAGATATGTTTACACGTTTACATAACTTAAAAAAGTTATTTTTTTTTCTCCGAAATTGCTTTAAGTACACACAAGCGCGAACATTGGTTCAACTTTCGACTTACATTCCTAGAACTGCTGCCATCTCTCGGGACGGAACCTCGTCAACAACGGCAAAACGAGTCACTCTGAAAGAATTTCTCCAAGAAACCGGCCCCTCATCCCAAGCGCAGTAGTGCCTAGTGGGTTGGGATAGGACACTTTGGAGACACAGTTAATCCCTCGCTTCGTTCCGCTTGTCGATTGTAAATGGATGGATCATGACGGGATTGCAGCAGCGGCAGCAGCATTAGTAAGCAGGTTCGTACGTATATCTACTCGTCCCTCGAAAGTCAACGAGAAATCACTGCCGTCCGTCCGTTTGTCCTTCGGCGAATCTCCGGAGAGGAAGGTTCATCGATCCGCGGAAACATTTTTTTTTTCGTGTTTTTCACAGATTTAATCGTGTTTAGTCAAGATTGATGAGTCGTGACTTTGAACTTTTCCCGGCAAATCAAAGGCAGAAAGAAAGGCAAGAGCGATCCAACAAGTTTATGTTCGTGTGTTTTTTGGCCGAAATGTCTTACTTCAAAAGGGCTCACAGAGAGTCTTCTTCTCGGTCAGAAAGGATTCAGAATATATGGAGAATGTCCTCTGTGCTGGTGACTGCGATGCCTTTTGCTTTATACAAACAGTGCCATCGTTTAACCTCCCCCACCGCAGACCGAAAAGGAGAACGAAAATTTGTCATGAATTATTGATGAAGCAGTACGGCAGCAGCATCAGTAGCAGCAGGTCCACGTCTTGGTCTATTTGCTTGAGGCAGTCCGTGGGAAAAGTGACAGCGTAATGGATACTGGCAAGATGGTGCACGCGGAGTGCACCCAAGGAGATTTTGGGCAAAATTACCGGAAAAGTACGAATAAACCACCGGAAGGATTTTTTTCAGTGTATGCCTCGTCTGCAGCAGAGTGTCAGCTTGCATATCGCGTACCGATTTCTCAGAGAGGTTTGCCCTGCTGCAGAATCGGTATTAGGGGACAGAAGGGACCGGGGGAGCGGAAAGAGGGTTGTTCTGAATGAATAAATACATAAATTTTGGCGAATGGCTTCACTTTTCTAATGGGTTCTAATAATTTGTCGGAGCATTCATTCAACTCACTCCGGTACAGCGGATTTTGGAACGGGGGCGGGAGCGAAAAAAAAAACTGCTCTCTCATCCTAACTCGAGCTGTGAGTGGATGAAAAGTGGACGGAATTAGGCTCCACTTGAGGCGGCGAGCCTCTGTTGTGAGGGGGGGGGGGGGGGGGGGGCAATATGGAAATTACTTTTTTTTTTCATTGAGATAAGCGTGGTCGTCCGGTTGGCTTCTGAGAAGGATGATTCAATTTTGTGACAAATTAGAACGGTTGTTACGCCCAATTCGGGCAACGAGGTTATAAATAAATCGGTATAGATGTTCAGTTTTTGATGTGTTTTGATTTATTCAGGAGGAGCTCATGGTATTGCATGGTTTGCCGAATTTTGACAAGCCTAGAAGGTCTTGGAACATCATACGTAATGCAACTTGTAATCAGTTGGTTACAATCCGTGGATTTTCGTCTGTGTGAGTTGTTGTTTGGAAAATTCACGTATTTTAATATCAAAGCACAGCAGCGAGATGGTTAGTACCGCTGCAAAAACAATCGAACGATACTAAAGGCAGGAAAATCGTAGCCTTAAGCTAAACATGGAGAATGATCGGCAAAAGGCATGCGAGTGGCCATCTTCTAAAACAAAAACCTTCTAATGAACAGAAGTAATCAGGCGTCCGTGTAGACCGGTATCGTAAAGTGCAGTGCCATTTAGTGTACCCCCCCCCCCCTCCTTGTGGGGTTTCTGGGATGGACTGCCTTCGTCCAGGTAATTTACTTTTTATTATCCTGACGGGAATTTCCCTGAATTAGGGCCTGTTCATAAACTACGTAGACGGTTTTTTGGGATTCTTGACCCCCCCCCCTTCCCCAGCGTAGACAATTGTCCATACAAAAAATTTAAAATTTGTATGGGCCGTGGATAATTGTCAACCCCCCCCCCCCTAAACTGTCTACGTAGTTTATGGACAGCCCCTTATGATAATTATCAGGACCTGGCTTCAGAGCCTAATCGCTAATGATCCTCGATCGTCCATCAGGGACGATTCCCTCAGGCCGCTGGCCTTAATTGCCAAGGAGCGTCCCGTCTCGGCTCGACCAAGGTGGCCTTGCCACGGTCAGCCGATGTCGTCAACGACGGAAGACGCCTGCCAGCCAAACGAGCCAGCGACGCCTGCTGAGCCGTATGAGGCTGATGAACGCCGCCAGATCCGCCATTCTCCCAATTCAACAACGAAGCTCTGTTTGCAGTCCGCGTCGCAAGTTTTCGGCCACACGGTAATGCAGAAACAGCCGTGTGGGATAACGCCAGCGTCGCGACGCCGTAGGGGATCCCGCTGCAGCAGTGAGTACAGTGCCAATTTTAAACCCTCGCATACACCGCACATATATAGAAAACCCACACCCACACGCTACAGAAAAGGGCAATAAATGTTTTAGAAAATGTGAATGTTCCTGTGTTTTCATACTTTGTTCGCGTAGCCCCTCCGAATACCCAGTAACATGCCGGCCCTGCGACACAGTTCAGGGGTTTCATGCTACTGAGTTAGTTACCCGGGAGTGTTTGGTCATGCCATAGTCACAAACTCATATCTGGAGCACGTTTTGAAATATAAAATGTTACGTTTCACTATCTGTTATCCAATAGGTTCAGGCAATTGAATGGTGCAAAATTCCTAAATGGGAGCATGCAGTCCCATTAACTTGTCCTGCACATTCCTGGAACATGTTCTGGAAGACCCGAACAAAAAGTTCGCTGAACTTGCCTTAGAAGATTCGAATTTTATGACCAAACCCACGACCTATCTACTATCTGAAAAAATCGCTAAAAACAGAATTGAATGAAATGTATGCTTATTTCCCATAAATATTAAATTTGAGCATGTTTTTGAAATGCTGGACTCGAAAGATCTATATAGGGGGAGGAGGGGCATAGTAAGCATCCCGCAGTTTGGCTCTGGATCTCCAGCTGCATGAAACAAATCAACTGGTATTAGGTTCAATATCATTATGATATTGATCATACTACCAACCATTTTTTTCCGAACGGCCGGTAGTCCAAGCTGGTGCACGGGATGCTCACTATGCCCCTCTTACCGCTATATATTAACATGAATTTCTGTCTGTTTGTCTGACACTTATAGACTCGGGAACTACTGAACCGATCGGCGTGAAAATTTGTATGCAGGGGTTTTTGGGGCCGGGAAAGGTTCTTATGATGGTTCGAGACCCCCCCCTTACAGGGGGGACTCCCATACAAATGAAACAGAAATTTCTGCATAACTAATCAAGCAAATGGAACCAAATTTAGCATGTGGAGGTTTAAGGAGATGGTAATAGGGGTAGCCCCTTAGACAATACGGGGGGGAGGGGGGTCTACGTACAATATAGAATGCTTTTTTTAATATTGAATCTCGAGCAAGGCCAGGCACACTCAGATACTTTCAAAAATCTACAGTCAAATTCCATGCACAGCTTAAAAAGCTCATGGAATTTTTTTATAATTTTTAAGGATCTCATTCGAAGGGAGCTCTGGGGAAAAAAGTCTTTGAGAAAAACTTCAAGTGCAATCTACTTTCGATGTAGTTCTGAGGAATTTTAGATTTCATGTGAAGTTTGAGAACTTCCGAGGAAAATTCCAAGAGCATTCTGAGGATAATTGCATGAAGATTGTGGGAGAAAATTAATCCGGAGCGTAAGTCCAATGGTGGGGGGGGGAGGCGTGCTAAAACGAGAATTACAATTAAATCTGAGAATAACTCCAGGAGATCTTCAGAAGAATTCGAAAAAGAATTCTAGGAGAGTTTGCCAAATAAATTATGAGAATAAATCTAAGGAATTTGTGAGAAGAAATGGAAATGAATTTTTAAGAGACTTTCAATGTTAGTATATTTCTAAGGGAAGAAGTAAGATTCAAAAGGAAATCTAAAATGAATTCAATGAAAATTATGAGAACCTTTCTTAAGTGTATCTTTCTGAGGAGGAATTCAAGGTTATTCCGACGAAAATTTGAGGAATTTCCAATGGAATTACGAGAGGTATTCTAAGTATATTCTAGTGATATTTTATAGAGAATTCAGAAAAGCGCTTCAAGTTTACAAAAGTTTACAATACATCGCGAATGCTGAGGAGCACTCCAAGTGAATTTTCATGAGAAATCTCCGTTGAATATGGAATGGACTACTCTGAGATTTTCAGAACTACTTGAAAGTTTCAAAAATATTCCTAAAGTTAAACTGCCTTGAAGATCTTTTGTGGTTTGAGAGACTAAACTGATGCTCACAATATTTCTCATAAAATTTTTAAACTTCCTTGAACATTTTCGTACTTCCTAACGATCATGGATCATCTTTTAAGTTATAACAATTTGCTAAAGTTCTCAAAACATCTTTAAAATTAATGTAATTTATCTAAAGTTAACAGAACTGCTCTGAGGTTCTCTGGTTTTTCCTGAAGTTCTCGAAACTTCTCTAAAGTTTTTGCAGTTCTCATGAAGCTGCATGAAGTTGTTGTACTGCCCTGAATTTGATTGAACTGTCCTAAACAGTTTTAAGCTTCCGTGAACTTCTGAATTTATGTGCAGACCTCAAGAATGTTCTAAACATCTCTGAAATTCTTTAAAGATCTGTCAACTTCTTAAAATTTCCCGCAAATTTATTTAACTAATGGAGCTGAACTCCCCCTGAAATACCTGCTACTTTTGGAGCTTACTTAATTTCTTTGAAATGCTTCCGCATTTAACTCTTGTTCTTGGATCTCCCCTTAAGTTCCATTGACTTCTAGGAAGTTCTCGAAATGTTTTGCACTTCTGTGACGTTTTCAAAGTTTTCCTGCAATCTCTAAAAATTCTTAAAGATCCCACAATTGTCTTGCAATCAAAACGACTTAATTAATATAGTTCTATGATTTTCACTGAAGTTCATAGAACTGCCCCTATATTATCGACATTAATTCAGAACATCTTCAATAGTCTAGACTTTTCTGAAGTCATTAAAACTTCCCAAAAGATTTCTGAATTTCCAGTAAAGATACATGGAAAAATTAAGGGGCCGCTGAATACATATAGTTAAAGAAAATGTCTAGTTATATAATATTGAGTTGCAGAAAGTTGACTTAGATTTAATTTTGGGCCTACTAAGCACAACCCGCGCTTTACTTCTATTTTTCGATCGGATTTTTTTTCTTCACAAAATGGAATGTATTCACTTCAGATGACTTCTAAATTTATTTACCTTTCCGGGCGTACCGTCAAATTTGCCAAAGAGAAACAAATTGTTGATATATTGTTAAAAAAATAAAACACAGCTTCTTAACCCCAAACTCGGCCTACGGATTCTAAATTCGGCCTAACGGATTAAAACGTAATTGAATCGCCATTGAATTCACTTCGGCCTATCGGAAGGAGCTAAAAATTGATTCGTTCGGAGCGCTTCATTTGTTTTTGAGAATAATGGGTGCAAACGTTCATATCATGCGTTTTTATTGACTTCGTTCGGTAGCTTTTGAACTAAAGAATCGTACCAAATGCGTTAACGCCGAAATCATGGATTTATTAGATGTTTTCTATTCGATAGGTTCAAAATGGGCGATTGGGTCTAAAAGTAGTTCTCTACCCTATTTGTTTCATTCGAAGTGTTTTGTTACTTCATAATACGTGAAGTTTAAGATTTTCAGAGTTGGGAGGAAATGGTATACCAACATGAAACTTTCAGTTAGTTCCGTGAGAGTACGGAATTGTGAAATGATAAACGTCGCTAGAACTATTCCACAGTCGCAGATAGGGTTGGTAATACCGGAGGCTTATTTCTAAAACCAGTTTTCCGGTATTGAAAAATCTAATACCGGTAAAACCGGTATTAGGTAGAACTACAAAAAAACTGCTTGAATTTAAGAAAGAGTGTTTATTGGTAAATTATTCAGTAAGAAATGCGATTTCCAAAGCTAGGCTTGTTTGTTAAAGTAAAATTGAAGATCGCAAAGAGCGTTTGTCTCAAACGAGAACGGATCTTACTGACAAAGTTTCCCGAAACCTAAAATGCTCTTTCGGAATCCACTGATGTGGGACGTACGGTGCAAAGGGCATCGTAAATCATCTTCATATATTTGCCCTTCAAACCCATCGTAGAAGGCAAACTCTTGTTTAATAAATATTGTCAAACTGTTTGCTGACGTTGACGCTGAGACGCTGAGCTATAGTTCTGGAAGCTGCAAACTTTGACTGCTACAACAATCTTTCAAATTTTTCCATCACTGTCAAACCATCGTTCTCTACATCAGCTGTATCATCCAGTCGATTCAGTTCCTCTTTTCGCTCGGCTGTGTTTCAAATCAATCAAACAACGAAGAAATTTAAAGCGAATGCCTTATCAAAATAGTCCGCGATGTCTTGAAGAATACTTCAAAGTCATTTGTGGTTGTCGGTTTGTAAAAACAAAGAAAAATGCTTGAAAAATCCAACAAACATTCCTAAAATACCGGTTTTTATCGTACAAAAACCGGTATTTCGGTATTGTAAAATAGCACGGTAATAACGGTAAATCAACCCTAGTCGCAGAACAGTACATGAGCAAGTCAAATGCGCACTCTTTTGCCTGTGGATTTGAGAAAATACCTCAAATCCCTTCACCTATCAAAGTGTGAGTTAGATAAAGGAATGCGCATTGAATTAGTTTTGTCGCATTAATCATGTTCAGAACTCTTTACCTAATAAAATATCGCACTGAATATTCAAGTTGATATTAGTATAGCATTTCCTCCCGAATCTGTATTTGGGTATTACAGACATTGATACAAATGTCAAGATCCAGGCCACACAAGTCCAAGATCCTGGATATAGATTTGGTTTTTGAGCTTACACAAAAATGTCAATAACCCGGTCTATGAAAACTGTTAAGAGAATTCGATCAAAAAAGGTATGCACAATTCCCGGTTCGTTTCGATTCCCGCATAATTCCCGGTTCACTGGCCACCCTTGTTATTTGAACAGATATTCAATCAGTAGGTATAACAAATGACGTCAAATTCATTCATGAATCACAGCCACATCTCAAAATCCTTACCGTTTAATTTTGTCCTGCTTGACAACCTTCGACGTCCGTTGATAGATCATTTTTTGCATTATCTCTTCTTCTTCCGGCGTCGTCACTACACCTACACCTCTCGCGCCTTCGAGAGCGACACGAACTGAGGAGCTGAGCTTTCCAGGGAACCGTATGACAAGGGGGCGTTCACGTTCAGATGCAGCTGCTGGCTTGGCAGTTACACATTACCACACCACGAGATATACCTCACGTACGTATGACGGCGCGTACGCAGACACTCAACTAGCATGACTCCAAGAGGGCAAAAAACTAGACGATCTGTTTTATATTTATATTTATTTACTGCCTGGTTGGTTAGTTGGCTGGTTGTGTCGCGCACCGACTTCTCACTTTTCACTTCTGTTTACGCCTGACGAATCCAGAACATGTGTTTTCAATTGAACACGAGCGAACGGAGATTGGCACATTCTTCCATACGACGCCATGACTACCCACCTACCCACAGCTCATCTGTGCCAAATGTTGACTTAAATTTTTCTTTTAGCTTATTAAAATTGTAGCCATCAATTGTAGTCTAGTTTTGACACAAGAAACACATTTTTTTTCCTTATTATAGCACCTGTTGCTGCCAATTATAGCAGCCTCACGCTTGATTTCATCAAATCCGACGTGACAGCTGCCAGAACCGAGCTGCTTCAGATCTTCATGGAACTTGGCTGGCTGTCAAATGTTTCACCCACTCAAACTTAGAACGAAACTCCAAATTTGGAATAAATTCGCCTATCGCGGAATAATTTTATAGCACGTGTACCGGGAATCGCGAGACACGGCGGAACCGCAGACCACGGGTTGTCTGCTGGTAGTAAACTAGAGAGCTCGATTTGTAAACAAAAACAAACCCCGTAACAGTGCGCCACGACACGACAAACAAAGATGCGCGCGCGACCGATCCCGACGCTAGAATACTGCCGACCGTCCGAAGATCGTCGCATTTTCTCGTCCCTCGGAAAGATCTGCGACACTGGCCAATTACTGCGAGGGGTCACCCGGGCGAACATTCCCAGTGAGCTTGAAATGGGTTCGGACCCCATCGGAGCACCCCCTGGACGCATACACAGAGTGTCACCGCCTACTGTGACGATATGACGCGGGAGGAGAGTCGCGTGTGTGTGACACGAAGAAGAATCCAAAATAGACACACCGAAACATGCGAAAATATCACTGTGCACTCGTTGTACTAGTATTTAGTGCACGACACACAACAGGGTCGATATACAGAGCCGTTCAAAGATCATCACATCATAGGAATAGTGTATTTTGAACCAAAAATAACCAAAATAGCCGACAACGAGTCCACCGCCGGCGATTTGTGATGAGATGAGATCGGAGCTGCACGGACGGGGGTCCGGGGCAGTGAAAAATTTCGCGGTGTCACTTTCGGGGGGACCTTGTCAGCTCTATTTCTCATGTGTTCTGTATTCTGTTACCGCATGCGGCGATTAGTTTGGTGTCAATCGGAAGGGACCAAAGGTAGACTACGTAACAACTTTACTGGGATAGGATTTTTTTAAATATCAATATCGCTTGTTTGGTGAATTTGGGTTTTTTTTTTGAGAGAATCACATACTCGTAATCTCCATTAAAAATGGAACCAAAATCCAAAATGATATCCATTGTGTTGCACTGGAACAGTGTGATTACATTGGCAGAAATCACCATGTTGGCGCCCCTTGGCGGTACTTAAGTATCGAGCAAGCTGTCAATTTGTTATTTATGTGTTAAAAAGTAATTATTTTGTTTTAAATTTCTATTTAAAAATCGCGTTGAAAGTTTACACGGCCAATTAGATCAAACCAAATTTGAGTTCAGTTTACTCATAAATCGCAAAAAGTGCAGAAACTCAGTGACGAGTAAATTTGCCTGTGGAAAACCTCAAAAATCTGCCGGAAAATAAGGAAAACTTAATGAAAATTTTACTAAGTCTAGTAGTAGTTCCAATAGAGTGAGAGAATCTAATCTTTACATTTCTCATATTCGGGATTTTTTTCCTGGAAAAACATGAGGCAAATTTACTCATCGCTGAGTGAAGTGAACTCGAATTTGGGTTGATCTCATTGGTCTGTATGGGATTTAAAAAATATATCATTGTGCTCAAAAAACAAAGCTCTTTCAGATGGTGTCTGATAATCGATATATATTAAAAATTAAAAAAACCAATTTCTTATCATTTTTTATTCTTTTCTTTTTTTATTACCATCGATTTAGGGTGAGCTAACTTTAAAACGGCGATCAAAATATAACAACCACCTTTCGAACAATGAATATAAAATTAGAAACATACTTCTCGGGAAAATCCCAAAAATAAAGCAACACCAAAAATCCAATTGTATTCCTCGTAATGATTTCGTTCGCATTAACACCTGAGTTAGCGCACCACTCGAGCAAGAGAACGCCAATTCATCAGGCCATCAAGTGGACGCACTTCAAAACCACTGCCGCCGTTCCGTCCCACAGAGTGGGGGGTACGGCACGACGTAGTAAGACGGCTACCTTAAGCTTAAAGTAAAATTTAACCGAAACTACACAAAATTTCCACGATAAATTAAGTGAACATTGATCTTTAGAATACTTTCCCTAATAATTACTAATTGATTTTCCGGGAATTTACTTTCAATTTGATGATGATTTATCACGAACCAAAAAAATATTTAAATAACGCAGGTAAAAAATCTTGTGGAGTAAGGTTGGCCACGGTTTTGCTCTACCAAGCTCAATCGATTTCAAATCAGGGCCTGGTAGTTCTCCCACTTCTAGCACTTCGCTGTAATGATCTGCGGAAAAGTTTGCTATCTGTACTAATTTGAACTTTTCGCAGCTGCAACTTTGCTGAAGACCACATTTAAATCGAACGTCAGGATAATTCGTTATTAATAAGAGATGAGCTAGTTCACGGCTAAAAATCTAAAAAAAAAAGTTAATAATTAGTTAAGAATTTGATATTCTTCTGATATGCTGCTTAAACAGCTCAGCAGGCAACATTGGTGTGCTTGGCGTCTACAGAAAAGTTGTAGCTGATGAAATTTGACAGAACAGATGGAAAGCTTTTCCGTAAATCATTATGGTAAAGTGTAAACTTCATATATATATAAACTTCATAGGGCCAGTGCAGTATGAGTTCGCATCCAAATAAACTCAAATTTTGGGAGAATGATCAGGACCCAAGTCTCGTGGAGCACAATCGATATTAAGTTTCAACTTTTGGGTAAACCGATCACTCATTCTATGTCCTTCAAATATCTTGGGGTCTGGTTCGATTCAAAATGCACCTGGAGATCCCACATTGAGTATCTGAAGCGGAAATGCCAACAAAGGATCAATTTTCTCCGAACAATTACCGGAACGTGGTGGGGAGCCCATACGCAAGATCTTCTAACGTTGTACCGGACAACGATTTTATCGGTTCTAGAATATGGTAGTTTTTGTTTCCAGTCGGCGGCTAAAACTCACATCATCAAACTGGAACGGATCCAGTATCGCTGTCTTCGTATCGCGTTAGGATGCATGCACTCGACTCATACGATGAGTCTCGAAGTGTTAGCGGGCATGTTGCCACTCTCTGATCGGTTTTCGGAATTATCCCTCAGGCTCCTCACCCGTTGTGAAATTATGAACCCACTGGTGATTACAAACTTTGAGAAGCTTCTTGAGCTAAACCCTCAAACTCGTTTTATGTCATTGTACATTGTACACAGGATGTCAGCCCTTCGCAGCATAATCCCTATCGTGTTTGCTTCTCCGACTTCGACAGTTCTGTTCATTTTGATTTATCAATGACGCAAGAGATATATGACACAATACGCTAGAAACGATCGCCTCACTTGCACCAGATCATTATTTTATTTTTACGGATAGTCTCAGTTCTGTCGAGGCTATTCGCTCCATGAGTCCGGTAAAGCACTCCTCGTATTTTCTCATGAAAATACGAGAGATTCTAAGTGCTTTATCTTTAAGATCTTTTGTCATCACCTTTGCATGGGTCCCATCTCATTGCTCGATTCCGGGCAATGAGAAGGCGGACTCGCTTGCAAAGGTGGGCGCTATGGAAGGCGATATTTACGATCGACAAATCGCCTACGACGAATTTTTCTTCATTTATCGTCAACAGTCCCTCGCCAGCTGGCAAAATAAATGGAGTGAAGGGAGTTTGGGACGATGGTTATATTCAATCATCCCTAAGGTGTCGAAGTGTCCTTGGTTCAAGGGGTTGGATGTGGGTCGAGACTTCATTTGTATGATGTCTCGCCTCATGTCCAATCCCTACTCGTTAAACGCTCACTTGTTCCGTGTTCAGCTGGGGGACAGTAATCTCTGTGAATGTGGACAAGGTTACCAGGACGCAGATTACATTATTTGGTCATGTGCTGAGCACCGTGGAGTCAGATCCGAGTTGTACGATTCCCTTCGGGCTCGAGGTAGACAACCTAATGTTCCAGTTCGGGATATTTTGGCTAGACGCGATCTGGAGTTTATGCAACTCATATATGTTTTCTTGAAGAATATTAACCAAAGATTGTAAGTTTGATTAACCTTGTGTTTAGTTTGTGTTTTGTATGTTTGTGTGTGTATTTTTTTTTTGTAGATGTGTTTCTGTAATAATTGTATAATTACATAGTTGATATGACGTCGATAGGATTAAGTATATGTTTTAGAAATAGTGAAATTTTTGAATCATAAATCATATTCCAAATCTTCTTTTCCCTCTCCGGATCCAAACAATTGTCATCCACTAACCTCGAGAAGACCGCGAGTAATCGGTTCCAATCCTTTAATTTTAGATTTAAGACATTTATAATGTATAAAGAAAATGATAACTTGGCTCTGTAAAGTTTATTCGATTGAGCCTGTACAAATAAAGTAATTAACAAAAAAAAAACAATCGATATTATGAACCACTCTAATGGCCACCCAGTAAGACGGCCACATGCAATGTCACATAATCCTGGCCATATAGAAGGTTACTGGCAAGGCGGATTGGTTAGAGAACAGAACTTCAGAATTTTCTCCCAGTGCTGCAAGCCATGGTACTGTAGAAAGTTTCCGTCTTCGGGAAGGTTATTCAGCTGACCAAGGTTTTCTAAATTGTTGGCAGCTTAGTTCAGAGTTCACTGATGTCCTGATGATCTTAAAAGCAGGGCTGGTAGCAGTCAATGCTATAAAAAATAATGATTTTAGTGACCATGTTGAAGAAATAAGTGACCAAATAGTGACATATAGTTGTGAAAAAAGTGACTAAAAAGAAGAAAAGCCTGACTTATTCAAATAGTATCCCATAAACACTTATGTACGATATGAAACTTTAAGAAAGCTTATGATCAGATCCACAATGAAAATTCAAATAATCTTTCCAAACGGTTTCTTAATGAGGAGAACTTGAAAGAAATTTAAAGAAAATTGAATTCGGAAGATAAAGGGTGTCCACGATGAAATTGCCACACTATGAAATTGCTCTAACTTTTTAACCGTTGGGTAGAATTTAATGAAAATTTGGGTGGATTTAGTTCATAGTGCATTATTTACATCCTGCAAGTTTTAAAGTCCTGTGATCAAAACTCGCGGAAATGGAGTCGAAAGAACAGCTCGTGCGTGATAAAATCTTGCGCATTCATCACGAGAACAAGGATCTCTCGCATCGTTCCATCGCTAAAACGTTGGGAATCGCGAATTCCACGGTGTCGCGAGTGATTAAGCGGTTCGAGGAACGGTTGACCACCGATCGGAAGCCCAGAAGTGAAGGAAAAAGTATTCCGTACAACACCAAAAATCACAACCGCGTAGTTGGGGCCTTCAACCGAAATCCGAACGCCTCCGTTAGGGATGTGGCTAAGAAGCTGCACCTAAGCCGAAGTTTTGTCCAGAAGGCCAAAACTAAGGCTGGGCTTCGAACGTTCAAGGTACAAAAGGCCCCTAATCGCGACGAGAAGCAGAACAAGTCCGCCAAAACCCGTGCCAGGAAGTTGTACCTCAACATGCTGACGAAAGTTGAATGCTGCATCATGGACGACGAAACATATGTGAAGGCCGACTTCAAACAGATCCCCGGCAACCTGTTTTCACGGCCAAGGATAAGTTCAGCGTTCCGGAGCATGTCCGCACTCAGAAGATGTCCAAATTTGCGAAGAAATTCCTGGTTTGGCAAGCCTTCTGCACGTGCGGGAAGCGGAGTGCACCTTTCGTGACCCAGGACACGATGAACGGACAGGTGTACATAAAAGAGTGCCTCCAGAAGCGGCTGCTTCCTCTCCTGAAGGCCCACAACGTCCCAACAATCTTCAAGCCGGATTTGGCCTCATGCCACTACTCCAAGGACGTGCTGAAGTGGTATGCGGACAATAAGGTCAATTTCGTGCCGAAAATGTTCAACCCTCCCAACACTCCGGAGCTCCGCCCCATCGAGAAGTACTGGGCGATTATGAAGCAGCACCTTCTTAAACGACCTAAGGTAGTGAAGACAGTCGAGGAACTGAAGAAAGTATGGGTTTACATGCACAAAACGGTTGATTCACAGGTTGTGCAGAATCTTATGGCCGGGGTTAAGGCCGAGGTGCGGGCATTTGCGTATGGACTGTAAATAAAATACGAGTAAAATGGTAAAATGAAGTTTAATAGTTATTTCTCAATCCCTGAAAATTTGATGGCAATCGGATGAAAACTCGAATTTTGCGAATCAATTTTGTGTGTGGCAATTTCATCGTGGACACCCTTTAGTTGCATCGAAATGCTAAGGATAAATATTTGATGAATATGGAATAATAGTCCATTATATAGGTCTTCAGAACCACTAGAAATTTCCCAAAATTTTCCTGAAGTTAATAAAACTTCCTTAAAGTTCTATTTAAATGTTCATGGATCTTCTCTTATGTTTTAAAAATTCGCTGAGGTTTTCGCAACTTCTTTAAAATGTATGCAACTTTTCTAATGTTAACGGAACTCTGATCTATCCTGAAGTTATCAAAACCTCTCTGAAGTTTTTGCAGTTCTCATCAAGCTTCTTGTACTGCCCTGAATTTAATTAAACTATCCTAAAAATGTTTAGGCATCCGTGAACTTCTGAACTTATGTGAAGACTTCAATAATTTTCTCTGAAGTCCTGAACTTCTTAAAATTTCCCGCTAATTTTCTGAAACTAATAGAACTGAACTCCTCCAGAAACTCCCTCTATTTCTGGAGCTAACTAAATTTCTTTAAAATGCTCTCCCATTTTACTGAAGTTCAAAAAGTTCTCGGATCATCCCTCAAATTCCTTTTATAAAGTTCTCGGAATGTTTCTGAAGATCTCTGCACTTCTGGTACTTCTTTAAGCTCCTGCAATCGACACTAATTGTTTACTTCATCAATTGTCTAGACTTCACGGACATTATTCAAACTGCCCAAAAGACTTCTGAATTTCCTTAAAGGCTGCCCTGAATTTTTACATTTTTTTATAAGAACCCGCAATTTTACTGAAATTAATAGATTTGCCTTGATTTTTCCACAATTTCTATTGATTTGTTTACCGTCGATTTTGTTTTTCCGTACAGTATTAATGCTTCGGACACCAGGGAGGCAGCTCCTGGACCCTACCTATCGACCCATCAGCTCATGGACCGGGGACCAACGGATTTACTTCCCGAAGGAAGGCGTGATCAGAGATTGTATGCCTCAGAAAATCTCGGCGGTGCCGACTGGGATTTACTCAGGCCCTTTGGGGGTTTTTTTCACGCTTACCACTACAATACCGGCGCCGCTTCCACAATTCCTTAAGTTTCATGAACTTTATACGCGCTCACGGAACTTTGCCTTAAATCACTAATTTTCCCTGAAGTTATCGGGACATTCCTGAAGTTTTCTATGCTTTCCTGAAGTTCTCTAAATTTGCTTAATGTTCCGGAGAATTTTCTGATATATTCATAATTCCTTGGCGCTTTTGTAAGTTTTCGGATCATAAAACTTCTTGTAAGTTGCAAATTTGCATAAGTTAATGGGATTGCTCTGAAGTTTTCTGATCGCCCAGAAAGAACTCGGAACTTCGCTGAATATCATGAAATCTATCTAAAAATATCTACATTACTTAGATGTTCTCTGGATTTTGTTGAAAATATTGTTGCTTGCTAAAAGATCTCGCAATTTATGTTAATTAATGTAACTTCGTTGATGTTCTCTAATCAGCTTAGCTAAACTCGACTGTTCACTCGGCTGTAAATAAAAGCAGGCAACTCTCGATGTGTGTCACGCGATCGTCTGTTTACTCGGCAGTAACTGTTGCGTGGTCTTATTCATTGTTCTTCATCAGCAGTTCGATGCGTCGTCGATTTAGGAAAGCAACCGTTTCGTGATGAGTGTGTGAGTGATTACCACGGTGTTGCGTCCATTCCTGCAATGGACGCTCTCTGCTCCCGATACTGCCGTACAATAAAGCCACTGGAAGCGGATCCCATTCTGATGGAGTGGGCTTATTGGATTGCGGAAGATAAAGCGTTTGTTGTGCTGTACCTTTTGAATATAGTTTTACGATGTTTTCTATAATGAACAAAAATCCTTGGCTCTATAAAGTGAATTTCATTGAGCCTTATCAAATAAATAAAAGAAAACTTAGCTCAATTTTCGCAGTTAATTGAAACTCTTGAAATTTCCGTGATATGTCACTCTTAAAATACTTTCACATTTTCCAGATGTTCATATAATTTTTACTGAGTTCCAGAAATTCTCTCGGAGCTTAAATTTCCGAAAATTCCCTGAGTTTTTTCGAAACTTCTTCAAGTTTTCTGCAATTTTCTTGAAATTACTTGAATTACCCTTTGATTCTCTGATTTGACTTGATGTTCTCGGAGTTTCACTGAAGCTCTCAATTATATTGAAGGCCTCGACTCTACTCTGAAATAAATGGAACGCCTTTAAACTTTCCTAAAATTCTCTATACTTCTAGGAAGTTCCTGACATATTTTGGAAGTTTTCATAAATTCTCTGAAGGTCCTGTACTTCCCTGAAATAATTGGAACCGCTTAAGGGTTCTTGATTTGTTTTTCTTCAGCATATCATGGAACTTCCTGATTTTTTTCTAAACTCACGCTAATAAACTTTTAAACTGTTCAAAAAATCTGAATTAAAGTAACGGGAACTGCCCTTACACAGTTCGAAAAGTAGTGTAAATTTCTGTTCAATATGATGCACACAAATGGAGCGTCATATTTCATATAAGTTTACATTATATATCATGTAAAGTTCTAGCACAATTCATGCAATGTAGCAAATATTGTATACAAACCCCATCTTTGTAAACAATATTGTTTACAAGTTGCTCGGTTGTGTGAAATTAAATTGAAGTTTACGTGAATGAATGTTTACATCACAATTAAAATTCAGAATTTTTATCTGTGTAGGATCTCTGAATTTCCCCAAAGATCTCTAGTTTTAGCTTTTCTGAGGTAAATAGAGCTTCTTTAAAGTTTCCACACTTTTTCCCAAATTCTGTATATTTCTGAAATTCTCTTACCGGTAAAGTTCTCTAAAATTCTAGGAACTTCTTTAAAGTTCCTGGTTTTTTTTCCAGAAGCTAATAGAACCGCTTTAAAGTTCTTAAAGCTCCCAGAAAGTTTGCCCATATTTTCAGAATGTAAACTTCCCTTATGTTCCCGCAGTTTGCTGCAACTTTCAATATCTTGAACTTGTACATGGAATACGGTCTTAGACTAACTAAAATTAAGTAAGTGTTAAACTTCAACATTTAATGAAGTCTATTGTAAAGCTGTTTCTTTAAAACTGATTGTCATGTATAAAAATAGCTTTCTTATTATAAACAATAAAGAAATAAAGAAATTATCCGATAAAGTTCAGGAATACCTGGAAAAGTTAGGAATTTTTATTTAGCCAAATGAATAGATAGAGAAAGACGATTAAACGTCAAAAAGCTTTATAGAAGCATAACACCTTCGAATTGTTCGTAAGTTAGAACTAAATGTGAGCATCGATTGGACAATCAGATCCAAGAGGAATACTACTATCTTGAAATAAATTCACGTAAAAAAAGTTGAAAATAGTGACTGATTACAAGAAAAAGTTATTTTAATGACGGAGACTTTTTAGTGACTGGCTTGAAAAAAGAGACCAAATAACTAAGAAGTGACTCACTACCAGCCCTGTAGAAGTTGCTCAAGGCTGAAAAACTCTTTAATAAAAAAAATATCTAAGAATTGTGGGTTTTTTTTCGATTTGGATGAAAGACAGATTAGTTCTCAAGAGATAAACTAGCTTTCGGCTGAAAATCTCTGTAATAAAAAAAAACATTAGTTCACAATTTTCTTACTACACGGCGCTTCACTATGGTCGAAAACTCAAAATTTCACGACAAAAATCGATATCTCGAAAACCATGCACTCTAGAGGCTTAGCATCTTCGAGAGAGTTTGTCTACAAGAGAATATCTTCCTTTTGGCGAAGGCATTTAATAACCAAAAGTTGAATTGTTTAAACCATGCGTCGCTTCATTTGAATAGCTGTTTGTTAAGTCGGCCGTAGATTGTGGTAATGTAAGGGGCACGATGGCTATAGAGCAACCGTTTTTGCTTATTGAACAGAAGATCGTGGGTTAGAACCCAAGCACTTTACACTACGGAGCGTAATGAAATTCGGTTAAAGCATGGGTACGTAGAGGAAATAATATTTAAGTATTAGGAAAGACGTGTTCATTGGAAATCCATATCGAATTCTTCTCAAGAGCAATTGTTGTCGTCGCCGGGATCGAAACATAGTAACAACAAATTGAACTGAAACTTGATCGCAATTGAGTTGTGATATAAGGAGCTCGGTGGCCTAGTGGTGACCGATTTTGCGTACATAGCAGAAGACCGTGGGTTCAAACCCAAGCTCCTTCGCGCTATTCAATCGTTAGGACATCAATTCAGTATATCGTTTAGCAAAACGAATCCTGCTGCAATCCCCCTTTTATCCAACATCGCAGGGATGTATCGTGGAAATGCAGAGGTGTTCTCGGCTTTCATTAAAGCGCATGTCTTGACCAGCATTCGGACGTGGCCGGCAATCGCATTGCCTAATTAAAAAAATCACCAGTATTTACACATTCAGGATGAATGCTAGTCCCAAGCAACGTCTATTGGTTCTCTGTGTAATTAATTACAGCTGATCTGGCAATAACAGAGTTGTATCCTCAGGCTGTCAATCATACTCATGCTCATGCTCATCAGCTATCTATACCAAAGAACTCGCTATCCTTTATTTTTTAGATGTTTATTGTTTCAATAATTCAAAGAGTTGCAGTTGAGTCTTCCCGCATCGGCCCCTACAGGTCTGCCGAATTTCGATTTATTAAGAACTGTTCGCACACACACTTTCAGTCCCAGTTTTTTTTTTTTGACTATTTAGCTAAATTCTTTCTTCGGCATGTTTTAAGCTCTACTTGCAAGCAACATTTACGATATTTTAAATCATATGTGCTCTTAAATGCAATGTTCATACTCATGTCAATATAACTTGAACACCAGGCACAATTTGGCAATTGTGTCAAGCCAGGTATACTTTATTTAAAAGATCGCTCATTTTGGGCCTATCGAGCAGAAAACTTCAAATAAATCCATGATTTCAGAGTTAACAAGTCAATTATGCGTTTGGTACGATACTTTAGTTAATAAGCTACCAAACGAAGTCAATGAGAACGCGTGATATGAAGGTTTGCACCCATTATTCCCAAAAACAAAAGAAGCGCTCCGACAGAATCAGTTTTATATGATTCGTGAGCGTTTACTCAGAAAAATCGCTTATTGTGAAGCTCTGAAAGCAATATTAACAGGTTTTATGTCTCAAACACATACTTTATAACCTCTTCTTGTAACTAACAAGTACTTATTACCATTACAACGTCTAATGATTTCATAATTCCGAAAAACAGTTTTTTATAGCAAGTGAGTGGAAGCAACCCTGCCTAAAATGTAAAAAAAATACACCTCACTTTTGTATGACACGCGCCACTCTCCGTCCGTCGTCCGTTCGTAAGATACGATAACGCTCGAACACGCCACTCAATCGGCGCAGATTTGGAATCGTACGACCATTATCCGAAAAATAATGATGCTGATAAAAGGTGGACACCTCAAGCAAACCTCTGAACTCTTCAAATTTACAACTTCGATAATGTCTACTACGGCTAACGTGAATTCTCTTCGATCGCACTTAATCTGGTGGCGACCTTCCGATCCAAGTATAACGATTGCACCCGAAAATAGTTTCCTGGCATTGAACCAATAGCAGTTCAAATTTAAAACAATCTAAAATTATGACAACAGTGTTGCCAGTTCTATCCCCTCGGTTAAGGAAAAGCAAAATCGAAAACAATACTCACCGCACACCATTGCCCCTGCCACGATCCTGATCATCATCATTTCCGCAACCACAGTCACATATTTCGGAAGCAGCAGCGCAACCGTTGATGGCACTCATTGGCCGGTAGGCTAGTGGAATGATGGAACCGACGACGTCGTACGCCTCGTCGTGGTACACGGAATCGGAACTCTGCGACAGACGCGTCAGATTGCAGTCCTGGTAGTTGCTACGGAATGGAATCGGCAGCAGGAAGCGCAGCGTCGCCCCATTGCTGTAGGGCATCTGGAAGAAGGGAAGAAAATGTTCGTCAATTATGCACTTTAATAAACTTAAGTATAATGTATGTAAGTATCAGGTCTTGCCCTGCATGCGGTTCCACTTAAGTTAACAATCAAATGTTGATATTGTGCTGAATTCAAACATACTGCTTAGGGTGCCAATGAAAATGATCATCTTGAGGTTCCGAAACAAGGGCACCGGGGACCGGGAATTCGATTTTTATTTTTTGATGCCAAATGACATAAAAATGCATGCAACATCGAGATCTGGTGTTATCTCGGAAACATTTATTTTTTAACAAAGATCGGCTTTCTGGGACCAAGATATTTTTTTTCAGAGATATGGAACATTGATAAATTGGCCTCTACAAATATTCACAACTATTTTCATACGACTTGTATATTATTTTAAGTCATCACCAGCATCTAATACATGATGCTTCACTAGGGTGATGCATTTATTTTTTAATAGAGCAGTCCACAAAAAGTTAAGTTGGAGCAAATTTTTAAAAATAATCTGGAGAATGAGATATTCATTTTCCATAAGAGCAACACTATTATTTCAATTCCATCTATTACTTGCATTCTATGTATAATACACACTGTTCTATGCGTTTTTTTTACACGGTTGGCGCCGCTGAATCGCAATTCACACCGTACGTTTTTAATGATTCCTCGCAAACGATACAACCTATCGCCTTTATGCGGATAACATTATTCGTTTCAATCCATAGGTAATCCATAGGATGGCATAGTTAAAAAAACAGTCCAGTACGCCTTTACGGTACTGGCATGAATTCAGTTCGAAAAATAAATTTTCTTTTTTCATCACTCCAGCAAATTGAGACGGTAATCCAGAGAACAAAACAAAAGTACGACGAAAAAGGTTGAAATGATTCCCTTTCATGTACCTACTACCCTCATTCGTCTTCTGTAACTTGAGAAAACAAACATCATAACCGTCTATCGTTTTAGAAGGACGTGATAATCATAACCATCATTTACTAAGGTTTGTATCCACATTAATCCGGGCACCTTCAAATCACAGTAACTTTTGAAATATTGCCCGTAGGAGTGAAAAATTTCGTTGAGGTATAGCTGGGAGTCATTGATGAAAAAGACTTTGATTGGTGTTTGCATTCCATGTTTACTGTTCAAGATGGCGACGAATGAAAAACACATGCGCGAGCGGATTTTGAACGGACGTAATGCAAATCACGACTTGTCAATACGGGAACCTGCAAAAAAAAATGGATTTACTTAAATCCACTGTTCAACGGTGTGCTCAAATCATTTTCGGAACGATTGACGGTCGAGAGGAAACCGGGGCCTCCCTTAGCTCAGTCGGTTAAGGCGCAGCTACAAAGCAAGACCATGTTGGTGGCTGGGTTCAATTCCCGGTCCGGTCTAGGAATTTTTCGGGTTGGAAAATTGCTCGACTTCCCTGGGCATAGAGTATGATTGTACTTGCCACACAATTATACTAATGCAGAAATATGGTACAGGCATCGAAAGCTCTCAATTAATAACTGTGGAAGTGCATCTAGAACACTAAGTTGAGAGCACGCAATAAGCTAATATGCGATAAGCAAAAAGCTTGAAATGCGAAGAAGAAGGAAACCGAGAAGTGGTAAAAACATTAGACGTGCTGATCCTGTCATGGACCGAAAGGTGAAGAGGATATTGAAGGAAAACCCGAATCTCTCGGTTCGAACGGTGGCTCGTAAAATAAGAATGTCGCCTGGTTTTGTCCAAAAAACAAAACAGCGTTTGGAGCTGAAGTCTCGTATAAAGTAAAAACCAGTTCCAATTCGCAACGATAAACAGAATTTGACAGCAAAATCAGGGGCTCGACGTTTGTACTGCAAATATTTGACGAAGTTTTCATGCGTTGTTATGGACGATTAAACTCATAGTCACATAGTCACTATAGTCACTTGGAACGCTTGCTCTGTACGAGCCAACAATTTCGAGCTTGCTGACTTCCTTTGCAAGCACAGCATCGACGTGGGCCTTCTAACCGAGACCCACCTAAAGTCCGGCGACAGCTTCTGGTTGCCTGACCACAACATTATTCGGTTTGATGGCACCAGCTCCAGGGGGTGGTGTTGCGGTCGTCGTCAAAAAATTAATAAAATACCACACTCTATCCCATATCCGCACCTCTATCATCAAAGGCCCTTGGTGTGGAGGTGAAGTCGTCGACTGGATACGTCCAGTTCATCACCGTCTACTGCCCTCGACAGTGTGCCGCCAGCAGTGGACTAGCGGCTAAATTCAAGAAGGACCTGTCCACCATCACCCGTACCGGTTCCCGCTTCGTAGTTGGAGGAGATCTAAACGCTCACCATGAGACCTGGCGAAACTACCAGCAGAACCAAAACGGTCGTCTGCTGTTCGACCACTCACAGCATGGGCTGTACTCCGTTTGGTTTTCGGATGAACCAACATTTATCTCACCGGCAGGCAACCCATCGACGCTAGACCTGTTCCTGACAAATATCGGCTTGTCCAAGCCGGTAGCCTTGAACGAACTCAGCTCCGACCACCAACCGGTGGTGGATGAACTGGGCTGCAACGTGGCTCCTGCTTCAAGCCTGCGCAAGAACTACCATCGCGTAAACTTGGCCCAGTTTGGACGCATGGTAGACAGGCACATCATCGACAACCCGCCGCTTGACACCCTGGAGGACATCGACCGAGCGTTGGAGGGACTCCACCAAGCCATAACCGTGGCTGACGAGGCGTGCGTCCGACGAGTTCCTGTGAGGGATAAGTTTATTGTCATTGATTTCCACACCCAACTCTTGATTCACCTGAGAAATGTTCGTAGACGCTTGGCTCGAGTATCCAAAGTCCGCTCGAAGATCAAGTTGCACAATGCGTTCAAAACCTAGATGCCTCCCCTTGTGTCATGCTTCCGGCGGATATGATTACAGTACAACAGATTTGCTCAGCGCTGAAATGCACCAAGAACATGAAGGCTCCCTGGTTTGACGGTACATATATTCAACTTGATCTTGAGGAGACTCAGCATGAAAGTGCAGTCTCTTCTAACCGCTATCTTCAACAGATGATTGGAACTGCACTACTTTCCAAGCATCTGGAAGGTAGCAAAAATCATACCAATCCCAAAACCCGGAAAGGATCCAACATTGCCTTCAAGCTACAGACCAATCTGCCTCCTTTCGGTTCAGAGCAGCTCAATCGTTTGCTCAAGTTTGTCGAGGAAAATAAGATTCTCCTTCCGGAACAGTTTGGATTCAGAAAGGGGTACTCCACCAATTACCAGCTAGTACGGGTGATGAATAACATCCGAAGTAACAAAGCTGTATCCAAGTCCACAGCCATGGCCTATAGTCGCTATATTCATAGTCTGGCGGATTGAATCTTTGGAACAAATTGAGCTGTCAAAGAGCGGAACTAATCGAGCAAATCACGACCAACAACAGAAAAGAGCACATCAGTTATTGCGAACAAAACTTCGGCACCCTTTTTCTCGTGACTCTAGACTCTCCTACCAAAAATAATACCATCTTTGGGTTGGGGAAGGTTTCCCCTATCCGATGATGCTGGTAATTTGCGTTCGATTGGCGAGGAAAGAATAATCAACGTTTTGTTTTTAAAAGTTGATAGTACCTTTTCAATTGTTGGTCTACAATATATTGAATTGGTTCCGCTTTTTGATAAATCGAAATTCTATCCGCCAGACTATGAATATAGCGACTATTAGACGTTGAAAAGGCGTTTGACAATGTTTGGCTTTGTAACCTTCCTTTACATCTGGTTAAAATCACGCGTTACTACCTCCAGCAAAAGTCGTTTAAGGTATCGTTTTCTATCCCTGCAGGAGTCCCGCATCGCAAGGCAGTCTGCTGGGCCCCTTGCTTTACAGCATTTACACTTCCGACATTCCTCCCCTCGGAGTCGGTTGCGTGTTTTTCCTGTTCGCAGATGATACCGCAATAGCCGTCAAAGGAAGGATGCCTCGCGAAATAACGAACAAACTTCAACGATGCCTTAACGCCTTTGCTGATTATGCCACCACGTGGAAAATTAAAATCAATCCCTCCAAAACACAAGCGATCATGTTCCTCCATCGGCAATCGCCCAAACTGAAACCGGTTCCATCTTGTACTATCTCGGGATGTTGATTGATGAAAAGCTCCTCTTCCGTTCGCATGTAGAGAAAACGGTAGTCAAGTGTTCTGCCTTGGTTAGGTGCCTGTATCCGCTGATTTGCCGCAGATCCCGCCTCTCAAGGGTGAACAAACTGGACTCACAGGAACAAAATCCAGGTCGCTCAGAATAGAGTGCTGAAGATGGTACTTGATCGTCCTTTCGACACTAGAATAACAAATTTACACGAAGAGGCAGGCATTCCTAAAATAGATTCCAGAATTAACGAAATTAACACTAAATTTGCACAATAATGTATTTTATCAGAACATGCTTTGATAAGCAATTTGTATATAGTAGATTAGGTGTATATAGTAGTTGTAGTTGTAAATAGTAGTTAGAAGTAGTTTTCTTTTTCAATTTAAAACAAACCAATTCCACCAAGGTGGTCATTGTCTAAAACAGGCCTGATAGGATTCCAAAGAACTAAAGTTGAAAAGACACATCTGTGTCACCTGATAAGTAATACATGTAAACCACACAAATACAAGAAATAAAGATCATTTAAAGTACTAATGAAGTCATTCTTGTAACGAACTTTGAAGCAGACGGACTAGCAGCAGTAACAGCAACAGCAACAGCAGCAGCGGCAACAATACAGGTAGCGATAAACCAGTTGCTTTCGTGTAGCCGTGACAAAGGATGGAAACCTCTGTCCGGTTACAACAGTACCCTGTTTATGTCTTAACAGCGGCAACCCTTATTTCAGTGCTTGTAGATGCGTCGTTTCAAGCAATGAAAAGCATCCTCAAAATGGCTCATAAAATTAGTAGTGAAACTCGCGTTAAATTAGTAGGACCTGAATGTGAAGCTATCACTGGAGCTCGTCTTCCGACAATACAGAAAGTGCTAGCTACCTCTTACTACCAGCATCGATCCGCAAGGCTGCCGGTTAGATTGAGTGCTAGAAATACCGCTAAACAGGTGTAGGTGTAGCTCACTTTCCACTTGTTTCCTATTTTTGAAGAAAGGGAGAGAGAGAGAGAGAGAGAGAGAGCTTTCATTTACACTCTTTACATTTTATTGCAAGAAGAATGACCATGTAACATACTGTTTTATGTTGACGTTCAGCATACGTGAGCGAGTATCTTTTCATGGTTTATACCATAGATTCATGGTGATACCTATGGAGCGTACACTAAGGTAGCGTTTTTACCATGACAGGGGGGTTGCTTACTACATCATTTATTTAGAGCCGATGAGTGACCTTTAAAAGTTAACGTACGAACTTCAAATTCTGATATTTTTTTTTTTTCAAACCAAAACGAACATTTGAATTTCTGAAAATAAGGGACGGGACGGCGCTACCAACCGTTGCGTATCAATCGACGTGTGGAGCGTAGGAGAAAAGAGGACGACGACGACGACTAGCGGAGAGACGCAGCAGCCAGCCGGCGATCAATCGTCCGCCATTAGAGTTTGGAACCCCGACGCGAACCAAAGTATTTTACTTAAATTAATTTAGAGCAAATGAGAAAGAAAGAAGTGAAGAGAAACTGTTGAAGTTTTATATCTGATCCGAAAGATTCCGTTGGATAAGTGTTCCGCCGGTCAAGACATCCAAAGTCAAAATCCTCTCCATGAACGTTTGGTAAACGAGGTGGTACAGTTCACTGATCCAACATTAATTTGGTCCAATCGAACCGTACAATCAAGTGGATTAAGTGAAGTGCGAATTCTGCCGGATCAGATGTAAATATTGTTGGAAAAACACGGAAAAGTTAAGTGCAAGATGATGAGCGGCCGCCATAGAAATTGAAGAAAATACATGTGCTGAGCCGCCATCTTGGAACGTAGTGAAGACGCCAAGACTGCCGTGGCCATTTTTAGTTATAAGTGGTAGATGATTGCAAACTTGTTTGCTTTCATTCTAAACTCAAACATAAGGCTTGAAGTGATCATGTGTCTCCAGTGACATGCCGGATGTTAAAGTTGTTCCGACAGGTCTTTCAAGTACGTCTAAAATCATAAAACATTCGAGCTGTCACATTGTAGTTCGACCACTGGGTATTAAGTATGATTGTACTTGCTACACAATAATGCTAATGCAAAAAAATGGCACAGGAAGCGAAAGCTCTCAATTAATACCTGTGGAAGTTGAGAGCACGCAATAAGCTAATACGCGATAAGTAATAAGCTTAAATGCGAAAAAGAAGAAGAAGTAAACATCAATTTTGGGGCTACTACGATGGTGATTTCCTATGAGATTGTTGTTCTATTACTCGATATTTCTATAGCTCGATGATCCCTTCAATATCGAGTTTTAGAGAGTTCACTGTACACCCTTTTGAATAATTAGAGGGTCGAGCTGGGTCGTTTGCTCATTTGGTACAGAATTGCTCATGTAAGCCATTTTCACATGTTGCTCGAGATTTGTCATGTACAAATTCATGCAGCGATTGGCATTGAAAACTCTCAATTAATAACTAGAAAAGAAGAAGTGCTTTAAATAATACTAATAGCGAATTCGTTTATTATAGGGTGCGAAACCGAACTTTTTGTCAGTGAACCTCAACCTGAGTTAGGTTTTAAAAACAAACGATCAAACATTCAGACCCAATCTTGATACCCGATCCAGGTTGGAACTGAATAATAAACGAATTCGCTATTGAAGAATCAAAGTGACGATTGACTCACAGATGGTGAGGGGGTGGAAATGGTAATAACGTTTTGATATCTGTCAAATTACATGACTTTTTTTTAGTACATCATCATTTTTGTAATTGCGGATCTTAAAACTAGGTGTCGCATGACCAGTTTTGGCTTTGCTTTGATACGCCAATAAGCTGAGAGCAACTTATAGTTGAGTCAAGACTCCCTAGTTCTAAATAATCTATACCGGGAAATGTAAGATTCTATTACAGATTTGCATAAAAGCATGCACAATTTGTAAGGTTTCACCGCAAGATTCTTACATAATTTTGTTTTGTTTATATTAGCTGTATTTTCGGAAAAAGTTTGTTACCCCAAATGCACTGCGGCTAGACAATCATCTCGTGAAGGTCTTCTACCTACGAAACTATTCATTCTGGAAGAGCTTGCATGTACGCAACATAGTCCATTGTAAGAATTGCCATTAAATTTGTTGTAAGAAACAAGTAAGGGATGTAAGAAATGTACACTTACATTTTATGACCATACCTTTTATTAAATCTACTTGATATCCTTCCTAAAGGCTTTAGCTCAAATGGTAGTTCGGGTATTCCCGCTTTCACTGTCATTGGTATGTTTTGTTTAAACCTCGATTATTACGAAATCCACGCAAAAAGCGAGTAAATCCCTAAATGACATAAGTGTACCTTTTGAAAATGTCTTCCTCATAGCAGCTTAAAAACTTTTTTTCCCTCTGTTCGGGACCTAACACCACTGCGACCAGTAATTTAATCTATTGTAGTAGGGGAAAGGGATGTAATGTCGGCCTAAATGCCCCTTATTTGGGCCCATACATAAATTCAGCAATCGACTAAATTTTCAAAATCGACCAAAATATCCATTAGTACCGTCCCAATGACACGTTCATCTTGATAAAATTGATAAATAGCAGATTTTTAGCAATGGGCCCAATCTTAGGTTAGAGCTATTTCTCCTACATTCCGTGCTCTTAGTTTAGTGCATGTCGTATTACTCCAACACTATTGAGAAATGATGAAGTATTCGATTTTTTTACAGTTGTCTAGCATTTATCGCAAGAATCCGACTCTAATTGAAAGTTCCGCTATTTATCTCCTTCGGAGTGTTGAAACACCCTCCAAAGGTGCACCACTTTGTTAGTCACACCCCGACAGGCCTGGGTTCAATCCCAGTCGGCGCCGCCGGGATGTTCTGAGGCATAACATCTCTGATCATGCCTTCCTTCGGAAGGGAAGTAAAGCCGTTGGTCCCCGGTTCATGATTTGATGGGTCGATGGGTAGGGCCCAGGTGTGGGAGCTGCCTCCCTGGCGTCGGTAGCATTGGTGCTCAGCACGGAAAACAAATCAAGGAAAAACAAAAATCGTATCAAATTTGCTGATCTACGATCTCCCACCAGCAGCGCCACAAGTTTTGCAAAATTAGATTAATTTCAACAGCTACATACCTTGTAGCGCAATCGTTGAATGGAAGCAATGAAGGAACCTCTAATTGGTTATCTTCTATATTCGCGAACAACAATAATTAACCGAAAACCGCGCACAGATCGTGACGCACATCGCTTTGGGTGCTTCGGATATTATATGCAGGCTTTACCCTACATATCGGTATTTACACACGTTACCGTTACGCGCCCATTTAATCGCACCGCACTCGAACCTGCGCCAGGAACAGGTAGAGCTGATTATCAAGCCCCGATAACCAGCAGCGAAATAAACACTCGTCTTCTTCTTTCTATTTAACTTACACCTTGCGTTGCGCTAATTTTTCTCTGTACTGGATTCACCCACAGACACTTGCGCAATCAGATTTTTCGCTTTTGATTTATTTTTTTATTCACACTTGAGCCGAATGAGATAAACTTGCATCATTTTTTTTTTCTCGGTTCAAAACAAACAACAATTTTCTTCAATTATCTCTGCTCTAAAGTTTACGAATCGGCTTAAGCCGGGCCAGCACACAAGATACCGGCCGCGGGAGTCCTGACCCCCGACCTCACGCGATTCGATTGTTTGATGAAAGACGCGACTATTCCACGATTATTTCCAGTGACCAACAAACCGTTATTCGTATCGTACCGTTACTTTGCACTAAACTGTATTATTTCCCGATAATAATTTCAATTGTCAATCAATAATGTCGCGCGTTTGACCTCAAAGCCTTTTGCACCATGGAGACGAAAAAACAGAAGCCTACTTTTGCTTCTATTGTTCGACGCGATACACCACACCACGACACCAAAAAGTCACACTTTCTGGTTCTAACTGATGACTGAATGGGATGGGGGGATAAAAAAAACCTCACTCGAATGATGTGTGAAAGCAAGAAGGGAAGCGAAAAAAAACACGAATCCGTATGGTGGTGTAGGCGCGAAAATCCTAAAGCCCTACAGTAAAAGTATGGACGACTGTCACCACAAAACTGAAAAAAGCTGTTCCAATCGAGCAAAGCGCAGTGCTAACATTTGAAAACGGCACAAAAGCCATTTGTAAACAAATGGTTTGTGGGCCCTTTACTCACTATTTGAAGTACACCCACGCGACACAACAGCAACATCGGGTAGGGGAAATTTTCCCCTTTCCGACGATGCTGTTGGTTTGCGTGGGCGTTCTTCGGGTAGCGAGTAAAGGGCCCACAAACCATTTGTTTACAAATGGCTTTTGTGCCGTTTTCAAATGTTAGCACTGAGCGGTGCATTTTGACGGTTCGATTGGAACAACTTTTGACAGACGTCCATACTTTTACTGTAGGGCTTTAGAAAATCCTACACAGGAATAAAAAGATAAACCATTCTTCCATGCATGTGCTCAAGTAGAAAGCGCACGCGTGTGTTGGTTGATGGCTCACGCGATTCGGCGTTTTATCACGACAGGTCTGACAGTGTTTGACTAGTCGCCTCTTTCACTCCGGCCGATTATAGGGCTAGTATGTGACGTCATATTCGTTGCTGCTTAAGAAGAGTTTGGGATCGAAAAGGATGTCAAATTCATGTTGCCGAACCTGTATTAGTTTAAGTTAAGCAGCAGGCGAAGCGACGCCGGTTGAGCTGAATGCTTGATTAAAGCCCGTTTTAGACGAATCATATCGGCGTTCACCCTACATGAACTGACAAATGTAAGAACAAGAAAGTTGGTCGATGACCAACTTTTTCTATTCGCTTTCAAGTCACTTTAGCATCGTCCATTAGATCAGGGGTGAGTTAAATCAATTTATCTGAACCGGTGTATTTTGGCTTTAAGTGCTGAGTGACATCAGTTTCACGTGTTGCGGGTTGCGAATCTGCACACACAGTTCGTGCCATCTCGAACGGTGTTGTTATTGTAAGGTAAGTACCCTCATTTTAAACCGAATGCTATCGGAATTGTTTTAAAACGAGTTTCAACTTGGATTCAAGTTTGGTACACAATGCACAATGGTCCCAATGCCGTACAGTATCTCCCCGCTCATGCGACACTTGCTGATCCGTCGACTCGATAATCTAGAAAATGTCGGAATAGAAATATAAACACGCGTTTGAATAAATTGTGCTGTCAATTTCTGTCAGTCAGACTAGCGCAATGAGATATATACAGGTGTGGCACAAGAGGGTATTTGATGGTATTAGTAGCAAAAAAGAGGTAAACAATCGGTGATGACGTAAAACTCCTAAAAAATTGGCATGAAAAAAGTGGAGTTTGACGTCACGAAAGGTATACTTCACAAACACTATGACATATTTTGGACTACACGAATACTATTTTACGATCATTTCCTCACCTGTATATATCTCATTGAGACTAGCGAGCCAAACCCCGATAGTCCGACCATGATTTTGTCGGATGAGCGTATTACCAACCAGTGGAAACTAACGATTTTAAAGTGGCTTACGTACTGGACTAGCCTATCGGTCCCAAGTGCATCGATGAACATACACGCTAACTTCTGCTTACTCACCAGGTGAGTCGATCGTACTCACTTTCGTCCGATGTATCGAGTTGTCAAAAATTGAGTAAACGAGAAATGTCAAACTGAGTAAAAGCCACTCAGTCAGCAAAATCCTGGACTTGGAAAAAATGCCAGTCATGTCGGAGGAAAGTTCATAGAAAATGTTACTCAAAACCGGCTGGAATGCCTTCAGGTAAGTACGAATTGCTTAGGGAAACGGTGTTGAACCGTTTTTTGATCCGGTAGAAGGAATCCGGAGCAGGCAATTTCCATTTCCTTGAATGAAAACCAAAATAAAAACCCTCCCTGCAACTGAAAATACCGGCGAGTGGATTTGACTCAGTCTACGTGAGAACGTAGTTTACTCAAAAGTGAGTCAACATAAGGCTACTCAATTTTGAGTAGCCATACTTGCCGCTGAGATGAGTACATTCGACTCAATTTTGAGTTGACCAGAATAAGCGTGTACCCCACTGAATTTTCCTATGTTTCGAGGGGTTCATCGATCAGCTTGGAACCAAATCAGTTTAAATTGAACTATCGAATAATACCAGTTTCAAAATTTTTCCTCTAAAAGGAAGAAGTTTTTTTTTTTCTTTATTTAAGAGAAGTGACTCCTAGTGGCGGTTAGGCTGATGCGTTGCCAGAATGTTTACAAGCTTATCGGTATCAAAGGTTTTAAAAAAATCGGTATTTATCGGTATTTACTATTTTAATTAATTTTATATTTTCGCCGTTTTTGAAAGTGGAAATTTTAACTTTTGGGCTATGATCAGAAAAGGAAGCTGAGGAAGCTGAAAACAACATCCAGCGAAAGAAGAAAGAAGCTCTCCTGGAAGAAATTTGAGGAAAGTTCTGAGAGAAGTCGGAAAAAACATCCGCGGAACTTCCAAGACATAAATTGAGAAACTTCTGGCGAAAATTTAAAGAAACTTCCAGAAAAAAAATCAGATGTGAAAGTTTCTGACAGAAAAGTTTCGGAAATTGGAAGTAAATTCCAGAAGTTGTCATTTCCAGGGGAAGCCAGAAGAAGCTCGGAAAAACCTTCGAATAGAAGCCAAAAAACCAACTGGAAAAAATTCCAGAACTAGACGAAAGAAATTTCTGGGAGAAGTTTAATTGAACTTCCAGGGGAAGACGGAAGAAACTTCATAAAGTAGATTGAAAAAAAAATTCTGGAGAGGTCGGAAGCCAGAGCGCTTACGGAGCAGTCTAAAGAAACAAGGAGATAATTCCGGAAGAAATAGCTCTTGGCGGATGTTCAAATGATCCAGAAAGTGTTCCAAATGGTCATAAACATCCCTGAAGACCCCGCAATGCCCCTGAAGTTTTTGGAACATTCCTGAAATGTACTTAGGGATTTTAGGCTGTTTTGGAGTACTCTGATCAATTTTGAAATACTTGGAACTTCCCTAATTATAATGAGATTACCGGAATATCTCTTATCAACTTTGAAGGTCTCTAGACTTTCTTGAAGATTACGAAATTTCTAAAGCGCATAATTTTCTTGAATTTATTTTAACATCAGCATTAAACTTCTCTGATCTTCCTGATTTTTCTAATTTTTAAAAGTTATCGACACTGTCATTAATGAGCACGGAACTTCCCATAAAATGTTCTCACAATGCGCTAATGTTCATGTAACTTCCCTTGCGTTTCTTAAATTTGCATGAACCCCTCGGAACATTGCTGAAGTTTCTCTGAACTCCTTTAAAATTTCAGCGATTTCATTTAAATTTATTGATCTGTCCTGATGTTCTCGGAGCTTCCTAAAGTTTTCTCAATTCTCCTGAAACTAATGGAACTGCCCTGAAAACCGAGGGGGGTGACACATCTAAATCTCAATTCTAGATGCTCAACAAATCTCACACTAGCGAATCAATATTCGAAAAATCTTCTTTCATTTCTCGCATCTTCTTGCATCGCGCATAATATTTTTGCAGGAAATCTTCAGAATCGTCATCAATCTTCTTTCTATCTACTCAGCGTGTGCGCAGCAAAGCACAGCAAAACACAATTTTTCCTGCATCGTAGATAGAGTCGCCCCCCTCGCTAAAAACCTTAAATTTTCCAGAATTTCTATGGACTTGTGCAGTATCCAAAATATTTATGATGTTTCCTGGAGTTCGCTGGACCGGGTTTTAGAATTATAACAGAAGTTATTGAAACATTCTTCAATTTATCGAAACTTACTCAAAAGTCTGGACTTTTCCGAAGTTTCATAACTTCTTAGAAGTTCCTGCAGCTAGTGTGGATCCGCAATCAAAATCTGGAAGCATCTCTGAAGTTCCGGGAAAGTTGAAAAACTGGCGGGAGAAGATGGAAGAATCATTCGAGCGAAGGCTGAAGAAGCTTCCTAGGGAAGTCAACATAAGTTTTCGAGAGGAATCGTATAATAATTTACGATGTAAGGTGGAAGAAAATTCAAGGGGAAAGTGGGAAGGAAATCCAAGAAATAATGTTTAAAAAGTATTTCCCGACTCCCCCGGAATTACCAGAAAGAGCCATCGACTGTTTATCGATTCATGGGTAGCCAACAATGGTGAGAAAATTTAAACATTAATCGAAAGAGACATTTTTGAAAATGTTTTTTTTTTTATTTTAAAGGTTAAAAAAATTGAGATATTCAAAAAAATACAAGTCTTTCACAATAATTTTCTCCAAAATTCGAGAGCGGGCAGGCAATAATCATTTTGTTTATTTAAATAAATCGGTATAAATCGGTATAAAACCTCAAAAATCGGTATTCTGAGGAACCTTATCTGTATATCGGTATCTAGTTCGGAAATCGGTATAAATACCGATAAATCGGTATATCTGGCAACGCTGAGGCGGAAACCAAAAAGTTCTGGAGTGTTAAGGGCTGAACCGAGGGGCACGCACTAAAGTAATGAAAGCAGTAATGACAAGAATTTAAATATTTGGTCAACAGACTGCGTAGTATTGAAATACTAGTGCGTGCCCCTCGGCACGCCTCTCTGCACGCCCCTCGGCTGAACACAATGACAGCGGCATAGCGGCAAACGCGCAATGTACTAAAATCGCGCTAACCGCTGTGCCACTTACGCGTTGCCAAATTCCTACTCGCAATGCACACGCTCACAATCTATTTATTTTTCCTCTTTCGCTGCATTGTGTACGTAAACAAACCACGTAAACGGGATTATTTTGATTGCAGTTTTGAGTTATTTGCGAGGTTATTTGTTATTTGAATAATCTCTGATTCAGCTGACATAGTGAAGAAAGATCAGTAAAAGGTCTTCTAAATAATCAATCAATCTGATATCTTGTAAAAAATTCCAAGTGGTTGTGAAATTCTACGAAGTTCAGTGATCCTCCCTGAATTTGCATTAGCTTCAAAAAATGTGGGAGGACTTTGAAGAAGTACCTTGAACCGTGAGGAAATATCGAGAGTATCGGAGAAGAGTTATGAATATCACAAAAACTGCGGGAGCTTAATACGCTGTCCAGACTGAGCAGTTATAACATGTTATAACCAAAGATGAATACTAAGATGAAACTGTCGGAAGAAATACTTTCTATTTTAGTGTTCTCTTTCACGGTCCCTTTCATCCAATGAATACCCCCCGTATACAAGGTAATTTTGTGGTTTTGCTGCCCCCTCGGTAGAGATGAAATTTTGCGCTTATTTTTATCAAAACAATCACACCAAAATCAGAGATGTCCAATTTTTTAATTACTCGATTAACAACTAATCGATTATTTTTTGTTCGCTGTGCTACAAATTGTCCACCAATTAGAGTGCACCTCATGTTTGAAACGATCGGTGATGATCCTCTGGAGATGTTAATGCTTATATCGGCATGATATAACCGATTACACATATTTTACTTTTCGGTTCGTTAATCGATTAATCGATTATTCGAATGAAAATTGGCCATCACTAGATGAATGTGAATTGTCATTTCAAATATAAGGACCGTACATAAATAATGATACAATTTGAAAGGGACCGGGCCTAATCACAAATTACGTCCCCACGGTAACTGAAATAAACACTAGTGTTCACCGGTTGTTATAACGGTTGTCAAATAATTGCAACACAGAAACCACCATCAAGATAGCTCTATAACATGTTATAATTCTGTAGTCTGAACGTACTATAAGAAAAGTTCCATGAATTTTTGGGAAGTCGAGACAACTCTAAATTATTGAGAAGTTAAAAAAATTTCTGATGGAGTAAATATATCTTTAGGGAAGTCCTAACTAGCGGGAAAGTTTAAAAATCTTCAAGATAATATTCAGACAACTTCGTACTTTTCAGAAAATTTTTGAAAACTTCATCGAAGATCTAGAGTAGTTTTTAGGAGAACTTCAGGGTAGTTCTGGCGAGAACTTAGTTCTGAGGAGAACTTCAGAGTAGTTCTGAGGAGAATTTCAAAGTAATTCTGAGGACAGCTTCAGAGTAGTTCTGAGGAAAAGTTCAAAGTAATTCTTAGGAGAACTTCAGAGTAGTTCTGACGAGAATTTCAGAGTAGTTCTGAGGAGAACTTCAGAGAAGTTCTGAAGAGAATTTCAGGGAAGTTCCGAGGGCACTCGGAACATATATACCACACCAGCAGTGTTGGGAAATATCAAAAAATCAAATCTCACCAACGCCCGAGCCAACGCCCAAGATTACGCTTGATTTTCGTAGACAAAAATCAACAAGCAAACAACTGCGGTTGATTTTGCAGCTTGGAATATCAAGCTAACAAAACTCACCAACTGCAAATCTCAACAAACTGTGGTAAGATCGAGGGGGGCGACTCTATCTACGATGCAGAAAAGATTGTGTTTTGCTGTGGCTAGCTGCACGCACGCTGAGTAGATAGACGGAAGATTTATGTCGATTTTGAAGATTTCCTGCAAAAAGATGAAGCACGATGCAAGTAGATGCGAGAAATGAAAGATGATTTTTTGAAGATTGATTCGCTAGTGTGAGATTTTTTGAGCATCTAGAATTGAGATTTAGATGTGTCGCCCCCCTCGGGTAAGATTGAGTTTAATGATTTTTGCTTTACACCCGAATTCAACCAAAACTTCCATAACGGCTGGTAGCAGTCACTTCGTGTCTGCCATCTGCGAAGAGTAAAAAAAGATAGCAAACTATACTTTCTCTTTATAAGAAAACGATGTGCAATGGAATCATTTTTGTGTCGAGTCAACTCTCAGCTTGATTTTTGCACGTTGTCGCAATATCAAAGGAGCTTGTAAAATCAATATCAAGCATGATATTTTGTTCCAATATCACGCGTGATATTGCGAGAGCATGTGAGCGGAATAATATCAATTGAGTTCTGATTTTGCCAACACTGATGGCCAGTGTTGTCCTGAGTACTGAATGTGGTCACCAATGTTCTTATGTTTGATTTCTCATATAGTTTGGTGTGTCAGGTAGTAGGTTCAAGTTTCACTTCTCCGGGGGTATTCGGAACATATTTTGATCTGGTACTGGTCTGGTACAACGTGTGGTACTGAGTACTTAATGTGGCCACCAATGATCTCATTTGTGTGTCGCATGAGGGTGTAGGTTCACTTCCCCGAGGGTACCGGAACATGTCCGGATCTGGCTAACGTAGTCTTCAGTACTTAATATGGCCTCCAATGATCTTATTTTTGAATTAACAGTTAATTTGATGTGTCACATGTGTGTGTGTTGGTTCAAGAAGAATCTGACCAGTTCCCCGGGGGTACCCGAAATATGTCCGGATGCATGGTTCTGATTACATACTACGACCTGGGATGATTATTTGGTTCACGTCTTGAAGGTTCTGGTTAGCTAAAAATTACAAAAAAAAAAATCAACTGAAAACGTTCAGCACTTCTCAGGCTGCCGCTGAACCGTATCGCGTTTTTCCAAAATGTTGAAAAAAAAAACGCGTTTTAGTACAATGCCGCTTTTGCCTCGGCTTTTGCTGCAACGCGCTCATTGTGGGTTGTCAAACGGATTTCAGTGTATTGGAAAATTTGTGATTGCCGCTATGCCGCTATCATTGTGTTCAGCCCTTTAGTCTATGCTCAACCATAGAGGTAACTCTAAAGGTATTAGTACACGAGACAAATATGTCTTAATTTGACAGATACATTTAATGTATCTGTCAAATTAAGACAAATATTTGTCTCGTGTACTAATACCTTAAGACCAGAAGGTCCCGAAGAAACGAGCTCAACTTTTTGGCTCAGCTCTGGTACTATCTTCGGTCCCAAGCTCATCGATTCACCCCTCGAAACATAGGAAATTCCACTAAACCCCCATTTTATCTGTCAAATTTTCATTGCGTAGTGAGCCAATTTGTAATCGTTAGTTTCGTATTGATTGTTCACAGCAAAAAAAGTTGTTGAATATTACATCGAAACTGCTGCAACCAGGTCAATCCATCGGTTGTGTAATATCACATTGTACGATGTACATCGATTTTGCGAACAAAATTACATCCATTGATGTTATATTGTATCTGCTTTTTGCTATTACATCATTATTTCATACATCAGCTTGAATTACGTTGATCGATATTACATTTTTTTTTGCTGTGTTGGCTCAGCATAGTTACAGTGCACATTGGATTTCCTCACCGGTTAAATTTGAACGGAAATCACGAACCTGCCCTAACATTTTTTGAATTCGAATTAGTGAAAGTGAAAGTGATACAATAGTAGTAGAATTAAAAGAAAAAACAATGTAAAAGGTACACTGAATACTCGTCAGAAAGTTCCAAATTAAAACTTAATCCCAGTTGGAGCTTTACCGCCGTGAACGATTTCTCAACCAGCATGTCTCGATTTACATGCCAGTTCATAATGACACGAACCAACCAAATGAGTGCATTTAGTTCTACGCCGAATAACGCACACCATGGCGTCGCTAGCGTCGATCACTCATTTTCGCTAACTGTCTCGTCGTGTTTTTTTTCTGTCAAACGTACAAAAAAAAGTTAACAGCGCACTAGCCGAACAAGTTCCATACAATTTAGTTTTACGCGATCAAAATTTTCGAAAGAAGCCGCAAATTGGCATTTTAATCGGAAGTAAACTATCTGGTTAGCCAGTGCGTCCGTAGAATTAGCCAAGTAGACCAGTATTCATCCGCTGGAGAGCAGCGGAAAAGCCGACAAAAGGGAAAAAAAAAAACTTCAGGCAAGTTGCGGCGACGACGACAGCGACGGTGGTGCTCCATTTTTGTTTTGTTGATACTAATTCGACGGCGGCCGACTCCTAACCTAAGATCGATGGCTTCTGGAAGGATTATTGACCGGTTCCGATTGACTTTATGTTCTTCGTTTTCATTTTAGGGATCTTATACATTTCCATTCCGCGAAGAAAGTGGAACTGACCAGTGTTCAATTTGTACGATAGCGTTGAGGAGGAAAGAAGATGTCGCATACCATTCTGCTGGTGCAGCCGGGCCGGAATCCGGAAACTCGAACCTACAGCGACTACGAAAGCGTGAACGAGTGCATGGAGGGGGTGTGTAAAATCTACGAGGAACATCTGAAGAGGCGCAATCCGAACACACCGACCATCACGTACGACATCAGCCAGTTGTTCGATTTCGTCGATCAGGTGAGAGAGAATGTGTGGGATCAGGTGGGAGTGAATTGAGGAAGAGTGGAATGAGATAACGATGCTTGGACTTGGACTGGGGCGTGCTGGGAGCAAAAGACCCTGGGTGCCTTTATGTTTCAATTTTATAAGGCGACCGACTCATTTCTTTTAGGTAAGGGTCTTTCCCTGGACCAGCGTTTATCAATCTATGGCTCGCGGTCTATCCTCAGGTGAATCGCAGAAGTTCATACGACATGGACGCGTAAAAGTTACCTATGTGAATTTGAAATTATGTTGGGATAAACCAAATTTAGCTGCAATAATAGGTTTTAATTTATACTAGAGTTTCGGCGGCTAAAATTTCAATTTATTAAAAATTACTGAAAATGTTGACAGATGTTCAACCAAATATATAGTATAGTGGAAACATTGAACTTTTCTTATGCTAATTAAAAGCTCTTACCCGAATCATTTTGGTGTTTCAAAATCATTAAAGAATTTTAATGTCTTTCTGAATCAGCGGGCGTTAGTAATTGGGCGTTAGTGCTTCACTCCCGGCGTCTTCAATTGGAACGTAGGTAAGGGGCGCGAGTTAATAACATTCTCTACCTCCAGCAAGCTGTTCCGCAGGACTTCATCGGTGGGAGATCTTGGAAGTTGCATATTGTTCAGAATTTTCTTCACTGACCGCACCAGTCTCTCCCAGCTTCCACCCATGTGCGGACTGCTCGGAGGCAAGAAGGTCCACTTGGTATCTGGTTTCAAGAATTCCTATATAAGCTTATTTTGATCGAGGGACCGGAACGCTTCGGTTAGCGGGAGCTTGGCACCGACGAAATTCGTTCTCCTGTCGCTGAAGAATTCCAAAGGAGAACCTCTTCTGGCCACGAAGTTCCGTATTGCCATAATGCAGGAGCTAGTGTTGAGAGAATGTGCAATTTCCGTCTACCAACGACGACTTGCATTGGTCCGAAGTAGTCGAGGTTCGCGAGAAAATGGCCTTACAAGGTTTATTTACAAAATGGAGTTAAGGCCATTTCAATTGTTGGTCTTGAATTGTACAACGAGCGTCGTATGAATCGATGAATTGACAGGCGGCAGTTTTGCCTAGCATGCGAAGTACTCCGTAGTCATCAAGGAACGGCGAAAGTTTGTAGAGTGAACTACTTTTAGGAATAGGAATCGCCTTGTTCTCGCTTGCCTCCTTGTGACAGATCAGCAATAATACTTCCTCACCGAACGTTTCTAGCTGGGCTTGTCGGTAAATGGAACATTCCGCTTCAAATAGCTCCGACTGATTGAGGATTCCGGTAGATGGTGGTAGTCTAGCGCTGTAGTCTAGCTCGAAGGTTTTTCAAGAATCGGAGAACGTACGCGGAAACCTATAGAAGTTTACGCCAGTTGGAGTATTTAGCGAAGTTAAGAACGGGTTCGTCGGCTACGTGTACGGTTGACCGAAACGTTCATCTCGGTGGTGGTTTCTCCATGGTTTGTCGGCTGAACAGGCCAAGCACTCCGCTGTCCCCACAGAAATGCTGGTCCCTTGAACCAACGGCTTGATGGTGATAGGTCGAGAGTCCGCTGCCACTTAGTGCCATCATTGGCCACGTTCTGCTTTGTTGGCACCCAGAGCCACTCTGACTGTTCAGTGATTTCCAAAATTTTGCCAAATCTGGTACCGGTACCTGGTTGCTGTACCTCCTGTGATCGGCAAAGCACGTCCCTTGAGTCGGACCAGAAGAACCGTTTTCGGATTCCAATGCGATGGGTTTCTCCTATAGACTTCGCCAACCGGGTTCCTCACCGCTGCTTGTAGCCATTCTCGCTCGCGTCTACGAAGACGTGCAGTTGAATTTCGTTGAACTCACTGGACGAAGTGGTCATCGGGCGATAGCACCGAGGAACGGAAACTGTATTCACCTTGTTCAATACGCTGAGCCATGTTCTCCACTTTTCCAGCTGCTGGTCAGGTATCGGCTCGTCCCAACCAATGTTAGAGCGCCAGATCTCTTGCAGCAAAACCTTCAGGTACATCAATACGTTGGCAAGAAGTCCTAGCGGATCGTAGACTGACTTGAGAATTCGCAAAACTTCCCGCTTCGTGGGAACTTGCTCTCCGGATAACAGCTCCTGTCGCTGATCATATTCCACCACATCCCTAGAACTTTCTCGGTCGCCAGCTCTCCGGTCTTGTTTAGATCCTTTTCAGGAGCTCTCTGCTAGCCCATGGATTCTATTACTTTCTTAGAGTTTGACAGCCATCCTCGGATTTCGAACCCGCCTTGTGAGTGCAGTTTCGAACCCCTTCGGATACGGATGTGTCTGAAGTTTGCTCTCTGTTTTGTGCGTGCGTTCGCTTTCATAGTTTTCGGCTGCATATGCTACATTAACAATATCCTTCCTTTCCCCGTAACGGAGAAGACGGGCTTGGCCAGCAATGGCAATTGTCATGCTTTTCCTGTTCTGAACTTTGATTGGAGAACTATTCACTCCCAAATAGTTTTCCTTAAGCAATCAGAATGTTGCCAGTATGCAATCTACGAATTACTCCGTTACACACGCAACGCAACGCATTCTCGGATTTCGCACCCACCTTCTGCATGTATGTTACGCACATTTTGCGCGAGCTTTACCGCCTCTGCTTCAGATTCGACACTGCTGAGCACTGCTGACACTGCTGTCCACATACGTTCCTTTGCATATCGTCTCCACCGCTTCTGGAAATAGACTCCTGAATCGTTCTGCATTTAGCTTCATTATTCGATGCAATCGGTGTAAATATTTACATTATTTGACAAATCTCAGGTAATCATGACAGAAGTAGGCTCTTTTCTCTATTCAAATTGTTTTCAATAATCAAACGTCATGATTACCTGGGTTTTGTCGTATAAGGTAAATATTTCCATTGCTTCCACCAAAGAATAACGTACTGTGCACTGCTAGGTGAACAGCTGGTCCCGAACGTCATCACCTCCATCACGTACGTCGAAGGACCTTCTCCGAGAACGTCATCATCCCACAGGAATCGCTGGCAATGCTGCACGGCGAATGAGAACGACTCAAATTTGAGTTTAGTTCACTCATAATCGCCAAAAGTGCAGGAACTCAGCGATGAGTAAAATTTGTCTCATGGTTTCCTGTGGAAATTGAGGAAAGTGACGAAAATTTTATTCAGTCTCGGAGTAGTACCAATAGACTGAGTGAATCCAATCTTTACTTTTCTCAAATACGGGATTTGTTCCCTGGAAAAACCTGGGAAAACATGAGGCAAATTTACTCATCGCTGAGTTCCTGCACTTTTGGCGATTATGAGTGAACTAAACTCAAATTTGAGTCGTTCTCATTCGCCGTGTGGTCTTTGGGTTTCATCCGCACTTGATGAAACATTTCACGAACATCCCCTGACACAGGCGTACGATATTCACGAAACCGTCGAAGGACATGTGGAAGGGGCGTGACTTGGTCAGGATCTTTTAGCAGAAATGAATTCAAGAAACACATTGTTGAGATATTGTTAAAAATATAACACAGCTTCTTGACCCCAAACTTGGCCTACTCTGCACAACTCCCTGCCTCAGGATAGGAAGCACAGTCTCGTGGTCCCGATCCTCAAGCAAGGAAAGCCAGGCAGACAAGCTAGTGATTTCAGGCCGATCTCCCTCACATGCTGTGCCTCCAAAATCGTGGAAAGGATGGTAAATACACGACTGATGAACTTTCTAGAATCCAGGGACCTACTTGACCACCGTCAACACGCTTTTCGTCCAGGACACGGTACAAACACGTACTTCGCCACACTTGCCCAAGCCCTTGATGACGCTACCTCGAGCGGACACCACGTCGAACTGGCAGCTTTAGACATAGCAAAAGCATATAATAGAGCTTGGATGCCAGATGTCATCCGACAAATGGCTGATTGGGGCCTTGGCGGGCACCTGATGCATTTCGTGAAGAATTTCTTGGCAAACCACCGTTCCGCAACATTCCGAGAGGAGACAGGGTTCGGTTATCGCGGTCACCCTTTTCTTAATTTGTATGAATGGAGTTTTCGTTAACCTTCCTAAGGAAATTTACATCCTTACATCTTTACATACACATTATCCTCCTGATCACTCACAAAACCATAAAGGCCCTACGTAGAAAGATGGGCGCTGCCACAAGGGCAGTCTCCCCGTGGACATCACTTACTGGCTTCCAACTCTCAGTCAAAAAATGCACACTAGTGCACATCTGCTCTCACCATCATGCCGTCCTTAACACTCCCATCTGTATCAATGGTACAGCTATTTCCATCAGGAGGTCAGCCCGTATCCTCGGAGTTCGAATTGACCGATATTTGACCTTTTCTGCTCACTTCGACGAAGTCAAGAACGCCTGCAAGACACGTCTTAATCTGCTACGATCCATCGCAGGTCGACACCCAGACAGTAACCGGCCCATTCGTCTTCGAGTTGCTAGAACAATTTTAGAATCACGTCTCCTTTATGAAATCGAAGTTACCTGTCTCGCTCGCGAACAACTTATTACGAAACTAGCCTCTACATACCACCAAGCAATCCATATCTCATCCGGCCTACTACCATCCACGCCTGCAATTGCAGCTTGCGTGGAAAGTAGAGTACTACCATTCAACCTTCTAGTTACTCAGACCATCTGTAACCGATCAATTAGCTTCGCGGAGAAGGCAGGTGGCTCAGATGAAGGAGTTTTCCTCCTTACCGAGGCCAAACAACTCCTTTCAGCCACCGCCAGTCTAGCTTACATTGGTGTGGAACCAGAGATTGGAACCTGCCCGGGCCAATTATCGACTTGGCGATAAAGAAGAAGTTCAAGGCAGGATCTAACTCTACGGCACTTGTGAGATCCGTCGCGGAACTCCAGAGAACCAGATACTGCAACCACACTATCCGTTACTCCGATGGATCGGTTTCCCGTGAATGGGTTGGCATCGGCATCACGGGCCCCCAAATGTCCGTACTTCATCGACTTCCAGACCAGTACACTATATTGTCGGCAGAAGCGGTCTCTGTTTTTATTGCTGCTACCACTCCCTCAAACAAGCCGTTTGCCGTATTTACGGACTCCGCAAGTGTAGTTTTAGCCCTAAAACTCAGACTCTATTAAGCAGTCATGGATCCAAGCCATTCAGCGATATGCCCCCAGAAACACTACATTTGTATGGATTCCGGGCCACTGCGGCATTCGTGGTAATACGGAGGCGGATCATCTAGCGGCTTCTGGAAGACGAGCCCAACTGTTCACCAAGGAGGTTCCATCAGGGGACCTGAAAAAATTGATGGCGTATACCTTACGCTGAAACTGGCAACACGTATTCGCAGAGCGGCAACCACGCAGTGTGACAACCGTCGAGAATAAAGTCGAAAGTGAAACGAGAGCGTTTTGTAACAGGAACAGGAAATACATTTTTATTAGTTGATTGACTGCGTAACAGCACAGACAAACAGACGTAACTCTTCATTGTGTATCTTCGTTCATGCATTTAACGGTTGATTTGAATATTATCAGTTCCGCGAACTACTCGCCGCAGCGCTGGCATCGGATCACTTTGACGTTTCTATATATTCTATAGAACTTTTATGCAATATTGTTTACGAGTTAGTGAGCAAGTTTGTTTTCCGCGAGAAGCCAGAGAGATGTCGTTGCTGAGGTTATATGTTTTGAGATACTATGTTTTCAAGAACAAGTTTTTCAAAGAGTTACGTCTGTTTGTCTGTGGTAACAGTACACATCGTGTGTTTTTTATTTCAAGAGGTTATGGACTCAGCAAAGTAAAAGTGCGAACATTTGTGTGCTAATGTGTGGTTAAAATGGAGCGCCTAGGAATTCCGAAGATAAACAACCAGAACTATGGCAGCTGGAAATTCACTGTCGAGCTACTGCTGGTAAGGAAAGACCTGTGGAAATATGTGAACCCAGGAGATCCACCAGCAGCGATTGTTGCGACGAGTGAACGTGCCGGGAATGCTGCGGAAGTTGCTGCTTGGAAAGCGGGAGACCAAAAGGCAAGAGCGACGATCGGATTGTTGGTGGAAGAGACCCAACATGCACTCATCCGGAACACAACGTCAGCGAAAAGTGCGTGGGAGAATTTGCAAAAGTAGGAAGATTGGAAACACCTAGTGTTGTGGTGGTGGCTGACGGCCGCAAGTGTCCGGTGGAAGGCGAAGGAACGTGCCGGATCTCTTGCCTCGTTGAGGGCCAAGGTACCAAGGTACAGGTACTTTACGTTCCAGAGATGAAGGCCAATTTGATATCCGTTGGTTGCTTGATCAGGAAGGGAGCTGAGGTGAGCTTTTCTGCTTCTGGTTGTACTATCTCTCGCGAAGGGCGAACAGCAGCGGAAGTGGATAATGAAGGCTGTGCTTGTCGGTGGCTTGTATTTACTGAGACTGGTGAGCAAGCCAACATTGGCGGTAGCGAAGAGCCACAACCCGTTGTGCATCCATGAATGGCACCGAAGATTGGGACACCGTGACCCAGAGGCCATACTGGAAATGGAGAGAAGTGGATTAGCGAACGGTATCCGTATCCAACCTTGTGGTATCCGTGCGGTGTGTGAGTGCTGCTTGAAGGGGAAGATGGCGAGGCTTCCGTTTCCCAAACAGGCAGAGCAAAAGTCGACCGCAGTGCTTGATATCATCCACAGCGACGTGTGTGGGCCTATGAATACTCCAACGCCGGGAGGGTGCCGTTATTTCGTATCATTTATAGATGATTTCAGTCGCTACAGCTGGATTTTTTGCCTTCGCAAAAAGTCTGAGACGGAAGATTGCTTCAAACGCTTCGTGTGGATGGCCAAAACGCAGTTCGGAAGGCCACCGAAGGTGCTTCGCTCGGATCAAGGAGGGGAGTATAAGGCTAATTCGTTGCAAGCGTTCTGTGCACAAGAGGGAATATTCCAGCAGTTCACTACGGCGTATACACCACAGTAGAACGGTGTATCGGAGCGCAAAAATCGGGCGCTTGTGGAGATGGACAGATGCATGCTGCTCGATGCCAACATGGGCAAGAAATATTGGGCGGAAGCTGTTAATACTGCCAACTATTTGCAGAACATACTTCCGACAAGGGTCAGAGATACAACTCCTTTCGAGACCGTTTTCAAGAAGAAGCCAGATTTGGAGAATCTTCACGTGTTCGGTTCGCAGGCGTGTGTTCTAGTTCCTTCGGAAAAACGCACCAAGCTGGAACCAAAAACCGTACGGATGACATTCATCGGGTACTCTTCGCAGCATAAGGGGTACCGAATGATTGATTTGAAAACGGACAAGGTCGTCATAAGCAGGGATGTAAGATTTCTGAAGCAGGAGCAGTTGGAGATTTTCCGTCCGACAAACCAGGCTTCGGAGGAATCAGATAGTGTCGTTGAGTTCCCACTAACGGTGCAGAATGAAGTTGGCCCTGAAATTGATGATGAAAATGGAAGTGTATTGAGTGAATATGAAGATGCAGATGGAGAAGATTTCGAAGGATTTGAAGCAAGTTCATTTTACCGTGGAGACGAGGAACAGGAGGAGCTGCCGGACGGCGAAATGCGTCGGTCGCGGCGTAGTAACTTTGGAGTTCCGTCACAGCGTTATCAGGTTAACGGTCCCGTGAAGGAGTTGTCTGGCGAACCACGTTCTTATCAGGAGGCTGTCAGTGGATCTGAAAAGATGCAGTGGATTCAAGCAATATTGGATGAACTGGAATCGCTTCGGAAAAATCAAACCTGGGAGGAAACCGATGCACCACCTGGAAGGAAAATCGTAGGATGCCGCTGGGTGTTCAAACGTAAGTATGACGAGGACGGGAACGTGATTCGTTATAAAGCACGTCTCGTTGCCCAGGGATTCACCCAAGTCTACGGTACGGATTTCGATGAAATATTTGCTCCCGTTGCGAAGCAGGTAACCTTTCGGACACTACTTACTATCGCAGCTAGGAGAGGTATGATAGTGAAACATATAGATGTCAAGACCGCGTATCTCAACGGTGAGTGCCTCCTGGAGTGAAATCTACGATGAGTAGTACAGTTTGCTTGTTGAAGAAGAGCATATACGGCCTTCGACAATCGGCAAGGATGTGGAACCAGAAAATCGATAGTGTTCTACGACAAATGGGATTCAAGCCGTCTGATGCAGACCCCTGTTTGTATGTGCGTCATCGAGGTCAGAAAGCGACATTCATATTGCTGTATGTCGATGACATGTTGGTCGCAAGTTCAAGTCAGCAGGAGTACGATGAGATTTTCAGGCGCTTGGGAGCCGAATTCGACCTAACCCAACTTGGAGATGTTCAACAGTTCGTTGGAATACAGGTAGAGAAGAAGAACGATCAGTATTGCCTCAGTCAGAAGGCGTACATTCGGAAATTGGCCCGTTCCGGAAATTTTGTGAGCTCTGCCGCACCAACTGTTCAGTGGAACACATAATCTGCCACTGTACTCAATACGAAGGCTCACGAGTGCTGTACGGCATACCGGGCAGCATTAAGGATGCACTGAGTAACGACCCGACTAGAATCACAGCATTAATGGGCTTCCTCCGCGAGGCCGGCTTCTTCGACTAAATATGAAACCTGCAAAAAACCCGACCACCGCAATACAAATGGACTTTCTCTTATCACCCAACATCTCAAACCAAAGCAAGATCCTCAGCAACTTAACAACCAAAACTCCGAAGAAAGACAGCACATTGACAGCCTCAGTATTTAACTAGAGGAGGCCCCTTATAGACCTCCTAACATGATAAAAAAGGAAAAAAAAAACTTTGTAACTAGATGAGGTCCCTTCTGGACCCCACACTATCTTTTCAGAGACGAACCAGCCAACGGCTGAAAGTCTCTATAATAAAGAAATCAATCAATCAAACTCGGCCTACGGATTCTAAATTCGGCCTAACGGATTAAAACGTCATTGAATCGGATGAAGATAAAAATGGTTTTTTGAGAAAAATGGGTGTAAACATTCATATCATGGACTTCGGTTGGTAGCTTTTAGACTAAAGTATCGTACCAAACGCATAATTGACTTGTTAACTCTGAAACAATGGATTTATTTGATGTTTTCTGCTCGATAGGCCCAAAATGGGCGATTAGGCCGAAGTAGTGCTCTACCCTATTTCATTAATTTTTCACCAAATTTTTACAACTGGAGCCCGTTGGGTATTGAATAAGAGTTCTATCGGCACTTTAGTGTACCCTACACGATTGCGTATATTGACAATATATTCTACATTAACGTCAATACATCGATATTGACAATATTTCAATTTGGTGATCATCAATCAAGGTAAACTTTTAGTATACAAAATCTGAAAAATAATTTGAGCCATTTATTTACGAAGTAAGTTTAATTCAATACCTTTCAAATGGCGCAAGGAAAACAAGTTTGGAGGTGACCCCAAACTTATGATCGGAAGTGTAGATTTTCTTAAGTTTCAAGGCCACATCCCAGAATGTGAGTGGATCATCGTGATCACTCTCCATGCTGAATCGTGAGTCCCCCCTTTTCCCATATCATTGCATGCAAAATAATAACCCAATGCAGGTCAATTGAATATGCCTACATGAATTAGTTGCCATGATAATGACAGTATAATATGCTAATTGAATAAAATGAATATTTACCTGTTAATAATGATCGAGATTGGTGAAAAGTAAAGGAAGTTGTTAGTTGATTTTAACATCACAGAGTTTGACAATAGCGCGATGGTATATTATTATGATACTAACTAGACGAATCCTGGGAAAGCATCATCCTCGTCGTTAGAGAAAGCTCTGAAATCTGGGATGTTCTAGGCTGAGGATAGGCATTAACATTTACTTGACTTTTAACTCCTAGAGTTATTTCGTCAAGGGTGTCTCCATGAGGGCCCTAGTTAACTTGAATCACTGAGCGTATCTTCCGAGTCTTCGTATTCCGATTCCACCATTTCAATGAACAATCTTGTCGTGGTTGTTTTAAACTCGCTTCAGCTATTAGCCACCTCTTGCCAATAATCCGATCTAAAGAAAAGAAATCGCCACTCGATCAAGCCAAATTCAAAGGTAGCACCTGTGTGATGCCGCATTCCAAAAGTTTTGAACCAAATAAATAAATAATTTTTGCAGCCATTAGACTCAATTATGTAGAAAAACAATTCATAGTTAAAATCATAATTGAGGGGGTTAGAAGGAAAGGGGTGTAAGTGACTTTGAAACACATTCCTGGATTCGTGTGCCATTCTGGATGCTAGATGAGAACCTCACCTTTCAAACTATGTGGCAGAAATAGCGAACATCTGTTTATAAAGCTGTGGCTATCAAAAAAGAAAGTCAATGAAGGGAATCGCTCAAAGTCACTTACACCCCATTCCTTCTAACCCCCTCAATTCTAAACTACACAATTAATTAAATTCCAACAAATTTTTGGTCCGCTGCATCACAACTGGCATCACTAGTGTGCATCTTTCAAAATGCAAAGATACAGACAAGCCCTGGGACCTGGTTGCAGATAAGCAATCCTCAAGGTTATGCCAATGGCCGGGGAACTTCTGATCGGGAGTGTAGATATGATCGAAAGTGTGCAATCCTTCTAATTTGTTTCCGTATTTTCTCCCATTCATTCGTTCCAGCTAGCGGATCTGAGCTGCCTCGTGTATCAAAAGTCAACCAACACGTACGCCCCGTACAACAAGGAGTGGATCAAGGAGAAGATTTACGTGCTGCTGAGGCAAGCCGCAGGGACCACCGACTAAGAGTACCGAAGCCCCCGCCCCCTTCACCCTCGGCATACTTCGAGGGAAATTTTCTAATATTTTACTACCTTGTACTTTCTCGTTCTCCCTTCGAAGTCCAGTCTTTGCGCCATCTACCGGTGCAAACGGAAGCTCTAATCCTTACCTACCATACAGTAGTATATCACTTGATTTACGAGTCAAAACCTAATGTAATCAACACGATCGAGTTTTAATAAATGCCTCATAAAACTTGACTTGCAAATAACTGAAGAAAGACGGACAAACGGACAGAACAAACTCATTCTCAATATTTAGACCCAACAAACAAACGAAGTGACAAACAAGAGAAAACGGAGGAACAAGAAGAAGAAGATGAAATTCTGTGTATTTAATTTACTTCATATTTTAATTTAATTTTTTTTTTTGCAATTACTTGTGAAGCGTATGAGCAGTAATTAAAGGTAATGATAAAGCAAATAAAAACTAAAAATGTCGTATAGAGAGATTGAAAACTGTATTATTGAATCATCCGAAATAAAACGTCATTGCTGTTGACCTTCAAATCTATGAGGCAGAAAAAGAGAGAGAGAGAGAGAGAGAGAGGCAGGGGTTTAAATTGCGCTAATTATCGTAATTATCCCTCGCTGAAAAACGACGTGCAATGTCATCACGTAAGGAACATTTTTTTCGATATCACTTGCCTACTGTCTTCAAGTAGAATGGTGTGTTTCAATTTATTACCTTTTAGTAAATAATATAAGCTTACATGTTTTTTTTTATATCGGTATTCACGGAAAGAACGCATTCTTTCCACTTTTTTTTCTGATTCAGACGTGAAACATAAAATTAAACCAATCAACCTTCGCTCTGTTACCTCATTTATGTAACCGATGCCTCGCTGGTGCGGTTTCCACTTCATACTCAATCTCCAGGTGAGGTTTGCGCAGTATCTTCGGTTTCTTCTTGGTGCTGACGGCCTTGGACGCTTTGGCCCCGTCGGCGGTCGTCGCCGCTTTCGTTTTCTTCGGTAAACGGGGCGTGACCTTGGGTGCGATGTCCTGGGGGGAGATAATAAGAGGAAAAACGGAACATAAGTCTATGACGCAAAGCAATCCATAGCGGTTGTATTTGTGCTTGGGAATGTATGTGGTGCTATTGCACAAAGCATGAGAACTGACAGCACGACTTTGTTGAATAGTTTTCAATTGGAATTGACTAACCAAAATAGAGCAAATATTTTGTTACAATCAACGGTTTTCGATTTAAGATTTTTTGATAAATAGGGGTAAGTGCACCAGCTTGGACTTCCGGCCGTTCGGAACAAATTGTTTGGTGGTAGGATCAATATCATAATGATATTTAACCTACTACCAGTTGATTTGTTTCTTGCAGCTAGAGATCCAGGGCCAAACTGCGGGACGCTCACTATGCTCCTCCTTCCCCACATATAAGAACACATACATCCTTCTGAAAGATTAGACTGGAGTCGAAAAACGATCTCTTGATCTAGAGCAAATAAAACCTCACATATTGAAGACGTGGTTAATGTTCGACGGAGACTCGTGTGTGATTTTATGGAGTATTTTCAAAAGATCCCCAATGCGCAATACCTACTAAGTAATCGTGATTGAGGTAGGAATGGATGCATTTATGCCCTGCACTGCCGGTGGACGCATAATTGCAGGCTTGTTACAGCTGGCACGGAAACCTTATTTCTGATCAATCTCATTACCACCTCAAAATTTCAAGAGCACAAAATATCAGCTCTCACAAAACATACAACAATGAAACTGGAACTTCACGGTTGCTGCAGTGCAGTACACAAGGAGTTCCAATTTATTAATTGATGTCACAACAGTGTCTAAGATTTGTGCTTTAGAAATCTTGAAGTAATATGGAATATCAGCTAGAGAGGGTCTAGATCTAGATCCTCTCTAATATCTACCATTCAAAATTTGCTGTTCAGCAAGTTTCTGATCGATACTGTGAAAATGAAGGATAGAGATCGAAGTGTGCCCTGCTTCTAAACGGACGCGAAAAATTCTCTGCTGTCAAATTACTCGTCTATTTTTTTCATCGTCGTGGTTTTCCGATTTTTAACTGGAGACGATTTTCCACATTTTTGAAGAAAGGTTTGGAAGTACAGGTTTTTTGTGGTCGAACAAAGGGTATTTGCAAGTGTAGTTATGATCGGTATTCCGCTCATTGGATATGTTATTCAGTTTTCCGTTGTGAATCAAAAACAAATCCGAAGTTTAGTATATTCTTCTGTGAGAAAAGTCACCTGTTCAAAGAAGTATTTGCCACGATCGTTTAGTTACCGATTTTGTATTGTTTCAATATCAGTAGCTTGCAACCGGCTGGATGGAATTACTGGAAACATTTAGTTCATATGGTGAGTCCTTTTTATTATTATTAACATTATTGTAGGGGTAAGAGGGACATAGTGAGCATCCCGTGCACCAGCTTGGACTTCCGGCCGTTCGGAACAAATTGATTGGTGGTAGGATCAATATCATAATGATATTGAACTTACTACCAGTTGATTTGTTCAGAACGGCCGGAAGTCCAAGCTGGTGCACGGGATGCTCACTATGCCCCACCTGTTCACTATGCCCCTCCTCCTCCTTTATTTACCATTTATTACATGATATATTATTATCAGAGCCGTACTCAGAACTTTGATTGAAGTGACGAACTCTAATGTTTGCCCTTTTTAGCATAGTTGCACCATCCGTTAAAACAGCAAACTGAGAAAAACGCTTTTGCAGATTTTTTTTCCATGGGCTCTTATGAATGGATGGACATAGTTTTGGATTTTTTTGCGATATTTTGTGAACAAATTTAGGAAACTTTTTGTGTACATTGTAAAGTGATGGTACTTGAAAATCGATTCCAATGTATAACTCATTTATGCCAAAAATGCTACTGGGACTGTTATGCCGCACAGGGTAGTGAAGCTGACCTTCGAAAGCACTTTTAGTTGTAATAGGGTAGCGAACTACTTCGGCCTAAGCGCCCATTTTGGGCCTATCAAGCAGATTTAGGCGTTAACAGGTACTTTATGCTTTTGATACGATACTTTAGTTTAAATGCTACCGAACGAAGTCAATAAGAACACGTGATATGAATGTTTGCACCCAATACAGTCATACCTCGATATAAAGCAACCTCGATATAACGTAACTTTTTTTTTAAGTCTAAATTGAAAAATATCAACTCACAATTGATTATTAACGTTACAAATGCATTTTAAATTATTTTATACATAGTATTATTAAATTTTTCATATAACGCTGGGTTGAATAAACATTTTTTTTTTGCTTTACTATAGAGACTTTCAGCCTGTAACTGGTTCGTCTCGTTGAAGGATTGGGGCTCCTGAGGGGGCCCCGGAGAGAGGAAATAAATAAATTACATAGTGTTTGTTACAGAGTTTAAGTATTTTAGAGTTCTGTGTCGATTGTTTTAACAGTAAGGAAGGTAAACGAAGTTGTGGGTAATTTCCGAGAGAGAGAGAGAGTCAATGTCCGTAGCCTGCGGGGTTGTCATCATTGTTCTTCCGTTTGACATGTCATTTAGAAAGCTGGTGTTGTCCAAGTGCCGTCGTTCGTCCGTTGTGTTATTGTTCGTTGCGGGGTTCTACGTATATTGATAATAGCCTGTGTCTTTAAGGAAGTCGAGAAGTGATCTTTCCCTGTCTGGGTCATTGGATAATGCGTCTCTGATGCTGAGACCGATACCGTATTGGTCTCGAAGGTTTTGATGTGCAGGGCAATTTATTATGAGATGCTCAATTGAAATTTTGGTTGAGCACCTCATACATTGTTTGTGGAATCCGTCACGGGATCCGAGATCGTGTGAGAATCTGGTGTAGCCGCAGCGTAATCTGGACAGTACTCTCTGGTCCTTCCAGTTTTTGGTGTCGGACCAGCATTACGTATCTCCTTTTATTTTGCGTAAGAAAGGGTCTCGGGTATGCCTATTTCTTGTCCCATGCCGAAGCGATGATCGTTTTGATCCAGATTTTTAAATCCGCTGTAGGGACTTCCGGTTCCACTGGGGTTTTCGGTCTGCCGATCGCTGCCAGCTTGTCCGTAGCCTCGTTTCCACTGATATTGCAGTGGTTGGGAACCCAGGCATATACAGTGTTACTGTTCGAAGCCATTCTGATTGATTGCACCAACGGGTGTCGGTTCTTCGGACTCTCGGATGGCCTTCTAGGAAAAACTGGACTCCGTAACGGCTGAGAAGATGGCAGCTGCCTCAGCCGAGAAGATCGATGTAGGCTTAGGAAGGCCTCTGCTGGTATCTAGGTTGGGGCCCAATACGCCATATCCGACTTTTTGAATAAACATCATTTTTATCATAGAGAGAGAAGCCAGCTCAATGACGGATGGTTTGTTTTCTTTGTCTTCTTTTTTTCTCCCCTACCCAATCGTGTTGTTGGTTTGCGAAGGAAAGACCGGGCCCGCACGAAAAAGTTGTTTTCAAAAGGATGATAGCCCCATTTCTACACGAAACGAAAATCAATTATTTTATTCATGTGTTTCACTTATACATTTTTGCCAAAACATCAGCCTTATACATTCCATAAGACAAACCACATTGGTCCTATAAGAATGCATAAAAGGTATGTGTGACCGCTTATACATTTCATTTGACACATGAGCTTCATTAACATTTTGCAAGGCGTCTGCTTATTAGTTGACTTATACATGTTATGAATAATCAGCAATAGAAATTTGCCAAAAATTATAAGGAGATTTCTATCCGTGTAATGTTCGGCCTAGTTTGCAGTGACAGTTCATGACTGGATCTCGATGACGTTTGCATGATCGATAGCAAAGCTGTCTCCTCTCTCTCTCAGATTATTATTATTTCAGGCATGGGAGGCATGTAACGAAAAGTTTATAAATGGAGAAATAAACCAATACCCATACTGGGAAATATTTCATTCGACGGAGAAAACATCCAGCAATTTTGACGTAGGACTACGTCTGTGATCTCTATATGGGGGTACACTTTGTGAAAACCCAAAATGGAACATGTAACAAAATTATGAAAGATTTTGAACAGTTATAACTCTGTCCATATAGGATGGATTTTAATTCTAAACAAGCCAATCGATTGGAAAGTCATCTACAAATCTGTTAAAATGAACACTTTATCAATTGTCAATAGGTCACTATGTGCAACTGTTGCTATCACAATTTAAATTATCACCGATTGCCTGCGAAAAGCGCTTTTCCTAACACAGATTTAAAAATTGATTTCACTCCGGTCTTGCCAAACGGTGTTTATTCAATCACTGCGTATGGTGAGTGGTGGTGTTCGGTCGTCATTAGCAGCAGCAGCAGCAGTGCTTTCGGCGTTTGGCGTTCTCCAGTAGATAATGAAAGCCTGCCGACATGCAGCTAGCTGCATGCTCTCGATTCAGCCTTCGATTCTACGAAGAAAGAGGACGAAGCCGCACCGCTACTGATCGGATTCAGTTGCGCGTCGTGCGCCACAGTGGGCCATCTATTCCAAGTGCATCGCCCTCGTTCCAAACAACATACAGCTCGACAGCTTTATCTGTATTGAACACACTAATAGCATAGAGGTAACTCTAAGACTAGAAGGTCCCGAAGAAACGTGCTCAACTTTTTGGCTCAGCTCTGGTACTCTCTTCGGTCCCAAGCTAATCGATTCACCCCTCGAAACAGAGGAAAAACCAATAACCCCTCATTTTATCTGTCAAACTTTCATAGTGAATCAAAACAAACATTGCGTAGTACTAGAATTTCGACTAGAATGGGGTACGTTAATCGTTTGCTTGGGACCAATAGGCTAGTCAAGTAGTGAGCCAATTTAAAATCGTTAGTTTCGTATTGATTGTTGCTAATAGTAGCTCAGCATTACTCAACCATTACGACAAAACTTTCCTTTTCAGGACCACCATAAATTTGTTAAATAGTTTTTTTCTGGACATTTCTCAAGGTCATTAATCGGATATCAGTTCCCATAAGTTTCAATCTAACATACCATGTATTTTTAGACAACCCACAATTACAAAAACCAAAGTTGGTCGTGGCATGAAAGTGGTTTGATTTTGATCCAGAGATGATGGATTTTAATTCGTAAACGCCAATCGATTGGAAATTTTTCAACAAATGAGAATAAGAGTATCAATTTACAAAAGGTCACTATTGAAAATTGCACGAATGTGCAACTGTTGCGATGGCGATTAAAATTATCACCGATTGCCTGCAAAAAGCGCATTCCTTAACACAGATTTAAAAATCGAATTTCCTTCTGTCTCGCCGAACGGTGTTTACTCAATCACCGTGCGTGGTGAATGGTGGTGTCCGATCGTCATTAGCAGCAGCAGTGCTTTCGGCGCGTGGCGTTTTCCAGTACATAATGAAAGGCTGCCCGCAAGCAGCTAGCTATCAAGACTGGCCCACAAGAGCCCTGGATTCACCGAAGAAAGATGAAGAAGCCGCACCGCTACTGATCGGATTCAGTTGCGCGTCGTGAGCCGCTGTGGGCCATTTATGCCAAGTGCGTCAACCTCGTTCCAAACAACATACAGCTCGTCAGCTTCATCAGTGTTGAACACCCTAATAGTAGCTCAGCATTACTCAATCATCACGACAAAACGGTCCTTTTCTGGACCACCATAAATTTGTTAAAAATCTCCTTCTGCAGTTAACATATAAAATTTTTCATACAAGACCACAGAATTTTGTGGCAATAACGACATGGTGATCGGGGGCTCGCTCTTCCCCCATCGGCCAATACACAAAGTAACGTGGGTTTCCCGTGATGGACATACCGAAAATCAGATCGACCACATCTGTATCAACCGAAAATGGAGACGGAGCCTTCTTGATGTCCGGAATAAACGCAGCGCCGACATCACGTCTGACCATCACCTTCTAATCGGCGAAATCTGCCTGAGCATGGCGCGGATCCAGCGACGGGAGGAGAGACTCGGGCGGCGGTTCAACACACGCCAACTTGAAGATCGAGCGGTAAAAAGGTCTTTTGTTGAAGAACTTGAGACTCGAGCTGCGGACGTTCCAGAAGGTGGCAGCGTAGAAGAACAATGGACGGCCATCAAGAATGCCTTTATAGAAACAAGCGAGAACAACTTGGGTGAGCTACGCACCTAGAGGAAAGAGTGGATCACAGATGAAACCTGGCGGAAGATTGAGGAGCGTAGAGAAGCAAAAGCCACGATAGTGCGGGCGAGAACCAGAGGAGCCAAGAACGAAGCCCGTCAACGGTACTCGGCTCTAGAGAAGGAAGTCAAGCCCTCTTGCAGACGGGACAAGCGAGCGTGGGTGAACTCCCTGGCAGACGAAGGGGAGAAAGCCGCAAACACTGGCGATATACGCCTCCTCTACGATATCTCACGACGCCTGAGTGAGGCAAGGATGAACCCGAGAATGCCAGTGAAGGACACGACTGGAAAATTGCTTACCGACCCCACTGACCAGCTGAAACGCTGGTTTGAGCACTTCGAACAACTTCTTCAATTTTCGACGGCCAACCAGCCATCAACATCTCGCCATGATCCGCCTAGGGTGCGGCGCATCACTCGCGTCAATTCCGAGGCCCCATCACTGCAGGAGATTGAAGCAGCTATCCGAAGCATGAAATCCAACAAGGCTCCAGGGTTCGATCGCATATCAGCAGAGATGCTCAAAGCTGACCCCATGCTATCCGCACAAATGTTGCATCAACTATTCTGTAATATCTGGGACACCGCGACTTTTCTGGCCGACTGGATGCAGGGCATCTTAGTGAAGGTCCCAAAGAAGGGGGATCTGACTGTGTGCGACAATTGGCGAAGCATCATGTTACTGTGTATTGTTCTCAAAGTTCTTTGCAAAGTTATCCTGAATCGGATACAGGAGAAGATCGACGCGACTCTCCGACGGCAGCAGGCAGGATGAATCTATATTCTCTCGCACGGACATCACAAATTAACACTTCTACCTTGTGTGGCACGTTTCATTAGGTTCCTAGATTCGCCCCAATGCATTACCAATGCATGAATTTGTATATTGTGTGGCAAGCACCACAATGATACTCTATGCCCAGGGAAGTTATGAAAATTTTCAACCCGAAAGATTCCCTCGACCGGACCGGGAATCGAACCCACCGCCTCTGGCTTGGTAACACCGTGCCTTTACTGACTAGGCTATGAGACCCCGGTAGAAAACTCATCGGTAATATTAAAACAATGCAGCGGTTGTACTTAAAAGTTGATTTACTTTTTTTTCCTTCATTTGTTTTCCGTCGATCTTGTTTTCCGTACTGAATACCAGTGCTACCGACGCCAGGGAGCCAGCTCCCACACAACGGCTTTACTTCCCATGATCAGAGATTTTATGCCCAAGAAATACCCCACAGGCACCGACTGGGATTGAAGCCCAGGCCTTTTGGGATGAGAGGCAATCACGTTTACCACTAAACCACCGGTACCGCAGTTCATTCACTGTTGGTATCGATTCCATGTTCACACAAACGGCACCATTTGAAATATTTAAAGAGTTTTAAGGATATAGATTTTAAACAACGAAAAGAACTAAGCACAAAAACAAGTGTACCGACCAATCGCGGTCCTATATCAACCTTCCGTTCGTGCCCCTCTAGTACTTTTTTTTTTTCATTTTCATATATTTCATGTAAGCTTTGGGAACTTATCTAATAAAATTGGGTCATCTTTGCGTTACGATAAACAATTTTTGATTTAAAAAAATATTTTTTTTGCTTCGATATAACGTAACGTTGCTTTATATCGAGGTACGACTGTAACCAAAGCATTCTAGAACATTTGGTGAAAATGCTAGTACAATCCAGTACACAGAAGAAAAAAAAAAGTTGTTGAATATTACATCCAAACTGCTGCAACCAGGTCAATCCATCGGTTGTGTAATATAACGTTGTACGATGTACATCGCTTTTGCGAACAAAATTACATCCCTTGATTTAATATTGTATCTGCTTTTTGCTATTACATCATTATTTCATACATCAGCTTGAATTACATTGATCGATATTACATTTTTTTGCTGTGTAGTAGAGTTGCCATGTGGTACACTGAAAAATTGCAATAGCAGGATCGTCACCAAAGTTTTCGAGCCGCTCCGTCTGTCACTTCGTGCGTGACCATTAATACAGTCATATCTTGATTAACATTCTTGCATTGACTTCTCGACGTGTAAAACCGATTTGTTTATTATGTTTCAACCTAGAAATCAGCTGTCAAAGTGTTCAATTTGACAGCGGGTTGTTTTTTTTCAACCAGTAAAAAGCATGTATTAGTGAAACTGCTCACTAATACCATAGAGGTAACTCTAAGACTAGTAGGTCCCGAAGAAAATCATTATTATTTTTGGCTCACTCAGTACCAGAACAACGGTCCCAAGCAGTCCCAAGGTATTTCACTCACCCCTGCATGTTCTGCATGAATCCACACACCCCTGATGTTATCTGTCAAACTTTCATAGCGAATCAAAACAAACATAGTGTAGTAATAGAATTTCAACTAGAATAGGGTACGTTAATCGTTTGCTTGGGACCAATAGGCTACTAAAGTGGTGAGCCAATTTAAAATCGTTAGTTTCGTATTGATTGTTGCTAATACTAATGGTGATAGAGAAGTCTATAGCTTCTGCTTATTAGGTACACTCCAAAAATCCACACGTCATCATTATGTGTGCCACGCTTAATTTTGCGCTTATTGTGAAACACATCCATTTTATGTGTGAATCTTATGCTATGAATCATGCCTGAACACTATGGATTTGAAATGTGACACACTTGGATTATATGTGCCTCATTTGGTGATATCAATAGCTTTGCACATCATAGTTCAATATTCTACAATATTCTACTTTATTATCTTCTACTTTACCGACTCTAAAAATGAATCGACAAATATGTAAACAAAACTGCCAGAGCTTTCACATATCTTTTTAATGGGTCTGATTTGGGATTCAATCATGGACTGTTGGGGTGTGCTGCTGCCGGAGTCTTCGTTCGATCTCACTGTGACACGGTTGTTGTCATATATGAGGCGGGTTGATAGGATAAAGTCACAAGTCTTGTTTTCGATGTTTACCTTTCTGAGCAAGCAATTCACATTGCATTGAAATGCAAAACACTTTGAATCCACATGTTTTGAACAGCAGTGTGATTCAATGTGCAATACACTTGAATAGATAGTGAAAGATTTTCAAAATTTCAAAACTTGAACACTTTAAATTAACGTGTATAACACATTGAACCAAGGTGAATTCTGCATTTAAAAAAATCAAGTGTTTAAACATTTCGATCAAACGTGTGGAATTTTTTTAGTGTAGTTGATTTATAAATACTACGAATAATCAACAATAGAAATTTGCCCACAAGTATAAGAAAATCCGTGAAGGACTTTCAAAAAGTTTACATTCCTCACATAATTTGATAAACAGCTCTGAATTCTTTTCACAATTTAAGGCGGAAGAGTGTTTAGAGTGGGTTGAGTAATATATTTCGGACAATGTGGCCACTCTTTAAAAAAAAACAATTGATTGAACATATTTGACCAAAAACCTGTTCAAGGCTTAATGTTTGAAGCCTACTTGAACTATCCATTTCATTTTAGCCTAAAAAACACTTTTCTCTAGTGCGAATATTTCAAAAATTGGTCTATCAGTAGCTTTTTATAACTTATCGTTAATGTTCCTTCAGTAGCTTATGGTCATTGGCTTCTTATGTGGCTCGATGTTTTTCTAGCTTTCAATAAACATTAAAGTTTTTTTTAACAAAATATTACCTAAGTCCATTCGGGGCAATATGAGCACCACTGATATTTCACACATTTTCTACTTAAATTCTTCAATTTTTCATTATTTCCTTTATAAATATAGCTGCATCATATGAAATCACGATTTGAAGCAGTTGCTTTGGTAAAAAATCAGTCATTCATCAAACAAAAAAATATATCAGCAGTACTTCTTAAATTTAATTTATTCTTCAGAAAATAATTGTTTCTTATACATCTTTGTATGCTAAAACTGTTCATTGTTGACCCTACATAAATCTTAAAAAAAAACGGAATATTCTTACTGGTTGTTCATTTTACCCCAACGGTTTTATTTCGATTTTTTAAATCTTCTTTCATAAGATTCAAAAGTTTACTTTTAATATTCAATTTGTATTCATGATGTAAATAGGGCTTGAAACGATCAATTTGGTTCAAAATCATTCGAATTTTCCACTGAATTTGGTGATGATTTTCTTAAGGTGGCAATACTGCCCACTTTCCCCTACGCATATTTCGTACACTACATGTGGATTTCCTCAGTACCAAGTACTCAAGCGCCAGTATTTGACTGAAGTGTTAGAGGTTTGATATAATTGAAATTTAAGGCTGCTTTAAACATAGTTGAGTATATTCCTCATTTTGTGAATTTTTGAGTTTTCAATATTTTTGCTATGGTGCGGATTTTGCGGATTCAAAATAGGGATTTCTGTAACAACCCTGTAATTGTCCCATTTGTATATGAAACTCCATAGCACATGGGGCAATTATCCGTCCACCGGTAGTGCAGTTTCCAACCACCCGGGCATTCCGAAATCAAAAATCACTCACGATTCATCATTGAACCAAGTCTGCACTGACCTATGTGCCGCTCACACCAGTTTATGAACAGCCCCTTACTTCCAACATGCATTCATATTTGGACACGAACTTCTAACTGGCACCGTTTTCTATTCTGATGCCATTGCATTCTGTTCTACCAACGCTCATTACTTACGTGTATGTATCGCATTCAGTGCAATCGCATGAGCTTGGAGCAGACAAATTACAATATACCCCATGGAAGGTCAGGCGGCCTGCGCAGCGTCAGAAGAGATCGCTTCGCCACGATCCGCGATATGGTGGCAATAACAGCGGGGATTTTATATTGTTGATTGCAACTGGAACTGAACTATCCCGAAAATGCAAACAGTTAAAAAAGAAAGGTTTTAAAATGCACGTTTCTGTCTTGCTTCATAACAGAACTTGACAGAAACTCGCACACGCATAATAGTTTTCTATAAGTGCAAACTTGCTTAATTGGGTTCTTTATGGGTTTTGAGGTTATTGCATATTCATAAGCTACATTTCAAATGGAACCGAACTTCATAATTTCATCAATTTTCGAGCACTAGAACTATTTTAAATAAGTGTGATTATATTAGCAAAAATCACCATCTTAGTGCCCCTCGATGGCACTTTGTATGGGAACGAGATGTCAATTTATTAGTTTAGTGTCAAGCAGAGAAGTGGTTATTTGCTTTAAATCATGTGAAACGAAGGTCTTGCAGATACCGTAGTATATTTATCAAAATTAAACAACCCAATTGTCCATTTTTGTGGGAAATCTGCAATACCAAGCAGTGTTTAGGTCTAGTGCAGAGAGAGTGGAAGATAACACTTCCACCTTGCGAACACATTTCACGAGCAGTGAGTAAATATTGCTCTAGAGCTTCTTGTTGCGTTGTAGGTACAAGTGGTGCGACAGTATGCGAATGCAAATTGGAACAATCTGCTTGCATCCGGTGTGGTACTGAGATGAATGAGATAAATTCTTTAATAAAGCGAGCGTGGTCGGTAATTGATTCCGCATTTTTTGTTCTTACTTCGGATACTCGAATCCAGCATCAGGAGGTACTAGATTTTAAACATACTTTTCGGAAATATGTTAAGGTCAAGTTGAAACGATTTGTATCGATTTCGGTTTCTGCCACCAATTAGCACTTCCATATTTATCGTTACGTCATGGCAATTGCGCCAGTCAGAGGTGCCTCAACCCTCGGTGCTTGACGTCAAGGTATAGCAATTCAACCCTTGAGTCAGTGCAAATTAATCCAAAACGTGATGTAAGCAAAATTGGAGTCTTTCCAGCAGCCAGCTCCTCTCCCACCCCCTGTTCCATCATTTGTTCTCAGCGTGCAAAATGACACCACTCGTCAGAACCGGTTTTAATTGCAACCGGGCTTCGTTCGAATTAAACCTCCCGTGCGATACTCCACTATACGCGGCGTCGGGCATATTACTTTCAAGGTCAGTTGGTCACAAACATACACACACACACCCGAACTCGTTCACTAGATACTCGCGAATCGCAATCACTTCTGTAAACGAACCGAAAGTTCAACTTTACCTCATGTAGCACAACAACAACGGCGAGCAAAGGGTAACGATCTAAAGAACATACCATGCTTCTTTTGATCTTGACAGTGAATTAGCGGTCGACGGCGTGGCTGTAGTGGCAATGATGCAAAACGTAACCTTCGCGACCGGACTACCGCATGCTTAGTTTTTCATATTGATCGTGCATTAAATTTCGTCGCTCAAGTGTCAGGCCACCAAACATGGAGCTTTTTGTTTTCAATTATGTCCTCTTCTTCAGGTAATCTGATATTTTTTGCATATTAATTCGTTATTTTCAACAACAACAAAAAAGCGAATTACCTACATTTTCATTCATTACCGGGTTGTTGTTGTTGCTTGGGGGGCGTGATTGGATAATTCTCGGCACGTACGTACTACAACGTACGGTGCATCGTAGCGGAATTGAATGATTCGTTTGTGCCTAACCGGCTTCTTGTGGATTTTGCGCTCGATTACACGTACACGCACCGTTTACGGGACAGTTATTTCTGAAAACGTGATTAGTTGCTTGTTAAGATAAGGTTTCCGACACGCGACTCCAAATCGATCAGCGGTGATGATCTTTCTCTTTTAGTAATGATGAGTTAGTTAGTCGCACGAGGTCTTTAAACTTCAAAAGGGCCTATCTTCGTAGTGCACTTCTCTTCATCGATTGGCAATTTGACTCATTACGGCAACGCACAACAATGTGCTGATTGTGTTTGCAGCTCAGGTCGACAGATGTTTTCAACTAGCGTCTGGAACATCGCACCCGACAGGAAAAGCTTTATCAGCAGCGGGTTCAACAAAATACATGTAAATGGCTGGAAGAAAATGTTCTATTGATTAATAAAAGGTGGAACGAGCAAAAAGTAGTCACACAAAATTAAGTGTAGAAAAATAATGCTAAATTAATCGTCTATTTCGACATGCAGCTTGCATAACTGCAATGATCGATTCTGGACGTCGATTTTCTCTTTCGTTAAAAACTCGCTTGGTTTAAAAATTCTCGGTGCGTGTATTGTTGCTTTTGATACCCAATACAAACTGTTACAGCACCTTATTGGACAAATTTCAGAATTTTTTTTTCCTTAGCTGTAGCAATTTCTCAAGAGAAAATCGATTACCGTGGGGGACCGAAATCCATACAGCATCGAAATCCGTACACCTCATACAAAAAGTAGGCATTTTGTATGAAATGTACGGATTTTGATTCATTTCTTACACGGTAAAAAACATCACGTTCATGTAAAGTGATTTGCTGTTGAATTTGCACTACTTGCCAAACATTGCAATTCGATGTGCAAATCCCTTGGAAGAGATCATAGCGAAGCACGATGAAATCAATAGCAAATCACTTCATTTAGATTGTATTACACATCGTTGTTGATGTGCTGTGCTTTGAACTCGAAATGTCAACCATACTGATATTAACAATCTATCACTTTAAGTTTAACTAATTTATCCTTGGATTTAATTTTTGCTGGAAATGGGTTTAAATAAATATATTGCCTTGTTCATACTGCATGTTATTTAATGTATATGTTATTTAATATATGGCCATATCATATTACTACCCAGATCACATGTTTCGAAGTGATATTGAACAACATTGCAAGGCTTTTAGTAGATGCAAGACGAGACATTGAGCAATAAATTTGATAAGTTTGGCAATGTTTTGTAATCGAACTTTTCTGAATAATACACTATTATTGAAAACAGCAACAATTTCGTATTACTCACGCACTAGAATGCAAATTATTTCGGGTGTAGATGGAGCGTTATCGCTTCTCTCACTTGACTTCATTTGCATCTTCGCCAGTAATGTTTGTCATGTGCGTTTTTGACATTTGCTTCCAAAAGCAAAACTAATCAAATTCAATGGATGAAAACAGTGGTGACGATTCAAATGATAATCATTTTGATTTAAAGGTGTTATACAGTACATATTTTTCAACGACAAATCACTTTGTTTCAAAACGCAAATAACTGGATTAGACGCGACATCTTTTTACCGTGTAGGTGTGCGGATTACGGTTCGCCACGGTAAGAGATTCGATCATCGCAGTTAAAGGCTGTCCACGAAATTAATGCACCACACAAAAAATATCGTCAAACAAAAGCCATTTAACAGAATCAAGAAACATGATGATCTTTGAGATATTAAGAAACTTTTTAACGTCTACTCTGTGCATGTGTCAAAATGTTAATCATTGTTGTTGACACAATCCAATTTTTGATTTCATAACTTCAACCGTGAATTTCCGGCGAAGTTCTGCCATGGATTCCTCATAGCGCACATATTTTCAAAACACTAGGATGAGCGAGGTTATCAAGGCAATGACCATTTCCAAGTAAAACTGTAATCTAGGGGTCATACTAGAATTCTTCCGGATTGTGCTGGAGTCGCTACCGGAAGACCGGAGAACCTCCACTCAAGACGATCGAACTGTTCAAGGATCTGGTGCGGAAGGCTTTGGTGTTTCAGAACAATTTAATCGAAGTTGGGAAGGCAGAGGCATTGTTCCGGAATCTGATTGAAAGGATGACTATGAAGGGACTGCTACTGGTCATAATGCCGATTCGGAATGTGATTAGTGAGTTGGTTGGTGGGGAAAGCTAGACCCTGAAGGAGGAAGTGAAGGGAACGTTGGTAGATCGATTTGGGGCGGGGAGATTCGTGACGGAGCTGAAATCACAGCCGAAGGAGGTTAAGTGGAATTGTAAGATGTTGATTGGTCAGTTGTTAGGCTTGAAGGTGAGCTCCTGAAAGTCGACATCGGTGAGTTGGTTGATGGATAGTTTTAGCTCTCAGTCACGACCCGTGTATTGCTTGAAATAGAATATTTATAGGCTTGGCGGAGAAGAAGTCCCGGCGAAGTGTATTGAAGCAGTACGGTAAGCATTTCAACATCACGATGTTTGCAATAATCCTCGTAGAACTGATCCAAACGCAGCTTTTTGAAATGAATTATGGAATCCGAGTCGCACAGAAGGTCGTAAGGGGATCGGTGTCCATACAAAGGGCACCATCTGGCCGTAGTAGTTTTATCAGTGGTCGTTTACCATGTTTGATTCCGTAACGCTTCACTACTTCGTTGATAAGCCAACCGACATTCACTTCCTTGATTCGTTCCTCATCGTAACTGACATAGATGAATTTGCCTTCGATGATCACTCGGACCATGTTCGGAGGTAGAATCTTCACCGGTGTTTGCTTGCCTACCATCGACAGCGCATCAGCTTTTACAAGTGTTCTCTGGCCGACACTGCTTTTCGCCAGAGACATCATACTTCTCTCCATTTGTCCGATCGTTGGAGTAGCTTACCGTGTGGACATATTAAACCTCACCCAAGTTTGATTCCGGTTGAAACTCCCACTACAACGCTGGCGACGCATCTTTGACTGAGTCGATGGCTTTCTGGAGAGACTCCTCCCGGTAGCGTTCATCAGAATCTGAAGAGCGTCTGGACCGCTTCATCTACTTACCACCGTCACCTGTGGTTTATCCGAGTCCTCATTATACTCCAATCCAGTAGAAGTTATTGTCCTGTCGGAAATTGGAAGTGCCTCCCTTGGAGAACGTCCTAGCTCGAAGCTTCGATTCGGTGGTCGAGGCCGTTGCTTATTATTCAGTGTAGTCCTTTTTTCGATAGAATTTGGGAGCAACGAACCGAGAGTCACGAAAGTTTTCTCTTAATGGGTTCTTCTCAGCTGCTGATTCATAATCGCCCAGTATTTTTCTTTAGGTCGGAGTTCGGGGCAATTTGGCGGAATGTTTTCTTTGGGCACAAAATTGACATTGTTCATCCGATACCATTCCAATACCGATTTTGCATAGTGGCACGAGGCTGAATCTAGCAAAAACACTGTTGAACCACCGTGTTGCTTTAAAAATGGAAGTAGACGTTTTTGAAGGTAGTCACATTTAGATACATTTCTCGATTCACAGTTCCGGTTGTGAAGAAAATCTCACTTCGTTTACCGCACTCAATTACAGAATAAGGGCAAGAAAATATCTATTTCTATTCAGTGATGGGCACCGTTAGCCAACAAGTTAGAGTCGTTAACCGTTAACACTCCGAACAGCCCCCAGCCCCGTAGTCTACAAAGGGTCCGCAGGTCGCCTTATACTTGGTCGATCCAACTTGCACATTGCGCGCCTCTTCTTCTTGTTCCTATTGGGTCGCTTTCGAGAACAATTTTCACTGGGTTGTCGTGCGGCATTCTTACGATGTTCCCAGTCCACCGTAGTCGCCCAATTTTTGCAATGTGACGATGGATGGTTCTCCCAGCAGCTGGTGCAACTCATGGTTCAGCCACCTTCTCCGCGTTCCGTCATCCATCTGCACTCCACCGTAGATGGTACGCAACATCATCCTTTCACCAGTTGGTCCTCCACGAGCATAGTCCCGGTTTCATGGCCATAGAGAACCACTGGTCTAATCAGCGTCTTGTAGATAGTCAACTTCGTGCGGTGGCATCCTCCGTAGTCCAAAATAGGCACGATTCCCTGCCATGCGTCTTTGAATTTCTCTGCTGGTATCATTTTCGGCGGTCACCAGTGGGCCCAGATACACAAACTCATCGACCATCTCGTTTTAGTCACCGTCAATCTGAACTCGGGGTGGGAGGCTAACATTGTCTTCCCTAGAATCTCTTCCTTTCATGTATTTTGTCTTCGATGCGTTGATGGCAAGTCTCGTGTCTATCCCAGCACTTCTGATCACACCTTCTAACGCGATGTTAGAAGATCTTCGCCTTGACCAATCGCGTCAGTTTAGTCCGGAAATCCGTACTCGTGCATAATTTGCCATAGCTGATCTCGATCGATTGTGTCGTATGCGGATTTGAAATCGATGTTCAAATGATGTGTGGGCACGTTGTATTCGCGGCATTTCTGCAGAACCTGTCGAATCGCAAAAATTTGGTCCGTGGTAGTGCGGGCACCCATGAATCACGCCTGGTATTGCCCCACGAACTCTCTTGCAAATGGTGACAGGCGGCGACATAGAAATTGGGAGAGTACTTTGTAGACGGCTCTCAGCAGTGTGATCGCGCGGTAGTTGCAGCAATCCAACTTGTCGCCCTTTTTGTAGATTGGGCATACGACACCTTCCATCCACTCCTCCGGTAATATATCCTCCTCAAAAAACTTGGCCATTGCTTCACCACCGTATGTTAATAGCTCCCTTGGTAGTTGATCTACACCAGTTGCTTTCAGCCGACCGATCTCCTCCTCAACTTCTTGAAGATCAGGGGCCGGTAGTCTGTCGTCTTCTGCGCGTGCCTCAAGGTCTGTTGCCGTGCCACCTTCGTGTTCTGCTCATCATAGTACTGCTTCCACCTCTCAATCGTCTGTAAATCACCAATCGATCGATAAATTCTTGAGCAATGGTTTTTTCAAACATTGCCAATTTTCCGTTACACATTTGACCGGAGCCATCGTATTAGGAGTGTTAATAAGCATGTCTGCGAATTCAACGCGTTAACGTTAAAACCAGGGATGCCAGATTTGCAGATATGTCTTCGTTTTGGAGACATTTGAAATTCTGTGAAGAGATTTTTTTTCTGCGGACATTTAATGTTTTGTGAAGATTTTTGAAGACATGTTGAAATTGAATGCGAATTCCAACGGCTTTTTGATTTCAAGCAGAGTGAAAATTTTTGCTACAAAAATGAAGGTTTTAACTTCAAAATTTGAGCTCCTTCTTGATGTTGGTTATGAATAATGTAAACAATGATTTCAAATAATATCTACAGGCAAGGGCGTACCCAGGTTTCAAGCTAGGGAGGGGCTAAAAAATAATGTACTATTGGAAATTTGGCCGAATGCCATTTCACCGAAAGCCTTTGTGTTGCTGAGTTTAGGGGAGGGCAGTTGCCCCCGTGCCCCCTCTGGCTACGCTTATGTCTTTGAATACTTCATGAACAACTTGCCGTATATAGAGAATACCTGAGAGACGTAATTTATTGTAAGTATTAAGTGTACTATTAAGTATTGTAAAATTATCAGGGGTTTTCTAAAATCTTCGTTTATTTGAAGTTATCTTGAATATTTTCTGAACAACCTGCCGTTTGAGGAGAATGTCAAAAATATTGGTGATTTTTCCATAATTAATATCGGCGGATTTTTACATTTCTGGCGATCCTGTCAGGAGACGAACCTGGAATCTTGGGGACCCCCGATAGGTAATAAAGGGCAAATCATCAAGGGGTAGGTCACTCCGCACACCAATCTTGGGTCATCTTTTTTGTCAGTGTACCGGTCATAGAGCAAGCTGCGATTGTTTGTAAAATACCCATCCCGGCAACCCGGTATTTCTGACACCTTAAATTGAGGTTGACGCGGGAAGTTTGCGAAATGTTGGTGTTTTGGTTTCGTAGGGTAATACAAGTCCTGTCCTTTAGTGTTTTATAATGCCCTCGAAGGCAGACCAGAAACCTAGCCTTTCGTGATGTGAAATGCATCGGTCTATTAGCGGTCGGAAAGAGTTGGAACAGGTGGGGAGCATTGTTGGAGACCGACTATAGAGGATGATCAATAGACTTCTTTAGTTTGTTTTGTGTGAGTTGCAGCATTATTTGAATTAAGGGTACTAATGGGGTCTCTTGAGTCAACTCTAGAACCTACACTTCGTATTTACATCTATAAGTGAACTGCTAATCTAAGTTCCTCTGGTTTATTCGATTAGAGGATGTTCCTGAATATACAGTCAAACAGCACGTAATGTGGTGTACAACTTCAATGACAGTTGTCCAGCAGTGCTCCCATTTTATTTAAAACAATCCAATGCCTACGAGATTGTGCCTATGGATGTGCCCAAGCTGTGCCGAATCTAATTTCGGCACAATGTGTTAAGTTAGATAAGGAAAATTGGAAATTTGAACGCGACCGGGACGGCCGTTCTGAGAAACGAGTGATGACGGATTTGCAAAAAAATCGTCTTCTCGTGGTGGCACCACCGACGAACCGACATGCCACAGGAGCATGACGTTTGTCAACAATTCGAATTGTCAAACGGGCGATCAGATCTGTCAAATGAGGTGAGACGCAAACCAAGACAATATGAATTATACGTGGGTTCGTGTCCTTGCTCATGGTATGATGCGATCAGACGGGTAGATGTCGGTAGTGTTTAAAATATTTTGGCTTCTTGGGCACGAATTTGAAAATAGCTTGTATGAGCTGTCACGTCGGTTCGTAGGTGGTGGCACGGCCACAGGATAAGAACGCGACCGGGACGGCCAAAAGTGTCTCCTCGCAGTGGCAAGGCCACAGAAATAGAACGCGACCAATGGCACCACGTTAAGAGGAGGACTACCTTACCTCGATCCAGCGGGCTAAGCGCCAGATCAGACGACTGAAGGAGCTGCTCTCCGAGGTTCGCATAGACCTGGAGCAGCGTGATATTGAAATTCTAAGACTAGACTTAGGTTGTTGAGCTGCGGCTCTTCAAGGCATCGCTCAGTTCCCCGGAGAAACGTTCAAACTCCAGTGACGCCGTAACGGTGCGGGAGAACACCACCAACGATGCAAACACGCCCAGCTCTCAGGGCATTTCACCGATTGTGGATCAAATGGGCGAATGTAGTCCCCAGCATCATCTGCACAATCATGACATCCACCAGGTGCAGTTCATGAACAAGATGTCCACCTCGGAGATGTAGAGCTTGTTTTCCGATTCGGGACATTCCAAGGACATTACGTACGACCTCATCGATCCATTTCAAGGATTCGTACGTACACACGCAGGATCGTGCTTGCGGAAGCAACGATGACATTGATGCCGAGAAGCAGCGGCTTGTCGAGATGTACTACTAGCTCGCATTGAGGAGCTAGTTAAACAACAACAGGCAGATGAACAGCAGAATCGAATGTCCAACAATGATCGCGTTGAGGCTTTGCTGCAGAAATTGTCCGAGTCGAACAGCAGATACTGTGATCTGGTTCCAGGCTACTGTGAAAATCACAAGTCGATTAACGTTGTCAAAGTGAGTTTTAGTTCTAGACGCAGCCGATGCCGCCGATGTCGCTAGAAAAGATACGGCGATTTGTTTTTGGTTTATATAGACAATAGGAAATACTGGTTTCAATGCAAATTTTTAAGGAACACAACTACAAAATATTGTTTTTATTCCACCATCAAATCCGACAGATGTCGCCCTGCCAGTGGTGGATAAACCAATTTTGCGTTATGGAGATTTTCTAAAAATCGTCGATTTTTCTTCTTGCTTCTAGCGGTAAGAAAATTACTACATTTAGTTCTTTTTAGTATTAGTGACATTATGAACAAATAACGTATCGAACAAATTGCACGATTATTGATATTTTTTTAATTATAAGTAAATTTAGCCATACATTCTCAAGTCAATTTACGATTAAAGGCTGCTCACCCTCTGGTGGTAAGTGAGTCAGAAGCAGAATGAAACCGAGGGCGGTGACACATCTAGATGCTCAAAAAATCACTCACTAGCGAATTAATCTTTCTTCTTTTATTTCTCGCATCTACTTGCCTCGCACATAATCTTTTTGCAGGAAATCTTCAGAATCGTCATCAATCTTTTTTTCTATCTACTCAGCGGGCGCGTAGCTAACTACAGCAAAACACAATCTTTGATGCATCGTAGATAGAGTCGCCTCCTCGCATGAAACACTTAATTCATTAACGATTTTCATATATAACGAAAACGTTAATAAAATTTACGCCGTTGATTAAAGATTAACGAGTTAACGAAAATATGCCCATCTCTGTCTCTATCGAAGCCTGTAAAGATTAGGGACGTTTAAGTTGTTTACTATTTTGCTCTGACTATTTTGTAGGTTAGATGAAATCAGATTTGCCATAATGAGTTTGATTTTCTTCGGATTTTCACTAACAGGCTCTCACATACCGCACCAAAACAACCGGACGTGAAAATCTCTATGATAAAACAGATAGAACCGAGTAAGTTCAGTTTCAAATCACTTGCTTATCTACTGACCTCTAGTTTCGTTGGCTGCCCTCTAGCTCAAATGCAGCCAGAAAACAATCACTTCACATTCACTTTTTCTATTCTCCAGAAACAAAAGCGATTTTCCACTAAATGCGACTCACAGCTACGACTTTCAAGCGGTCAGAAATGATTATTTTCATCAGAAGCAATTCACTCAACCACTTTCACTGTCGCTAGAGCAGTAGAACTCGGCTCAATATTTCAACACAGTAGAAAAACCGTCGAATTCCCACATTCACAGATTGCAGATCAAACCATTGACTTCTTCTTAGAAATCGCCTTCCCTGCTCACAAATTGCAATCCACTTTCCCCACAATGCACCTCTAAAGACTAAAGAACGCAATGCATCGAAACGCGACGAACCGGCAGCCTTCACTCATTGACCATCGAAATCAATAATTCTTGGGAGCCAGTTGGTTCGCCCTTATCACGATAAATCGAAACAAACTATTCGCACGCACGCCTTTCGATTCGGATTCGAAAACGCTTTGACCAACAAATGGAAGCGGAGGAGGTTCGACACCAAGAAGAGAACGTTGTTAACACGCGAAACGATCGGACGGCGCGCAAATTACTACTGATCGCCATCCATATCCAGAAGCATGCGGGTGGACTTCAACAAAACAAACAAACAAACAAGGGAGAAGACACGCGGCGAGGATCGTTCTCTCGCTCTCTCTACCTCTTCGATCGGAACGAGTTCTCTCAGAATGCTTCAGAATCAGACTCCACTACCGTAACCTATTTTGAAAACGAACGAACAGGGGCGAGTTCTATTTGCGTCAGCAACTTTCATGCCGTGCGGAGTTCATTGTGAGATGCATCTTTTGTGATAAAGGTATATAAGGAACCTTTACGAACCGGTTTCAAATGATGGATCATACATTCTGGGGATTTTTTTCGGCGACAGCGAATAGAATCGTAGTAGGCATCTGGAAAGTGACGTCATTCCAAATATACTAAAGTCTGATGGAACGGATGGAACTGTAGAATTTTCCATAAATCATGATCATCTCGCGTCGCAATTCTGAGAGGATTGGCTAATTTATCTCTCTTTCCTCTGTTTGAGCGCTGGGCTATCAAAAGGAGAATAAACAATAATTCGCTCTGTAAAGACGGCTTATCCAATTTTGCGCAAAGCCTTACTACTAATAGAGAGAACATTGACAATGTGCGAGAGAACGCGGCGCTGGAGTTCGAACAGTGCTAAAACTGTAAACAAACGACAAGTTGAATTCGCTGCCGCATTTGTCGTTGGTGGAATGGCATGTTATCACAGACAAACAGACGTCGGTCTTTGAATAAGTTTTTGTTGAAAACATTTCTCGAGCTTCTCGCGGAAAACAAACTTGCTCGCTAAGTCGATAAGTTTTCAAATTAATTGTGAAATTCCTGAACGATGATCCACAATGAAGAGTTACGCCTGCTTGTCTGTGATGTTATTTTCCTACTACTGTGCGGAACGAACGAGCGGATAAACTTACATATTTGAACGAGTCAGTCGAGTACCTCCAACATCTCGTTGAAAGTGGAGGTGTGATCCGAGGATGACAACTATGATGGGATGCACTATACATGTTTGTACATAGTCATAAGTAGTTAAGTAGATAGACTTTGAGTTAGTAGCGTTCAAGGTTGTTGGGAAGTTGTAATTTGCGTTCACATTTTATCAAGTTGATGCATTCAAAATTGTTTACATTTGAGATAACCAAAACGGAAACCGCTACTACCGGTATTAGATATTAAAGATCAGTTCAAACATTTAATTTGAACTTTTAGGGGGCTCTCTACTAGCCACGTGAATAACTTAGAAGGGGTTGGTGAGTGCCCACAGGGAGATGGAGAGGGTATTTAAAATATATCAAAAACTGTCCACGTAGTTTTTGGATAGCCCCAAGGGCATGTCTAAAAGCCGGCTTCTTACTCTTTTATCTCTATCTCTATCCCTATCTATATCAGTATGCTGATTCAGAATTAGATGCCGCGTTGTGAATTGGAACGCTGTAAACCAGAACGCACTGCCTGTCGCATTGTTTTAGTCATTGTGATGATGCCTCTGTAACTCCCAATCCTGGCAACCCAGAACGCGCCGTAGAAAGCCACATGGAAGCCCCCAATCCCTCCGTGTCAGTCCTGCCATCAGCAGCCTTCGTTCATCATAGTCGTTCCGGACCTACTGTCAGATGTGGAGAGGGGGTCTTCCAACCCACTCACTATGGCGAGTATCCAATCAGACTTGATGATGGTCAGTTATTGCCTGATGTATCTGTGAGTAGGGAGAGTAGTCGTTCGATTCCTTGCCGCAAGCAGGACGTTGTGATGTTCTACCAAAACGCCGTTGGAATGAATTCTGATGTTGAAGAGTACCGCCTAGTTGTATAGGATTGTCGATTATCGAACGCTTTCCAGTCAAGTCTTTGGTCCTGACTACGAGGTATTCCGTTGCTATCAGAACCCTAACAACAGCCGTAAATCTACTGGTGGAGATGTTCTTGTAGCTGTCCGTGGCGGGTTGGAGGCAAAGGCCATCGAGAACGATTCATGGAACTATGTGGAACAGGTTTGGACAGCCATCAATCTGGGTGATCGCACACTCGCCCAAGCTTAAGCTTCCCCCGAAAGCTTTTTTAGGAACTACGTGAACAAGCAACGCAGGGAATCCGGCTTCCCATCGTCTATGGAATTCAACGGAGAAGTTGCAGCCACCGTTCAGAATATATGCCGCCTTTTTCCGACAAGTTTGCCAGTGTATTCACTAATGAGATACTGACGACCATATTAACCTGGCTGCCAGGAGCATTCCAGTAAATGATCAAACGCTGGGTGCAATTGATGTTAATGCTGAGATGATTTCTAAGGCCGCGACTCTGCTCAAGTCATCCTTGTGTCCTGGACCTGATGGAGTTCCATCTGTATTTTTGAAGAGACATATTGCTAGCTTGTTAATTCCGCTTCTTCGCCTGTTCCGAATGTCTCTCTCCAGTGGCATATTTTCATCTTGCTGGAAATTTGGGCACATGTTTCCCGTCCACAAAAAAGGAAAGAAACGAGCTGTGGCTAACTATCGAGGAATTACATCGTTAAGTGCCGTTTTGAAGCTATTCTAGCTAGTGATTATGGGACTGTTGCTGTCTCATTGCAAGCAGTATTTGAGTGCTGATCAACATGGGTTTACTGTCGACCGTTCTACAACCACCAATCTGCTGTGTCTCACATTGTATATAACCGAAAGCATGTCGGATCGGGTTCAATAGTTCGCTTGTTCGATCGACGCTTGAGTATTGTTCAGTGGTTTGGAACCCAAACTACAACAACGGTGCCGGGAGAATTGAATCTGTTCAACGTCGCTTTCTTCGTTTTGCGTTGCGTAGATTGCCTTGGAATGATCCGTTTCGATTACCCAGTTACGAAAGTCGTTGTCAACTTATCGAGCTAGAACTTTTCCGGACTAGAAGAGATACAACCATACAAAGGCCCTAACCGTGGCTGATATCCTGCCAGGAAGGACAGATTGCGAGGCTATCCTGAGGCAAATTGACCTGAATGCTCAACCCCGACCGCTTCGTAGAAACCTTATGCTATGACTGCCTCTACGTCGCACAAATTATGGAGCATAGGTGCGATTTGTGGACTGCAGAGAATATTCAACAGAGTTGCATCTGTTTTCGACTTTCATCGCTCCCGTGATGCGCTTCGTCGAGAGTTTTCTTCTGTTTTTCGCCGGCAGGAGTAACTGACTATAAGATATATATTTTTTAATGTTTTTATGTTGTGACCATGCTTGAATGTATTTTTTTTGACTATAGTTGATAAGGTTAACATCATTGGGATCACAAGCTGGTTCGCGTTTGACAGAGAAGTGGTTCGTTTTCGCCCCCGTATTGTCTCCTCTTCCTCTTAGGTTTAGACCACCATACTGTTAGAGCACAACGAGAGATCCAAGATACCGAGTGCCTAGCAACTATCCCTATAAACCAACATTGTTATTTTTCATAATAAATTAGTTCATTCCATACACCCAAACATTCCATACGTATCTTTTTTTAATTAAGCTTTGCCATAGGTTATATGCCACGGAATTGAAGATTTCTTCGCTTCTCTGAAAAAGACGAACCAGCCCACGGCTGAAAGTCTCTACAATAAAGAAAACTAAACTAAACTAGCTCCGCTTTTCTGCGATAGAATGGATCTTAGAAGCGTTAACGCAACGAAATTCAAATTACAAGACGTTGACGCTGAGAAAGAAAGGTGACGAGAAGGCTCGTGCCACCATATTGCTTCTGGTGGAGGAGAGCCAGTACGGAGTGATTCGGTTAGCTCCACAGTGGGATGAAATAAAAAAAAAGCACAAATGAGTGTAGTATTTTGCTGTCTTGCAGAATATTTCTTCATTTTTTGAGTAGGGGAAATGGATGTAATGTCGGCCTAAATGCTCCTAATTTGGGCCCATACATAAATTCAGCAATCGACTAAATTTTCAATAGCGACCAAAAATATCCATAAGTACCGTCCCAATGACGCGTTCATCTAGATAAAATAGCTAAATAGCAGATTTTTAAGCGATGGGCCATTTCCCCTATGTACTTTATTGGAGTAGCGAACATGTTTGCCTAAGGGGGGTATACATCTAGATAAAAAAAATAACTTTGTTATGTGTTGTTAAAATTGATGAACATCTACGGAACCATTGAAGATGAAGTCATTTAAAAAAACTTATCTCTCAAGTGGAAGAAATTAATGAAAGAAAATGTTGAAAAATGTCTTAACATGACTATTAAGTTTGAATTTTTCCATTTTTTCAATGTTCTGCAAAGTTGTGAGTTCTTTAAAAAGGCACATTTTTGCAGAAAGTAGCAAATCGCTATCTCTTCGTTTTAAGGATTTACGACCGTTTTTATAATTTTTGATGCTATTTTCAAGGAGGTGTATCTTTCAGGTTAGCAGGTATTAGCATCTAAAGTCAACGTCATTTTGTTCAACAACCTATACTCTACTGTTACATATACAATTCATAGGGGGATCCAAGGGAATGCCTAGTAAAATTTAAAATAAAGTACCTCAATGTTTTGTTGTTTTGCTGTTTCTATGACCATTTTCGATTAGACTTCTGAGAAAAACGCAGAAACGACAATTTGAAAATTCAATCTTGATATATGCTTGACAGGTGCCCACTTGTTCCTGGGAATCCCGGAAAATACCATTATCCGGGAAATCGTCACAGATGAGTACGATGGTACCATCGAGATACCTGAACTACGGATAAACACGGTCTTCAGCTGTGAAGAATGTACCACCGATCAATTTCAACAGAATAAGCAATTTTAGACGATTGCAAAGGGCATGGGTGCACGTATTACGGTTCATTACGAACACTCGCACGAAGACTAGGAATCTCTCAGAACCAACAGTATAGGAAATGGATGAAGCACTTCGTACTGTTGTGAAACTGGTTCAACAAGAAGCATTTGGCGATCTGTTCAAGGTTTTATCCAGTGGTTAACAGAAGCGGAACAACTATAGCGGACTATCCCCATTTATAGATTCGGATGGCTTGATCAGAGTTGGAGGTCGGCTTAAGTATTCATCGATTCCGTACGACGGAAAACACCAGATCCTATTACCAGATAAGCATCAAGTTACTCGTACCCTGGTAAGAACGCTACACGAAGAACATTTGCACGTTGGGCAACGCGGTCTGCTGTCGATTGTACGTGAACGATTTTGGCCGGTTAATGCGAAATCATTGATCGAGAAGACGATTGTTACTTGTTACGCGTGCTGTAGACACAATCCTCAACCGTCAAGTCAGTATATGGGAGATCTGCCAGATTATCGCATCACACCGTCACCAGTGTTTGCGAATACAGGAGTGGACTATGCTGGTCAAGCTGGGCGAAAGACTGTTCAGTACAAAGCGTACATTGCAGTGTTCATCTGTATGGCAACTAAAGCCATGCATCTTGAGTTGGTTTCTAACCTAACAACAGACAACTTCGTTGCTGCCTTGGTTAGCTACATTTACTCCGACAATGGAACCACGTTTGTTGGAGCAAACCACGAACTGGCAGCCCTGCGTACACTTTTCGAACATCAAGGCCACCAGAGAAAACTGAACGATTTCTGCATTACCAAGAGTATCCAATGGCATTATATTCCCCCACGAAGTCCCCATTTCGCTGGTATCTGGGAAGCGGGCGTTAAATCGGTGAAGCATCACTTGAAGCGTGTGGTTGGTGAGACCAAGTTAACTTGCGAAGAAATTGCTACATTCCTGGCACAGTCGACCGCTCATTTACCATTTGACACCCTCGCATTTCCTTATCGGGCGATCTGCTGTGTGTCTTCCGGAACCATCCTACGACCAAGAAAAAATCGGCCGACTTAACCGTTGGCAACACATACAGCTAATGAAGGAGCTCATTTGGAAGCGTTGGTCGTCAGAATATTTGCATCATCTTCAGTCACGCCCAAAATGGCATAACGGTATCACCAATTGTGAGGTTGGATCACTTGTGGTACTTAAGGACGACAACGCACCACCCCATCAGTGGCGTATCGGCCACATCCTATCTACCCATCCAGGGAAGGATGGGATTGTACGAGTAGTGACTGTGAAAACATCGACGGGAGAGTATCGGCGAGCTATTATCAAAGTTTGCCTACTTTCTTTGGTTGATCCTGTGGAATCAACGGGGGGAGAATGATCGTTCAACCCTTACACATCGTGAGCCCCCTCGCTTCATTACCAACAACAGAGAGAACGAAGTTGAAGTTTCGATTCAGTGTTTGAGAGTATTAATAAACACGCAGTTCAGATTGGACGTATTTCTTATTTAATTCGACACAAATCAACCGAAAACCAACCCATTGAGCTAATTTTACAAACATTGCTAGTCTTTTTGATGTCTTCGCTGGAATGGAAACATTACGTCTTCACCCTCTAATTGGTGAGATCCGGCTTTCAGCGGCATTGCGCGAATGCACCGGCGGGAGGAGAGACTCGGACGGCGATTCAACACACACTGACTTGAAGATCCAGCTTTGAAAAGTTCTTTGGTTGAAGAACTTGAGACCCGAGCATTGGATGTTCCGTAGGGTGGCAGCTTAGAAGAGTAGTGGATGGTCATCATAAATCCCTTTATCGAGACGAATGAGAATCACCTGGATGAGTTGCGTACTCAGAGGAAAAAATGGATCACAGATGGCACCTGACGGAAGATCGAGAGGCGAAGAGGAGCAAAAGCCGACATCAGTCAACGGTTTTCGGCTCTAGAGAAAGAAGTGAAGCGCTCTTGCAAACGGGAAAAGCGAGATGATCAACTAGCCAATGATATCTCATGACGCCTGAGTGGAGCAAGGACGAACCCAAGGATGCCCGTGAAAGTCGCGACTGACTAACTGAAACGTTGGTTTTAGCGCTTCGAACAACTTTTTCGAGTTTCGACGACCAACATCTACATCTCGACTAGATCCGCCAAGAGTACGACCCATCACTCGCATCATGAAGAAGCATGAAATCCAACAATTATTCTGTACTCTAAGAAGGGGTCTCTAAGAAGGGGGACCTGACTTTGTGCGACAATTGGCGAGGCACAGTAACATGATATGATACTGTGCATTAATTCTAGACCAACAATTGTAATAGGTGGAACAACCAAACGTAAATAATGACTTCAAACGAAAATTCCTAGCGAATCAAAACACTCCCACGCAAACTAACAATGCCATTCGATAAAAGGAAGTTTGCTCTATCACGCGTTAGATTACTTGGATGTGCTGATTCTCGAGAAATTTACGTTTAAAGCGATTGTTTTACGTTTGGTTGTTCCGCCTATTTTAATTGTTGGTCTATAATTGTTCTCACTGTTCTGTGCAAAGTTATCCTGAATCGGAAATATGAGAAAATCGACGGCACTCTCCGAAAGATCTTGAGTGGACCATATTATCACGGTGCGTAAAATCCTGCATCAGGTCAACGACTTTCAAGTGTCCCTGTTGTATTTGGTATTCACGACAATCTGTGGGGCGCCCGGAGGCACAAGGGAGTCCCGGATAAAATTGACAACCTCATCGAAACACAATACGAGAAGAAGGTTCGAAGAAAGTTAAGCCTAGTCCATTAGATTCCCAGGACAATTCCAAGAAAGTATGAACGATCGACGAAGAAAACCCAAGAGGACTCGAAGAATGCTTCTTCTTCCTCTTCTTCGCATTTTTTTAGTGTTCTTTGAGCACTTCTACAGTTATTAATTCCAGCTAAACATTGCATTAGGTCCTAAGTAGCATTGACAGATTCTCTAAATCGACTTTCTCTTTGTATCCTCAAGGTCATGTAAAGACATTCGCAGGTATTTACAAGCACACAGATCGATAAAAGAAACTTTTATCTAGCATCTAATATTACAAACAAAACAAGAAACGGTTATGTGCTCAAATTATTAACGAAAGAGAAAGTCGACGAAGAGAATTGATCAATGTTACTTAGGACCTAATGCAATGTTCAGCTTGAATTGAGAGCTTTCGATACCTGTACCATTTTTGCCTTAGTATAATTGTGTGACAAGTACAATCATACATACTCTTATGCCCAGGGAAGTCGAGAAATTTTTCAACCCGAAAAATTCCTAGACCGGACCGAATCGAACCCAGCCACCTCCAGCTTGGGCTCACATTGTAGCTGCGCCCTTACCAACTGGTCAACTCTACAGTATTTCGAGAGTGATGCTAGGATTTATGCCATTGCCCCTATTAGCTACGCCAATGATTAATGCCCGATACGACATTGGTGACAAGTTCAAAACAGCTCTAATGACCAATTATGAGTCTTTGCTCTGAATGTTTGTTCCGACTATTTCACGCTAAAATCAGTAGTTGCACTATCGCTCAGAAGCGATAAAAAGGCAACAGATACATACATCTTTAAAGAAATCGCACTTACCTCAATGTCTTCATCATCGGACGACTCGAAATCACTGTCCACCTCCACTCTTTCCTTAACTCCGGATACGCTCTCCGCATCCGACTCCTCTCCATCCGTCAGATCCTCATCGTCACCCTTCTCCTCCTCATCATCATCCTCCGAATCACCCTCCACAAACTCATCGTCCATGTCCAGCTCCTTCTGCACTTCGTTGTCGATTTCCATCTCCTTCTCTAGCTCCTCCTCCATCTCGCTTTCCGCTTCATCCTCCTCGTCCTCAACCTCTTCCGCCTCCAGTGCCTTATTGAATGCCGTCTGCGGGAAGTTGTAAATGTCCTCGTACGTTCCCTTCTTCAGCCGTTCCATCAGTTCCTTCTCGATGGCATTGTCGATCTTGGCCGCAACCAGTGCCTTTTCTTCCCGTCGCCTATCCCGGCGCTCGACCTTCGTCGACAGCGGAACCAACATCTTCTGCCGGCGCAGTTTCAACTTTCTCATTCGAATCAGGTACTGCGTTATCTTGGTAAATCGCTGCTTGCACTTCAACCTTACAAACCGATCCCAGTACAGCAGATTTTCGTTGATCTGGTAGACGGCTTTCTCGAAGTTCCGGGATAGCTTGACCTTTTCCCAGTGTTTCGAAGGGAAGGCATTCCGCTCGGCCGTTTTCATGTACAGGTACACGATTCCGTTTTCCTCCCGGATTGTGGCATACTGGCTGTTGGCGATAGGGCAGGCTTTGCGCGAGCATAAACCCGTCAGACTGTATTCATTACGACAAAAGTTCTGCGTTTGTGTTTTCACCATGTACGAGCAAAACTGCCGACTGATGATACTCCAAACGATCTGTGGTAAAAGGAAGCATGCCGAGGTTAAGGCGTGTGCCATAGATCAAAACAAAACCAGTACTCACCTCGTCCTGTTGCATTTTTGAAGCTTTTTCAATACACTTAAGTGCGCGGACGGTAAAATCTTACAGAAATAAAACAAGTTTAAAGTTTTCCCGAGGCGGAAACCGAAAAAACGGAGCACCGGTGCGAAAATCAACCGAATCCGATCAACACATGGAAATTTGCGACTCGCGAATTATTCAAGCTTTTGACAGTTCGAAGGAACATGTGCCAGCATCAGACGGAGCCAAAAGACGAATGCGAACGAGCGAAACAAAACAAACTGCGATTGGTGTGGGTTCAGTCGACGAATCTATAAAGGAAACAAGTTGGAAATGTAGCCCAGGCTGAACATACTCAATGTCATGGATTGATTTTTGCAACAGATGTCGCTAGTAAAAATAAGCTGCGGTGATTTATTTTGTATGGACCATGGTGGGCGATGGAGTGGTATGACAACCGGAGTCTAGGAGGGAATAAACACTATCATTTTCTTTATCCTACCGATTCGATTGTGCTGGTGTGAATTCTACTTCAACAGTTTCAGTGAGATTGACGCACCCTTCTTTACAAACCAATCCAAACCAAACCAATACAATTACAATCCTGTAGGAAGCTTAATAAGTATTGCGAATTGTGTTATTCGATTTGTTGGATCGTATCGTTGGAAGGAGATTCTTAAATTCCCGTGGATTTCGCGTAAGTGTCTCTGCTTATGGGTCCGCCCCTCCGTTTTTGGCCCTTCATACAGCGATATTGTGAATTCAGATCGGTAGCTCAAATTGATCTTGCTATTAAGTGGAGCTGCATACAAGACAAGATCTTTGAAGGGATGGTGGTTACCTTACATACATACATACCATGGTGGGTCCAGCTTTGTCACTATATTGGTGAGAAGGTCGTGGGAGGGGGGGGGGGGGAGTGCGGTTTTAGACCGAATTGTAAACAAACTCGGTCGCTGTACCATACAAAAATCCAACATGGCTGAATCATGAATTCGACACATTAGAACACCTATATGTAGTCACCTTGGTATGGACCTTTTCTGAAGAAAAAAAATGTGATTCATGTGCTGGTTCAATTTTTTACACAACACCTCTCTGATTTTCGCTTCCAAAATTGTTATTTTAAACAGATCTGAATTAGGTCCTAAGTAACATTGTCATATTCCCTTCGTCGTCTTTATTTTTGCATCCTTACGGCCATGACATTCCCAGCTATTTTGAGCACACATATCGATGAAAGAAGCTATCCATCATCTATCCCTGCAAGTACACGGATTGAAATCTCCTTATACCTTTTGGAAAATTTCTATTGCTGATTATTCATAAAATGTATAAGCCAACTTATAAGCAGACGCCTTGCAAAAAGTTAATGAAGATCATATGTCAAATGAAATGTATAAGCGGTCACACATACCTTTTATGCATTCATATACGACCTATGTGGTTTGTCTTATGGAATGTATAAGGCTGATGTTTTGGCAAAAATGTATAAGTGAAACACATGAATAAAATAATTGATTTTCGTTTCGTGTAGGACAAAACGGCTCAGGATGCAAGTGAGTAATCAATGACTGTTTCAGTAGAAGCCCTCACCAAGCACGGTTTGATTTGATATTTGACGTCGAACTAGGATCGTCAGTCTTTTTTTTCTTCCTTGATTTGTTTTCCGTCGATCTTGTTTTCCGCGCTGAGCACCAATGCTACCGACGCCAGGGAGGCAGCTCCTACACCTGGACCCTACCTCTAGCCCTACATATCGACCCATCAACTCATAAACCGGGGACCACCGGCTTTACTTTCCTTCCAAAGGAACGCGTGATCAGAGATGTTATGCCTCAGAACATCCCGGCGACGCCGACTGGGATTGAACCCAGGCATGCTGGGATGAGAGGCAATCACGCTTACCACTACACCACCGGCGCCACTAACGCGTCAGTCTTGTCGATTTTAATCTTGTTTTGTACGTTAAACATTGTGTCAGATATAATGCGCTGTACTTTCACAATTATGCGTAATGTTTAACGCACAAAGACCGACAATATTTTTAGAAAAAAAAATCTAATTTGTAACTAACGGCTAGCTAGCAGAGGCTAGCACACTTCTTTTCACACCTCTCAGGGTCAGCACACCGTAGCTAGGAAAAACCTGAAAAAACTCACATTGTTTTACCTTTTGTTCTCAACCTGTAATCAAGTTCAGTGCATGCAAGTAATGAACGCGACTCAAAATTTAAAAGTTCTAGTTTGACTTCAAGTGGGTTTTATTCTAACCAGAAGGGTTTACGAAAGAAGATTAAACGATTAAACTTTGACTCACTCTTCTGCCGTCGCTGCTGCTCTCGAGGAACCGTGACCAAATCCTTTGACCTTTGCTGAGGCGGATTCCAGCTCCAATGCCGGACGGGATTTTCAGCACCTTTTGCAAAAACGGGTGTTCCAGCAATGCTTGCCAGAAATGATGGGTATCATAGACAGACCCGTGGAAGGAAACAGAGACTCCGTATGTCTGATTCTACGCTGTAATTGGTGAAGCGTGAAAGAGGTCCGTATGGTGACAGACGAAGCACTTATCACTGAACACTTAGGGCTAGTGAGCACAAAGCTCCTTTGAAATTAGTCACTAGCTCGTCCTGCTAACGTGTGAGTCTAAACTTCAATACGATTAGCACTATACTACCATAGAGGTAACTCTAAGACTAGAAGGTCCCGAAGAAACGAGCTCAACTTTTTGGCTCAGCTCTGATACTATCTTCGGTTCCAAGCTAATCGATGCACCCCTCGAAACATAGGAAAATCCACGAACCCCTCATTTTATCTGTCAAACTTTCATATCAAATCAAAACAAACATAGTGTAGTACTGGAATTTATACTAGAATGGGGTACATTAATCGATTTGCTTGGGACCAATAGGCTAGTCAAGTAGAGAGTCAATTTAAAATCGTTAGTTTCGTATTGTTTGTTGATACTACTCCCAGACTATCTCCTTATCTTTTAGCAATACTTTTTAGAAAAACTTTTGGTACCAATAACCGAACTTCACTTGTTCCTTTCTCAGAAAAAAAAGAGGCTCGATCCTTGAGGAAGCTGAACTTATATAGCTCAGTGGGTGCAGATTCAAAATCGGATGATCATCACCCCATCGCTGTATCGTACCTACGATCACGTGATGCACGAATTGCGCTCTTGGGTGTTGCACGTTCTTCGTTATTCGGGCAGTGAGAGAGCCGGGCTTCGTTCGTAGCTAAAGATGACCATTCAAGCAGAAGAGTGCCTGCACTACCTATTTTCGAAAATACGCAATTTTCGCTATTTTCATAGTCTGGCGGATAGAATTTCGATCTATTAAAAAGCTGAACCAATTCACCCTGGGCTTTGGCAAAACCTTGAGGTAGTTTAATTAGACTACCAGGTCCCAGGGCTGATCTGGATCTTTACCACTTTGGAAAGATGCACACTAGTGTTGCCAGATCAGTGTTGATGCTTACCAAAAGTGCATTTGAACCCGCTTATAAAAGCATATTAACAGGTTAATCATCATCGTACATTGTTTATTGCTCTGTACTAATAATAAATGATTAAGCACAGCGTTTGATATTTTAGTAGGAATGCTGAATTTAGTCGCAGTAGAAATCAATCCTTTATTGAATTGAATTTATTTCTATGGATATGCACGTTTAGAAAGTATCATCACAAAGATTTTGCACTCGGTCTACAGCTTATGGGCGGGAAGCGTTGTTTGTTTTTGTTTTTTTTATCTATTTATAGAGTCAATTCTTAGAAATACGAAGCGAAAGACAAATCAAGCATTAAGCACAAGACCTTCAAGAAAACTAACAACACGAAGTCTGGAAATGGCAATGTTTTATTCAAAATGTCAAATATTTCAAGAATATCGGGTGAGACCAATCAGACTGAGCGCTCTTTCGGTCATCTGGAAGGGTTGTGCACGAGGAGCGATTTTAACCCCCCAGTTTTGAAGACATTCCGGAGCGAGGATCCATTATCCAGAAACACAATACAACAAGAGAAGGAAGTAGTATTGTAGGTAAACAAGGAGTACATGGGAACGTCGAAAACTGTAAGTATACTCCGATCTATTCTAGTACTCTTGTATAAAACCTATTGTAAACCGGCTAGATCGTAGTCGTCGTCACCGGGAAGCATAGTCATGTGAAGATTGCCAGATCCGTGACCACTCATGATAAGGCACACAAGGCTCTCAACATTAAATACATTGCACGGGTTGGGTCGCACAGAGGGTTGATTAGATGTAAATTCCTTTGAAACACCCGCATAAACGATAACCATAAGGAGTGCCTAACAACCTATTCGGGTTATCATCCCAGCAATATGTGGTACGGTGGCACGATTTGTGGTATCGTTCATGTATGGTGCTCCCCCCACCCTTTATTAGGGTCGCTGACGCTCATTGCACGCTCTTTCGTTCTCCGGCTGATTGAATGGATGACGGAGTTTGACGTCACACTCCTTCAGACGTTTAGGCGGCGGGATGGCGAGAGGGATAGTTGTTCAGTACACGGAGACAATTTTACAAATGTATTTCTAATAGGTAAATCACAGTTTAAAACTCACTAATAATCTCTTTCAATCTCTTTTAATTTCTTTTTCATTGACGGTGTGATGTAATCGATGCGCTCTGTGACGAGAGCGCAAACCAAACGAGGCCATTTTTCAACGATACGATAATAACTTATGCGCTTTTCACACAAAACCTACCCAACCCTTTCCTTTCTACAATCCCTGAGCAGCTGGTTTACCATAAGTATACCTCGCAGAACTTTTTTAACCCCCATGGGTAAAGATACTGTGTTGCTCACTCCTCTCCCCTTCCCTGGTGTATTATGGATGGTGTGAATATTCACATCGGTGACATGGCCCCTGACCCCCTTGTACATCATAAAATGAAAATGAAATGAAATTAAAAAGCTGAACCAATTCAATATATTGTAGATCAACAATTGAAAATGTACTATCAACTTTTATAACCACCACATTGACTATTCTTTCCTCGCTAATCGAACGCAAACTGCCGGCATCATCGGATAGGGGAAACTTTCCACAACCTAAAGATTAGTTTGTGTAGGCGAGCTTGTGTAGGCGAGCCTTGAGTCACGAGAAAACGGTTTCCGAAACTTTTTTGCAATAGCTGATGTACTCTTTTCTGTTGTTGGTCATATTTGCTCGATTGGTTCCGCTACTTGACATTTGAATTGGTTCCCGACATTCTATCCCCCAGACTATGAATATAGCGACTATAATCAGTCTCTGTAGAGTAGGGTATAATGCCATTTTGACGGCACATCCCTTATTTTTGTCATCATGCTCGTGTTTTTGGGATTTTTTTTCCCGCATGGCGTGGTCACGATGCGCTACTTTACTAGACTAAAAAATATCAAAATCCTATGGAAAACTTAGTAATTATTTGAATCGTTTATTAATTTTTTTTTTAATTATATAAACCAAACATAGCTTGCATGTGATTTATATTTACGAACAATTTTCCAGTATTGTATATTTGCAAAACTATCACCAAATTCAGGTTAGAAACTCGGTAAGAGGTTACAAAGTGACGATTCACTCACAGATGACGAGTGGGTGAAAATGGTAATGACGTTTTCATCTCTGTCAATTTGCATGACATTTTTTTAGTACGGATCTTAAAACTAGGATTGACTTTGCTTTTATTCGCCAATCTTCATACATTTCAAAATTGAGTCGAACATGCTAATTTCAGCGGGAATTCTTAAGTATGTGTTCTCAAAAGTGAGTAGGCACACTTTTATTCACTTTTGAGTAAACGACGTTCACGCACAGAGTGAGTCAAAACCACTCTGTAATATTTTCAGTAGGAAAGTTTTTTTTTTATTAGTTTTGATAAAAAATGGAAATTACCTGCTCCAGATTTATTTGACTGAAACTGAAGACGACTGAAAACCGTGTCCGCATGCAATTCGTACTTACCTTCCCTAATAAAAATGTTATGGTTAATTTGCTTAACGACGTGTTCGTGGTATCATCCAAACCATTTGTGGAATAGTTCAATCATTTGGGTTACCGTTCGTGTAAGGTAATTTTTTATTAGGGTTGATACCTCGCTGACTTGGCTGACTGACTGACTTTTATTCAGTTTGACATTTCCCGTTTACTCAGATTTTGACAACCTAATGCATCAGACGAAATTGAGTACGATCGACTCATCCGGTGGGTAAGCTGAAGTAAGCGTGTGATAGTAAGGTGGTGCCATGCTGTCAGTAGTGGTGAGATCAGTGTTCTAATTCGCCTTGACACCAGTCCCGAAGTAACGTTTCTTCACACACATTTTGTCAGTTCCTAACGGGGTTTTGAGTTGGAGTGAAAGAATAAGAAAAAAAACCGTCATGTTTCACACATATTATGACAGTTACATACACGCTCATTCATTTTTACTCTAAAGTGAGTAGAAATCCACTCACTTTCGGTAAAAGTGGAACTACTCTAAAGAGAGTAAACCCAAGTTACTCACTTTTGAGTAATGGATGCATTTGTCAAATTCAGAGTAACTTCTACTCAGTTCCGGTTTTCGGGAAATTAGCAAAACTGAGTGAATGTTACTCAGTTCTTGTACAATATATCGGTATATAAAATGAGTAATTTGAATTGACATTTAGAGAATGTGAGAAAAGTAAACAACATATTTATTAAAAGATAAAATAATAACATTAAGGTTACATCTCGTTACATTGCAAACCCGCATAAACAATAACCATAAGATGCGCCTAACCACTAATTCGAGATATCAACCCAATTTTATGTGGTATGGTCACACCATCTAAGATATCGTCAGTATATGGTACCCGTTTATTTTGGAAGATACCATTAATTTTGAAGACTTCTCATATGGAGAACATTGGTTCATCAGTCCTCTTGCCGACAGGGAATTTTTCGTACTCCTGAAATGAAAGTTAATTCGAACTTTCTACATATCATCGATCACAAAATCAGTTTAAAGAAATCTACCTGCTGGCTTGTTGATATAAAGTCGAGTATGAAGTGCAAAGTAATGCACAATAGTTGATTGGCATCTTGCCTAATGTTCCTCTTTCGCCAGGTCCAAAATTTCCTTCAGCTGCAAAATCCACACATCCTCTTTGTTCTGCAATGGTTCCTGTTTGGTTTCGAAATAGTTGGTTTCTGAAGATGCTGCAATGCTCGTCGATGTTGATTCTACAATTTAAATTATTATACCTATCTATAGGAATTTAATGATTGAAGAAAAAACGGGGACTACGAAAATTTTGTAACTCTTTGACAAATGCACGATGAGTAATTTTTTGGATGGTTACTCTAAAGTGAGTAATCATTGATTTAAGATAAACAGAGTAAATGTTACTCAGTTAGCTAAATCAATGTTACTCAGTTTTTGACATTTTGAATAAAAATACCAAACTGAGTAGAAGTTACTCACTTTAGAGTAAAAATAAACGAGCGTGTTCTATTATAGATTAATGTCCTATCCCTAAATCGCGGAATAATACTTGTGAATAAAACCCTCTACTGTATATCCGGGACGGGACTTGACAATCGAGCTTCTCACTCTTCTTAATGTTTTTGAAGAATGCCCTTCGGAAACTTGTGCGTGGTGTTTGACGGAGTTGACCAAGGATGCCAGGAATGTAAAATATTTATTCTATATTAATTTGGATTTTATGCGGAGTTCCTTCCGCAGCTTAGCAACATGTGCATCATTTTTGCTCAACACAATAAAAACAACCATAAACAAACAACAATATCCAACGCTTAAAACACGCAATGCACTCAATTTTTCAACTTTCCTTTCGCAAATATAAAAAAATTAACAATGCCATTCACGTCAACATTGATTCCGGCATCACTGCTAGCCAGATTGATGCGATCCCTCTGTCCTTTTTATTCCACGATTGCTACTGTCAAATCGACCAATCAGAAACTGGCTCGGATTTGACAGCAAATTGGCTCGAAATCGCTACCCGTTTGACAGCATGATTTTTAAATTTCACTCTCCTCCGTCCAGAGCGTCCAAAAACAAAAACAAAAAAATAATGTTCGTTCTCGTCTAGACTGGCCAGTGGTTGTTCGGTTGTTCTTATCAATCCGCATCATATTAAATTTTGGCATTCTCAATCGAGCCTCATATTATTCGTTTGCTGAGTAGAAGTTACTACCACCATCAAGTGGGGCTCGTTATCTCACTAGTGCATTCGAAACACTGCCCTGTTGACTGTTATCAGCAGAAACAACAAAAGACTGAAAACGGTTCCAAAGTATTAAGTAGGATATAGTGGTTATCTCTGCGTACATTGTTGAGCTAATTGTAATCATCCTCATACATCTTGCTTGGAATTGCATCAGTTAAGTTCGATTGCTCCAGCTGGTAAGTCCCCAATTTGATGTACCCATTGTGACATTATGTGCGGTTGAATCAGTGGACAATGGTCAAATGATTCCATAAATGATGACCCTTTTTTTTCCCCTCAATTGAGGTGGTTGTTCATATATGTAATTCAATTGATTTATTCACCATGTTTGTTCGGGGATGTGCAACTCGATTCTGGAATTGGCCCTATTCCAGTAGTTGTTCCGCACCTGATAAAGATGGAATCCATTTGGCTGCTAATTCTCTCAATCTCCGTTTTAGGTACCGCTGACGATTCTATGAACGCCCTTTTCAAGATGAGTGGCAAACGACAACTCTTTCTGATGTCCTCCTCCGTCGTGCACGGTTACACGTACCTGCAACATGCCGAACAGGATCTTAGCTCCTATTTAAAAAAGTTAGTTGGAATAACTTCCAAATTTGTCACTTGAATTTACACACTTTCCTTGCAGAAACAATGTCAAAAAAGTTCTGTTCATTCCGTACGCGCTGGCCAACCATGATTGTTACACCGAGAAGGTTGGATCCGTGCTGAAACGGTGGGGTTTCGACTGCGAGGGCGTCCACAGCAAACCGGATCCGGTGGAAGCGGTACGGGAAGCCCAAGCCATCTACGTCGGCGGAGGCAATACGTTTTTGCTGCTGAAATCCCTGTACGATTTCGGTCTTGTGGAACCGATTCGGGATCGGGTACTTAACCATTCTGTTCCGTATGTGGGTAGTTCGGCTGGGACGAATGTGGCAACGAAGAGCATCCAAACCACGAACGATATGCCAATTGTGTTCCCGCCGTCGTTTGACGCCCTGGCACTGGTCCCGTTCAATATTAATCCGCACTATCTGGATCCGGAGGTGGGCGGAACACACAAAGGTGAAACGCGAGAGGAGAGGATCTTGCAGTTTCATGAGCAAAACGACGCACCGGTGCTGGGACTCCGGGAAGGCAGCACCTTGCTGGTGGATGGCGATCGGGCAACGTTGATCGGAACGCGCAAGGCTAGGTTGCTGAGGCGCGGACAGGCACCGGAAGAATTTGATGCCGGAGCGGATTTAAGTTTTCTATTGAAGCAGTAGTGGAGGTGAACGAATTGGTAGGTTTATTTATGGTTGCAAGAATATGATAGAGTTCGAGTTAACGCTAGAGTTCGTTTATTGAATCCGAAAGCATTCAATATTGAAGGGGCGTTCCATCTTCCAACCAACAAGTCGATCTAATGCAAGGCAAAATAACAAGCGATCAACGAGCCGAATGATAACGCTATGTCAGTAATGGAAAACAATAGATATAGGGTAGAGCGCTACTTCGTCGTAATCGTCCATTTCCGTTCTATCGAGCAGAAAATATCAGTATAATCAATGATTTGACCGTGCACAAATCAGTAATACGTTTGTACTGTACTGTGATGCGTTAGTTCACAAGCTACAACACAAAGCCTTTTAGAGCGTATTGGGTGAATATTTACACTCATTGTTCTCAAAACAAAAGAAGCGCTCCTAGCAAACTCGCTTTTTCTACCTTCATCCGTAGGACAAAGAAAAGCCAATGGCGTTTCAATGCGTTTGGACGGAATTGAAACTCGTAGGACGAATTTGGAATCAAGAAACAGTGTTAGATTTTTAACAATATCTCAACAATGTGTGGCTGTTTATCAAATTCAATGGTACTTGTGGAAAAGGGAATACATTTAGAAGTCATCTTTGATATAAACATTTCATTGACCAGAGATATGACCATTATTACTGTTCGGACTGGGAGGGAACTTTCCCTTTTGGTAGTGGACTGTATCGGCAGGGTGGTGGAGGAAGCAAGCGTCGATCGGAAATCAACTCGTAAGGGCTCTGAAAAGAGCTGGTGGGTTCGACGCTGCTCCAAACCAGGGATGTGTGCAAAATAAACTTGATCGGGACGGCTACGCTAACAACTGTTTATTCTCTCCTCTTTCTCTCTACAAATTCTGCTTCTACTGCTGCTGATGTTTGCTGGTGCTTGGTCGGAAAAGAACTCTTGTTTTGCACGGTGATGCATGCCTCTTTTAAAGCGGCGAGCGTTGATGTGGTCGTCGCTGATTGGTGGATGTTGTAGCCTATTGATGGTCTCGTTCTTCGCTGCTTGTTGGTCGTGTTCGTATCAGTTGACTTTCGGCGGAGACGGAACAATTACTATGATAATATCTTCCCAACTCTATGAAATAGTCTTTGAACAACATCGACTGATCGTTCCGACCGGAAATCCTCTAAAATCTTAAAACACCAAAAAATTAAAAACGATGCCACAGGGCTTTCGAAGCTTTCTATTAGCAGCTTACAGACCTACCTAGTCAGATGATTTTTTTTTTCAAGAATTTTTCACCAGTTTATTCAGAAACTCATCATCATTTCATCATCATCGTTCGCGATCGGATATCTAAGAGTTTTACTACATAGAGTACCATCGAGAGTGGTGGTGGCTGTTTCATTTCCGGGCGTATCACACACACTCTGAAACTTTGTTATGCTGCTGCTGCTGTTGTTTGTTTGAAGAGTTGTGTTTTTTTTTCTCATCTGTGTTGCAATTGTCTTACTTATATGTACTTAGCTAATGTTTTTTTTTAGTTATCTTGTTTCTTCTGTACGATTTTGATTTTCTTTTAAATTCTTAATTTTCTGTTTCAGTAATATTGTTTTTTTTTTTGTTTTTGCTGGTTTACTTTAAATTAACAGTTAAATGTTTGCTACTTTCCTGTTTTGTTTTCAAAGTATGCGTCTGTGTATTCGTGTTTGATTTTTTTTTTATATTTTCAATGTGTTGGCTGAGTTGTCAGTTTGTTTTACATGTAGGTGTGTGTATGTGTGTGTGTGTGTTTCTGTAAAATTATAGTTTTGCTTACATATCTGGTACTTGAACGACGTACTGTAGTGGGTTATGTTTTTTTTTTGTTTTGCTTTGTTTTGGTTCTCTGGAAACAATTACTTTGAAAAGTCTATTGCTGTGTATTGGTTTTGTATGAGCGTTCTTACTTGGGTGGTGTGAAACAGGCATTACAGAATATACATATCAACGTTTCTGCACACTAGAGAGAACGTGAAACGAAGATTTTGCAGTACACAAGAGTTCCAGAAGGGAAAAATGAAAGGCGGAAACAACGGAGTTATTGATTTATAGTTAAGCTTATTCATTACCTAAAAAGGATTTGTTTCATATCTCTGATTTTACTTCTGTTGCTTACCTAAAATGAACTCGTTTTCTCACTTATTGAATCAATTTGCTTTATATGATTTTCCTCATTTTCTTCTTCTTTTTACTATTTACAGTTTGTTAGCTTTTGTTTTTACTCAGTTGTATGTGTGTGTGTTCCTTTTTTTTTCATCACTAGTCAAACTTGTTTCCTTATGTTTTCCTTTTCTGATTTTCCAGTGGTCGTCATCCGAACCTCATTCTTCACAGAAGATGAAGCTCTCCTTGTCAGTGTCAGTGTGACTTCTGTGTGTATTGTTATTTGTCTCGATTACATTGTTTTTGTTTTGTTTGTGTGTGTGTGTGTGTGTGTGTTTTAATATTACAGCTCTTCCCTTTTTACTCAATTATAGTACGAAACAAAATAAAGAAAATAAACTTGTCTGCTCGCGCTCTGAATTGCTTTACAGTGTGTGTAATGCATTTGACTAACTAGGGAGATCAAAATGAATTATCTTTTTCTCGATATCATTAAAGAAAAAAACTTGCTTCAGATTTCAACTATTTCGAACGTAAATAATCAATATAAAAAGTGCCCTCTCTCGTTTTCTGCCTTCTTCTTCTTCTTCTAATATATATCGAATTATATAATATCTTGGTTGCCTCCTTCTTCGCGTTAAATTATCTTCCGTTTTCACTAAAAGCAGGTGGGCGTGGCAAAACAACAAAAATCTCTTTTCCTCTTAACTTCTTTTCTCCTTCTCTATAAGCTACGGATTAAGATTTAAAATAAATAGACTGAATAAAAAATAAGAAATCAAAACGTTTTTTCCTCTCTCTGTCTGTCTCTCAGTTTCTTGCTCTACTATGTGTAATTCTTCGAACAAACAAACAAAAATCGATCTCTTTTCTATTCTCTTCAATTACTCGCTAAGTATTGGCATTTTGTGTTCTAATTACTCTTATTAAATCGTTTTTCGCTTACTTGTTTGTTTTGTTGAAAATAAACTCTCTTCTTCGCGATTGCTTCAGTTTCTCGAATTTCCGCGAATTTTCTCGTAATTTCCTTAGTTTTTGTACACAAGAATTCATCTCTTGTTTTCTCTTCTTCTTCTTTTTTTGTTTCTGAGACTCGTCAAATTTCAATTTGTTTTTCTCTTCGATATATATTTTTTGTTTTCTTTTCACATTCGTATAAACAAAAATGGCCGTGTTTTCTGCAATGTGTATAGTTGGGAAGTTGGGTGAAGTTTAAGCATAAAGATGTCTATTGCACGCTGTCAGTTTGACATTTCAGTTGCGGTTTTCCTTTCATTCCGGACCCTGTTCGGTTTGGTAAACATTGCATCCGAGCGCCGGTTTTCGTTGTGAATCGAAGTTTATCCATAAGCAAATTGCGGTGTGGGTGTCGAACCTCCGGAAATTGGCGTTTGATGCCATTGTTTGCCAATGGGGGGGCCCTCCAGAAAAGAAAACTCCAATGAGTGTGTGAGCGGTAGCTGCCACTGCATGGAAGGTAGTCAGCTGGCGTAGGTCAGTGGCAGTAGGAAGTAAATTGCGATTGAAAACAATACATTCGTTCTAAAATAATCTGTGCGTAGACGAAAAATTGGTGAACGGAAAAAGTTTGGCAAATTGAGGTTATGATGGCCAGGGCGTGTTTTGATTGACAGTCGTCAATGGTCAAGAAATGCTAATCCTTTGACCTGTTTTCCGAACATTTGCCAGTCAAATTTGAACGGTATATGCAATGTAGAGTAGTGCCGAGGGGCGCGACTTTTTCTAAAATGCTTGATTCGCTAGCGCTAAATTTTGGGCATTTTAAGATTGAGATTTAGATGTGTTGTCCCCCTTGAGTAATTCGCTGACAGGATAATACGCTGAAAATATAAATCACATTTCCGATGCAAAATATCCATTAGAATTTCACATAACTTTCATGTGATCTCATAATTGGGAATCGTACCACGAAATCACGTGAACCTTATGTGTCCAATGAAGTTTATGTGATTTATCACATAGAATTCATGTGATCATGTGAATGTTATGTGAATTTCAGTTAAAAATCATTTAATTTGTTATATGAAAAATATCATGTGCGTTCCCAATGGAAATTATATGAAAACTTTTTTCAGTGTAGGATCTTTTGGTTTGCACGGCCAATGAGATCAACCCAAATTTGAGTTTAGTTTATTCATAAATCGCAAAAAGTGCAGAAACTCAGCGATGAGTAAATTTGCCTCATGTTTCTCCAGGGTTTTCAAGGAAAATATTTCCGAATATGAGAAAAGTAAAGACTGGATTCTCTCAGTCAGTTGGTACTATTCCTAGACTTAGTAAAAATGTAGTCAATTTTCCTCATTCTCCGGCAGATTTTTAAGATGTTCCACAGAAAACATGAGGCAAATATACACGGCGAATGAGAACGACTCAAATTTGAGTTTAGTTCACTCATAATCGCCAAAAGTGCACGAACTCAGCGATGAGTTAATTTGCCTCATGTTTTCCCAGGTTTTTCCAGGGAAAAATTCCCGAATTTGAGAAAAGTAAAGATTGGATTCACTCAGTCTATTGGTACTACTCCGAGACTGAATAAAATTTTCGTCAATTTCATCATTCTCCGGCAGATTTTTGAGATGTTCCACAGGAAAACATGAGGCAAACTTACTCATCGTTGAGTTCCTGCACTTTTTGCGATTTATGAGTATACTGAACCCAATTTTGGGTTGATCTCATTGGCCGTGTACAGCCGTGTATAGAATAGCTATCAAGTGGAAAATGTTGGCGCAGGAAAACAAGCAAAGGTGCAATTTACTAAACTAAATCAGTGTTGTTTTTTGAAGCTATTAGTTCATTCAAAACAATTCCATTGAAAGATAGCTGTAACTTTACGATTACTAATCGAGATCGCTGTTTCTGTTCCGTTTCAGCTTATTAGTGGTTCCTGAAGGCCCAAACGGAAACGGTAAGTTTGACAGTTGTCAGAAATGGCATCAAGATGCCTAGCCGAAGTCGATTTGGTTCTAACTAGTTTTCAATCCTTACACAGATCGGGCTTTTCCGCTGCCGCTGTCATTGCGCTTGGGCCTTGATTGTCTTGGATGTGAAACCAGAAAGAAAATCATTACCAAAGGAAAAGAAGCAACTGTTGGTAAGTCCTACTTAGAAGTTTACTCTATTTTTAAATAACTGTCGAAATATTCATTTTGCCCATTGACGTTGACGGCACTGCCGAGCAAAGATTGATCGTTTGTTATGGAATTTTTCGGTGGAGTGAAACTAAGGAAAATTCCGCCCTATTTCAGTTGTTTTTGGGATTGTACCAAAGGATTAAATAGAGTTACAGAGTCACGGTCAAAGCGGAGGACGGCATTAACATAAAATTGCTCTTTCACTTGCGCACTTTGGAATAACCGAGGCACAACTCTGGTGGGGACGTGCTGTCAAATCAGCCTACTGATCATCTTGTATGAAACTGGTTCCAAACGTAAACAAACGCTGTAGGTTTCTTATGGCTTGTTTACGTTTGGAACCAGTTATGCGAGGTAGGCGACGATTGTTCGTAGCCGACAGCCACCTCCCCCCTTGCAACAACTCTAAACGACACGGCATAAACTCTTCGCATGGTCACCTAAAAGTAGATTGTTTTCATGCTTATTGGTACCAAGGTTTTTAAAAAATCGGTATTTACCGATAATCGCTCGTCTTCAATTGAAGGAAGGGTCGTCACTACGAGCCCATCTTTTGAAGTTTGAGGACCCTGTTCGGCAACTCCGAGTGGTAGGTTCAAAACTTTAAGTAAGCGCTGTCTGTGCAGCACTCAGTTTAACTCTTAGGGAGTCCTATGATCCCCTCCTGACTGCCCTCGAGAACCTACAGGAGAATGATTTGACCTACGAGTTGATGAAGACCCGGTTGTTGAGTGACGAGTCGAAGCGTTTGGACAGAGTTCAAAGCTCCGCATCTTCTGGAGAATTTCGTAAGAAGTAAGGAAGCGCGAAGCTTAGCGGAAAATGTTACGCCTGTGGCAAAAGGGGCCACATGAAAAAAGGTTGCCGGAAGAAGATCCACGCTAATGTTGCCACCGAATCACGATCTGTGATGTTCTTGGCGGACAGCGGAGCAAGAAGAACAAGTTGCAGTGAGAAGTTTGAATTTCTGCTAGATTCTGGAGCTATGGTGAATTTGAAGCAACATTTCTCGACCAGCACCAGTATACATCAACGTAGCGAAGAACGGAGAATCTCTAGTAGCTTCTTCGTCTCGGCCATATCTCTCTTCCAGCATCAATATTGATCGCCGAATTAAGAACCGATTCAAGACAGGAGATAATTTCGTGGCCCTGCGTCGGTCGGTAGCAGAACTAATTGGTTCCGACTATGCCAATCACACACACACACCGGTACACTGATGGTTCCCGATCCAGATCGGGCGTTGGCATCGGAGTATCCGGAAGTGGTATACTAGCAAGCAACAGCCTACCGCCACAATGCTCCGTTTTCTCAGCAGAAGCCGTCGCAATTTTTCATGCGAATCAACCAATCCTTATCCTGACTGACTCTTACAGCGCGATCCAAGAAGTCTGCTCCGCAGCTCCATCACACCCGTGGATTCAGGCTACCGTAAAGTATTCCCCGATTAGCATCGTCTTCACATGGATACCTGGACACTGTGGAATACCTGGCAACGGGACAGCGGATCACCTCGCTGGATCTGGACCATCCGGCCCCAGGTTCACCGACAAAGTACCGCTGCAAGACGTCAGGGGATGGGTCAAATCAACCGTACACAAAGCTTGGAACAACCAGTGGTTTAGCACCAGGGAACCTTTCATCCGGAATCTGATGGATCAAAGTGTCCTATGGAGGCTTAGGACTGGACACTGCCGGCTTTATTATAACTTCGACGGAGGACTCTTGCGTAGGAACTGCGTGATCTGCGGGGTTCCGGCAACCGTCAAGCACGTCCTCTGCGTCTGCCCCGAGTTCGAAAATCTCAGGGAGACCTGCGGGATCACTTCGAGCATCCGGAACCTTCTCAGACACCACTCGCCTGCTTCCGACGCCCTCTTAATATTCCTTAGAGAAGTAAATTTGTACCGTGGAATTTAGACAGTTTTTTGTTAGCCACTTTTCTTTTAACTGTCGGGACGGCTCCGCACGGGATGAGCCTTTGGACCTCGTGACGGTGCCGCTTTGTTCAGATTAATGTTACGTGTTTTAATTTGTAATTTCTCTGTTTCCAAAAGAAGAGCCAGGAAGGCTGTACCTTACAGCTTTAGTAGCCGAAGAGGGGCACCACATGGGATGAGTCGTTCGGCCCTCATGATGGTGTCCATCCGTATTAGTTAATCAATTAAGAATCAACTCTGTACAACAACTCCGTAGGAGGTTCTCCCTCTGAGACCTCACACTCTCGACTAAGAGATGAACTAGCCTTCGGCTAAAAATCTCTAAAATAAAGATTAAAAAAAAAGGCTGCATGGTCACCCTGGCACGTAACAATCAAGTGCATTTCAAGCCGGAGAAGCTGAAGTTCTGCAATCTGTGTGTACAGGGAAAACACAGCCGAAGTCCATTCGTTGGAACAAGAGACCGGGCAACTCAATTGTTGGAGCGTATCCACTCCGATGTATGTGAACCGATTGAACCAGCATCTTGAGTTGGACATCACTTTTTCGCTCCATTCGTCGACGATTATTCTCATTTTGCTGTGGTGTACCTGTTAAAGAAGAAATCGGAGGTGTTTGAAAGATTTCAAGAATTTGAAGCAATGCCTACAGCGGCCTGTGGAACGAAGATTTCGAAGCTCACAGTAGATCAAGGGCGTGAATATTGCTCGGGCAATCAGAAGAAGCAAGGGGATCCAAATCGAACCAACAGTAGCTTACTCGCCGCAGCAAAACGGGGTTGCAGATAGACTTAACAGAACTCTGATGGAGAAGGTACGTACAATGTTGATAGGATCCAAAGCGCCAAAGTCGTTGTGGTGTGAAGTCGTATTGACGGCTGTTTTCCTCGTGAACCGGAGCCCAACCTCTGCGTTATCAAATAGTCACACGCCAGCTGAACGTGTTTTCGGATGTCAAGCCTATGCGTGGGTGCTGAACCAACTTCGGAAGAAGCTGGACGCGAAGAGCCGTGAGCTGCTGATGGTCGGATACGTACCACAGGGTTACCGATTATGGGCCAAGAACAGCAGGCTAATCGTGATTGCTCGTGACGTCACGTTTAACGAAGAATGCTTTCCTTGGACTAACGATACTAGACACCTTTCTCAAGAGCGTTTGGTGGTTCCTCTATTCTACGGGTAAGAGGGGGAAGATAATAAGCTGACCAAGCAGATCATCGACGATACCGTTCCATATAGCTAACTGGGTAGTCTGATCGAACACATAGCATTTGATGCATCAAACTACCCAGTAGCTTCCGATATGACTTGGTGCATCGGGAGTGCAAATTTCCGGGTAAGTTACTTGACTATCTTGCCGGCTTTAGATCAACTGCTGTTGATTGTCTCTCCACGTCGGATATTCCCAAAACGTACACTGAAATTGCCATTCGTTACGACCGTGACCTGTGGTACCAGGCGGTAAACGAAGAGCTCAACTCCATGACAACTAACAACTGTTGTAGGTGTGAAGCCACTCAGAACGAAGTGGGTGTTTCGGACTGAAGCGGATATGCAGATACCTGAAGCGAACAAGCGCCATGGGTCTACAATTCAAGATGAACGAAGGTAGCAGACCACTTGCCGGATTCGTAGATGCGGAGTGGGCAACTGATAACCGCAATACAGGTTAAACGGGTTTCCTGTTTAACCTGTATGGCTCAACGGTGTCTTGGGCCAGCCGCAAACAACCAACTGTTTCTACGTCTTCAAGCAAAGCAGAATACGTTACGTTCGAAGTAGTTCGGTTAGCTGGAGTACTAGAAGACCTCAACGCCACGACATTAACAGATCCTGTCACACTATACGAAGATAATCGATGCTGAATCGAAGCGGATTAAGCACATCGACAGCAAGCACCATTTCATCAGGGATCATTTGGCTGCTGGGACCATCAAATTAGAACCGATTTCCACCACTGAGCAGCAGACAGATCTCTTCACAAAAGCTTTGGTTGTTTCATGGTTCCAATACCTCAGAAGCAAGATTGAAGTCACCGATTGATAGGGGATGTTTGACGAACAAGTCATCGGTGTTCAACGAGGACCGTTCAACACAGCAACCCAAGCTTTTCTGCTGTACTGTGGAGACCTTCTTTTTTGTGTCATTCCTAACTCAACATCCATCCTTACCAGACGTTCAATAAACTAGTTATAACATAAAACTGATCCTTTCCTGGCTATCGAGAAATACGGACCTCAATATTAATGAAAGAGAGAGTCGAGGAAGAGAATCGATCTATTTGAAAAATGACGCGAGATTTGTTTTTCTTCATTAGTGGCTGGATGTTGTCGTTTTCGTCTTGGTGGGGATGGTTTGAGGATCAAATGCAAAATGATTCTGCGCTAAAGAACGTGTCGTGTTGATTTTTACACACAGATCGATGGAAACCTTCCGGCTCTTAGTAAGTGTTCAATTTCTAAATTCTAACAAGAGCTCTCCGAGAATAGCTCTCCTGGCAATACGTTGAAACGCCCCGGCGGTATAAAATTGTAGAAGATATTTGAGTTTCACACCCTCGTCCATAACCTCAACTCAACTCGCTTTGGCATTGTGGGAAAGATTAATGCGCCAAACATTTTTTTTTAAATTTTACTTCGACTCGGCGCTCGTGCTGTCATTGAGATCATTGCTGATTGTATGTGTATGTGTGTGCTCCAAATCTGCCGTTATGCAATATTCCTCCTTCTAGACCTTTAAAATATTATGTCACATCGGTTGCAAAGTCACTTTAATACAACTAAAAACAAAAGGATAAAACCACTCGCCGAATGGCATTCAATAGCTTCACAAATAAGGAGTTAGCAGAATTCCACACACAAGAAAAATTAGGACATTTTTCACACATTCCCATATTCCTGTGAGTATGTGTGTGTGTGTTTGTTTTTCAGCGAAAAGCTTCAACTTTAGAGTAAGTTTGTTTGATTTTGTGTATTATTTTTATCTTCTACACAGATTGCTCACTTTCCACGACATTTTCGTTTCTATTTATCTTTTTTAGGTTTCTTTTTTTTTGTTGTAATATAGGCACTGTTTTTCCATCGTCTTAAAATTTAGTTTCACATTTTTGTTTTCGTTTTTTGTTTTGCTTTAAACTAGAAGAAACTGAAAGGTTCCTTTTTTTTAACCTCCGAAAAAGAAAAACGAAAAACAATGATTTTCCTGTTTTAAAACACTACTTGAAATAGTACAGTTTTGTGTCAGGATGCAGTAGAGGCTTCCACTTAAAAAAATAGTTTATACAGAACGGCTGTCTCTCACCTCTCTCCCTTTTCTTTATATCTGCTTCTATTCGCCACCGCCGCCGCCGCCACCTCCACTAGGTGTCGCACCAGTAGCAGTGGCTGCTGCGGCCGCCGCCGCCGCTGCCACCGCAGCAGCAGCAGTGAAGTCTTCACCGCTGATAAATTCCTGCTTTACCGACTTGCGGGCGGCGACGGCGGCAGCTGCTACCGCTGCGGCGGCCATCAGACTATTGTAGTGGTGCTCGTGGGGGTCCACCAGTACGGTCGAGCTCTGCTCGGATTCAGCGGTTGTTGTGGAACCCTCCCCAGTTATTACCAGCTGTTGCTGCTGCTGCAGAGTATCGACACTCAGCGCTAGCGCTACCGCCGATTCGTCAACAACGGCCGATAATGCAGCACCAGCAGTAGCAGCAGCAGCGCTAGCGCTACTACTACCGTCTGCAATGCCGACGACCAACTCTGCCCCTCCTCTGTTATCGTTACGATTACTGCTAGCGTTATTGTTATTGTTACTATCGTTACCGTTATTGTAGTTAGTAGTACTGCTATGATTACTTAACATTAGGCTACTACCGCTGCTGTCAACATTCTGCTGGTGTTGATGCTGCTGCTGTTGCTGCTGGTGGTGCTGGTGGGCGGTGTGGGTTTGGGAGTTAATTTCATGCTATTCCTTCACCAGGCGGTAGATGTGATGCTGGGCGCCGTGCTCTGACGTCGACACCTCGAACACAAATGCCACGCAGAGCAGGGTCTCGTCCGTTTCCTTATTGGAGATGACCTGTGGCAAACAAGATAAGAGGGCATAATGAGCACTCCCCTGAAGGATTGCATTAGGTGCAACACATACCTGCAGGATGGTGAAGTTCTCCAGCACGCTGTTCATCATGTACTTCTCGGGCAGGTGCTTCAGCTTGTTGATGAAGTTGATCATGTAGTCGCACATCGGCGACCGACTGATCCGGTACACGTACCGACCGTTCTCGAAGCGGGAGTACTCAGTTTCGACTTTTTCCACGACCTGCTTGCCAAAGGAGCACACCTTCGTCGAACAGGTAATCACCATGTTGTCATTGCTTTCGTAACTGGTTGTGAGAGAAAAAGAACATAAGAACAGGGGAATCCCTGGACGAGGGAACGTATGATACTCACTGACTACTGACACCGTAGAACGCGCCGGCATCGTTGACCACGTTCGTATTCAGGTCCGCCCAGAACTTAACCAGGAAGAACGCATTACTCGGGCCCTTCTCGTAGAGTTCCTTAAGGCCACCGGCCTTCTGTGGGAATTTGTCGTAGATCTCCTTCACCTCCACCGACTCCAGAAGCGGGTGGGCCGGCTGATCGCCTATATGTACAAATAAGTGCTTGTGGTACTGTAAAAAAAAAAAAAAAAACAATTGTTAGCCAGTGTTGCCATCGTTTCGATAATCGACCCGCTACTACTCACAGTATCTTCAACACGCATCTCCAGGTAGGCGCTGTACTCGACGAGCCGGAACTTGTGCGTCGCTATCGCTCGGCCCTCCCACGGGTGTGCCGCCTGTAGGCCACTGTCCGAGACGGCCGTGGCTGTCTTGCCCATCGGACCGTACGCCGCCTGGGCGAACGGTTTGACGTCCTGTGATGTGCTGGGCTGCAGACCGGGCTGCCAGAATTGCTGTTTTCGGTGCGAAAAAGGATAAAAAAAACATAGGTTGAATTGAGGTTAGGGCGTAACGATTGCAGTGGGACTTAGTGGTAATCAAGGGTTAGTGTGGGACAAAATCACAACAGAACAGAACAAACACAACTGGCGGGATGGATTGTTTGTTAGGACGAAAATGGGTTGGGCTGTATGTCACGGGTTGAATCCAACGGTGGGAAGGAGAATACTGTTTTGAATTTTTAAACAAAATCATTGGACGTCACTGGGAATGTCCATTCGGAATTGAACTCAGATTTGAAGCCATGGGCCATGAATGAGACTGGTCTGCTTGGGCTTGGAGATCATTGAAATTTTATACCAAGCTTCTGGTGCAATAGTCTTGTTAAAAAGTACACGTAGTATGTCATTTTGAATAAAACGCCAGACTGAACTGACTGATCTAAGATTTCCGTAAACTAAGGCTAAGGTTTGCTATTTAACACTCCGAACACGATGCCTCCGGTAAAATTTGTAATGGAAAATTGACAATGTTTGAAAAATCATATAGATTTTTAATCTATTGATACCGGATAAATCTTTAAAGTAGGTAGTTTCAAATGGCATGAATATATTTTAAATTCCTCGATAAATGGCTGAGCTATGATTTTTCAAACATTGCAAGTTTGCTGTTACACATTTTTCCGGAGGCATCGTGTTCGGAGTGTTAAAAATCCTTCGATGTTCTATTCTTTTTGATGTTGCCCTCAATGTTTACTGAGCTTACCTTCAAAGTCTTCTCGAATGATCACAGCTCTATGAGGGTTCCCCTAAAGTATTTTAGTTTGTCTCCACAGCATTCTTGAATTTCTAGCTGAGATTACTTCTTCATTAACTAAATACCTAAATTTTACCAGGAATTCAGAAAACTCAGGTCCTCGTTGATCTCTTCCGAACATTCTTGAAAACTCTTTAATCTTTAACTAATAGTCCTTTAACTTCCTCTTCACGTGCTCCGTGCTTTCCTCTTCAACTTCAAGTAGGCCCCTACACTGCCTATGTCCCATATGGGAAAAGTAGCCATTGAGTTACGAAGTGCAATTCCCATGTCAATATTTGAAAAATCATAGTAAATTAATTGCATGAAGCTTGCATATTTTGTTGTCAGAGAAAAATATGGCGATCCAAAACGCAGAACTGTAACTTGTCCTCCAGACGATCGAATTTCAGGATATGACTGATATGCGATTACTTTGCTTAGTGGGACAAACTAACTTGATGTTGGTTTGACAGTTTTCATGATCAAAGTCCGTAGTTTTATCAAGTAATATGAAAGTAGATGCCAATTGATAGTGGATAACGTTGTTATCTTAAAATTGACGAAAATCTATATGGGACTGATATGCGATTATAGCATAGAGATAACTCTAAGACTAGTAAGTCCCGAAGAAAAGTGTTCAACTTTTTGGCTCAACTCTGGTACTATCTTCGGTCCTAAGCTAATCGATGCACCCCTCGAAACATAGGAAAATTCACGAACCCCTCATTTTATCTGTCAAACTTTCATAGCGAATCAAAACAAACATAGTGTACACACTTAAAATTTTTTGCCGAGGTTCCAACAGCCGAGTAGTTCTGCAATTTATTTTGCTGAGATTCAGTGAAACAATTGCCGAGACTCAGCTAACAAATATTATTTTGCTGAGATATCAGCTAACAAACAGATACTGTGCAGATATATCAGCAAAAGTAAATGCCGAGGTAATCGGCTGATGGAGATTTTACCGAGCTAAATTAAGTGTGTAGTACTGGAATTTATACTAGAATGGGGTACGGTCATCGATTTGCTTGGGACCAATAGGCTAGTCAAGTAGTGAGCCAATTTAAAATCGTTAGGTTCGAATTGATTGTTGGTTATAGGCCGTACAGTTTTTCAAACTACGTCAAAAAGTTCACCAAGGTTCTCCGTAAAGTTTCCTATTATAAGTCATTCGATAAACTCGTCCTAATCAATTTTAAAATCCTTTTCTAGCTGTCGTCAAATTTCAAGGTACTGGCAAGTTTGCAAAAATGCAATATCGCACGACAGCCTAGTGAAGTGCAGGAAATTTCTGGAGGAGTAAAGGAAGTTCATAGTCCAGTCAACAAGACCTGTAGAAAGTTGAAATACAAGTGAAGTCCAGTAGCCTTCATCGAGAAATCATTCAAATATCATAGACTCAATAATTTAACCCTGTACTGCCCAAATTTTGACGTAGACTACGTCGTACGGGACGGTACAGGGGATAAATCGAAAATCTAAAATTGTGACCGACACGAAAAGGTGTTAGGTTTTGAACGCTTATTACTTTGTCATTTATAGATGGAATTAAAATTCAAATACACCAATCGGTAGGAAATAACTCAACGAATCTGCTGAAATTTTCCATTTTTTATTTAGAAAGTTTAAAAAAAATGTGAAAAATGAAAAGTGATAATTTTGTTACTATTTCCATGAAATAAACGTTAACGTAAAGTTGCCATAATCGAGTACCATTTGTTTGCTCATCGTTCTGCTTGAATCTGTAAAGCTATAAAAGATCGCTGCTTTCGCGCCACCGTTCATTTTCGCATTGGTGGTGAGCGCCAAGCAGTAGCAACATCATCGTCAAACCAGGAGTGCCAGCCTCCTCAAATCAATCCTATACGTTGACAGTAGGCAACGTCACGGGCCTTATGTAAATACGACCCGCCTGACGTATACATGGTGGAAAAGGACGGAAAATCGTGTTAGAAGCAGAAAGACAAGAGCAGATGATAGCATCAAAAACATGGCCGCCAGTCAGGCCCCTGTGACAAACAAGGAAGAAGTGTTAGTTTATTTAATCAAATGAACTTTGACGATTGTATATGGCAAGTTTTGCTATAATCAATCTTCCGCATGTTAGGAAATCAATTTGGCAAAGCATTTGTGACCAGCACACACCTTCCGGTCTTATGAAACAGATCCGAATTGTATCCAAATCTACCCGTCAAAACAGTTAACTTTTCATTAGTATTAACGGCAAATAACTCACCAACACTAGCGGACCGTGAGTACTTGCTCATCTATACATCTTCGCTCTTGATCGCCAGCGGTAAAAAACTTCCTTAATGAGGAGACTCACCCCTTCAACGAGCTGTTTTTGCATTAAGCTCAATCTGCATTATCCGATCCGACTGGCGATTTTCTATATAATCTCACGCTCTCATTTGTAGATAGTCGATCGGTTGATATCGAGCAGACGTGGGATGAGCTTTAAGCTAAGAACGATGTCGCGGTACTGAAGCTCATTTTCGCATCGGACAATGTAGTGAATCGATCGCCTGAGCAACTAGCAGCAGCAGTATCTCCAACGGTAAGAGGTGGAACCTTTTGACTCGGATTGAACAATCGGTCCTTCTCAGGACCACACATTTGTACAGATAGAGTTAAATTTTTGTGCTAAATTGGCAGTATTGATGGATTTTCAGTGAGAAAACAACACTATTTTCCACTTGGGTCCCGTCATTTTCTAAAAACATCTACCCTCTATAACGAACCGTAATCATTTTCACTCATCCTCCCGTGTAACAGGAAAATTTTCGCATATAAGAACTACTGTATTTTTTTCATTTCATCAACGTTACTTAACAACCCCACTTCTAATAACTACCACCCCTTCCCCATCTGCTATTTCCATGTCCACCATGTAACCAGCAAATTCCGATTAGCTATTTCCCGTTTTTCCCAGGATTGCTTCTGCATTTGAAGTCGTCAAAATTTGTCAATTTGTCAAACTACCTTGAAAAAGTTAGTTAAAACTCTGTACAGGATTTTTATCAAATGTTATCAACTTTCATTTATAACCATTTCCTCTCACAGGTTATTTTCAGAGTTTCTCTAAAATAAATTTGAGATTCTCTCTGAGCGTCTCTTGAACATTATTCTAAATTAAATTTTGGAACACTCCAGACAGTTCGAGGAATTCATCCTAAGATTCGCTTTGAAAGAATTCACTGAAGCTTACTGTTATTATGTTTAAAATTAGTCTGGATTCTCCTTAGAATCTCCATGCAGTTCACCTCAGAATTGTCTTGCAATTCTGCTCATAATTATCCTGGAGCTCTTCTCTAAATTCACTTAGAATTCTCTAGAAATTGTTCACGATATTCGCTTGTAATGATTCTCGGAATTCTCATAAAACGGAGTCTCAGAATTGCTTTGGAATTTGATCTCCTTGGTATTGATCTATGGATTTTATTGCAACTCTCTTTAGAATTAACTTGAAATTATCTTTCAAATTATCACACCATTGACTTGGAGTCCATGTGAAATCTCTATTAGAGTTCTTCAAAAAAATCTGTTAGTATTTTTCTATGAAATACATTCTCCAGACTTCTTTCTAAAATTCTCTTAATATTTAGTTCATAAAAGTGGCTGTATCCTGAAAATCCAGTCCTATGGTCTTAAAATTGGTCCAGAATCTTAATTTTAGTCCTATTTGTCATCGAAATAGACGGGCTCTTTCCGGATTTCCCCATTTTCCGCCCCCCCCCCCCCCCCCTGCAATTAGTGAAATATTTCTATTACTGATTTCTCTATCACAGATTACATTTTTTCTATCAAGCACTGAAATTATCAGACTGTTTCTCTATTTATGCTTTTAGATTAGCATTGTAAGTCCCTCCTACTTGGAGAATTATTCTATGGAACGGCTTGCTATGCCCCGCCTCAATTTTAATTACCCGGATTTTTTCCGATGGGGCGGGACATAGTAAGCCGTTCCTTAGCATAATTTTCCATGTAGGAGGGACTTACAATGTTAGTCTAAAAGCGTATATAGAGGTACCGTCTGATAATTTCAGTGCTTGATAGAAAAAATCGAAATCGAAATTTGATTGCGTTATAATGAACGATGACATATCAAGAAACATTGCGTTTCGTCCTAAGAAGCATTGATCCATTCTCTTCGTCGACTTTCTCTTTCGTTAATAACTTGACCACATAACCGTTTCTTGTTGTTTTTGTCGTATTAGATGCTAGATGAAAGCTTCTTTTATCGATCTGTGTACTGAAAATACCTGGGAATGTCTTAACATGGCCGTGGGGATACAAAGAGAAAGTCGACGAAGAGAATCTGTTAATGTTATTTAGGACCTAATGCAATGTTCAGCTTGATATACGTCAAGGCGGATTTTAGGCAGCTCCCAGGTCAAGAGTTTACTCGACTACTGGAAAAGGAAAGGTTCATGATTAGTTTAAGCAGAAAAAGATGTCAAAGTTCCCGAAAAAATACTTGGTTTGACAGGCGATTTGCACCTGTGGGCTGAAAAGTTAAATTTTCGTGAAAACTGGCATTGTCAACCAAGATATTTATGAAAAGAATTGTTTGCAAAAACGATGGCTGCCTTTTTGAAGAAACACAGTTGTTCCGTACTGTTTTCCTGTCACTACGGGAAAATGACTCATGAAGCTTTAGTGTGATAATTTATTAGCTAGAGAATGGTCTTAGAAGAGGGTAGGTAGATAGTTCCGTTAGAGTACGGCAGTATGAACATTGAATAGACTTTGAAAATGAGCGAAGGGCCATGAATGCGACAGTACAAAGTCAAACGCACATTTCTTTGCCTAATCCGTACGATGTTTGCGGAGATTTGAAGTGTGTTTTCAAATCCGAGGGGGACGACTCTATCTACGATGCAAAAAAGATTGTGTTTTGCTGTGGCTAGCTGCACGCACGCTGAGTAGATAGAAAGAAGATTGATGACGATTCTGAAGATTTCCTGCAAAAAGATGATGAACGATGCAAGTAGATACGACAAATGAAAGAAGATTTTTCGAAGATTGATTCGCTAGTGTGAGATTTGTTGAGCATCTAAACTTGAGATTTAGATGTGTCGCCCCCCTCGTTCAAATCTATTTGCGGCTGTGGAATAGTTCTAGCGACGTTTCATCACTACCTAAAGGCCCACGTAACCGAAAGCATTTCCAGTCGATGGTGTGTGTTATAATGCAATTCTTCTTTACCCAACTATTGTGTTACTCCTACTACTCTAACGGAACTATCTACCTACCCTCTTCTAAGACCGTACTCTAGCTAAAAAATCCGAAGTCCGAATATGGACTTGGAATTCATTCAGTGCATACCATTGAACTTTGACAGACTTTTATCATGTAACAAGATGTAACACATCGTCACCTCGCTGCAGTGTATAACATTCTTAACTTTGTTCTACGCACGGATTTTGCTCGTTACATCTCCAAGGAATAATTCGAATTAATAAATATTTGGTTATACATTATTGTACCCTCATTCGGAGGCACCGACGCCCTTGATGAGTGGTAGTGGTTTGTTAAATTCGTGAAGTGCCGTGTTCTACTGATAGCGTCCTCAACTTACGCGGAAAAGCATTGTTTCTGCTAAGAATTTGTAAGCTTTATTAGATAATTATCCTTCGAATACTTCACACGGTGGTAATATATTTTTTTCGTTTCCAGGATAATGCTTCCAATCGCTATCACTTGCGTGACTTCCGTGGCCAATACGTCGTTATCGATTGCCACTGTTGGCTGCATAAGGAGGCCTTTACCTGAATGAACAAGCTGACCCGTGGTGAAGTACGTCTATACATATTTTGAAATCGCCTGGTCAAGTTAGGTGGTAGGTAGTTCCACGTTGTATCAGTATTACCCACGAGATGGCTCAGCAGCTAATCCAGGAATGCCAAACTTCCACCTGAAAGCATTCGGTGGTGACGCATCCCAGTGTTTGGAAAGGTTCCACCTACGAGGGCCAGAAACTTAAGCTAGTCGACATCTCTAAAGAGCTCTTGACGATACGGATTGAGTTAAAAGTGGGGATTGTGATGAGACCAGATCCGAATCTAGATTCATAAGAATCGGAAAATCCATCGATGATGTACTACAGGCCTATGGATCAACTGGAACAACCACTATAACCGTGAAGCAACAGAAGAAGACTATCTATTTCAGGTTTTCGGAAAAGTCCTTCCCGGAGAAATCTTCTTCAAGTAAATTGGGCCTAAGTACTCTTTTTGTGGAAATGTTTAGAACAAGGTTTTGTGATTTTCAGATACCCTCAATAGCTCCCATCTCAAAATTAACGTTCGGCGGAGCCAATACCGCGGATATCTAGATAGAGCTGGAATTAGGGCCTAACAGCTTTTGTAAATAATGACTTCTATCGATGATTTCTAGAACCAACATCCTCATCGGGTAGGGAAAGACTTCCCGTATCCGATGGTTTTGTTGGTCTGGGTGGGCGTTCCTTGAGTTCCTAGAAATCATCTATAGAAGTAATTGTTTACAAAAGTTGTTACACCCTAATTCCAGCTCTATCTAGATATAATCCTACCTCCAGGCCGACAGGAGATCCAGGAAGAAACGAGCTTAAGACAAACATCCAATTTTGAGTGTAGCATTCAAAAGTGGTGACAATTTTCCTGTAAACAAACTCCACCCGTGTTGCCAAAATTGCAAAATTGGAATTGAGCTGTACAAAAATGATCTGGCATTTTATTTCTTCTAATATTAATCCCTCCTAGGTAACCCACTGCAGTGAATGATAGGTTTTATTTTACTCTAGTCGCACTTGAGCGTAGCAGTAGCAGCAGCATCAGCAGCATTAGCGATAAAGTAAAAAGATCTATTAGTACTAAGACACATCCAGCATAAATTCAAGTAGCAAAGCAAGTCAGTGCAGAACAAGTGCCAACGACGACGACGACGACGAGATCAAATTGGTGTAATTATGATTAATTCGAACCCATGTTCGATTGTTTGTAATGAACGAGCTAAGAGAAGCAGCAAAGTAGACCTGATGTTTATTATTAGGTGTATAACAGCAAAGCAGCGCGCAGATGATGATGGAGGAGCGTTAAGATGAGGACCACAAGACACTCGGGCTTTTGATGACGATGATGAATCAGAGTCTCGCACATGTTATTGCTTTTGACACGATTCATCAGCGGAAAACAAGTTTCTGACGAACAGGTTTTTACACACAGTCGCCACTCTCCTAGCCTGCTTCGCGCCGTCGGTACGCTTGTGCTAATGTTGATGGGTCATTATGATTTGAGGTTAGATTATCGGAATGACAATTTCAATCGAAGAAGCAAGTGTGATTCAGCTGCGATTGCATAGTCGGTATGAAAAAAAACTAGATTGTGGTGATTGTGGTGAATTCATAACTGTCAAAGCACACTTGAAATTGTTAAAATTCCACGGACAAATTATCACTTGCTGCAATGGCAGCAATAGATTAGAGACAGAAGTCAAATCGGTCGATGTGATAATTTCTGGTTACAACTCATTTTGGGCGGAATCAACCGGAATAGATTTGACCGTGCAACAGACCAGACTCAGCTCGTAGATTGTTCTCTCTGCCATTTGAAATGCGAAAATAGCTTGTACGGGAATTAGCCATTCGCATTCAAGTGTACACTAATTGAGATAAGGAGGTGTTATCAATCGCGGCACGGCGAGTTGTTTTGACAAAAAATCTACTAATTGTCGCGATGCATTTGGCATCGATTTCAAGCAACCCTTCAATTCCCAAATGTATGCAATCAACTATGCTAATCGAAACCCTACAGATTAAAATCTGAAAGCCGGTTTTAAACCTCCTTCCGTCTTCTCCTTCTTCTTTTGCTTGTGGTGTCTAACAGATTAATAGGTCAAATCTTGGGTGTTTTTGTTCAAACCTGTTATTCCACGCCATCTTCGATCGTGTCACACAACAAAACGAGCACGGGTCTCATCCGTCCGTCATCCTATTAATATGCCTTCGATTTCGACGCGGAACTTTACGCAACCTCAAATTAGTGTGTTTAACTGATTGCTGTCAAAAGCCCCCATGGAAAAGAGAAATTTACACGCGGATTCCAGAGTTGGGCTGGAGCTATATGATGGAAGTGAAAAGAAGATGCGATGAAGCCCTAATCACTATCATCAAGCGAAGCAATTTATGCCTTACATCAGCCCTAAAACGAGAGGAAGCCGCACAACCCTCGTAATTAGGTGTACTTTTCTATCATTTTTTTTTCGATTGTGGATGTAGCAGCAAAAAATATGTGTGTACGTTATTTAGTGTGCGTAATTGGACCTGCCTCAAATTTGCACCACCGAACAATGACTGTGGAAGATTATCGACCATTTGAATTTATGACTATCTGTTTGCGTTGTGAAATGAAATAGAAAAGTATAATTGCTTGCAAGCGTTGTAATTTTTTATTTTTCATAAATAACATGATTGAAGCATCTAAAATCAACGTTTACATATTGTATAGTGACAATAAGCTAAAAATGTTTGTTTATGGATTAGGCATTGGAAATTACTCAAGTACCATCGCCCTCATTTATAATTTAGTTTGGCGATTACCTCCGACATGACGAGATGATTAGCTCTCTTTGCTATGAATTAAATTCACATTGACAGTCAATAGCTTTGTTCAATGACCCACCTATCGTACTCGCTCGTTGATTTTATGTCAACAAATAGCTGTCAATCTTCTCAACACCCATTTGACCTATAGTCGCTATATTCATAGTCTAGCGGATAGAATCTCGGGAACCAATTGAGCTGTCAAATAGCGGAACCAATCAAGCGTATCACGACCAACAACAGAAAAGAGCGCATCAGCTATTACGAACAAAACTTCGGAAACCTTTTTCAATTGTTGGTCTAAAATATATTGAATTGGTTCCGCTTTTTGATTGATCGAAATTATATCCGCCAGACTATGAATATAGCGACTATAATTTGACTCGATTCGCCGATTTTCTTAATTTTCCGACAAAAGACTTTTAACATATTCTAATTGAGAGTATAGACGATTCTTGCTTCTTCTTTTCTGAAATCGTACATGTCATACGTAAGAAAAGCGAATTAGTTTGTATCGCGAATTGTTTCTACAAACTCGGAGTCGCTCGTATTTGGCTGAATGAACACCAGTACAACTCGGAGTAGCTTGGATTATAGTCGCTATATATTTATAGTCTGGTGGATTTTGTTTAAAATTTTGATTTGGAGATTTTTAGCCGAAGTCTAGTTCATCTCTTAACCAGTCTAATTTGTTAGTCTGGCGGAGAGAAAAACCAAACAAATGGCAACGTAAATTTTCCAAACCAAAACGCTATAACCACACCAATTTTGCCTCGAGTTCCGGCAGATTTTTTAGGTTTCTCACAGGAAAACATGAGACAAATTTACTCATCGCTGACTTCCTGCACTTTTTGCCATTTATGAGTAAAGGGTGATACGGTCAAAATTTGGTCAAGGGAAAACGCGTGTAAATCGGTGAAATCGTTTATTTAAAAAATCAAATTAAATTTCTTTTTCAAGTTCAATTAGTATAAAATTCAGGAAAAATATTCAGTTAGGCTTCCGCTTTTCCAAATCCGAATTGCCGGGCCTTACGCTTGACCCCTGCCATCAGATTTTGTACAGCCACCTTGTCCACCTTCTTCGCCGCAGAAAGCCAGTTTGCCTTGAACTGCTGCTCGCCCTTAGCAGTTTTTTTGGTCTTCTTTAGGTTCCGCTTGACAATAGCCGAGTATTTCTCAATTGGGCGGAGCTCTGGCGTGTTGGGAGGGTTCTTGTCCTTGGGAACCACCTGCACGTTGTTGGCGGCGTACCACTCCATGGCCTTTTTACCGTAATGGCAAGATGCCAAATCCGGCCAAAACAGTACGGAACAACCGTGTTTCTTCAGGAAAGGCAGCAGACGTTTATTCAAACACTCTTTCACGTAAATTTCTTGGTTGACAGTCCCGGAAGCTATGAAAATGCTGCTTTTCAAGCCACAGGTACAGATGGCTTGCCAAACCAGATATTTCTTTGCGAACTTTGACAGTTCATGTGCTTGAAAACATCTGCTACCTTTCCCCTTCCTTTTGCCGTATAAAACTCCTGTCCCGGAAGCTGCTTGTAGTCGGCTTTGACGTAGGTTTCGTCGTCCATTACCACGCAGTCAAACTTCGTCAGCATCGTCGTGTACAGCCTCCGGGATCGCGCTTCGGCCGTCGTATTTTGTTTATCATCGCGATTTGGAGTCACTACCTTCTTGTAAGTCGATAGTCCGGCTCGTTTTTTGGCTCGATGCACGGTTGTAGACGATACACCCAGCTTATTTGCGGCATCTCGGAGAGAGAGGTTAGGGTTTCGCTTGAAACTACCGGCAACTCTCTTTGTCGTCTCAGCGGCTTCCGGTTTTCGATTTCCCCCCGATCCAGACTTCCTGGCTGTCGACAAACGTTCCCCAAACACTTTAATTACATTTGTAACGGTTGATTTGGCAACTTTTAGCGATTTTGCCAACTTTGCGTGCGAGTAGCTCGGATTTTCGCGATGCGCGAGCAAAATTTTGATACGCTGCTCTTCTTGCTTGGACGGCATTTTGACAACTGAAGAGTGAATTCCAAAATCAAAATAGGAGCAACATTCTACACACACACCTTCAAAATGAGGGGTGTTCAGGTTTTTTAAATGCAAAATTGAAAGAAATACGTCAAGTTGATATTGACCAAATTTTGACCGTATCACCCTTTAAACTGAACTCAAATTTGGTTTTATCTCATTGGCCGTGTACAACTTTGTCTCAGACGTCATTTCAATTGCAAGCGACATTTAAAAGTTATGATTTGTTGAAAAATATCAAATGGGAATAATTCTCGATTAATTTTTCGACAGGACGTATCTAATTTTGTAAACAATGCATTTGATCGTCGATTTTGGCGCCCACGCATGCTAACACTACCATCAGAGAGGGAAAATTGGCCCCTTTCCTGTAGTGGTGTTAGTATGCGTGGGCGAGCTACCAGTTACGCCAAACGGACGATCAAATGCATTGTTTACAAAAGGGCCCAGCTCTGTATAGATTTGATTCAAAGCGAACCCCACACGTATCAATTTATTGACAATAATATTAATTATGTGAATACAGAATTATTGTCAATACCGATGTATTGACGTCAACGATTATTGTCAATAAAAGCAACCGTGTAGGGTCCACTTAACACGCTCTCACATATCGCACCAATACAACCGGACGTGAAAATCTCTATAGGGAAATTCCTTGGAAGCTTGGCAAATACTCGGGAAAATTTTCCCAGCAAAGGCCGACAAATGTATAGTAAAAATTCAAAGTTTTTTAAAGTGAAGTTTAGGGAGCTAAGTGAACACTCACAAATGACGTAGCATTTTTTTTTATCAATTTTAGACAACCCCTTCCCTTCTCGTAGCATTTTGCTATACCTATGCATGACCGGTCACGACTTCCAAACACCCTCCGTCCTCCCTTAAATCACAAACGAAGTGACAGACGGAGCGGCTCGAAAACTTTGGTGACGAACCTGCTATTGTAATTTTTCAGTGTACCACATGGCAACGCTACTACCAACAATCAATACGAAGCTATCGGTTCGAAATTGGCTCACTACTTGACTAGCCTATTGGTCCCAAGCAAATGATTAACGCACCCCATTCTAGTCGAAATTCTAGTACTACACAATGTTTGTTTTGATTCGCTATGAAAGTTTGACAGATAAAATGAGGGGTTAGTGGATTTTCCTAGGTTTCGAGGGGTGAATCGATTAGCTTGGGACCGAAGATAGTACCAGAGCTGAGCCAAAAAGTTGAGCTCGTTTCTTCGGGACCTTCTGGTCTTAGAGTTACCTCTATGCTACTACTGGATTGAACCACATGGCAACACTAAATGTACTAGAATGTTTTGGTTCTATCTCTTTCACTCTACTCAAAGCTGAAATGCCTAAAAAAATGACAAAATGGTACACTCTTTGCACACTGTCAAAGATCATTGAACACAAAATCAACTTTGTTCAAATCAAAACAAAAATACGAGCCCATCTGGTGACTGATGGCACAAGCTTATAAGAAAAGCGAACAGCGTTATTTTAATTGATTTCTTCGCCAGTTAGTCGTCTGCAACTTCGTTTGTGCTTAAATGCTATGTGATTTATGCATGTACCATTACATATGGTGTTGACCTCATCTGCAGATGCTTATGAACGTTTCAGTGCATTGTTATATCATTTCTGGACTCTGGAAGTCTGGGTACAATATAGAAAAAAAAACGGAGAACCTCTATAGAAACTCAATGATTAGGGCACATCCTCCAAAGTCTACCCGCATAAACTATAACCATAAGAAGCGCGTAACCACCAATTCGGGATATCATCCCAATTTTATGTGGTATGGACGAACCATCTATGATATCGTTAGTGTATGGTACCAGTTTATTAGGGTATTCCAATCAGCCTTGGATATTCTTATAACCTATAAAGAACTTCTTCAGGACATCTGCTATTCCAAGTGCGGGGTTACATTCATCTAAAGCAGTTTAAAGTGATCGAATGTCCCTGCTGCTCGAGCGTGGTTATTATAGAAAAACCAGACATTAGATTTGTAAAATCGTAGCTGAGTTCTGTTCGAAAATCGGTCGATCAACCATACAGTTTTGTCAGTCGTGGCAGTGATGCCAGTTTGTATGAAAGCACGTGCTGTTGTGGTTAGTACGCAGCATTCATAGCGCACGGGTGAACACGGACATGTAAGCGTGCTCGTTAGACATTTTTTATGCATGTGTGTGTGTGTGTATCAAAAGAACAACATCGACTAGAAGCAACAGCAGCACCGCAGTAGCAGCAACTATAGACAAATTGGCGGACGCAACAAAAACAAACGAAAACGAAATTTTCCAGTTCCGGCTTACACTAGAATGTATCGACGATGGGGGCGGTGGCGGTGGCGGGGGTGCCGAGAGGTGCGGGTGGTGGGAAGAAGGGTGATGGGGGTGGAGGTGGTGATGGTGGTGGTGATGGGCATGGGGATGTGGATGCGGGTGGTGGTGTAAGTGGTGAGGAGGATATGGAAGACAGGAAGGATTCGCTAGGCTTAACCCTTTCGCTGCTGCTACCGTGACGATCTGTGCACTAGTCATACCGGCCATGGGGCCCGGCGGGAACATCTTGTCTTTCGGTCCCAGTACGCCCGTGTGGTCCTAGGGAGTGGGGGGTGGGTATTTTGAGGTCAGTAATTAGTCTTTTTGGCGTTCGGGGTCAAGTTCAAGGATCTAAATAAAAAGGTAGGACAATTCGAAATGAAGTTGAAAGCTAATTGCTCGTACTCACCACTTTCATCTTGGCCTGGAATTCGCGCAGTTTCCGTCTCGCTAGGACCTGTATGTGAGAGCTGACCTGTTTCCGCGTCCGCGTCTTGCCGGTTCGCAGTTTGATGTAGCGGGCTATCAGTTCGTTGCGTCCTGTAAAGTAAACAAAAATATTAGGCATTGTTTTCCACAGCATGCTATGCGACATAAGGCAGTGGTGAATTCAACGGAGATGTCAAAACAAGGCTTGAATTGGTGACTTTAATCTTCCACAGAGTCGCCTGCCATTAATCTTTGACGAAACGGTATGCAAAGTTTGGTCCTCTCATTTCTACCCTCTTTCGCATCGGGACACTTTTCTCACTAATTAATTTCTTCCAATCCAGAATGAACGATAGCGTGACAAAAGATGAGGAAAATTCCTTCTCCTTGCTCCAGTGCCACACCGTCACCCTCAGGTCTCTTGGCTCATTTATTGTTATTTTTATCATTAACGTCTTCCTGCTGTTCCTGGTGGTGGCGCTCACCATCGTCGTTGGACCAGACCATCAGACGAGGAGACGAGAGCGAAAAAAGTGAAATCCTTGGAAGGAACTGCCGCTGTGCGCTCAGCAAATAGCTGTAATTTGCTTCCCGTTTCACTTAGATTTTTTTTCAGAGTTTACGAAGTTTTCCTTGCGCTTTTAAAGAGTCCTTTTTCCACGGCAAGATTTATGGCCGTCATCCTTTGCAAAGGCTCTTTCTCTCTCTCTATTCCTTTGCTCCCAGGCTTCTTCGTCGCCAGCAATCGAGCGGAAATGGACATGGTTGGAAGCAAATAGGTACGGAACGGGGCAAGATTAAGTATTCCCAATTTTAATTATCGCCCGGTATGCTTTGTGTTCCGGTCCGGATTCAGTTGCCGCTGTCATTTCTATGAATATTTGACTCGGTTTGATGATTAGCAGTACCAGCGCCAGTGACAGTGCAGCAACTGACAGTTTGTACCTATTCAAATTCCAAAATGGATTTCTCACCATACTGATGCAATTCCGTTCTTCAAATTCACCATGGTTACAAACAAACAAAACAGGGTGATGTAGCAGGAGGCAGGAAGGGGGGCGGGGGGTTGAGGAATTGCAAAGTTTTCCGCATATTTTCAAAGGTCAAACTTTGCGAGAAAAGTTTATTCTTTCACCGGAAGCGGAGCGGTTATCTTTCATCTGGTGGTTGGAATGGGAACAGGGAAGTTTTCCATGTGGAATAAAAAGGCCGCCTGCTGAACCGAGACTTCGTTGTTCGGTCCATGCTAAAGCGGTGGATTTCAATTTGAGGAAAGGATTAATTGTTTTCCAATCGCAGTTCGTTCAGTGTTGCAGTTTGAAAGCAGTTTTCAAACTGAAATGGCCTAAGTTTGAAGCGGCTTACAAAGGGCATGCAGCAGCTTGTTACCCGGAGAATATTCATTATAAATTTAAGGACAAGGTTCATCGAAGCCTTATTTTATTCACCGCTTTGCGTTTTCAAGACCACAAATCTGAATGTCTAAAGGTTTCTCCTGAGTTCCCTTGGAATTCTACACAGTATTTCTTTAAAATTAACGCCCGAAATTTAATCAGAACTTACTTGGAGTTCTTCTTGAAATTCTTTTGAGAATCTTGATATTATTTTGTCATGGTAAATATTTAGAATTTCAGTGACTAGTTCATCTAACTTGTTACAACAATGGAACTCGAAACATTCAACTCGGTAAGTACTAATAGAATTCCAATTTTTTTTTCAGAACTTTTCCGCAGCTTCGCATCACCACATCATTTGCCGGATTTAATTTAACTTCGGTGCTTTTGCAGGGGAAAACTTTCTGCGAAAAAGCTTGGAAAAATTAAATTCTTCTTCCCTTCCCCAGAGCTTCTGCTGCTGCTGCTGCTGCTGTCGCTTCCAATACCGAAAGATCAAACACTTTATCCTGAATCTATGCAAAATCTGTAGCGCCACGCACCGGAAGCCTTCCTTCTCCCTTGCAAACCCCTCCCTGAAGGAAATCAGGCAAAGGTCGAAATTAATTTTCTTCTTTCATAACTCCGGGATTCTTATTTTGAGTTGCCGGTCGGAAATTCCGGACCGGGGAAGGGGGCGTAACCGCACTCCTCCGCAAAAACTCAGGCAGGCTCCGATTCGGTTCTGTGAAGTGCAGTTTTTGAAATTGAATCCCCTGAGGAGAGCGAGGCGGCATTAAATGCAGATCCTTGGGGTGCACTTTCTCCAGATCCAGACGGCCGGATCAATGTGATAGGCCTCATCGTTCGTTGCTGCCCGGATCCGGATGGGAGAATGCTATTTGCTGTTTAGAATTCGATATTAATTGAAATAGCTTTCGGTTTTGCTGCTACTACTGCCTTTCTTATTTGTGTGTGCATTTCCATCTTCCGCCCAGTTGGAGCATTTTGCAATAAAACGCACAAAATTTTCCTCAATCAAAGAACGAAACCGGACGTTCGGATGTGAATGGTTGCTATCCCATACTCCCAGACGGATCCGCAAGGAGCCGAGCCACTGACTGTACGGAAAGCGAGGTGTCATGCTTCCGTACACGCAAGGATAGGCTCCTTTCACAAAAGAGGCAAAGGCATAAATTTTAATGAACAAAACATGCATTTTCAAAGTCAGCGCTGAAGATTTATACCCGCTCGCTCGTTCAGAGTCGATGTGTGTTGTATTGTGCTGGGTGTGCTCTTAGAAAGTAGTAGCAACGATGGGGATAGATAGAGAGAGAGAGAGACAGACAGAGACACAAACAGTGAGCTGGCAGTTTCGCCCGACCCTGCCCCCGGGAATGGAATTCGGTTCCCTGTTGGATCCCCCTCGGGGCCAATGCGGAAAAGTATGGTTTTCAACAGCAAGAACAATAGTTCAAGAAGAAAGAGTCAAGTGATTTCCGAACGAACCGTCGTAGTTGGGAGATGGGTTTCGTTATAGGTTTGCACTGTGAAAAATTGGGGCTTGTTTGTGGAGGATCCGGAACAACCGCCAGATGGCAGTGTTATCAACCATAACAACTTTGTTCTGTCAGCCCCTACGCGGATAATTTCACATATCCGTAATGCCAAATCTGTCTCATTAATCTTCAAGATAGTTGATTGAGGTACACTGATAGACAGTTGGCATTTATTTGGTTCAAATTAACGTAAACACACTGTTTCACTTATGGAATACCAAAAAAGGAAGTTTTACTTAAAGAAAAGAAAAAAAAAATCAATTTGAATTGAAAAAAAAGCAGTGGCAAAACAAAGTGCCCACTTCAGTTAGGCTACAGAAAAGATAAATTAAATTAAAAGAAAAGCAATTTAATAATTAATGTGTTCTCCTTTGAACTTCAGGATTTAGCTTTTCCCATGGGCGCTCCAGGGTTTCAAAATAGTTATTTTTTATTGGTAACACCACTTTGGTCCACCCTCGAGAATCGCCCACAAATTCTCGTTGAGACCATTCCAGCAGTTTGATCCGACAAGACCAGAAGAAAGACTTTGCCTTCTTGGCAGTATGCTTCGGGTCGGTGTCCTGCTGAAATGCGAACTTCTCTTCAAGGCCGCATTACCTGTCATTATCCCGTCGATTTTCACGAGGCTTCCCACTCCACCCACGAAAAACACCCCCAGCCCATCACATTTCCTCCTCCATGTTTCACCGTGCCTTGGATGTGGCACTACTGAAGTTCCTCACCCGTTCTGCACAACACAAGAAACCTGAGTTCGGTTAAACAGCTCGAGTTTTGATTCGTCCGCCCAGAGAACCGTTTTCCAAAACTGTAGGGGCTTATCAGCATGCTTCTTAGCAAACTTAAGCCGTTTCGCTTTGTTTGCCGTTTCTGATAAATGGGACTGTGCTACGAGACGGCGACGAACAGTTCGACCGGAAACTGATAGCTGAAGGGTTTCCTGGATCCCGCGGACAGTTACCTTCGGGTTCTTCTTGACTTCGCGCATGATCTAGGCACAGACAAACAGACGTAACTCTTCATTGTGTATCTTCGTACATGCATTTAACGGTTGATTTGAATATTATCAGTTCCGCGAACTACTCGCCACAGCGCTGGCATCGGATCACTTTGACGTTTCTATATATTCTATAGAACTTTTATGCAATATTGTTTACGAGTTGACGAGCAAGCTTGTTTTCCGCGAGAAGCCAGATAGATGTCGCTACTGAGGTTATATGTTTTGAGATACTATGTTTTCAAGAACAAGTTTTTCAAAGAGTTACGTCTGTTTGTCTGTGATCTAGGTGTTCGTTCTCGCATCCGTTTGGCGCTTCCAAAATTTCATCAATTTTGGAACACTGGAACAGTACGATTACATTGGTATAAATCACCGTCTTAGTGCCCCTCGATGGTACTTTAGTATGAGTAAGCTATCAATTGGGTTCTTCAAGGGTATTGAGGTAAATGCATATTCAAGTTTTTCGATATCTGATATCCGACATTTTTTGTTAATTTTAAAACCCTGAAAATTTGTCATGTTACATAATCTAGCGAATTTATCCATGTCTGGAATATGGAATTTACAAACGGTGTACTGAACAAACTATAGCTGATAGGGGAAATGGATGTAATGTCGGCCTAAATGCCCCTAATTTGGTCCCATACATAAATTCAGCAGTCGACTAAATTTTCAATAGCGACCAAAAATATCCTTCAGTACCGTCCCAATGACGCGTTCATCTAGATAAAATGAATAAATAGCAGATTTTTAGCGATGGGCCCAATCTCAGATCCATAGGCCAACATTAGAGCCATTTATCCTATCACGTAATAGGCTTTTTTGATATCATATTTTATTACATCATAATGTTGATATCAATCTATTGTCTGAACGTAGTATAATGTCATGACGTCAGAGTAGGCGTGTAAAATGCATGAGAAAGTTAATACTGTCTGCCACACCTTTTATTTTACTAAACTTATAAATTGATTACACGCTTAAATAATAATGCCTCGAATAATGCCTGTTTTAGTCACCTTTCTCAACGGGAGGGGGTATTACTTTTGCGTCTTTTCAGAAACATATGGGAATTCGCGTAGTGAACCATATAGAGTTCTCTACCACCGTTAGTATTAGTCAGAAGTTTCACTAATACATGCATTTTACTGGTTGAAAATAAAAAAACTAACCGCTGTCAAGTCGAACACTTTGACAGCTGATTTTGTGGTTGAAAAAAATAAACAAACCGATTTTACAGGGCTGTGCTAGCTAGGTTGTATAAAACGCTGGCCAGACTGAGGAGTTATAACATGTTATAACGGTTGTCAAATAATTGTAACACAGAAACCACCATCAAGATAGCGCTATAACCAACCATCAATACGAAACTACAATTTTAAATTGGCTCACTACTTGACTAGCCTATTGGTTCCAAGCAAATCGATTAACGTACCCAATTCTAGTCGAAATACTAGTACTATGCAATGTTTGTTTTGATTCCCTATGAAAGTTTGACAGATAAAATGAGGGGTTATTGGTTTTTCCTATGTTTCGAGGGGTGAATCGATTAGCTTGGGACCGAAGAGAGTACCAGAGCTGAGCCAAAAAGTTGAGCACGTTATTTCGGGACCTTCTGGTCTTAGAGTTACCTCTATGTTATAACTCTGTAGTCTGAACGTAGCATAAGTGAGATGTTGCGTCGAGAAGTCAATTGTTAATTTATAACATTTGCTAGATACCCTCCGAGGGAGAAGGAGAGTTGACTGTATTTGAAATGTGATCTGATTTCAACGCTAAGCATTAGCGGCGCCGGTGGTGTAGTGGTAAGCGTGATTGCCTCTCATCCCAGCAGGCCTGGGTTATGAGGCATAACATCTCTGATCACGCCTTCCTTCGGGAAGTAAAGCCTGTCGTCCCCGGTTCATGAGTTGATGGGCCGATAGGTAGGGTCCAGGTGTGGGAGCTGCCTCCTTGGCGTCGCACGGAAAACAAGATCGACGGAAAATAAATCAAGGAAAAAAAAACGCTAAGCATTAGGAATACAACAATTCTAGATAGAGCTGGAATTAGGGCCTAACAGCTTTTGTAAAAATGACTTCTCTTGACGATTTCTAGAAATTCAAGGCTCGCCCACGCACACCATCATCCTTATCGGGTAGGGAAAGACTTCCCTTATCCGATGGTTAGGTTGGTCTGCTTGAACGTGCCTTGAATTCCTACACTCAAAAAATTCTACACGTTTGATTCATGTGTTTCAGCTCTTGATTTTTCAATTGCACATTCAAGTTAATTTGATGTGTTTTCAACATTCATTCGAAGTGCTTTACACTTAAGTTCTAAGTGTTTTGATCTATGAAATGTTGAAAAATTGTACCATATCAATGTAAGTGGATTGCACGTTGAATCCATTTGCACAATTTATTAAATCCCGCTACTGTTCAAAACATAAGTGTTTTGCATTTCAGCACGATATGATTTGCTTGTTCTGCAAATGTAAACAACAGAACTTTGTTTGCCACCTGTCAATTGCATAAGTTTGATTCGAGTTATTAAATTTCGTTCCGTAATATCCCAGGTTTTATCATTCAATTAGCTGCTGAAGAAGCAGCTGTGATCTTCACGAATACATCCTTGATTTAAGCAGCAGATGAGGCACTGTGAAACCGAGTTTGGATTAATTTTACTGCAAACAAAATCGGGATGGTAATTTGTTCAAAATATGCCGCCTAAACAACTTTTTCTTTTCAGAACTGATGTAATCCAGAAGAAAGGTGCAGTTCAATTTATGTCAAAATTTTCGTAATGTCGTTGTCGAACGGAATTTGGAAGAACGATCATCCGTATGGCGATTCCAGTCGTAGTCACTGCAGCTGGAGGAATATGTGTGCCTTTCGTGTGATTTCTCGACCGTAACGGAGAACGGGAGTTAGAACGTTGCATGTCTGGACCAAACAAAATCAATTTCAATAATGTTCAGTATTATTATCTATTGTATTGTCTATTAAATAATATGATAGACAATATGATGTTGAGAGTAGAATATTCGACAATTATGTGATTGGTTGTTGACACTGACATTTGAAGTACATGAAATCCAAATGTGTAACAAATGGCTTTATAGCGTTACTGAATAGATTGTATCATCTGATTCACACATGAAATAGATGTGTTTAACAATTTGCGCGAAATCAAGTGTGAAACACATTATAGTAACGTGCTCATTTTTTTGAGTGTAGAAATCATCGATAGAAGTCATTGTTTACAAAAGCTGTTACGCTCTTATTCCAGCTCTATCTAGAATTGTTCTTTTCTTCTTCTTTAGAAGATTATGAAGATTTACATTTACAACTTGGTTTTGGAAATTATCCCTGTTTCGACTTATGCTACCATTGCCATTTTAAATCATCATGATGTCTTTTTCAGCGTGATCGTTTACGACCTCCTAATTATTTATTAACTATATAGTTTCCATGACCCAGAAAAATTCTCAAGCACCAGGAAAGCTGCAATTTATACCACATTTATAAAAAATCACATTCTTTGTTGTTGATAAGGTGATCATCATATCTCTTATAGCGAATTCGTTTATTATTCAGTTCCAACCTGGATCGGGTATCAAGATTGGGCCTGCTTGTTTTCTGACAAACGTCAGTTTGCTCGTTTGTTTTTAAAACCTGGCTCCGGTTAAGGTTCGCACTGACAAAAAGTTCGGTGTCGCACTGGGTTGGAACTGGTTCCAACCCCGATAATAAACGAATTCGCTATTAGTGATGCAACCCGCTTTCTCCCTGTTAACTGGAGCTACATTATGGAACCAAGTCGAAACAACTGTTTTCATACAAGCGTTCATACGAAAACGCTTCTTTTCGACTTCCCCAATGAGGCCGCTGATCTAAAACTTGGAGAGTGGTGGTGACTTTGTCGTTCCATATCGTGATGGTGATTGGCTGATATTGATATTGGCAAGACAAATTAGTACACACGTGTGTGACGTGTGCTTTTATCTAGAACCTTTAAGTTTAAACAAAAAAATTGGAGATGTCCAGATGTTCCCGTTCAGACGCTAAGACTAAATGATTACAATGGTAACAAAAGGCGAAACAAGAATAATTAACAATACAATGTGGAAAATATATATATTCGTAAACAAGCAGTTCGTGAGCAGTTAGTCGGCTCAAATTTCAAATACAGTCAAGTCTCATTCTTTTTAACGTGATATTCTCCCTAACTCGGTGGAAATCCAGGTCACTTCAACCACATCAACTTTCAATGCAAAATTCCAAAATTTACCACCGTAACTCGAAATTCTTTCCTAACTCATTGATTGCAACTATCTATTTATAACGAGTTTTCTGTAATAAGTTTTACCTTTATTTCGCTCTCTCGTTTTCTCCCTCGCTTTCTTTCTTTCTCTCTTTGATTCTCTCTTATTCTCTCTCATTCTCATATTAACTCACGCTGCATCTATTACAGCAAGGATACTGATTTCGATATATCAATAGGGTAGAGAACTACTTCGTCGTAAACGTCCATTTCCGTTCTATCGAGCAGAAAACATCAGTATAATCAATGATTTCACCGTGCACAAATCAGTAATACGTTTGTACCGATGTGTTAGTTCACAAGCTACAACACAAAGCTTATTAGCGTATTGTGTGAATATTTACACTCATTGTTCTCAAAACAAAAGAAGCGCTCCTAGCAAACTCGTCTACCGTCATCCGTAGCACGGAATTGAAACTCGTAGGACGAATTTGGAATCAAGAAACAATGTTAGATTTTTAACAATATCCCAACAATGTGTGGCTCTTTATCAAATTCAATGGTAGAAAGGGGAATAAATTTAGAAGTAATCTTTGATAGAAACATTTCAAACATTTCATAGTAGAAAGGGGAATAAATTTAGAAGTAATCTTTGATAGAAACATTTCATTTCTTGTGAAAACCCGTTCAAGAATGAGTGGTTAAGCGTGGGTTGTGCGTAGTAGGACGGAAATTAGATCAAAAACCCTATGTTAGCTCAAGTTCATATGCGAGAATATTGCTACGTCATATATCTCAAGAAATCACGCGTCCACTTATAAAAGCATATGTTTTATTTAAAAAATCTCATCGTTCTACATTTTGGACTTGGACCCCTGTCAACGGAAAAAGCTCAATTTTCGATATGTTACATAATTAGTCCCAATAATAATTATCCACGTGGGAAAACATGTCCCTGAACGATTTTTAAAAATAAGCCCCACCCTAATAACAAATTGATCATTTCAAGAAATTCAATGTGAGTAGTTAATTTCAATGGAATCATTTTTTTCTCATCCTTATCGAGAAAAACTAACACTTTATACAATAAAATTACCTAAAATCCCTTATAAGCTTTGTTTACCTAAGATATTGTATTACTAAATCACTATTTCACACTGAATTTTTTTTTCAGATATCTATAACTAAAATGCGCCAAATTGGGTTCTTTAATTTTGAAAAATAAACCGGTTACTATACATCACCTACAAGGGCTTCGTTTTTTGAATAACGATACATTTTTTCGATCCCATTTAATTCCATCTCGATTTTTAGATTACGATTTAAAGCAAAATAAACAATTCACTGTTTGACACTATACCAACAAATTAACCGCTCGCTTCCATACAAACTCCCATCGAGGGGTGCTAAGATGGTAATTTTGCTAATGTAATCGAACACATTTAAAATAGTTTCAGTGTATCAAAATTGATGAAATTTTGTACTTCCGTTCTATCCTTAAAGAACCCAAATGGTGTCAAGAAGGGGGTTTTTATTGTCTTCGAGGATTTTCAAGGTCTTTCTAACTATCTGGACCACCACTTGCACAAGTTTGTGCTTAAAAATTGAATGATTTTTGAGAATTTTTCGGTTATATTTATGAGGTTTTCCATTTTTTCTTGATCTATAGCGCTAAAAATGTTCAATGATATTTGAGATTTCGCCTTGTCTGAACCAATCTGCTTTTCAGTTTTTGAAAGGAATCAGAGCAATCTTAAGTAGCTTGCATTCCTGTGGTGGGAAAACAACGCAATTTTTCACAGTGCGTTCCCATTTCTAGAAGCGAGGAAGCGAAACTAAACAAAAGCCCTCAAGGGAAGAACCGTCCGTCGTCGTCGTCGTCCCAAGTTACAAACACAACCAGATGGAGCGAGCGAGATAGAGAGAGAGAGAGAGCGGACCTCCGACCGCGTTTGGTCTTCATGATCCGACAAAGGAGAGTGCCAAGTAGCTTTTCCGGATTGCGTCCGGCGTCGTCGTTTTCTTGTCCGGATCCATTCGTTGGTCGGTTGGTTGGCTGGATGATAGCGATGGCTACGACGATGCCGTCCAATCCAATCCCATGGACGAGGACCAACAGCAAGCGAACCCTATTCTATCCCAATATCTGGACCGACTGCTGGTTCTCTGTTGCCGTATTAATATATGTGTATTCGCTCACTAATTGCACATTCTTGGCATAGTTTTCCGGCTCAAACCCCCCTGTTTTGTTGATCCGTCGTCGGTCGTCCTAACTTTCTATAGTGGAAGCGAACGGCAGCAGACAACAATATGTTTATATCACCCATTTCCCGGAGAAGACAACGACGGGAACAAGCGAAGCCCATGATGATGGTTGGCATCCTTCCGAGAGAGAGAGCGAAGTAAACGAAAAAGAGTCTGAGTCCTGTGAAAGTGCTCATCCTCATTCCTCGAATCTTGCCCGATTGGGGCGCTAAGGCGGCGTGTGTTGGCCTATAGCAGCGCATTTGGTATGTAGTGTGCCTACCCGAGTACAGTTATACCTCCATATATGCGGTGGGTGGTACAGTCCAGTTCAACCAATTGTGTTGATTTTCTGCAGATATCTAGTTTATGGTTGACACTAATCAGCGTAATTGGATGAAGAAAAGCCGAGAAACAACGGTGGGTGGACGGTACCACCCACCGCATATGTGGAGGGGTTACTATAGTTGGATGTTGGATCCCCTGCTTGCTTACAAATTGTCTGTTCATCGTCTTCCGTTTAAAAAAAAAAAGAGAACGTACACCGAGTGGTACAGTGGGACCTGTTCAAATGCGGATGTTATAGTTGTTGAGAGATTTTCCCAAAGGTCTTTACGTCAAGTCTGAATAAACTCTATATTGAAGGTCCAAGGAACCGCTTCAGGTTCGGGTAGATCTTTGTGTTGAAAGGATCTACAGACATTAACCTTAAAAGATATCTTGAAGATGTGTGAATGAACTGAAATCGGAAAAAGTAATAGAAGCCTAAAATCCAAGTTCAGTTACACTTTGTTAGGAAATAGAGCAGCGCCAAACGATAAAAATTCCTCAAATCAATGAAATGGTATAAGAAAACTGACTCCGGGCCAACATTAAACCTATTAGCCTCAACACGCTGAAAGGGTTTTTGAAAATCAAGACCAACAATTGAAATGGCCTTAAATCCATTTAGTAAACAAACCTTGTAAGGCCATTTTCTCGCGAACCGAAACCATAAACGGGCAGAAGAGAATTTCCCCTAAATGTTCATTATATTAATTTTCCTTTGCGGACTTCGGTTCGCGAGAAAATGGCCTTACAAGGTTTGTTTACAAAATGAAGTTAAGGCCATTTCAATTGTTGGCCTTGAAATGTCCTGAAAACTGGCAAAATAATCTCGAAAACGCCCAAATTACACGACACACTAATCCAGGCCTCTGCTTTTCGGTAATTTTTATCTGAGGAACTCTACGGAAAATCGTATCAGTGAAAAATTCAAAAAATTTAAAATTTATTCCAAATTTGTCCAGACTTTGTACAGTTACATTTAATCATATTTTTTTTTCGATTTTATTGATTTCTTACGTTTAATGGCAATTTGATATTTTATCGACTTTTTCAGTTGTTCAAAAACTCGGTAAAATTTAACCGACTTCGGTGATCTGAATTCAGTGTGTAAGAACGTCAAAATATTCAAAATGGCCACAACATAACTAAACCAAAATTTGATGCCATTTTGGTTTAGTTATGTTGTGCTGTTAATTATAATATAATTCGATTGAAGATGAACCAATACAACCATTCAATCAATTCTGTGAAAACGAATTCTCACATGACCATAATTTGAAGAGCCCCTTTCTCATTCGAACCTCATCGTCACTGTCAATTAGGTCACTCACTATCATTTGTTATACGACAGTGGAGTATGGAAGAAACCCAGCAAATGGTCCCAACCAAACAAACAAGTCGACCCGATGTCGGATCAATGTAAGGCAAATTTAAGGGGTTTGGTAGAAGTCAGGTTGGTGTCGGGTTGGCTTAGTTTTTTAGCCGGAATGTCGACCAGAGCTCCATTTATGTGTAGGTTACACTCAATTGAATGATATCAAGCGTTTCTCAAAAGAGAATGATCCATGCCTTCGTCAAATGGCTAAGCAACTGATATCACCCATTCGAAGGTCTCCTTTGATAGCTGATACCTGCTTTTCTCATTTTCATCAAAAATGTTTAATTGATTTTGAGAATTTACAGCACTGATCAAAACACTAAAATGGCTTAGAATACATTTGTTCTTAAACTCACTAAAACGGTCAGACTACTCTTACAACAATTTTTAAAATGACAATCGAAATGTCAAAATGGTCCTTAAACGTCAAAAATGGCCCGAGAAAAATAAAAAATGGCTTACCAATCCTACCTTCCTATAAAATTGACCTTGATTTTGCCAAAATGGCTTGAAACCGGTTGAATAGTCCTGAAATTATTGATAACCAAATAGGTAGTGGAAATCGTAAATGTATTTAAAACGCCAAAGTCTTTAAGAAAGTATGATTCCAAGACCAACAATTGAAATGGCCTTAACTCCATTTTGTAAACAAACCTTGTAAGGCCATTTTCTCGCGAACCGAAATCCGCCAAGGAAAACCAATCAAATGAATAGGTAGGGAAAATTCTCCTCTACCCGATTGTGTTTTAGGTTTGCGAATGTAGGTTTCGGTTCGCGAGGAAATGGCCTTACAAGGCTTGTTTACAAAATGGAGTTAAGGCCATTTCAATTGTTGGTCTGGAATTTTCGCATATCTTTGATAATTTACAATTCAACTAGAAAAAAAACCAATCGAATGTTATTGTAATAAAATTTGGATTATCCCAACATAATTTTTAATTAAGATGACTTCTTCTTCTTCTTTGCATTTCAAGTTAATTGCTTATCGTATATTAGCTTATTGCGTGCCCTCAACTTAGTGTTCTAGATGCACTTCGACAGTTATTAATTGAGAGCTATCGATGCCTGTTCTTTTTTTGCATTAATATAATTGTGTGGCAAGTACAATCATACTCTACGCCCAGAGAAATTCCTAGACCAGACCGGGAATCGAACCCAGCCACCGTCAGCATGGTCTTGCTTTGTATCTGCGCCTTTACCGACTGAGTTAAGGGAGGCCAGATGAATTCGATCCATAGATTGAGAAACGCTGATCTACGCAGTTTCCATTTTGAATCTCTATGCGATACCTTCAAAAATGCTGCCAACAAATTTTCACCGCCACGAGGCTGCAGGCCTTAAGATCCTAAACAAACTTATGAAGTAACGAAATTTTTCTAGTCTCTAATTAGTAAATTACTGAGTAACTATATTAGATTTTCTGAGACAGTAAATGTGTTCTAAATATCACAAACCTCCGAGTGTTTCAAGTTGTTTAAGACAACGTAACACCTATCATTTCTCATGACCTCTTTTACAAATTCAATTCTCCGTAAATCGGTATTGAAGGATCGAGGTAAGATGAGGGTAATGGTGTCCTTTTTGTTGTGAAGACCAGTACATTAAAAACGATAAAATCGATTGGTCAGTTGGCGTGGAACAGCTCATTTGGCCTGGAACTGTATTTGAAACCTCGGCTACATTTCAGATTTGTCAGATTGTATGTAAATGTTACAAATAGCAAGGTAGAACAGCTAAACGGGCAACTAAGCAAACGTCTAATTCGTTTATCTCGAAATAAATGAAATGTCACTTAGTCGGACCAAACACTGATCAAATAATATTGAGTCTCTCTATTTTATTGAAACGTTGAAATGATTAGAATTGGTTGAAACGTTACGAAAATAAATAAACAACAAATTCGGGAAAATGTATTGTATGCTCGATCTGTGTTCAACAGCATCGTTGACTACTTCCGGAAACGTAATTTAATTTGAACAGCTTTCTTGGTGGGCTTAAACGAGCGCCGGTCGCAATAGTTTGTGCTGATGTAAGGGGCGGTGTGACCTAGGGGCGACCGTTTTTTTTACTTACTGAGCAGAAGATCGTGGGTTCTATTACAGACCTCGTTACATTTCTGTTTTTATAGGGTTGCATCGATTTTTTTAAAACATAAAATCGTATACCAAAACGAATCCTTGCCTGTTAGGGTGGGTGTACCAGTTATGGCTATACGTTCCTAGCCTCATAATCTCTTCCTGTGGTGCTCGTGGAGTTGTCGAGGTCTTTTTGGATTCCTATAATTTCCTTTCATCTCCCTAATGGACCTGCATTCGGAAGTGGCCGGTGCTGGTATTGCACAACATACATGCGATCACCAGAAATTGCTATAGTTATCTGTCCAATTACAGCTTATCTTTGCAATAACGGAGATGCAACCACGGGGGGTCAATCATGCTTATGCTCATGCTCAAAAATCAGAAACCAGCGTCGTCTATCGATCGTGAGTTCAAGATGACCGAGGCAAAGTTCTTCCTGAGACTCAAACATGGTTACGACCAAGAACGTGACGATTGGATGCGCTCACAACGCAACTACTGCCTTCAAGATTTGGAAAAGGTTGGAATGATCGAATATAACCCTACCAAAGGTCGTGTCAATAAGGGTCTCTAGTTGAGTCTTGTTGGGAGCTGATGGCGGATTGTTCATATTGAAAACTGATGATGCATTTTCAGAAACCTCAAAAGAATAAACTTCATCGGATTCCTATATGTCGACTGGGATATCCGTTTTAAGGACTGCAAGTGTTCAAGGTGTTCGGTTCACCGATATCCTGTGTAACCCGTAACCAACCAAACAGTTTCTATATCCTTAAGCGAAGCAAAGTTCATATGTTGCTCTGAGGTCGCATTAGAACCGGCTTCACTGTGAACTTTTGCATTTTCCCAGCACGACGCATTCACAAGAAAAGCTTCCCTTTCCCAATGGGTTACCGTATTACCTAGAAGAGGTAAGCACACTTTTGCTTGTGAGTATAGAAACTGGCACGTATTTTACTTGCTGCTGCTGCTGGACGTTCGGGACCGATATTTTCCCCCATTCTCTCGTTTTGGGTCTTCAGTCAGATCGTTATATTTAACCCAGCATCATCATCATCATCAACATCGTCGACGAGCGATGTAGAACCGAACCGGAGTCCCTCCCTTCTATATTGTTATTCGGAAATTTTATTAGTTTCTCCGCAAAATTGAAAACGATTAGTTTACAGCGTGTGTCCCTTTTTGCCAAAAGCCTCTTTGTAATAAGGGACAGGTTTCTGAAAATTACGCTTCTTTGTCTCAGTCACGGGGCAATCAAAGTACTGCACTAGTCTGATGTGCATGGCAAGAGACAAAGTTTCCCGCTTTGGGTCCTGAACTTTTCACACGACGGCCGTCGATCGTGCGGTGATGAATTCGGCAAGTCGAGCTTTGAATAATTTGTCACATGTAATTTTCGAATGCGCTTTATAATACTCCAAAACGCCAAACACCAAGAAGTGCGAAAAGAGCACGCTTATCAAAGATTAAGCAGGGGTGATTTTTTCTTTGTTGTAATGCATCAAAGTAGGCGTCGTCGGCAGTGTGAAGGGAAAGACGGAAGTGTTGCGTGACGAGCACCTTCATCATCATGGCCTGCTAAGCTGCCAAAGGGCTCGCTTCTCAGAGCGGAGATGTGGGTTTATTAAATTTATTACACGTAATAATTTGCTAAAAGGATGTTCCCTTTTATTATACGAAGGGGAAGCCGGCGGTGTCTTCTTTTTATATTCGATTCGAGAGGTTAGAGGGGGTTTCCTCGGTTTCCCTACCAACTCGCTTCAGCCGAGCAGAAGATGAAGGAGACGAGCTGGGTAGGGGGTGTCAGTGTTATGGGCTATGATTTATAATTAAATTTTATATTAATTTTCCGGCTCTGGTGGTGGGCTGTAGTGGTTAGAGAGAAGTAAAACTGGGAGCCCGTGGGACGAAAAGGTGGATGAGGAAGTGAGAGCAATTTGTTGGCCCTTAAAATTGAGAGTTAAATTTGTAAAAGCGCATAAACGTGGACGTGTGCTTGTGATTGGGTGCAGGTGGGTGGAAATCCGAGGAAACTGGTATAGGTTCATTTGAGGCTGAAGCCAAATTTACCATTGTTTATTGAATGAACATTTGCATTGGAGGAGGATTCAGAGTGAAGTAACTCTATGGGTGAAACTTAATGATCCTATAAGTGACGACTAATCTCTTTAATGTTGATAAATCCATTAATCAAATAGAAATTCTGAGGAGAGCTTCGAGGAAATATGGATAATAGCTCCAAAGGCATTGAGCTCTTAATATAGCTCAAACAATTTATTATAGAATTTCAAAGTAGTTTGAAGATAGTGTCAGATAAGATAATTCATAGGAAATTTGAGGGAATTTCAAGGAATTTCCGGGAGGGTTTGGCAGGAAATTTTAAGCATATTTCCAAAGAAACTCCGAGTAGTCTCAGGAGGTCTCATAGGAGAATGGGGCAAGGGAATTCTAATTAGAATTCCAAGAAAACTCCAAAAGATCATCTCTAGAGCATGTTGAGAAGAATTTCCAAGGAAATTTTGGTATAATACTATTCTAAACTCTAAATGACATACCAAAAGAATTCCGGGGAATATTCTTAGCTAATTGTTATGAAAAATTAAGTAAATTTCAAGAATTTTCCGGAGCGAATTCGTTAAGTATTCTGCACTAAAATCAAGACTATTTTAGAGAAAATTTCTAGAGAATAAAGAACAGAATCATACGATTTTAAAGGGGTATCATGAAATTAAAATAAATTTTGAAAACATTTCGGAATGATCCTAAGAAAATCCATGAGAAATTTGCAAAGATATAATGAGATAAGTTTCAATGAAATAATTTATATAAAATTGAAAATGTTTCTAGATTTCGTACACAGAATTCGATTAGTATAGGGGTAAATTGCACTATTTTGGCCTATGGATCTGAAGATTGGGCCCATCGATAAAAATCTCCTGTAACAGTGCATATGGACACTACAAATGGATATTTTTTAAATAGAAATTACTAATTAATCCTTCTCTCTTTCTTTATACAGGTATTCCACTAAAACGCCCACATTCAGCAGGATTCATCAAGTCGTCGAAGCCCAACAAATTAATCGGATTGAATAAAACCATCCCATCGCTTCATAGGGACGTAGCATTTCTGAAGAAATGCCAAAACTATAAGAATATAAGCCATAGGATTGAGGTACGGACTCCCATCCCACCCAGCGTAGTAAAGAGGCTGGAAGCAGAGTTCATCAAGGATAGTATCAGACGACTAAAGTCTGGTCTACTTAGAATCTCGATACTTTATTTATTCTACAGCAGCGCCTGTAGTGGTCGGATTTGGAATATTTTGTCAGCGATTTGTTTTGACAGTACACGTGTTTCAGCGGGGAAAATTTCGTCGATGGAAGACGAGAAAATTAAATTGACCCTCCGCAGTTGCAAATTCCTTGCCAGATCATCAGTTTCCGGACGAATTTATCGGCGAAAGCAAACTTGAATTTTCTGGGGACATCACCCCGTGCTGTGTCAAATAAAACTTGGGAACCTGCCTGAAATAGGTTTCGTCGTCCATGAGAAGGCATCCTCTGTACTTCGTCAGAAAACAGTCGTACAACTTCCGGGCGAGTGTTCTGGCCACTAGATTCTGCTTCATCGTCCTGTTCGGTTGCTTGGAGGCACGGAATGAACGGTAAGCTGCTCGCAGATGGATCCTCCGGACGGTACTACGGCTGGCACCGTATTTTTCGGAAGGAGTTTCCAATTATATTCCAGGAGTTGCTGTCTATGGCCAAGGTAGCAGAGGAGTGTGAATCGGATAGGAAGCTAAACAGACTACGACACGAGTCTCAACGGACACGGTCGACACACCGAACGGGTGAGCAGCAGACGCCAACCACCATCAACACGACGCCGAGGGTTCACTCCATTGGTTGTCAATCGATCGACGACCGCATTCACGGAAGAACAATTGGCACGCCTCACCAAGGGGCTAGGATAAGCAATTACAATCAAGTCACACGTGGAGCAGATCATCATTGACCTGGAGACAGCGATTATCAAGACATTTCCAACATAATCACAGAATACAGCCAGGACTATCACATCGAACATAATCAAGAACAAACAGGAACAAAGTCGCAGCAACGAAAAGGAAATTTGAATTGCAAAGGAGATGAAAGCTTAAGCAGTATATTATGAGAAATGGGCAATGCGGACGATTACGACAATCAGATGATGACAAAGATTAACAACGGACCGTATATGCAGCTTCGAGTGGACCTCCTACTGAAACACGTTGAAACATCACTGGAGAAGTGTAAATCAATATTATGAGATGGAGCAGGTCAATCCCATTCTACCCAAGATCAAAGGTCTCAACAAAGTCCACAAACCTGAGAATGAAATGCGAGAGATCGTGTCTGCACAAACTAGCGAAGTGGTTAGTCACACAATTCCAGAGTATGCCCAATCAGTTCCAGAGTAAGGCAGTTAGTAACACCCAGGAGTTCGCCCAGCAATTATTATCTTCAGGAGACATCAACGAGGACGAGAAATCCCCTATCCCCGTTCCTGTGTGACCTTTTCATGGCTAACTTGGAGACAATCCTGAAGGTGAAAGGACTATTACCAGTGGCGTCGCCCTAACCTCAATCTACCTGTGCACACCAGCTCTCAAAACATTCACAAATTTCGAAACATTACCTGCAATAGTTAAATATTAGTGAAACTAGGAGATTCTGTAAATTTTAACAGGTAAACAGTGAGGTCTCTGACGCCACTGACTATTACCAAACCGTTTGTGGAGGTTTGTCAACGATGTCTTAGCGTAGTTAAACAGGAAGCCCTTCCACAAGATGAGATCAACATAATTCACAAGGATATAAAATTCACTCACATGGTAGAAAAGATGGGAATCATAGAATCGTCCAAAAGAGTTATTCCTTATAGTTCCAATATTCATTCCAAAAATGGCCGTCTTTCATAACATGATTCATCGGATGCAGACTCTTCCACTCAGCGAAACATGAAAGGTTAAGGAATTGCAATACATCTTCGAAACAGCGAAACTCAACTGATGCAAGGTGACTACAATCCAGGCAATAATCGATAAAAAAGCAAAAAATCTACTAAGGAGATTATTTACACCCCTGACAAGAGCATCTGAAACCTTGAAACGAGTATCCGCTCCATTTGGTCAAGATATTTCTTGTAAGCTAAGACCCCAGTTTAAAAAAAAATCAGAGTGGATTTAGTTTTCACTAGTAGACATAACCAGTTAAAATCATTGTAAGGATCCACTAAAGACCCTGTTAATGTTTTAGGTACAGCAGGATTATATCTGTCATTCCTCTTTACATACCAGATTAGCAACTGTCAACACGATAACGCCAACCGGTGGAAACTAACGATTTTAAATTGGCTCAGTACTTGACTAGCCTATTGGTCCCAAGCAAATCGATTAAGGTACCCCATTCTAGTCGAAATTCTAGTACTACACTATATTTGTTTAGTTCACTATGGAAGTTTGACAGAAAAAAAGAAGGGTTCGTGGATTTTCGTATGTTTCGAGGGGTGCATCGATTAGCTTCGAACCGAAGATAGTACCAGAGCTGAGCCAAAAAGTTGAGCACGTTTCTTCGGGACCTTCTAGTATTAGAGTTACCCCTATGGTTATTTATTTATTTGTTTATTTATTTGTTCTTCGTCTTCGACAGTGTCGTACAGACTAGTTTAACTTATGCTATGTTTTTAATCCTATTTTTAAAACAATTTTTGGACACATTAAAATCAAACAAATCACTAACATTGTTGAAAGCTCTGAGGCAAGAACTGAGCGGGTTGTTATGACCATAACATGTTCTATGTGCGGGAACTGCGATAAGTGCTGAGTACCGCAGCTGACGCTGTGGAACGTTCAGTGATACTTGCAGGAGAAGATCCGAACAGTCGACGTTATTCTGGACGATATCGAATATAACCAGCCGCTGCAATTTCAGCCGTCTTGCCGATAGCAGTTCCAGATCAATTAGTTGACATCGTTCTGGATATGCAGGTAGATGGACAGGATCATTCCACGGTAGGTGCCGAAGAGCAAAGCGAATGAATGATTTCTGCACACGTTCGATGCGGATCACCTGAGATGTATGGTACGGTGCCCAAATGGGAGCAGCATATTCCAGGATACTTCGCACTAAAGCACAGAACAAGGCTTTTAATGTGTGCACGTCGGTGAATTGAGATGCATTGCGGCGAATGAACCCAAGAACGGAGAAGGCTTTGGCAGTAACGGTGGATATATGTTCGTTGAATCGAAGCTTACAATCCATGATAACTCCTAAATCACGGATAGACTGCACACGTTCCAGCGGAGCAGTGTCAATATTGTAAAGATGATTGATGGGAATCCAACAACGGCTAAAAGTGATCACCTTGCACTTATTGATGTTCACGCACATTCCATTTTCCTTGCACCATCGTGAAAGGGCATCGATGTCAATCTGCAGAGCAACACAGTCCAAAACAGACTTGATGACTCTGAAGATTTTGAGGTCGTCGGCAAAAAACAACTTTCCAGAAGATATTTGCAGGCACAAGTCATTGATGAAGAGCACAAAGATCAATGGACCTAACACACTCCCTTGTGGAACTCCAGATGGAATGTAGAAGGTCCTGGATCGTGCTGAGTTCACCTGGACGAATGCTTTCCTACCAGTCAGGTAAGACATTAGCCAGTCGGCTATCCAATCGGGAAAACCCATATGTCTCAGCTTTTCCACGGCATAGCTATGCGGAACAGTATCAAATGCTTTCGAAAAATCAATGTATACAGAGTCCACTTGATTCCGGCTTTCAATCTCACGAAACAAAACGTTGGTGTAGCATAATAAGTTGGTTGTTGCAGAGCGATGGGGAACGAATCCATGCTGGTATTCCGAAATTATCGGTTTTGCTGCAGACAGTAAGACCTCGTGGACCAAGGATTCAAAGAGCTTTCCCAGGCAACAGAGAATCGAGATCCCGCGGTAATTTTCAACGTGCCGCACGCTACCCGATTTGTGGATGGGAATCATTTTGGCAGTTTTCCATAAACCTGGGAATGTTTTTTCATTTAACGATCGATTGAACAGTATCGTCAAAGGTTTAACTATAGACTCGGCGCAATTCTTCAGCAGTGTTGGAGTTAAACCGTCGACTCCGGCTCCTTTCGACGCATCTAGTTTGGCTAACGCTCTCAACACTTCCTCACGAGAAAAATTGAAAAAAGGAAGGTGGATATCATGGGATGGCACATTTTGAAAACAACCCGGGTGAGGTTGGGGCGACTCCGCATTAAACACACTTTGAAAGAAGGTCGAAAAAAGATTAGCTGCCTCTTCAGAAGAGCAGGCCAAAGCGTCACCATACTTGACATTGTCCGGAACACGATTGCTTGCCCTTTGTTGCTTCACGAACCTCCAGAACATTGATGGGTTTTGTTTCAAATTCGATTGCAGCCTCTGCATGTATTCATGGTAGCTTGATGCTACGAGCTCTTTGTAGGACAGTTCCACAAGGTGAAGCGATTCTCGGTTTTCAATGGTTTTGTTAGCGAAGAATCGTTTACGTGCTTTACGCAGTCTGTTGCGCAGGTTTCTTAACTCAATGGACCACCAGGGCTTCCTGTTGGCTCCACTAATAGCAGGGCGGCGTCGAGAGACCTTCACGTGGAGAATTTCGTAAAGCTTGTCGTAAAACAGAAGAACAATATCATCGACAGAGTGCCCCTGAAGAAGCTGCTCCCAGTCAACCGATGAAAATTCTGCATTGAGAGATTCGAAGTCGCAGCGCCTAAGATCCAGATCAATAGAGTCCGACTGAGCGTTTGCTGGAACGTGCACACATCTATGTACATCAACTTGAAGTTCTAACGGCGGATGGTGAGGATCGATAGGCAAGAGTGGTAAAACAGGATGCGATATTTCAAAATCGTCAGGAGCGTTCGTAAAAGCCAGATCGAGTAGCCTGCCATTCGGGTTTGAGATTGAGTTTAGTTGAACCAAACCACATGTAGAAATGGATTCGGTTAGTACGAGTTCTTGTTCGCTGGAGGCATTCGCAGGCAGGTATCCATTGACATCTTCATCGAAGGTCCATTGCAGCTGAGGGAGATTGTAATCCCCAAGAAGTAAGACTATGTCGCTGGCCGCCGATCGATCAGCAACATACTGAACAGCGGAAGAGTGGGTGGAATATAACGCAGGATCAGAATTCGGACGAAGGTAAATACCGAAAATGAGCAGAGACCGGTTTGGTAGTTTCACGCACACAGCGACTTGCTCAAGCTGTCTACAGTCGGTTAAAGATACCTCGGTACAGTGCAGACTCAATTTTACTGCAACGAGCACACCCCCGCCTCTCGACAAGTTGCTTGTTGATTCACTACGATCACATCGAAACAGCGAGTAATCCGATGTTAGCTCCGCATCGATTATATCGGGCCGGAGCCACGTTTCGGTGAGAACGACCACATCGTAATCGCAGCTGGATAATCCTAACTTCAAGTCAGATGTTTTCGTTCGTAGACCTCTGACGTTTTGGTAATAAACCGACAGAAATCGATGTCTTGATGGGGTTCCACTACTGCCCCCACAGTCGTCGAACGAGGTCACGCAACGCTGGTAATCAAGTGCACTAGAAAGTGAATGATCATCAGGGAGCGAGCAGGTTGTTAAGCTTGAGTACTTGCCGGTGTTCACTGTTTGGAAGACCCCCTCTCCACTCCCGACAACGGGACCGAGACTCTGATGGCAGGATACTAAGTTGATACGGGATGCAAACTGGACCATGTCGGGAGGATCGGGGGCTTCCATGATGCTGTATAGCGGGCGTCTCGGTGTCGAAGTGTAGTTGGTTTGTATCGATGAAGTAGTTGATGCAGTATTAGCAGTCTCGGTTTCGATCTCGTCATTGGTGTTTGAACAAACAGAAGTCACAGTGTTATAAGTCGAAGGTACATCAGGCGAAGCATAAGTCGATAGTGGAAAGTACTTGCCTGATAATTCCGGTTGGAAGACCCCCTCCCCTACCCTAACAGGCCCGGGACGACTCGGTTGGCAGGATGCAGGAATGGGCACGACTGTTTCAGGTGGCTTGGGGGCTTCCATTAGGCTATCGACGTTGCATCCCGGGATCAGCCAGTAGGAGACGGGTTGACGGGCTTTCGAAATTTTTGGGAACCGTTGAACTCTCGAAACATGATACCTTCCGGCCACGTTGAAGGGTCCAGCGCTTGGGATTTCAATCCAGGGTCCAAACCAATTTTGAAGGAAATAAACGTTAGGTTCGATACGTCTTTTCCTTTGGGCACTAGTTTGACTATGTCAGGATTTTCACTGAGATTCAGGTTTGCCTTCACCATCCCCAGAACTGACTCGTTTGCCACGTCAGGCCTGATTCGTGACAGGTAAAGCCAGAATTTCTTCGGCTCCGAGTACGTTGGGACGCATACGACATCCTTGCACGATGCTTTGGATCCAGACAAACAGTTGTCAACGATGCGAGGCTTCTCAACTTGCGGAATCGGCCTAGGCGCAGGCGGCGAAGCGGTACTGGTAGAATTAGACGCCAACTGCTTGATTTCGGTGCGCAACTCACTGATGGCCTGAGTGAGAGACACGAGCGGAGCAGTATCGATGGGTTTGATTGCAATAGATCGAAGGTGAGAATTTTCGAATAATTCCACGCATTTGTCGCACATCCAATAAAGGTTGCTTCGGTGTGTGGTGAAGTATCCCAATAGTTATATCATGTTATAGCGCTATCTTGATGGTGGTTTCTGTGTTACAATTATTTGACAACCGTTATAACATGTTATAGCTCTGCAGTCTGAACGTATGTACTATAAGAATCGTTAACCCAAATTTGGGTAATCAATTTACACGGCCACTGAGAATAACTGATAGTCAGTTCTACTCAGAGGTTTGTAGAAATTTCTAAAAACTGCAGGAGCTCAGCACTGATTATTACTAGGGGCGTCTCACTTTTAGAATGCCCTTTGAATATGCATTTTTTTTTCGGTTGTATCAACCATTCAGTGAGATGTGAACATCAAAACAAAGCATGCACTTTTTCGATGACACCACCGTGTGAATGCGAGAAAACTCCGTCGAAACTGGAATCTGTGCTGGCAGAATCGGAAAACTCCACCAAAATCGAGTAGAACTACGTCAGATGAGAACGCGAGAAAACTCCGTCGAAATTTCGCATATTTTGATGGGTCATACTTTATGTAATTATAATTTATTTATTTGTCAACAGACTCAATGTAGCCCCAATATAATTTATGTAATCAAACCGAGTCAAACGTAATCCTGGTGGATGAACCCTTTATCAGGATAAGACAAATTTCCTAGAAGCTTCGTTGGCAGCATCTAGAATCATAATTTCACAATACTGAGTAAAATTTTATTCAATTGTTAGTTGTTTTCGATAGCCTTGTTGATACAGAGTTGTCAACTGCTAAGCGCTCAATTTACAGTGTACTAGTCACATTCGTGTCACTACTGACGCTAGTGTCGGGGAAAATTGTGTATTTGCTATTAGCCTATTACAACGATAATTAGCTGCCCTCCTCATGAAGAATGCACTCTTTCGAGATTCAAGGTTAAGATTGACATCGGGTTTTAAGGACAATCGAGTTTGGAATGTCAGAATATGGTGAAGTCCTATATTTATCAGACACAACTACACACCCCATCAGTCAAGCGGATCATGTGATGACCCAAGTATACGACTCATCAACCATCCACACTAGAGTGACTCAGACCATCATCATCATCGCTTCGGTTTGGCGTCACCCTTCAACTTCAAGCCCGGCAGTAGTGAAACAGAAGGCCAATTAAAATACCCAAAATAGCCCATAAAATTTTCGCGCGCTTCCCTCGGTCTGGTGGGTCAACAGCGGTGGCAGAGAGTCCACGTGCGAGCACGACCTAGCGCTAGTGCTGAGTGAGTGGTGGACCACCGACCATCCAACCAGCCGACACCGGCCGATGAAATAATTTCACACTTGTTCGCGGATTATTCACCGACGGACGAACCGACCAGGTCGGACCAGTCAGGCCAAAGACCAGCCCAGCGTCGAATAATTGACAATAATTATCTTCTCTCGCTGCCTGCCAAGCTGGCTCGCGAACAACGTGAAATGTCTACACAGCGACGACGACGACGACGAAGAGACACACTGATGACGATGGTTTTACTCTAGTCGTATGGAGTAGATAGTTGGTGGCTATCGTCATCGCGTCCTGCGGCACTCCGTCGAAAAAGGATTATTGGGATACTTGATATGACTTAATTTATGCCCTCTGCTGACTGCTACTCTCCACACGCGCGCTCTCTACAGGGAACGTGGTTCTGGTAAACTATGCATCATCGTCAAAAGCATAGTAGACCGGTTAGGCTTACGCATAGTGTGTAGTGATGGCACAGATATAGATGCGAACAGATGAAGTTCTCGATCGAAAATGTTGCTTTAGGTTTTCCACTTTTCCGAGTTGACATCTTTGAATAACAATCTACTCAGCGACTTGGTCCTCCTTACTAGGTCATTTTTTTTGCAAATGCAAAGAACCCTTTATGAGTAAAACAACAAGCCCCCGTTCCGTAATTAAATCAATTATGTTAATAAACAAGCCTCATCATCATCACCATCAAACCACCGTCGTCGTCGTCGTCGTGGTCGTCGCGTGTCATGTCATCCCCAAGTACTTCTGCATCATCATCATCATCATCATCATCATATCGGTCCTCTTATCGTCTATTCCCCCTCTCGATTCTGAATCTGAGCGATTTTTTCCCTCACTTATGCTCTGCCATGCACCGTGAGTGAGCGAAGCCTGTTGCTCTTCGGAGGCCTATACATGACCGATAAAAAGAAGCCTCAATTCTTCGACGGCTCACACACAATGCCCGTTAACAGTAAATGAATCATAATTGCACGGCAATGCTTAATGACACGCTGGCACCGCCGCCACCGAGCTCAAGAACAGACCCTTTGTTCCGATCCGAACATCCCGTCCCTACCCCTGCGCGTATGCAACCGACCGACCGAACATACGACGATGCATCATACACTTTATTATTAATATATTCATTTCGCCTCGTCACTTTCAAGCGTTAACCCAAACCCACCCAAACATTGTCGTCATCCTACTCATCGACGTCGTTGGCGTCGTTCGGTGAGAAGCTTCAATAATTTAATAAAACATACATCATATAAGCATGGAATGCCACAGTGCTGCGCCTCGGCCCCCGAGCTGGAAAATTTCCATAACTTTTTCCCGAGCGACAAAAATGTCGCTCATATTCTGTAGGTATATAAATTTTATTATAAATAATGCCCTCCCCCGCACAGCACAGCGGCACAAAGAATGCCCGGAATTCGTACGGGAGAACAATTTTTCCGCGCGGTGACTCCGCTTTTCCCGCGACGAGAGTCAGCAGAATCCTCGCGGGCGCATTTTGCCCCCGTCCAAACTGAAACTCAGGTTGAACATCAGGTTATCATTTTTCGGAGTCACACATGCTTCGCACCTCCACCGATATGGATGCTGCTTTTTCCACTTGCAGTCACAATGAGGATGATGAAGCATGAATGATGATCCGGGTGGCTTGGATGCAGTTTTGGATCAACTGACAGAACAGACTGTTAACTTGTCAAAACGGGTTAGAATTGTGGGAATTTCCGAAATTCTATTACCAATTGTTCAGCGTCATGCACACATATGACGTGTTTGTTTGTCAGCTGCTTGCTAGCAGATTCATTCAAATCGACAGAATTGTCCAAAACGGTTTGAAAACGTTTTTAAAACTTCTCTAACTTCTCAGGTGAGTGTGACTATTGTTGGCAACCTCTTTTTATTCTGCAACCTATCCATTTGAAATTAGTGTTAATCAGCTGTTCTATTATTGGCAACTCGCAACAGGTTTGCTCAATCGTAAAAATGTAATCAGATTGAAGCTGAAAGACTGTGCTTTGGTGAGAAAATAGCGACATTAATGTTTAAATTTTCGTTGCCGAAAACAGTGAAATGAATTGATTGTTCGTTCTTCAGCTATTGTGCATAATAAAATAAAACTAAATTAAAAGAAAATGGCATCCTCATGGATCTGGATTTTGAGGACGAATTTTCTAATGCACTTACAGAAATAATTCCAATGATTTTTAATTGAAAATGATTTCATGTTGGACAACATTTAGGCACTCTTGTGAGCACCACTTAAAATATATACAAATAGCAGCCTTAACCATTGCCTGAACGAAACTCTTGAAAGCAGGTGACTCGGCATATAAAATATTAGGTGAAGCAGACGCATAGAAAACAACCCAAAATTGATAAAAACAAGCTAGATCATGAATGACAGTGCAAACATATCGGTTCACAGGTTGTCGAATGAATTCCACTGATGCATGATTTTCAGTGACTCATTTTTATCGTGGACACCATTTATTGACATACTCCGAGAAGCTATTTAACTCCTCCTGAACATGATACTGAGTGTATACTTCTCCACTTATGAAATATGAAAAGTCACCAGAATTGGCCCGGAAGTTTTTCGAACCAACCCCAAAAATCTCCTGAGTCAATCTACGAAGCCTTCGTCCTTCACATCTGAATCCGTAGTTTATCAGGTTTGATCAAAGCGCATTGAATCTGTTCCGATTAGCGTTTCCATTTTCCGGCCTTTTTTTTCGATTTCCGGGTTGCCAGAAATACTCGGAAATCGAAATAAAAGCTCATAACTCTTCCCGGGAATTTCCGAAAATCTGGAAATATTCTTATCCAGTGTTCAAATATAATTTTCGAATGTTATTTGTTAGAATTAGAACTTCTGCAGGTCGACTTATGAAGCTTAAAAATTTCAATAAATTTAAAATTTTCACCCGGAAGATTTTCATGATTTCTTCCCGGATGTTTTACCTGATTCGTAGTTTCTTCTAACATCCCCTTCATTCCTCTTTCCATTCCGACAGTTTCTTCTGACATCCCACGGAAGACTCTTCTGAATTATGCTGAAAGTTTGTTCCGGCTTCCTCAGGAGTCCCTGTGACTGCCTTTGTTTACGTCTTATAACTTCCAAAAATTCCTTTAAACTTTTCCTGAAAAACTTTTCCAACTTTCCCTGAAAATTTGACTCAGCTTGCTCCGGAAGTGTCTACTGGTTTGGCTTGGAAGTTTATTCAAACGGAAGCATTTATGACTTTGCACTGAAGCTTCTTGAAACTGCCATTCGAAGATTCTTCTAACATTTTCAGGAAATGTATTTCAACTTTCCCTAAAAGTTTTTCCATTCTTCTCCGGAAGTTTCTCCCCCTTATTCTGTGAGTCACGTGACTCTCTGTCACCGGTGAGGTGACAATTGTCACCTCGTGTGAGGTGACTCTCCATGCAAATCAAATGGAGAGTCACCTCACACGAGGTGACTATTATCACCTCACCGGTGAGAGAGAGAGTCACGTGACTCGCAGAATAGGGGAGTCTTTTAGCTTCCCCCTCCGGTAGTATATTTCAACATCTCCGGATTTTTTCGACTACTTATTTTCTTCTTCTGACTTCCCCCGGACCTAGACGTTTCCTCCTACCTCCCGAAAAGTCCATCTGGCGGGAATTTGTTTAAGAATTCCCCTGGAAATTGCTTTCGACTTTACCCGGCAGTTTCCTCCAACGTCTTCCGGAAGTTTTAGACAGCTTGCTCCGGAAGTGTGTACTGGCTCCTCTAGGTAAGTTGTTCCATTTTTCCTAAGTAAATCAATTAAGGGTTGTGTGGTTCTTGTTAGTATACATTTTTGTTTAGTATGCTTTCTGTACAAAAACCTACTTCCCGGAAGTCAAACAAAATATGAATTTTGGTCAATTTCACGGTATGTCCCAGGTAGGAAACATGGTCCCGATGCCACCAGACACGTTCTTAAAATTCTTGTCATCTACATCCAATATTGAAGTCATATATTAAGGTCGAAATGACTTTAAAGAATTCAAGAAGAATTCGAAGATGAACTAGCCAGTTGGCTAAAAAACTCCATAATAGAGCTTAAAAAATATTTAAGAAGAATATCAATGGACTTCAAAGGAGAAGTCTACAGGTTTTCAAGAGGAATTCCACTGAACTTCAAGGACTTCAAGAAGAAATCAACAAGTCTGCAAGAAGTTCACTGAAGTCACAGGACTTCAAGCGGAAGTCTATAGATCATGAAGGTTTCGACTTCAACTTTAAGAGCAAGTTCTAGGATAATTTCTCAAAACTTCAAGTAGAAAGTCACGGACTAATGAAAGAAGTTCAGATGACTTCTAGTAGAATTTCACAGGACTTCCACTAATCAAGGAGAAGTACACAATTGAAGCCTTGAAGTCTACAGAACTTCGAGGGGAAGTCTACTGGACTTCAAGAGGAACTACGCAGAACTTCTTGGAGAGCACAGTACTCACAGGACTTCAAGAGGAAGTCCACTAATCAAGAAGAAGTACACAATTTAAGCCTCGTAGTCTTGTAGTCTTGTCTACAGGGCTTCAAGCGGAAGTCCACAGAACTTCGCGGAGAAAAACAAGAAAAATACTTCAAGATGAACTTCACAGAACTTCAAGGGGAAGGTTACAGATCATCAAGGTTTGAACTTCAGCTTTAAGAGAAAATTCAAGGAGAATCTTACAAGACTTCAAGAATAAATTCACTGGAGTTAAGTCGAAAGAAGTTCAGATGACTTCTAGGAGAATTTCACAGGACTTCAAGAGGAAGTCCACTATTCATCTAGGACAATTTCACAGGACTCGTTGTCTACAGTAGCCTACAGTACTTCAAAGGAAATCCTCAGTACTTTACATAACATGAAGTAGAGTCTAGAGACTTCATAGGATAATTTCCCAGGATAAGATGTTATTCACAGGACTTCAATAAGAAGCTCACTGGACTTCAAGTCGAAAACTTTACATAACATGAAGTAGAGTCTAGAGACTTCATAGGATAATTTCACAGGATAAGAAGTTATTCACAGGACTTCAATAAGAAGCTCACTGGACTTCAAGTCGAAATCTATAGGAGTTCAAAAAAAAAGTTTGCATGTTTTTTAGAAGAAGTTCACAGGACTTCAACAGGAGTTCCACATAATTTATAGGATAATTTTACAGGACTTCAAGAAGAAGTTAACAGGACTTCAAGCGGAAGTCCACAGCACTTCACGGAGAAAAACAAAAAAAAATCTTTAAGATGAACTTCACAGTACTTTAAGTGAAAATTCTAAGAGAATTTTACAAGACTTCAAGAATAAATTCACTGCACTTAAGTCGAAAGAAGTTCAGATGACTTCTAGGAGAATTTCACAGAACTTCAAGAGGAAGTCCGCTAATCATATAGGACAATTTCACAGGACTCGTTGTCCTATTTGTCTTACAAAACAGTACTTTAAAGAACATCAAATAGAGTATACAGACTTCATGGGATAATTTCGCAGGATAAGAAGTTATTCACAGGACTTCAAGAAGAAGTTCAATGGACTCGTTGAAATCTATAAGACTTCAAAAAGAAGTTTGCATGACTTCTAGAAGAAGTTCACAGGACTTCAACAGGAGTTCCACTTAATTTATAGGATAATTTCACAGGACTTCAAGAAGAAGCTCATTGAACTGCAAGTGGAAGTCCACAGAATTTCATAGGACTTCAAGGAGAATTTCAGAGGATTTCCGAGGAATGGAAACCAAGGGATAGTTCACAGAACGTCATGGATAAGTTCACAAAACTTCAAGAGGACTTCCATAGTAAAAAGTTCACAGGACTTAATAGTACGTTCAGACTACAGAGCTATAACATGTTATAGCGCTATCTTGATGGTGGTTTCTGTGTTGCAATTATTTGACAACCGTTATAACATGTTATAACTCTCCAGTCTGTATATCGTTTAAGACCAGTTCCAGGCCAATAGAAAAAAAAAATTAACTCGACTTTTTCCGATTTGCATGAAACACATTTCTGCTAAAGTTCGCCCATTTTGAATAATAGTTTTTTTTTAAGTCGTATTCGACATTTTTCAATAAACCCTATCATGAAAACATCACTTTTAATAGAAATTACATTTGAGAAAAAATTTCTAGGAATAATACACGGTAAAATTGTTTTGGTAATCTTGAGAAAAAAAAATAATGATCGCTGGCCCTTTTGACTCACGCCTAATTTTTCAAAATGGCATTATCGATATTTTTTATAATTCATAGCACGAAAACAGCTCAGTTTTTTTTTAGAAATAAATAACACCATTTAAAAAATTTGGGAACACATTTGTTTTAATCTTTAGCTATGTTTGAATAATTTCTAAACCAAGCCGTTTCTTCTAAAAATGGATTAGAAGCAAGAGGTTCTTATTTTAGCTCACTTATGGTTTTTCCTACATAATTTTAAACTCAGATCAATTTTCCATCAAATTTTGAAAACATTCAAGTAATTTAAACTTTTGAACAGCCCACGACTCATAGGCAGGGATCGACTAAAAACTCAGAGTTGTGAAAAAAAAAAAAACACTGGTGCTACTCTAAAATAAGGGAGCGCGTCTCTTATATTTGGAAGGTGAAAGAGTAAAAGGAGAGTGTAAATAGTAGTTATAAGTAGACTCCTTTTTCCAATTCAAATCATACCAATCCCACCAAGGTGGTCATACTTTAAAATAGGCCTGATAGGACTAGAAACTGTAAATAATAATTAAAAATCTCACTGTACTAAAGTTGAAAAGACGCATCTGTGTCACTTGAAAAATTCATACATGTAAACCACACAAACACAAGAAATAAAGATCATTTAACTGTAAAAAAAAAAAAAAAAAGTAAAAGGAGAGAGAGAGCTTGCAGGCGGCCTTTCGTTGTGTACTGGAGAACACCACCACTCACCACGCGGTGAATAAATAAACACCGTTTGGTGAGACCGGATGAAATTCAACCATGAAATCTGTGTTAGGAAAATCGCTTTTCGCAGGCAATCGATGATAATTTTAATTATCATAGCAACAAAAAACAGAAAAAATCCTATAGATTGGCATATTAAGAATTAAAATCCATCATCTCTGGATCTAAAACAGACCACCTTCAAGCCGTGACCGACTTTGGTTTTTTAAATTGCACCCCCCAATGTATGTATGTTAGATTTAAACATATCTAGATAGAGCTGGAATCAGGCGTAACAGCTTTTGTAAACAATGACTTCTCTCGACGATTGTTAGGTATTCAAGGCACGCTCACGCAAGCCAAAATTACCGTCGGGTAGGGGAAGTCTTACCCTACCTAATGGTGATGCTGATTTGCGTGGGCGAGCTTGACATTAAAGACTCATCGAAAGAAGTCATTGTTTACAAAAGCTGTTACGCCCTAGTTCCAGCTCTATCTTGATGTGGGAACTGATCGATTGATGACCTTGACAAATGTAAAAAAAATACAAATTTATGGTGGTTCTGAAAAGGACCGTTTTGTTGTGACGCGGTTGGCATAGATAGCCCACAGCGACTCACGAAGAGCTACTGATTATGATCAATAGCGGTGCGGCTTCTTACTCATTCTATGGATGCTCATGTGGGCTGCAGCTCACTGCTTGCAGGCAGTCTTTTGTTGTGTACTGCAGAACAATGTTGGACGCCACGTACCGAAAGCATTGCTGCTGCTGCTACCAATGCCGACACCGATGACCGGATACCACCACACACGATGATAGGAACTGAATCCGATGCGGGGAGCCTTTCGTTGTGTACTCGAGAACACCACCACTCACCACGCAGTGATTGAATACACACCGTTTGGTGAGACCGGTTGGAATTCAACTTTGAAATTTGTGTTATGGAAATTAGGGTGATAATTTTAACTATCACAGCAACAGTTGCACATTCGTGCATTTTTCAATAGTTACATTTTGAAAAATTGAATTTTACAGATGCGTAGAAATATTTCTGATCGATTGGTGATAAAATTATTGAAATTGGTCCAAGGGCAGCTGAGTTATTAACGTTCAAAATCTTTCATATTTTTTTTACATGTTCCATTTTCGGTTTTCACAAAGTGTAGCTCCTTTTAGAAATCACAGACGTAGTCCTACGTCAAAATTTTCGTTACCACCTCGCTTCTAGAGAAGGTGGCCCGAAAAAAAATTCAGTGCACATTCTGAAGACTTCTGAGGAAATTTAACAGAATCGTCGAGGTTTGATTTCACCCTCACAAACAAACTGAAGACGTATAAAAATACACTGTTGCTCTGCTTTCAGGAAAAATCGAGACACTAACAGAACTCTACTTGAACTACTTGTTTCGTGTTTAAAGACTGATCTGTTTGAAATTAACTATTTTGTTGCTCTTACTAATCTTAACATGTCAATAATTTCAGCACAGACAATCGGACGTAGCTCATTGAATAAGTTTTCCTAGAAAACATTGTACATCAAAAAATAGGACCTCAGTAACGACATCGCACGAGCCTCTCGCGGAAAACAAGCTTTCTCGCTAAGACGCAAAAAATGCTGCATGCAAGGTAATCAAAATATATAGAAACTTAAAAGTGATCCGATGCCAGCACTGCGGTGAGTAGTTCGCGGAAATAGTAATTTTCAAATCAATCGTTAAATGCGTGAACGATGATCTAGAATGACGTGTTTCGTCTGTTTGTCTATTCTTTCAATGACTTATCAAAAACTGTCCATCTTTCATAATAATTATAAAAAATTGTCAGCTAACAGAAGACCGCTAGAAATTTTGCTCAAAATTCGAAAAAACTCATCTTCAACCATAAATAATTGTCAGCACCCACCATAATCCATTCAAACTTTGTCAGCACCCATTCCGCTCGATAGCCCGGAACCACACCTTCCTTCCCGACACAGTGCTGACAATTTCCCAGCGCCAAACCACCGCCATGAACCGGAAGCACTTCAACTGGTTGCTTCCGCTTCCACCACAGTGGGATTATTATTTGCAATTTTCACTCGATAAACCGTTCTCCGCCCGCTTTCCACACACTGTTGATCTGCTGCACTGAACACTGACTAGGAACGCCAGCAAGTGAGTGGAAAAGCCATAATCGATTGCAGCAAAAAATAACAGCTTGTAAACGCTCTGTTAAAGTGAAACACAAACATACTGAAATCCCGTCGTTCGTTCGTTCGTTCATTTTTTCTGCACCCTTTAGTGCAAACAGCCAGATAAAAGGATATCGTTTTCCCGGTCGCTAGAGGTCGCCACCGCACCACACTCTATTATTGTTGTTCGGTTTTGTTTTTCCCCATTTGCCCTCGACTTTAACTGTGTGTTGTGGCTTTTCCGACTGTCGTCGCCGTCGTTGGTGTGCCATTTTCCATTTTCCCTTTTCTGTGTCTTCTTCGGTTGAAAACGCTGCCACCACTATGGAAAGGAGTCTCTTTTCTCCACCGTTTTTTTTTTTGTTTCCTTGTGCAATTTCAGTAGGGCGTTTGGCGAGTAATAATTTTTATCGGTTGACATATTTTATATCCTTTTACAAAACACCCTCTCGACTCTCGACAGGATGGAAATACGGCTTTCTTCGCGAAATACCTACCATGTAGGAGCCAGGCAAGCGTTCACATAAATTATCACCCTCGCTCGCGGGCGCGAATTTTCCACACTGCTCTGGAGTCTCTCCTGTCGCTCGGCGGTGGCAAAGTGAAAAGTCGGAAAAGGGCAACTTTTCCGTAGCAGAACATTTCAGGGGAATGGGGCCATTTTCAGCGAAGCAAAAGCTGCTTTTTGCTGCAGTCAGTCAGGGGATTAGAGGTTGATGTGGGATATTTTTTTTTCGAAACACTGCTGATGGATAAATTTGGGGATAATTTTTGTCAGCACACTCGTAGGGATGATGGTTGACGGTGCTGGAGATCGGAAATGGCAGTGCTGACAATATTATGTCGGTATAAAATTATTGCTGAATGAAATCTAGGGGATAGTAAAAATTACAAATTATTCATTTTAGAAAAAAAAAAAATAATCTCCTATCGCCTATCTTTCTGCTGACATCAAACAGCGCTGCTGAAAATAATTTCCCCATACCCATCGTTAAAAATTCGAGAATTTTAAGCATTGTGCCACTTCTAAGGCACCTGTTGGACTTCCAGCCGTTGTGATCAGAATTTCGTTCACCCACTTTTCATTGACCATAAAACGCGGTGCGATACCAGCAGACTAGAGAGGCTGTCAACAAAAACCATACACAACTATGCGAAAAAGAGTGACCCGTCGTACCGTTGACGATCATCGGTGGTGGCGGATGCGGGGGTGGTTGATGGTGGGTAATAAAATGGCTCACGATTCGCTTCGACACTTCCTGGTAGTACCGCCCGCCCGTTTGCTCAAACCGTACGTGTGTGAAGAGTGATTGTAATGGTAGCAGCACCGCTTCTGATAGTTGTCGGTTGTCGGTATCTACTGAGTTCAGACAGGCAGCGGGAACAAGAATTTTCAATTTGCACACTCGTCTGGTTTATCGCGGTCGCGTCTTGTCGATGGGCGGCGATAGCCGGGCGTGGTGGAACTACCCGAGGAAGCAGATCTCAATTTTATGATAGCGTATGACCCTTTGGCCCAGCAGAGGCACGTTAGGGTCGCGAATGTTTGATGGTCGAGTGTGGCTTTAATTGGCGTTATCAGTCGTAAAATTTGTAAGCACTCATTTGAAGGGATAGGAAAGCATTATAGATTGTCAGTGATTTGAGTGCTGACAAAATTTGACCACAATATAGATTGTGCTGACAAGATTTATGATTCATTATCTGATAAACATATGTTTAATATAGCTTGATTACAGCCTATCGTAGCATTATCAGCAGAGTTTCAGCAGTATGTAATAGCTATACATCTAATGACAAATTTGAGTGCTACCATGATAACATTCTTGCAAAATCTTACAAAGCTATTTAAACAAAGATAGCATTTTTGCCACGCAACCCAAAAATTGGCAGCGATTGTTTCTGAAGGTCAGATGATCATCAAAATCGCATGCATTATGTAGTATAAATTCTGTCTAAAAACTGATAATCGTTCAAATTAGTAATTTCAATATGCTAATTTTATTCAGCTGTAATATAGATTACAATAAACACTAGAAAATTTACTTTGCTGTAAACTTGTCAGCACCAACCCTTTCCACCACTTATCCACGTCTTCCATAAATTTCCTCAAATTTCAATCACTTCTGCCAACTTTAAACCAAGTGCTGACAAAATTTTCCACCTCTGAAGTCACACTTCAAAGCGCTATCGAAAACTTTGACTTCAAGAGCATCATTGCACCGGAGCAAAAAGGCAAAACAAAAAAAAACCCCCCGTCAAAGTTCAAGTGTGCTCTCCGGCGGCAGTAGTGTGGCAAACAACTTTGTTCGTATTTTTCTGCATCAACCCACCATGAGAAGGCACGAAAAGTTTGCAACACAGCCAAGTCTCCGCCCTACCACCCACACACGCACCGCCCATTCCTCTATCCGGCTCACAATCTTGAAGAAAGAAGCTTCCAGGCTTCAAAGATCGCTTCTGCAAGTGTGCTGGTTGGGCGGATGGAAAACTAGCCGCAGGGCAAAATATTTCCGAAATCAAAACAAAATTCATTGGATTCCTATCTTCCTTGCGCTTACCCCACTGACTGAATGCTGCTGAACCGGAGTTGCGAGTGTGGAGCGGGTTTCTTAAGGAGCACGAATGGGACCGTTTGGGGTTGCTTGTTATTTCTATCACCAGGAAGAACAATGGGGCAGAAGAGTTGAGTTTGGAATTGGTTCAAATTTGGCTTTCATCTTCCTGCTGTTGTTGCCAACACTACCTATCTCTCTGGAAAGGAATGGCATTTCAATCAAACGTCTGGAGAAGCTCTAGGAGAATGCTTTCTGGTGCGTCGATTGGATATCGTCGGTGCAATGTTGTACCAGAGTGAGGATCAGGGATTGAATGTTGCCTCACAGATGGAGGATTTTAATTAATTTGTGTCAGCAATGCTAGTCCAGTGCTGCTTAGGGACCAGAGTAACTTCGGGACCAGTTGCTGACAATATTTTCTATCTTCGAACTAAGTGCTGAAGAAGAATAACTGTTGATGGATGGTTTGAAGAATTCTGTTTAGCATTGAATTTTTGTGCTTGAATGGGGTGCTGACAATACTTTCTGGTGCTTCGTCGGTGCAGTTCAATGTTATGCCAGAGTGATATTAGGGATGATGAATCGAGTTTTACCTCACATATTCAGCATAGGAATTAATTAGATAATTAATGTTTCAAGGATGTCAATGAGAGAAAATTTGTCAGCAAAGATTTTTCCGCGCTGCTTGGGGCTTCAGGTAGCTTCTGAGCCAGTTGCTGACAAAATTGTCTATCTTCGAACTAAGTGCTCAAGAAGAATAACAGTTGATGGATGGTTTGAAGAATTCTGTTTAGTATTGAATGTTTGTGTTTGAATGGGGTGCTGCTTTGGGCCTCAGGTAGCTTCTGCGACCGTTGCTGACAAAATTTTCTATCTTCGAACTAAGTGCTCAAGAAGAATAACGGTTGATGGATGGTTTGAAGAATTCGGTTTAGTATTGAATGTTTATGTTTGAATGGGATGCTGCTTTGGGCCCCAGATAACTTCTGAGCCAGTTCCTGACAACATTTTCTATCTTCGAACTAAGTGCTGAAGAAGAATAACTGTTGATGGATGGTTTGAAGAATTGTGTTTAGTATTGAATTTTTGTGTTTGAATTGGGTGCTGCTTAGGGCCTCAGGTAACTTCTGAGCCAGTTGCTGACAAAATTTTCTATCTTCGGACTAAGTGCTCAAGAAGAATTACGGTTGATGGATGGTTTGAAGAATTCGGTTTAGTATTGAATTTTTGTGGTGCTGACAAAAAATGTTGATGCGTCGTAAGTGCAGTGCAATGTTATGCCAGAGTGACATCAAGGATGGTGGATCGAATTGTACCTCGCATATTAAGGATAAGAATTAATTATTCATAAACTAATTCTTCAAGTATGTGAATGCGAGAAAATTTGTCAGCAAAGTTTTTCAAGTACTGCCTAGGGGCTCAGGTAGCTTCTAGTAGCTAACAACATTTTCTCTTTCTAGACTATGTGTTGAAAAAGTATGAATGTTAGTGAATGATTTTCGGTTATTACTTTGACGAACTCTGTTTAATATTGAATTTTCATGTTTAAGTAAGGTGCCGATAAAACTTTCTGGTGTGTTGAATCGATACCGTTACTTTAATATTGTGTTGCTGATAACATATTCTCTTTCTAGATTAAGTGCTGAAGAAGCATAACTTGTCAATACTGTTTTTCAGATCCTCAGGGTGGTGATTAATGATTTCAAAAATCTATTCGGCAACTACTCCAAAGCCATCCAATTTTGTCAGCATTGATTCTACGACTTTTCTAACAACATAAACTTCCATTGAATCAAATTGCTGACAAAATATAATGCTATATAATAAACCAAAACCAAAGCTCAGACGTCAAAAACTTCCGAAAGTTCCACCCACGGCAAAGCACGCTCGCAGTGAAACGATTGGCAAAATGCTGGAGTGCTGATTTAACTTAAGGGTTCAACTGTTATGTGCTGACAAGTCTTAATACGATCCGAGGGGTACAGAAAACGTATTAATGGTGTGCTGACAATATTTTCTGGCTACCAATCAAGTGTTGATACAATTTTTTAAAACATAAAAATGATTTGCGATACTTGACCTCTGGACTGGAAATCAATCAACAGCCTTAACAGTTGTTTATGATAGCCATGCTTATTTTTTTTTTCTTTTAGTAGGTCTTGCGTTGACAAGATTTTATGCCATCTGGAAGTTGTTTTATTAGTCTCAGGAAATATAATAGAATCTTATCTAACAATTCAGCACAGTAAATAACTGGAATTCCGAACAGGTTTCGTGTAACAATTACTCAAACATAGTCTACCTTTTGTCTGAACAACCACGGTCCTTGAAGGAAAAGTTGAAAGTACCATTATCATCAAATTGCTGACATGTTGGTTAAAATCGCATTTCCCAACACATTTTTTACCAGGAAGCTACTTCTGCTGAGTAACTTTTTGCTTTGGTCGGCAGCAGAAACCAAAATCCGGCGCGATCACTATCGGCAGCCAGCTGCAGCAACGGCATACGGAAATTTTACGACAACGATGCACATCGAAACCAAAAAGCCATCAAAATGGCAATTTCAGCTGAATTTTATGAGCGCCCACCGCGCGACCCCCGTCTCCGTCAGAGTCCATCAGTCATTCAGTCAGTCAGTCGCAGTTACTGCAATGGTCGTCGAGTGGTTAAAGGGCAGTTTGACACGAGTTTTACGACCTGCGGCGGCCGCGGTTAGAGGGCCCGCAGTCAACCTATCGTAGATCAATCTACGGTAGGTAGGCTGGTGTTGCTGTTGTTGTTGTTGTTGTCGTCGATTTTTTTACCGTAACTGTAATGGTACGTAGCACAAAAAAAAAGAAGGCAAGTAGAATCTCGAAAATTTATATTCCCGCTCAGGAATGTCATCGTACTCGGGAAAGGCACTCTGGAAGAGTGCTAATTTTGCCCGTGTTGTTCCGCGTACATGCTTTTTGATTGCACTCGTGTGTTGCACTCGCAACGTGTTTGCGTTTTTCGTTTGTTTGTTTGTTTATTTTTTTAAATTCAATTTCAAGCGGACAAGATTAATGGATGCATGCACCACAGCCCAATTGAGGCATAAATCGTTGTCTGGTCTAATTTTGTCAACCGTTTCACCGCGTGCGTGTTTTGCCGTGAGCGGAATTTTCGGAATTTTTCGACGTCTGGTTTTGGATGGGCTTTGGTTTTGGTCTATTTTTTTACTCAAATTAGAATTATATTTTGTCAGCACTTTGATTCAAAGGAAGGTTACGTTGTTAGGAAGGTCGGAAAAGCAGTGCTGACAAAATTTGGTGACTTTGGAGTAGCTGCTGAATAGAAATCAAAAAAGCTATTTTTGATCAATTGTACCGCTCGTCCTACTTGCCATGTCCAATCAAATGAAACAAGCGGCAACGGTGATGATGACGTGTCGTCAACGCGACTCCAACGAGAAGCTTGAACTTGACATTGCCGAGATAACGATATCACACGGCTTGTAGAACGGGTTGTAAGTGCGTGTAACCAACACGGTTGAACCATGTGTTTCGATTGGAATCGAACTGTCAGCAACTTGGTTACTGTAGCCAGTTAGCAGTAGCGACTGAGAGAGGGAGAGATACACCCGATGGAAACACGGCAATCGAATGGGATGGGGCGGGATGTATAGTGTAGTAATCGTTAAAGTTTTTACGATTTCTCGGGTAGTTGTTCGGTTGCAACAAATTGGTCAATTTTTCCCACATACGAAATTGACTAGGTGCGGTGTCGCCGTATGTTTATTTTTTTCGAGCGATTGCAAGCAATAATATTGTAATGGCAAACGCGCGCTCGCAGCAGCGAATGGTTGTTAAAATCGTGTGTCCCAATAATGGTGGGAAATTTTACGTTTGGCCATAAGCGTAGTCTGGTTTGAATTATGTGCGGACAAATTTCGAATCGATTCAAGGAAATTCGCCGGGTTAATATATTGAAGTGACACTGGTGTGCTATGGGAATGCGGAAATAGTAGATTTTTTTTGTGATTCTAAGTGACATTTGTATAGTTGTGAGTGCTGAAGTACCAATGATAGCGTATTAGGTTTTATTTTAGGATGGTTCACATTCTGTGTTTGCGATGAGAATACAATAAATTGTGACCCTATCATCATATTACTGTTGTGAAAGATATATGCAATGATAACCTCAAGATACTCAAAAGATTACAACCACAGATTTGTTAAAGAAAAATATATTGAAACTCACTTTAAATCTATCACCAACATTGCACAAATCTCGTTTTTAAAATCCATACACTCACTTGGCACATGAGTCTTTAGAACAATAACAAAATGGGCTTGCAAACGCCAAAATGACCTTAACTACAAAACTGGCCTTATCTGACCATGACAAAATAATGGCCATAACAATTGAAATGCAAAAAAAAAACTTAAAACACGCACAAATGCTTTGCAGCGCTCAAAATCGTTCTGAAAATATTGTAATAACTTAAATTACGAAACGACATACGATACCAATGCACAACACAAAATCAAGCATTTAAAATTGCCCCAGCTCGGCCAAATAAAAAAAAAACGTGCCATTCGATAACAAATTTATTCAATTTTTTAAAGAAATTTGACGGGGACCAGCGGTGTTACTTCGCTTCCGAAGGAAGGCGTGATCAGAGATGTTATGCCTCAGAACATCCCGGCGGCGCGGACTGGGATTGAACCCAGGCCTGCTGAGGTGAGAGGTAATCACGCTTACCACTACAACACCGGCGCCGCTTATTTAAAGAAATATGGACAGTTCCGATATCATCCGTTGTATTGGCTCCAGGGCCCAACAAAGTCTTTTTCAATTGAAACTCGTCAAGCGACGACGAAGCTGTCAACCATCATTTTCAATTGAAAGCCATTCTGTCTTCTTCTCGAGCATATCCCCTTCAACATCAACAGAACCACTTCCGATCAGTTTTCATGTTGTTTGTTTTGGCTTGATTCTCGGCATCTACGCATCGTCCCCGATCCAAAAATACCCCCTATCTTAGGATATTTGCCATTTTTTCTTAAACCCAATAGCTGCCATCTTGGATTCCACGTCATTCATTAAGAAATGGCTAAGTTGTGCCATTGAAAACTTGCCGTTACACGTTTTTCGGAGGCTTCGTAGTCGGCGTAAAGTTTTTTACCCACCGTATTCGGAGTGTTAAAGTCGAACAGCTTCGCAGCATTCTAGAACCTCAGTCGGCGTACACAAACAAATGTTTAAGGTGTATTCAGATCTGAGCGAACATTAGCGAAGCGGAGCAAAATTTGCGTTGGAATGAGAGAGACAACTAGTACCTTTCTCCCTCTCGTACCCTCGCAAAATCTCGCTCCGCGCGAGAAACATCGCTCAGATCTGAATACACCTTTAATCGCTTGTCTCTCTTTCTCCCGTCGCTCCATTGGTCTTCCTTTCAAGCTTCGGTGAAACGGATGAGCGAAAGAGCGCTCGACTTTGATAGTTTTCTCTTTCATGAAACACATCAACAGAGGTTTCATGACGTATATGACGGAAAATGAAATTACATATTTAAAGCATTTCTCACGTGAAAGCACTTGAAGATTACACGTAATATGTTTAATTTATCTTCCATCCACATATTTCTCTAAAAAAAAAATTAACGAAAACGGGACATAACGCATTTTAAACAAATTGAAAGAGCGGTGATAGAGTGTTCGTGAAAGGGGATTGAAAGCCATAATGAGGTTTCGTTTAACTAGAAAGTCGACGTTACTTACATTGAAAGCGATGAGCAAAGCAACGACGAGAAGATCCACAGCCAGCGTTTCCTTCTAAGCGTGCTTCTTTTTCATTATCATTTCTGGCTGATAGTCTAGCTAGGCGTTATAGAAATGAAGCGTTGAACACGTTTGTATGAGAGAAACAAAACTTGAGTTCATTTTAGAGCTTCGAAAATGTAGAGCCCTGCTCGCCATCCAGATAGCGATTGGATTGATCCTGGCGAGAAGGTAACATTCATTAGTGCCATTCTTCGACCAATTTCGAGGAAGCCTTAGAATTTACCTGAGTCGGCGGAATGGGCAATTTACACTTCACCTTGATTCACTACTCACCAGTGTTGGGAAAATATCAAAAAATCAAATCTCACCAACACCTAAGATCACGCTTAATTCGTAGACAAAAATCAACAAGCAAACAACTGCGGTTGATTTTGCAAGCTGTGATATCGCAGCTCGGAATATCAAGCTAACAAAACTCACCAACTGTGGTGAGATTGAGCTTAATGATTTTTGCTTTACACCCGAATGCAACCGAAACTTCCATAACGGCATGCAGCAGTCCCTTCACGTCTGCCATCGGTGAAGATTAAAAAGAGATAGCAAGCGATGCTTTCTCTTTCTAAGAAAACGATGCGTAATGGAATCATTTTTGTGTCGAGTCAACTCTCCGCTTGATTTTTGCACGTTGTGAATAGTCTCGCAATATCAAAGGAGCTTATCAATTGATTTCTGATTTTGCCAACACTGCTACTCACATTTGGTATTCTGTTTAAATTATACTCCACAGACACTTCTGGTCTACACGCTCGCCTGAGATAAAGTGAACGATGGCCGTTCCTTAAGCAACGCAGCTCATCCCCCGTGACTCCGTGTCACCATTTTGCCGCGGCCATGCACGCATTATTCAGCAATCGGCCATTAAGCATGACCGTAACGTCTTCCTAGTGGGTTACACCGCGAGTGTTATACGGATTTACTTGAATGCTCGGTCACATGGTGCAAATTTAAAATATTGTATTGAACCTTTGTAACAGAACGGCTACACAATATAAATTTGAAAATGTGTACTACGTTATATCGATGTAAAATTTACTTTATATCGAGGACAGAGCGTTTGGCACGTTTGGCAGCGCTGGTATAAAAGGACAAATGGCAAATAAATGAACATAGGTGGATAGGATGGCCTTCCATCCCTTTGAACTTATGTTCAATCGAACTTTTGTCACTTTCGGTCCAAAATGTATTTATTCTGCTAATGTATATATTCTGAAACTGATTTTACTTTATTGTAGAACAACAATTTTGAAATTGGATTCGATTTGGATTTTAACTTTTTTCCCCTGTCTCAATTAATCTCATCGTCGCCCACTGGTCACCATAGCCGGTCGAACTCCAGACGACCGCACTACCGTTCATACTGGCGACAACGCTCTGCTGAGACAACGAAACCCCACTCTAAGCTCCTCCCCTGATCCTATCCTTGGACAATGTACCCCTTTAACCTCAGGTAAGTCGGGAGTATTCGATGCAAATAAGTGAATTCTTTTACAAACAATGAACAATGAACTATCGGCTCCATAAAGCTAACGTGATCGATCTTATAAAAATGTATATTACCAGAAAACACGTTAACTTCTATAACTCATAGGGGTAAAATACACGAGAAAAATAAATAAATCGGTACCTTTGAAATATCCAAGGAACTTGAACTGCAACTGGATTTTAAAGGTTCAGGTATATTTAAGAGTAATTTTATGGAAATTTCAAAGAAATTCTAAAGTATATGTGGTTCTAGGAAAAACTCTGAGAGAGTCTTGACAAGAACTTCAAAGCAATTGTAGAAAGAATTTTAAGGAACAATCAACTCCAGGAGAATTTCGAGGAGTGTTTTGAGAATAATTTTTGATTGTACTGAGGAGAATTCCATCATTACTGTGAAGAAGATTTAAGGTCCAAGTATTCCAAATAAGTTCTGTGAAAAATTTCAAGAGGGTTCAAAGGAAATTACGAGAAGAACTCTAAGGGTATTGAATTCACAGGATAATTTCAAAATAATTCTGGGTCAAATTCCAAAGAAATTCAGAGGACAATTCTTAGAAATTTCTTAAGGGTTAGTTCCATAGTGGTTCCAAAAAGTATGCCAATAAATCAAATGTTGCGGGCAAGGTTGCAAAGACTCATTTCAGCTAAAATAATGTTTTTCGGAATAATAAAACCAAAAGATGGTATGATGGCATGTTTTACCGCTGATTGTGACTCTCATGAAGTGAAATAAACAGGTTTAATATGTCAAACACATTCTTTGCAACCTCTTCTTGTATCATACCAATTCAAAATTTGATCATGGTATCTAATTATTTCATAATTTAGAAAAACATTGTTTTAGCTGAAATGAGTCTTTGCAACCTTGGTTGCGGGTGGTATAATTGCGAAGGAATTGCAAGGATAAGCCAAATAAATATAAAATTAAAAAAGTGAAGTATTAAATGATAAAACGAGTTTTTTTTTGTAGCAAAAGTTGTACTGTTTAGATTTCAAATGTCCAGATGGCAACGTTGTGTTGATAGACTTGTACGTGCCTCTAAATTGCAGCAAAAAGGACACTTTTAGCCCGATCTACCAAACTAACAACAGACCTTATCCATGGGGTAAATAAATTGACGTTGCCAATAGTAACGGTACAATCGCGCTTATTGCTACGTTCCATGCACCCGAAGAAGGAGAACCAGACAGGCCAAGTAAACTAATACCTACCTATAGTAGACTCGTCATGACAGCAGTGACTCAAATTACCCATGTGCGCGCACATGAATAAATCGCAAGAGATCGCGCGACCAATGCCGGGGGACCAGTGCATATGTGTATGTATGTATTACGATTTTTTCTTCTTTCTGCTTGCTCTGCTTTAACAGCTTGTCATCGCCATTATTCACTGCACTCCTTCTCATTGCCGCCGCCTCTTTCCCTCTACGCTCCATCTTATTGATCAAGTAGTGCGCACGTCAGCGGAGACAATCGTTCTGTTTGTTAGTGTGCACTGTGCGCATTTGACAAGTGCAACCCGGTTTCACTGTCACTGACTAGAATATGATGCAATAAGCGAGTGCTTTGATCATTCTCGAGTGAATCCAATTCGAATGTTTTCTTTCCGTTGTCACCCGAATGTCTATTCCTGAAGGCTTAATCGCCGGGGTTCTGAGCCACACGCTGGATTAGGGTTGCTTCTCAGCTTTTCTTATCAGGAATCGAAGGAGGCCATAAACGATTCCCATTCATGGGAGCAGTTTGTTCATAATTGAGTGGCTATAATCCGTCAATGCGTGACGCAATCGCCTATTTTTGGGATCACCTTTGTGGCAACTCCACAGACAAACAGACATAACATTTCGAAGTTGGTTTTTCAAACACTCGTCTTAAATTTTACTCGTGGTTTAAATTTGGTTGGTTGCATGGTCAGGCTATAGGGTAAACGCTCCGTACACAACTACAGGAGACTAACGCACCGCAACCTAACGGCTGTTATGGAGTTGGGCGCTTTACCCTCAGCAGTGTGATCAATAGATGGCGACAGCGTTTCATGGATACTGTTTTACAATGATTTTATTTCTGTTTGTCTGCGGCAGCTCTTCCAGTTCCAGCTCAATCAACAACAATCGAGCGATAACAATCTGCTTACACTACGCGCGCATCCAAATAGTTGTGCATACTAGGCACATATTTCAGATTACTCCCATCAGGCTGGACAGACACAAGTCACGTTTGTTTATATTAAAAAACAAAACATTGACTCCGCGGAGAGCAGGCATGGCAGGGGGATGGGGCTCCGAAATAGAGCACGATCTAGTCAGCTTTGACTGCGCGTCCGGCGGGAGGTGCGTGATTGACCCGTAAATAAGCCTCGTTCAGACGACCCTAACATTTGTCTTTTAGGTATAAACAACAAGCGTGTTTTGGTAGTTTTCCCTGTTGTAAACATGCATTGGAATACTGATCTTCGTAGAGTGTTTATAAAGTCGTTTTACAATGTAATTGAACTTATCAAATGCGCATTTTTATTCCTCTGCAATGCTGTCATAACAAAGTAGGCGCTAAGGGTGCGAAACTTATCAGCTGCAATGTTTTGCATTGGTCAATGTTGTTTTTAGGGAGGTCTTTCTAACATATAGCAAGCAAAAAACATTAGGAATGATTCTAGAACGAACAATCATACCGGGCCCTGGAATTTATATAACAATTATCCGACTAGGACGGGCAAAACGTGAATTCAGCTGATACCATTACCAACTATTCCCTGTTTGATTGGAATTAATGGTGTAAACAAAATCAAATCTTCTAAACTTTTACGGAACATCAAAAAATTAATCAAGAAATTTGGGACTTTGAAATGATTTCCACCACCCTCAGAGATTGCCTCAAAATCTGAATTAGAAAAGTTACAAACATTACAAATGACTACTCCAGCGACCCGTGCTATTCGAAACTTGGTGCGTTCTTCTCTACATCAAGTAATTTGATTCGGAACGAAATTTACAAACTTTCTTCTTGGAAAATTGAAGAACTTTTCCGCCGCCTCCACTGCCGTCGCCATCGTCATTATCATCATCAAAAGAATAGCATTTTTCCCCTGATTATCTGCTGTGCCGGGAGAGAATCCGCGCTTTCGCGTCCCCAGCGCAGCAAGGGTTACATTAAACTGAAATTAAAATTAATTTACTCTTTTGCCAGCATTCCCAGCTTCCCCGCTTCTCGCCGCGCACTTTGGAGCTCTTGTTGAACAGCGGCGGCGCTTCAGCGATGCGTGCAGCGAAGCGTTGCTTTGCTCCAACCGACGGCGAAAATGAGGATGCATTTTCGCGCGACGACGACGACGACGACGACGACTACTACGATTACGACTTTCTTCCACTAGAGCTGGTGGTGCGGGGGCGGGCAAGGGCGGGGATCGTAAATCATTTGAAAATTAATGAATCTTAATGCTCGCCTGCGTCTGTGCTATGCTGTTATGTTTGTTCCGTTGTTGCCTGCCGCCAACCGCCGCCTCCTCAGCCGAAGCTCGCCCTTCTGCGATATTCCGAGAGATGGCAGAGGGTACACCACTCGAAATGGTTGCAATTTTATTGGATGTAATTACTCCGCGCCGAGCGGTCCGTTGTTGTTGCAAAGTTTAGCCTCGTTTCTTCGAAGCTTGGTGGTCGGAACGAAATGGAGAAGAAATTGTTTTTGATTGTTAAATTGTAGAGCCCATGCACAAACATGCACACGCATAATTGCTTGTAGTTGGCAGTCTTGGCGTCAGTTCTTGTTTGTTTTGCTGCCCGTTGAGGAGAAGATATTATTTGCCGCCCTGCGAATTAACTGGTGGTGGTACGGGAGGGTTGTCAGTTTTAGCTAAACGATTGCATAGAATTTAATAACCATACATTTAACGGTTGTCAGAAAGATAAGCCTAACAATAACGATTATTACGCCAAACAAATTTGTCTGTTCCGTACATCCTATGGTTGCACACGTTTGTTATGGTAACTAAACCAACAATTTTATTCGGTTAGCTGCCATGGAGACCGTGTGCCAAAAACAGCTTGTCGCCAATTTGGCAACTACCAAGCGGCACAGTAATTATCGCCAATTGTTTTCATGATTATCACTTCCATTACTTTGCCCTTACGCCTTCACACACACACACACAAACACGGACATTAACGCAGGTTTGGGTTGGTTTGCTTTTTCGGTAATAAAGAGGGCTCACTGTGTATGCGTTTTGGGCAATTAAACTAAATTAACCCCTTGTTGTGACCTTTTTTCCGCTTCTTTTGATTCAATTATGGCTATATGATTTGACATCTAGATGGCACCACCACTGTGTACACAAACATTGTTTTTTTTTTGTCGAATGCACTTACCATACATCTTCCCCTCCTCGGAAAGAATTATTTTCCGTCGACCGCAGGGTGGGTAGATGGCCAGCGCTTCCTGGAAGCTCTGCTCGATGTCCGGACTCCAAACACCTTCGGCATCGGCCGACGACAGGTCCTGTTCGTCCTAACCGGGGCGGGTAGCGTGGGATTGATGGGGAAGGTGGTGAATTTTGTGGGATTCCAAAATCGAGGAGATTGGAGGGAAGTGCGGGAGGTTGAAAAAGAAGAACGAGAAGATATGTTTCAGCAATCTTGAAATTTGGTTGATTTTTAAATAGCAAAACAACACAAATGGGAAGGTTGGTACACAGCCACGATGGCAACACGGAACGGATGTCACTTACGTCCTGGAATAGAAGAGAAGAGAAAAATGGACAATGGGTTAGATACAGTTGAGTGGGCCCGGGGATTGGTTAGGTGCTCTATTTAGTTACTGACAGGCATACACAATTTTTAACATCAAACAATTCAAGCGTAACTATACAAATCGACGTGTCTGCTTTTGTAAACAATCACTTCAAGCGACGATTTGTCTTAACTGCAATCACGCCAACACCAACATCAGGTAGGGGAATATTTCCCCTACTAGCTGGTGTTGGTAGCAGCCATATTGGTTTAACGCTTATCGGTATCAAAGGTATTAAAACACGGTATTTATCGCTCTTTACTATTCCTTTAATTATATATTTTTGGTATTTTTGAAACCGAAAATTTTAACGATGGTGACTGGGATTTGAGCGGAATTGCTTTGTTTGACGGCTTTCTCAGTCTTAAAACACTCTTCAATTTTTATTTTTTTTTTAAATTATCTTTGTCCTCAAGTGGTGATCAAAATTGTGACCAAGCAGTGTTTTTTTTTCAATTAAATATCATTAAATGAAACCAAATTATGGAAAATCAATAATCAAAATGACAATAACGACGAACAATATTTTCCCTTGAAAAAAGCCACAACCCATGACTAAAATGTCGGGCAGATTACATCGTGTTGCTGTGTTTTAAGACTGAGAAAGCCGTTTGACAGAGCAAAATTTTTTAGCTTTTGAACTATGATCGAAAAATTCCGGAAGCAAACTCCGGGAAATGTTTGAATTAGCTTCTGAATGGAGCTGAAAAAACATCCAAAGAAAGAGGAAAGAAGCTGTCCTGGATGAAGTTCGAGATAAGCCGGCAAAACATCCGGGAAACTTCCAAGACACGAATTGAGAAACTTGTGGCGAAATTTTAAATAAACTATCAGAAAAAAAGGAAGCCTAAAAAGTTTCGAAAACAAGAAGAAAATTTCCAGAAGTTGCCATTTCCAGGGAAAACCAGAAGAAGCTTGGAAAAACCTTCCAATAGTAGTCGAACAAAAAAAAAACCTTTGGCTTATGGTCAAACTTCCAGAAGAAGACGAAATAAATTTCTGGGAGAATTAATTGAATTTCCTGGAGAAGACGAATGAAACTTTCTGGAGACGGTGGCAGAAATTTCCTAAGGTAGATTGGAAGAAACATCTGAAGAAAGTCGGAAGCCAGAGGGCTTACGGAACAGTCGAAAGAAACAAGGACTTAATTCCAGGGGGATGTTCTAATGTTCCAGAAAATTTTCCTGATATTCATAAAACATACATAACACGCGACGCGAGACAAGACACAACACTTATCGTTCTTACAACATTAAAACATAAAACATCCCTGAAGACTCCGAAATTTCCCTTAAGTTTCGGAACATTCCTGAAATGCACTTCTGAATATTGCATAATTCCTCAAAATTCCTTAAAAGTTCTTGTAATTTTCCTGAAATTAGGGGCTGTTTTGGAGTTCTCTGGTCAGACTCGAAGTGCTAGAAACTTTACTGATTATAATAAGACTATACCGGAATATCTCTAATCATTTTTGAAGGTCTCTGGACTTTCTTGAAGATTACGAAATCTCTTAAGTGCTCTCACAATTATTTGAAATTTTTGTAACATCAGTATTGAAGCTCTCTGATCTTCCTGATTTTTTTTTAATTTTTTAAAGTTATCGACACTGCCTTTAAAAAGCACTTCCCATAAAATGTTCTCACAATGCTCTAATGTTCATGTAACTTCCATTACGTTTCCAAAAATTCGCATGAGCTCCTCAGAACTTTGCTGAGGTTTTCGGAAATTGCCCGAGTTTTTCGGAACTCCTTTATAATTTGAGCAATTTCATTGAAATTAATTGATCTGTTCTGATGTTCTCTGAGTTTCACTAAAGTTCCTGAAAACCATTAAATTTCCCTGAAGTTCCTTGGACTTGTGAAGTTTCCAAAATATTTATGATGTTTCCTTAAGTTCACTGAAGTTCGCTGGACTTTTCAGAAATTTCCGGGTTTTTCGAGTTTTAACAGAAGTTAATGAAACTGTCTTATCGAAACTTACACAAAAGCCTGGACTTTTCTGAAGGTTCAGAACTTCTTAAATGTTCGTGCAGCTAGCGTGGATCCGCAATAAAAATCTGATAGCATTCTTGAAGCTCCGGGAAAGTTGAAAAAACAGGCAGGAGAAGATGAAAGAAACAATCAAACGAAGGCTGAAGAAGCTTCCAAGGTAAGGTGGATGAAGCTTCAGGAAGTTAAAAAAAGAATAAAAACTTCCGGAAGTTAAATAATGTTAAAAAAAATATTTCTCGATTCCCTAGGCAGGTATTCAAAAAGATACAAGTGTCTTACAAAAATATTATCCGAAATTCGAGCGGATAAGCAAGCAATAATAATTTTGATTATTTAAAAAATCGGTATAAATCGGTATAAAATCTTACAAATCGGTATTCTGAGGAACCTTGTCTGTATATCGGTATCTAGTTTGGAAATCGGTATAAATACCGATAAATCGGTACATCTGGGAACACTGGTTGGTAGTTTCTGTGATTGAGCTAGCAGTTGTCTCAAATCGTCGATTGAAATTGTTTACAAAATCAGATACGTCACAGGTCACAGGTACTGAAAAGAAAAATCTACGGAAATTTTTAAGGAAATTGCAGGGGAGATTCTAGGAAAAATCCGCTTGGAACTTTCTCAGAACTTTATTGGAATTTTCATGGAAATTTTCATTGAAAATCTGAATCCATGACATGAGAGGCCTCTCAAAAGTGCTGCTATAAAGTAAGACCATACTTAAGGTGGCTGAATTCGGTTGCTGGTTCGGTCTAGCAATTTTTCGGGTTGAAAAATTTCTCGACTTGCCTGGGTAGCATGTTTGCCGTTCAATTGACGTTTGAGTGGTTTTTATGAGTTTAAAGCGGCGTTGTGAGTGTGAGTGCGTGAATATGCAATGTCACTGAAGTTATCCAGTACCATACCATCCAGCATGTACTAATTTGTAGTACAGGAAGCCATCCAGTACCATACCATCCAGAATGCATCATAAATCAACTATTGCATACTTCGCGGCGTAAATGGAGCAATTGTGCTAAATTAACTTTTAAATCAAAATTTACAACCATTAATGATATTACATATAATTTAACCATGTATGGTGGGAAAACCAGTGACAAACCATTCCAGTTCTTCACCTAGAATATTCTAGACAAACAAGGCATTTAAACATTAAGACATCTTGGCTAATTGTTTTGAAATTGTCTGATTGATTTATTTTTACTTCAAAGAGGAGTTCTTCAAGGAACTTTAAAATTTTTTCTACAAATACTTGCTGGATGGGAATACTGAGTCAAATATAATTAAAGTGATTTATTCAGAGTGTTCAGTAATATCTAAAGAAGACATTTGCATACTTAAACATCATGGCTAATTGTTTTGAAATTGTTTGATTGATTTATTTTTACTTCAAAGAGGAGTTCTTCAAAGAAATTTGAAAATTTTTCTACAAATACTTGCTGGATGGGAATACTGAGTCAAATATAATTAAAGTGATTTATTCAGAGTATTTAGTAATATCTTAAGAAGACATTTGTATACTTAAACATCATGGCTAATTGTTTTGAAATTGTTTGATTGATTTTTTTTACTTCTAAGAGGAGTTCTTCAAAGAAATTTGAAAATGTTTGTACAAATACTTGTTGGATGGGAATACTGAGTCAAATATAAGTAAAGTGATTTATTAAGAGTATTCAGTAATATCTTAAGAAGACATTTGCATACTTAAACATCATGGCTAATTGTTTTGTAAATTGTTTGAATGATTTTTTTACTTCGAAGAGGAGTTCTTCAAAGAAATTTGAAAATTTTTCTACAAATACTTGCTGGATGGGAATACTGACTCACTGATTTTTTCATAGTATTAAGTAAATCTTAAGAAGACATTTGCAGACCTAAACATCATGGCTAAATGACGATGATCGGTTTCTGTACGTGACGAATAAGAATGGAATAATTGTCCGGTGGGACCGTGGGACCTCGCCAAGCGGAAACGGTTGGTGGTGACAAAGGCGCAGAAGACGGTCTTTTTCGTTGACCATTTCGCAGGACGGAGCGACTCTAGAGCTGGTGAATACTCTGAGTGGACATTCACACGTTGTTACCGGGGTGTTTTTCCGGAAGAACTCCCATCAGTATTCGTGTACAATAATGGAACTTTTTGTTTAACCTTGTATCCAGAGTTGATAATAGAAGAGTTACGCAGAGAGAAGCTTGCAACTCTGGTGTCGATCAATGGGCATATTTTTTATTTTGGCAACCTTTCTTTTTGTTCACACCTCGGATGACTTCACATGGGTTGTGATAATTTCCTATGTTATCCTGATTTGTGCAAACAATACTTCCCTCCTTTGAAGTAAAAAAATCAATCAAACAATTTCAAAACAATTAGCCATGATGTTTAAGTATAAAAATGTCTTCTTAAGATATTACTGAATACTCTGAATAAATCATTTATATTTGACTCAGTATTCCCATCCAGCAAGTATTTGTACAAACATTTTCAAATTTCTTTGAAGAACTCCTCTTTGAAGTAAAAATAAATCAATCAGACAATTTCAAAACAATTAGCCAAGATGTCTTAATGTTTAAATGTCTTGTTTAGATATTCTAGAATATTCTAGGTGAAGAACTGGAATGGTTTGTCACTGGTTTTCCCACCATACATGGTTAAATTATATGTAATGTCATTAATGGTTGTAAATTTTGATTTAAAAGTTAATTTAGCACAATTACTCCATTTACGCCGTGAAGTATGCAATAGTTGATTTATGATGTATTCTGGATGGTATGGTACTGGATAACTTCAGTGACATGAATATGCATGAGAATTTCAAGTGTGAAATTTGGATGCCACATTCATACGCGAGTTTATTCTCGCAAGGAGGCTCAATGAATGTGATTTGAGAATGATTTTTACCCTTCTTACAAAGAAGGGTATAGATATCACTTGAAAAACCGACTATCGATCCGAGGCCCGGAGGGCCGAGTGTCATATACCATTACTCAGCTCGACGAGATCGGAACATGTCTGTGTGTGTGTGTATGTGTGTATGTGTGTATGTGTGTGTGTATGTAACGAAATGAATGCGCTCACGTTTCTCAGCAACCGCTCAACCGATTTGGACAAACTCGGCGCCAAATGATAGGTCTTGGGTTCCCATTGAACGCTATTGAACGGTTTTGGAATCGGTGAACCGGTTCCGGAGATATGGCCGGAATAAGATCTGGTGAATATGGGCCTTCACGCTGGATTTAAGGAAAACGTATCAAAACCATCATGCGACACATCAAATTACTACAGAATTCAAAAATAAGATCAATGCAAGTCGTGTTAAGTGTTCCAGACCACATTGGACACACTTGGACATGTTCCGGGTACCCCGGGGAAGTTGCTTGAATATGAATTGAATTAAAACCCATTAAATCACATTAAAATACGATGATAAGGTGATTGGTAGCCTCACCAAATAGACTACATCCGGATATATTCCGGGTACCCCCAGGCAGTGGCATAGCGTCACTGGATGACACGGGGGTGGGGGGCTTGGTCACTGATAATGACAATAAAATAAATAAACTTGAATAAGTAAGAAGGGTCTGATCACACCATAGGTGGATAAATTCGGGTTTTTTTTTATTATAGTCACTTTAACGCTCTTATGTCATTCGTGACTTCTCCGGGTGAGATTTGAACTTGTGACTTTGGCGTGAGAGGTATGGATGCTAACCGCTACGCCGGGGTCCCCCGTTTTTTGAGAATGATTTTCCTGCTGCAGACAAGTTTCCATTGAAATGGGCCTCAATTTCGCGAAAATGATGATTAGGATAGTCCTCTCGGTTACTTAAAACAGAAATCAAACTTTTTTGTTTGAAGTTATAGGTGGATTCATTCCTCAGCAAAGAAAGCAAGATGACGAATGAAACCAGCTATAACTTTGAACAAAAGAGTAAGGCTTCTATTTAAAAAAGTAGGACCACCCTAATCATTATTTTTACCAAAATCAGGCCCATTTTAATTTATACACCTTCTCCGAAGACATCAACCCTCTTAAATGAATAACAACAGAATAAATTTGTTTCCTGCTAATTTGCCGTTTCGGACCACAGTGCATTGTGAGCTGCTGACTACTAATTACCACAATTGGAAATCTTTAAAACCTGTTAGCCTTACACACAACTTTCTTAAGCCTAGTCAAATTATAATATACTTACATCGCTCATATCGCCGACGTCCAGGTGTTTGCTGTCGACACCGGACCCATTGGTGTCGTCCTGGACCAACGAACCAGCCGTTGGCCCTGGACCCATCGGTGTCCACCTTGTCGTAATGGTGCCGGCTCCCAGTCCACTGTCTGCAATGGAGAGAAATCGAAAAAAAAGTTGACCATTAGAACATTTAAAGAACAATTCGATTCCGACTGGTTGTCCAGCCGCTAAAAAACGGCACTTTTATCTTATCTTGAGGGGAACCCAATGTCAGCCCAACCGAGCAGAACGGGAGGATGAAGAGGAGGAAATTTGTCATAATTCATTTCTCGGTCGGTTTCTTGCCGTTCAAGTATTCCTTGCACGACGTTTGCACGACCGACCGGCTGACTGAATGACTGACTGCGGGGCGGCGGTTAGTCACGTTGGACGGTTTCACTTTAAATGATGACGACCATTTGAGATAAGTAGAAGTACCTACAGATATCTGACGTCCGCTTGCTCCTCCTCTTGGCGCTGAATACAAACAATGTTTCTGGTAATTTGTTTTGAAAATGTGCAAATGGGGCAACTTAGTCCGACACTTTTGTCGAAGTGCATAAAATCTTGAATTCATTGACAGTCTCATAAATTGGTCAATATGTTTCGTTGTCTCGAACAAGTCCGACCCGGAGTGAGTCATCCATTGCTGCTCCAAACTGGGAGAAGGGAAAAGGGAACGTAATCCGCTTAGCCGCAGAAGCTACAAGTATCTAATAATGTACTTGGTGCTACAACCACTGCAGCACAAGTCAGCTTGAGAACGACGGTGGCGCAACAAACGTGCTTACTTTCAGTTCGAGAGTTTTCCTGCATCTGTTAGCACGGTTGGGAAATACCCACTACAACGATAAAGCCTTGCTCACGTGCAGTAGCTTGGTGATTGTCAGTAGGGAATGATCGATTTTTACTGCTCAGGACAACGCTGAACGAATATGCAGTTAGTAACTGTGAATCCCGTCGGTTTATTTGCCTCGGATCGAGGCAATCTGCGATTTAGTGCTTTGTCAAAATATTATGCACTACACATGAACTCCGACAAATAACAGTTGGCTGTTGATTCCTAAAACAAAATAATCTCTATCTTCGTTCAAGCAAGTACTTTAAACATATCCAACCAGCTTGCAAATACCAATTAAGCGAAGTCGTTAACCAGCTTTCCCGTTACCAAATTCAGTCAAGGACCAAAAGGACACTTAATTCTCTTGTCATAAGGGAAAGTTGATTCCCGTCGAAATAACAGCAAAATTCAGCCAATGAACTCTCACATCGTTTTCCCACGATCGGCTGCGATACCGAGAAAAAAGTAGGAATTCTAAAAGCTCGTATCCTTCCCAGGACATACGATGATGCTTCACCGGAATCCGACGAATTTTGATAAAGTGATAGGATCTCAATCCAACGGACCGGCAGCAGCGTGTCTATATCTTTCCGCACTCCACAGGGATCGACTGCATTTGCGACTGAAGTTCACTTTCCTCCCCCGCCAAACCAAACCGAACCAAATCCTCGCTTCAAGTTCATCGTGGCGGTAGGCATTTGTAGGAAAAATCGCGTTCCTACCACGAAAGGCGGCGCATTCGCGTTCATGTGGAGTGGATGATAGGTAGGAACAAAAGACGAACCGGATGATTGTGTTCGTTTTCAATTTTTTCTCGCGTGCTCCATCCAACCAACAAGGCTGTGTTCGACATCACAGACAACCCCAGCGTTTGATCGTTCTCTAATCGCTGTTCCATCGTTCGTTCATCGACTAAGGGAGCTGTTGGAACACATATCCTTTCGGTTGGCTGTTCCATCCTCTCTACCCGTGTGGTGTTGTATTGGAAAATCCACTCAACTAACATCATCATCGGGAAATTGTGGAACGATGACGGCGCGACCGTGGAGAGCTGATAGCGTGCAGCTTCAAATTCCTATCATCCCATATATCCTCCGGGTTGTTGAGAGGTAGGTTCCTCCTACCTACCTACCTACATACAACAACATTGCAGCGCCCGCTCGCCTCTACTCTGTGCTGGGTGACACATCAGGAGGCAGGCTACCGATTCTATTGTTGCGAGAGCGGTCCTTTTCAATAATAGCACTTGAATGAAAAATATTTCGAATAATTCCGTACATTATCTCGCTCGCTCGTGCGCTGCGCTCCCATCTCGTCTCCGATCACGCCATGATGATCCATATAGGTTCCCGTTCCTATCTGGAGCGTGAGCGCATCTCTTGTTGTGCAGCTGCTGCTGCTGCTGCACACACACGCACACTTGAAATATTTATTTGATCTAATTTGAATTGATTGATTAATTTTCCTACTGATTAACACAAAGAACAATGGTAATGAATTATATCGGCGCTCGATGGTGGCGTCGGTGGGACTATTATCTGTGGGCAAGCGCTCTTTGGGTCTACAAAATAGCACGAGCGACACGAGCTGTGAACGTTGCTTTTGTGTTTTGATCTATTGAAATGATGACTATGGGAATGCGAGGAGGTAGTTGATCAAAATGGGATTAAAGCTAGGCATTTGCGTAGCAAGTGGGGGTGCCTAGGGTGCCTGGCCCCCTCCATAATGATCCTAGCCTTTGTATTTTTTGTTATTCTAATAACTAATAATTAATAATTCTCGCGTAACATTTGAAAAGGGCCTACCAATGTTGATCGATACTCTTCATCGACTTTCTCTTTGGTTTACCACGGCAGCATAAACGAATTTCTCGCTAAGCTCGCAGCACAGTTCGACAGAGGATGATGTTAGCTTGCGCCTGTAACAACACACTCAATGGAAAATTCATTTGAAGTCGGCTTATTTGCGAAAGAGAAAATCAATCAACAATGATAGGCTCTTTTCTCGTGTTGCACGAGAATTATATTAATCTTCAAAACATTCTGGAGAGGGCTTAGATCACCCTGGAGGGGGCCTAGGTAACCCCTATTAGCTATGACATTAAAGTTAGGGCTGCAGAATTTCAAATTATGGAGCAAATCGAGGAAAGAAACGGTGATGTCCAGTTCAATCGAATTTCATTCCCTTCTAAATATTTGAATCACCTTCCAACTCGTTACTCTAATCTAATCTAATCTAATCTAACTCCAACACAGCCAGTTCTTGAAAGCATCCTGGAAAATGATGGATACACCTCCATAATTTTTCTTGTCTATTTTATATATGTTTCACATCGAAGATGCGTCACACATATCAAAACGGCCAGGCCTACTATGCAGCATTTAAGGGGCAAGATTATTCAGAAAACATAGGGCCTGTTTAAATCGAAGATTCAAACACGATGCTTCAGAATCCAATAAATGGATGAAACGTGGACAACTCGTACGGTACGTTCCGATTTTGGTAATTATATCATTGGTTGGTTGTTGGAAGCATCAAAGCTAGAAAGGTTAAGTGATGCTCCATTTTATTCTGGCGGTTGGGACATGAGCACTAACTCTTGTCGTAGTTTTTCTATGGCTTATGGCTATAACGCAATTTCTCGCTTTCTGAAAAAAGAAGAAGGGAAAGGAAAAGGAGAAGGACAAAGAGAAAAGGAAAAAACTCTATGAACATGAACAATATTTTTTATTTGAAATATACAATATAGATATGCATAACGGCGGTGGTCACTACCCGAGTCTTTTCACTATTATCAAGTCATAAAAAGTAACAAGCACTTAAATGTAACCCTTTGATTACTGGAAAATTCTGATTCCCTAGTTTGAAGTTCTCAAGACTAGGGTTCGGTGGTAGAACTTATACCAGTAACGCACCACAAAAAGGTGAACTCTCAACGTTACTGGTTTGAAAAGTCAAAAATTTACAAAATGGAACGAACTCATCAAGTTTAGCTAATTGAACCTGAAGGCTGTCTGACATGTGTTAATGTAAGTCCAAACTGTAGACGAAGCTTGATGAAGATCAACATGAACTAGTCCGGTTTATGGCAGTTGCGCGGAATGTCTTCCTTCGATTTGAGATAAACAAATGTTCGGATGTATGTAGTCGATTTTTTATGTGCATTGGCAAGCCTTTTCGTGGCCAATAGTCAGGTTCAACGCTGCGACTCAACGAATTTGCTAGGATTGCTCTAGATGTTGTGGAGATTCTGTTTGGCTTTGCAACAGCTTCTCAGCGGCAAATAATAGGGACTGAGGAACTAGAAATTGTCTCCTGGGCCTGGTTTTGGCCAGATCAGCAACCGTTTTATAATCAATGGAAAAAAAAACAAACGTCAGGTTCGATCACACGCACAGCCTACTCCTTCTACGAAAACATAAGCATAATTCCAAAAACTTATACATGCAAAATTAGTTTCTCTTACATACAATGTAAGATTGGATTTATTATGTCCTCTGCATATGGTTCATATGACAGATGTAATGACAGTCCTTGCAATGAAGAAAGTTTTTCCAGAATGAATATTTTTGTATAAACCTTCACATGATGAATTTCTATACGCAATGCATTTGGGGAAACAAACTGTTCGAAAATCAAGCTAGCATAAATATTACTTCCGACCAGTTCATTTTCCAACACCTTAGGGGTTTTGTGAAGTTTTGTCTTCATGATAGCCCAATATATCTCGATTGGGCGAAGCTCCGGCGTGTTCGGAGGGTTGACTTCTTTAGGTACAGAAACAATATTGTCTCACAAATATATTTCACGCCACCAGGAATATCAAAACCATTAGACGTTATAATGATACTCTGCACATGTTAGACACAAGAAGAGGCCAAAAAGCAAGCGTCCGACACACAAAACCCGTCAAATCCACTTGCAGTCACAATCAACGATTCTATGAATCACGAGCGTTCACAAATCATAAAACCGCTGACTGACACTCTGAAGCTTATACAAGCCACCGCCTACGTATCAACCTGGGCTTCGTCAGCCAGATTTCAGCTCTCCGAAAGCAAAAGCGGGTATACACACGTATGCTCGACCAATCACAAGGTCCTGAGCATCAAGATTCTCATCAACGGGAAACCGGTCCCATTCCATAAAACCATTCGAATCCTCGGAGTCTGCTTCGACCGTCACCTCACTTTCGGCCCGCACTTCAACGAGGTGTTGTAAACAGCGAATCAACCTGCTGAAAACTCTGGCTGGGCGCCACCCAAATGCCAACCGGCAGACCCGTCTGAACGTCTTAAAAGCTATCATAAACTCACGCCTAACATACGGGATTGAAGCAACCTACCTCGCAATGCCCCTGCTAGTAGAAAAACTTGCACCTGTCTACCAGCGGGCCTCCTCCCAGGTATCCCTGGAATAGCTGCCTGTATCGAGGGCGGAGTGCTCCCCTTCACCAGGTACATAACCAAAACAATCTGCCATCGAGCCATCAGCCACTGTGAAAACACGTCCGGTAGCAGGAAGGAAGGTTTCCTCCTCGTTGAGGCTAACCAACTCCTCAGAGAATCATCCAACCAAGTACTCCCACCGGTGTCCAGGGTCCACTGGTGTGGAGCCAGGGGTTGGAGCCTGCCAAAAATTCAAACCGACCCTACAATCAAAAATAAGTTTAAAGCATTTTCCAACCCTTTAGCAGTGGCACAAACGGTCCTAGACCTTCAAAAACGAAAATACGAAGGATACTCAATTAGATACACAGATGGCTCGGTCGCCCAGGGGAAGGTGGGGATCGGGATCTGTGGTCCCAATCTCAGCGAATGTCATCGGCTGCCAGACCAGTGTTCGGTATTCTCCGCCGAAGCCGCCGCGGCTTTCATCGCTGCCACCACCTCCGATGAACGACCGATAGCCATCTTCATCGACTCTGCCAGCGTGGTTGCTGCTCTTGAGTGCGAAACGAGTAGACACCCCTGGATCCAGGCGATCCAGGAACATGCACCAAATAACACAACCAGTGCTGAGATTTGTCATTGTCACTGACAGACTTTCGCGCGATATTGACTAAATTATTCGTCACATAGTCACTGACAGACTTGATCCTCAAAAAAACCTTCGTCAAAATCTCATTCATTTTTTCGTCAATGACAAAGATTCACTTGGTAACAAAAAGTGTAATTTAGTACATTCTGTGTCACATTATTGTTATTCAAGTAGCTCAGGTCGTAGATACTTATTCACTAAAATGGATCCATGTAATTGTTTTGCTCAAGTCATTTAATTTCGTTACAAATTTAGCTAATAAACAAATCTGCACATGTTCGTCACTGACAGCATTGTCATTGACAATTTACATGGTTTGCCTTGACTATGACTGCTGGCTCCAATGCAGCAGAATTGTCAATATCACCGTGTACTGTCGACATTTTGCAGCACTGAACACAACATTCGTTTGGATCCCAGGGCACTGTGGTGTTTGGGGAATGTCAGCACATGGCCAAATATACGCGAGAGGTCCCAGGACCTGATCTAAAAAAATGAGTAACCAAAATTATTGAGGATTCCTGGAGCCGCGACTGGATAGCAGCTAGAACACCAGCTATTCGAAAATTAAAATAAAATATTACTAGATGGGACGATCCATCACTACACCGGGAGCTTGTCGTGATATCCCGTCTCCGAACTGGCCATACAAACATCTCCCACAACTGCAATGGAGATGGGCCTTTTAGAAGCATATGCGATCTATGTCTCACGCCGCAAACTGTGGAACACTTCATCTGTCATTGTCCAAAGTATGAAGGAGCTAGAACCTGCTATGACATTCCCGAGAATATCTGCGATGCTCTAGGTAATGAGCCAACAAGAATAGCGGCCCTACTCGCCTTTTTACGTTAAGCCGGACCCTTCAACCAGATATAACACTTAAAATCCCTACCAACCGCAACGAACAAGGAAAGCTAAGGAACGAAAATATCACCACGACCCGAACTAACACAAACCCTTTATACACCAGACCTAACGCAACGTAAATGGACCTACCGGAATCAGACAGGAACAAAACAAAAAACTCTGTTTAAAAATAATCTGTAAAAATATGATTTGATGAGTTCCCATCTGGAACTCCCATCCCTACCTATTTGAGAGCCTCCTCTCTGGAGGTTTAGAGATGAACCAGCCTAAGACTGAAAGTCTCGTTAATAAAGGAAACAAAAATCTATGCATGTAGTTGTAATGCACATTGGTAAAATTTAAGACCGATATTGTCAAGCCAAAATGCCCTTAAAAACTCTAAAATAAAACAGCATTAAAACGTTAGAAAAACTTTCATCCTGCAGTTGCCTGAAACCCACAAAAATAGCTTTAACGTTGAAAAAGCTTAAAAACGCCAAAATTCACGAAAATGGTCTGAAAAGGGTAAAAGAGTCATCGAAATGCTTGAATGGCCATTAAACGATAAAACATCAGTGTTGTCATGGTAAATTTAGAGCTGGTTAGTCACTGATTTTTCATATGTGCACCATCCCGTCTACCTCAATTCCATGCGCTCCTATCGGAAGCGTCCAGAACTGTAGAAAATGTACAACTTCATGTTCTTTGAGCTTCGTTAATCGTTTTTCAATTGACATAATTCCATACTTCTTGGAATTGTTATTGATGATATTGTCAATGTGAGAGTAGAACTTAAATTTGTCATCAATAATCATGCCATGATGTTTAATCGTGTACAACCGAGATGTTCTCATTTAATCGATTCCGCGAAACTACCATGAATTTAGTTTTACTTATATTCAATACCAATTGCCATCTACTTAGAGAACCCAAATCTTCATTCAACGGTAAAACGGCATCATCTAAATCTAAATGAATTGTCACAAAATCGAACAACTCATCGCATGTCATTAATATACATAATAAATAAAAGGGGCTCTAATACACTTACCCTAGTTACACACAGTGCTGGGTTTATTCGCACTCCACTTGTGGAGACTCAAATTACCTCTCATTAGTATTTCGTCCAACTGTATGCTAGTTCTAGAACTACCATTACATTCATCGCTAGAAACATATTCAAAGCTCAAAGGATGTAAAAAATCCAAACCTTCATTTGATGTACAAACCGTTTAGTTTGCACTGCGGGAAGCTAAGAATTTTTCAATAAACTCAAACTCATAAAGTAATTTCCCACCGAAAGAATCTCATAAGCCGAATCAAAACAAAAAGTCCAAAATTCTTCCGCACTCTGTTATCATTCCACACCACACGGGCCAAACCGAAACACAAGTGCCAGCGAGATGATGATGGAACGACAAACAATCTCGCTTCCGATTATGAATTTCTTCGTCAGGAATTTACATATGTACGAAATACGTTTACGAGTCCCATTCTACCGGTGCTGCCGCAATACAGTAAACCACCCCTGCCATCCCATGCCAGTGAGCCCCGCGAGAACGCGATATTTGCCAAAAACTCAATTTGCAGCGTGTAAAAAAAAAAAAAAAAATCCTTATGCAGCCTTGTTCCCTAACGTCTGATCATCCCCTCATAGTGTGGATGAAAAGTTTGAGCGTTACTTGGTTTTTTTTTATGGCTGACTTGTAGTGAACGCTTTTGGGCTAACAGTGGGTCGGTACCCGAGTAAAAGTTCATTTCGTTTTAATTAATTTTCATTTAAAAAAAATTATAAAGACAGAGTCACCCAAATTTCAAGTATTCAAGCTTAACTTTAATTATGACGATTTTGCAGTAAATTGGTCGAAACTTTGCTACAATTCCGCGACCATTTCCATTCGGCGTATTTTCACATTAAAAGCCGGGGTGAGATTCCATTACGCTTCCCAGCCCGGGAGATCGGCGAATTGAATCATCCCGGATGAAATTCCATGCACTATTAGTTCGGATTCCTGGCATCCCGGATCCATCCAACACGAATTTCCTTTATTGCAGGCATTGCAGCAGCAATAGAAGCAGGATTTTTTCGGTGGTTCCTCCCCTTGTTCCCGAGTAGAGCCGGTGTGTTTCACTTTCCATCAAAAAAGTTTCCGAACCGGGAGACAGATGTTCGACGTTCAGTAACATAAGGGGTCACTGTCCCGCGCCACGTCAATGAGAATTCTCGACATGCATTGCTATTATTATTATGATTTGGACTTAGGGAGTGCGCGCCATTTTAAGGGGTGAAAATAACGGAAGTTTGCCGAGCTCGGCGAGTTCCCAGTTGAAATTCTTCGCATTCTTGCGTGTTCGTTCAACGGTGGTGGTGATGACCTTGGGTTCTCTTGCCACCGGTCTCGTATTGGGACAGCTGCTGCTGCTTTTGCTGCCTCGTCATAGTTATTTACTAGCTGGTGGTAAACAGAAGCAGTGGGTGCAGCGAAGCGTCGCACACTCTACGATCGACGGACGCACTCAGGTCCGAAGGCGAAGAGCGAGGAGAGCGAGGGAGAATCTGATTAAAAATTCAATATAATTTTCTGGAGGGTCACCCCTTTTGTCTCGATTCGGTTTCGAGTACAATAAAAGAGAAAAGTTGGTTTCTGATTAAATTTATTGAATGAATTTTCGGTGCATTCACGGCGACGATCTGCATTCTGGACAGTTAAAATGAAAGCATAAATTTAATTGTTGTCAAAATTCTTTCCTAATGAACGAAACCATTGGAATTAAGCGGTGCGTTCTGCTGTCCCATACCAGGTGGGATAGCTCGCTGAAAGAAGAACAAATCAGCGAGCCTACGCTACGGGGAGCTACGTGGCAATCAAGTATGGGAATTAACGAAATTCGAAAGAAAATTTACAACCACTTGACATTGGATGTTGGTGCCTTATTCGAAATGGAAGGCCACGCCACAGTCAAGTTGGGAAACTTAATATAGTTGCATTGCAACTTTCAAACATTTACATAACCGCATAAATCACATGTTTCAATTAATACGCTAATTCAACTCAACAAAAGCTACACGTACATCATTCCCTATTTTCGGGCATTGTTACCTCCAGAAGCTGCGGCATAATTTTCATCTAATTTCACAGTCCAACCCACTCAACCGGGAAAACCACTAAATGGACAAACCACGCACCGGCCATATGCAAAATCAGGAACAATCACAGTTCCACCTGCGTGTCGTTGCGGTTCCAGGTCCCGGGCAAAGTTCGAAAATTGATAGTAAATCTAATAACAATAAACTATTTCACCACACCACCGACGATGACGACGATGACGACGAGGAGACGAGTTGGCAGAAATGGAATGTGCGCGTCAAATTATCAAAGGTATTTATGTGCTACTACTCTATCTGCCTGTCCCGCTCACTCTCGTCGAGTGCAACAATCAGTGATCCCTGACATTCCCACCTGACCACCCCCGTCCGGATAAATTGATTGAGATGCACCGTGGTTGTTTTGTAGAACGGGCATGATTCATTTGTGTGATATAAATCAAATCAGCTCAAGTGGGATGTGAAACTCACGTACGTCGATGATGGATGTTCGACGGTCGGAATTCGCTCAAGTTTGTATTTTGATGACGCTTCACCATTTTGTGTAAATTTTCCTGTGCCAACCCGAATAAAAATATTCGTCAATTAGGCGAAGTTTTAGAATGTCATGATGATGTAGCTATTTATGTGGGTCTAGCAAATTTGGCCTCTTGCGGTCATCCTGAAAACCATCATTATTGATGCAGATTTAAAAATTTTGCACGGCAAAGTATAGGAGTGAAATCTTGAAATCCTTCGATTCGACGGGTGACAAAAACTCATGAGCCACTAAATAGACGCGTTACAGTAATGACCCGATTTTGTCAGCCTACTTTTTGAAAATCTGTTCTAATGTTGTACGAAGACCAGTACTTTTTCAGTGGTCTTATTGCACCAAAGCATATACCTAAACATCCATCTTGAAGATGGATGAGAAAAATTTTGAATTACGGTTATGTAAAATTATTGAAAGCTGAAATTCGGATGCGGGTCTTTAAGGTGGATTCCGTCCTAATAGGGAGAAATGTACTAGCTTTCTCTCTAATGCCAACGTAAATTTTGCTCCGCTCCGCTAATGTACGCTCAGGTCTGAATGCACCATTACATATTACATATTACATATTACATATTTATAATTAAAAAAAGGGTGTTGTTAATAATATAGGTAGACTTTTAGGCCTTTTATCACAACAATCAAATTAATTAAAATTTAATTGATTCGGAATTTGTTTTAAAACATTTCTCCCATAGCTCGCTGTGCAACATTTTGTAAACTGCATGGTTCTTAATGTCAGGGCTGGTGATTGGTATGTAACATAATAGTAGTGACTTTAGTGACTAAAATAAGGGAAATTGTGACCAATAGGGACATTTATTGAACTTAAAAAAAGGTTCCAATCTATCTTTGATTGCGACCCACTTCAAGAAATTTTATAGCCTCATAATTATAACCTATCCTGAGCATTTTTCAGCATTTTTTTTCCTTCGTAATAAAACAAATAGTATACATAAATGATATGAATGGTATAAATAATTTGATTAAATATTATTAAGTAGCAAAATAATAACTTTATTAATTGTATAATCAAGTGTATTACCCATTTCCTCATTCTTGTCCCTTTTCTTATCATTCGACCTTTTGTCCTCTTTCTCATCATTTAACGGTTTTTTCCTCTTTTCATCAGGCGACCTTTTGTGCATTCGACATTTAGTTCATTCGAGCTTTTGTCCATTAGAAATTTTGTCCGTTCTATCTTTTGTACCCTCAACGTTTTGTCATTCGACCTTTTGTCATACAATCCCTCAAACATCGACAAATGTTCATAACTCTGGGACTTATACAACTTTTCTAGATAGCAGTCTTAGAAAAAATGGACTTCAAATCTCGATCTCGACAAAAATTGTAAGATTCCGTGATAAATTTTAAATATTTTGGAACATTGTTATAATGCAAGAACATAACAATTCTAGGTCTCCAGGACCAAACAATTAAGAAAATTTTACGGTCTGGAACAATTTTCGATATTTTGATTATATAGAATGTATGGGCCAACACCACCTAGGCGGGAAACAGAAAGGTGACACAGTAGGAAGAAGTGTTAGTTTGTTTACTAAAATGAACTATGCCCATTTTGTTATGGCAATTTTTGCTATAAGAAGTGCTCCTCGTGTTTATTAGCGGAATTCACATCAAAGGTTGATTAATTGCGTAGGAAATCAGTTTGGCACGGCATTTGTGACCAGCATACACCTTCCGGTCGTATGAAGCAGGTCAAAAACTGTCCAAATCCGCCCATACATTTTTTTGTTTTGAATTTCTGTATGGCAAAATAGTGAACTTTTCGTGAACATTAACGGCAAAGAACTCACCAACACTGGGAGACCGTGAGTGCCCACCTGTCATTTTTCCATCTCGCAACACCACTACATCAAAGACACCATTAACAAACCGGAGAGAGTGAGTAACTACAGAAACCACTCACCGTTCATCCGAAAAGTTCACCGCTGTTTGGAAGGTGTCTGCATGTGTGAGTGTCGGCGTTAATGTGACAAGAGAGATGAATAGTGGAATTACGATCAGTGGTACCAATACTGAGTGCATCGAGTGCATCGAGTTGTTACATTTCAAGACCAACAATTGAAATGGCCTTAACTCCATTTTGTAAACAAACCTGTAAGGCCATTTTCTCGCGAACCGAAGTCCGCAAAGGCAAACCAACATAATGAACAGGTAGGGGAAATTCTCCTCTATCCGATTGTGGTTTAGGTTCGCGAATGAAGGTTTCGGTTCGCGAGAAAATGGCCTTACAAGGTTTGCTTACAAAATGGAGTTAAGGCAATTTAATTTTTTGGTCTTAATTTGGTCGACGGTGAGCTGGTTTGTGGATATCAGCATCGGAAGATCGGTACCGGTGCTGCGAAGGATTGAAAGGCGGTTGTTCCTGCAAAGAAGACTACTGCTGTTGCTGTTGATGTTTGCTGCGAGCTGCTGTTGCTGACGGTTTTGTTGCTGTGTGCTGTGCCGAATTTCATTTTGTGACCCGTGTAAGGGATTAGTGCATTTTATTGCCGCTAAATTTGGTCAGCTGGGTGGTGAGATACCAAAAGTAAGCAAATATTTCGCTCGGTGGCAGACTGATCTCGGCACACAAGCAACAGCTTAAAATTTCAGAAGATTCTCACTGGAAAATTAGTCCTACTTTTGCTTTCCGTGGAGAGAATGAACGGCACCGCACCAGTAAACGAAGAAGAGAAGAAGACATTGAGGATGCCGGAGGGGTCTCTGGCTCTGAACTCGATTTTTATGGATTCCCAGCGGATTCATTCATCTACGGAGAAGAGATTCCAATCGATAATCCTGCTACAGAAGTTAACCAGAGTCCACTGGTAGTCAGAAGATTGAATAGAAATTCCAAGAAGAGGAGAAAACGAGATTTTGTGTACTATTAAGTAGTATAATATAAGTATATTCCTTCGATTCGATTTATAATTATAGTATTGATTGAACAGCTTCTGGTTTAGATTTGAATAAGGGAGGAGTGGTTGAAGAGCAAGCATTTACGAAACAAGATCAAAATGAGTAAAAGTGAAAAAGGGATATTTTGGTGTGTACCGCTCGAAACTGAAAATAAATGATGAGTTTTAACTTTAACGTGAACGTGAAGTAGACGTGATTTCTTTTACATCTAAGAAAGATACCTATCGTATGGTTATTCGAGATACTTGTCCTCCTCGCAATGTAGTCCGCTTCGTAGTTAAAACACGAAGAAGTAGGAAGAAGCCACACCGCTACTGATCGGATTCAGTTGCTCCTCGTGAGCCGGCAATATTTCTTGAAATTTCATTGCTCCTCCTCCTCCCTCAATAAATTGTAACCCTTTTCTACAGTCCCGCTTCCAATATTACATTACGGAATTTTTGAACAAACCCTTAGATCTTGTTTGTGATCCAGTTGCTGATTGGTTGCTTTTGTCGATTACGACTGTAGGCATCGTGACTATTTGTTTTGATTTTGTTGGGATAATTTTCAACAGAGGCCACGGGAGTGAAACAAAAACAAGAAAAAGAAGCCAGTCAACTGGTTATTATCTTACAGAGTTGATACAGGTTGATACAGTAGAATGTTGAGTAAAAGGTCCAAATCAATAAGGATAAGGATGAGCATATGAATGTTTTCGGTAGAATACTGGTCATTTGATGATTAAGCTTAGCTCACATTTTGATCAGCCAATCTAGTATGAGATTTTGATTTCCATCTTGTATAGTCTGAATCACACTCTTGAAGGATCTCATTGAAAATCACAATAGCTTTCAAACGAATTCACCCAGTCATATATCCTGTTCCATCCTATTTAAAAGTCATAGATTTCACCTAAAATCCAGATTAAATGTCTGACATTTTGAGCTTTGGATACACCCTTACGGATATTCTCATGGGGAAAGACATTCATTCAGATGCATTTTATTAAAAAAAAAAACTTCGCAGGGCTGCTTTGGCATGCGATTGGGATGGAAAGAATAAATCGGAATAAATAGAAGGATGAACAGGGATGTTCTGATGTTCAGGATATCTTGCAGAAATAGACAGAGATGCATAAAAATATAAATTTTCGATTTATTTTTTCCGTTGATGTGGATGACAATCCGAATTTGAGGATAAAATGGATGTGGGATGGAGATCGATGAGTATGTGTCGTTCCCCTTGGAGGTTCTCTAGAATTGGGTTCTTTATGGGTATTGAGGTAATTGCACAGTTGTAATCTGCATTACAAAGAGAACCGAAATCCGATATTTCATCAGTTTTGGACCACTGGAACTGTCTTAAATAAGTATGATTATATTATCAAAAATCACTATCGGTGGTACTTTTATATGGAAGAGAGCTGTCAATTTATTAGTATTGGGTCAAACAGTGACGTGATTATTTTGTTTTAAATCTTGATTTAAAAATCGAGATGTAAGTAAATTAGTTCGAAAAAAATTTCGTGTTCTCAGAAAACTAAGCCCTTTCAGATGATGTATAGTAAATAGAGGTGGGCAATTCGTTCACGAACTGTTCTAACGTCCTTCTGAATGAACGAATGAACGACCGTTCTTTAACAAAGAATGGTAGTTCTTTTGGAACGCATAAAGCAAAAGGAATTATTAGGTACTGTAGCGAGGCGTCATAAATGAACTTAGTGTTAATTGGCAAAACCTTTTTGATAGTTCGGCGGCACTGTTTACAAGCACTTAGTCGTTTTTTTCAAAAAGAAAAAATATTCTAAAATTTCCGAATTTGAAAAGTGTTGAGGAACAGCGCGGTGAAAGGATGTTGCTCGTGGACAATGTAGACATGTGGTTTACATCTCATAGCAGTCTAAAAAATTATCGAGAAAATCTACCCAAGAAAAAATCAACCAAGTCCACGTAAACAGTACCACTGAACTGTCATCAGATTGAGGTTAAACCCGACGGTGCAAAACCTAATAGAATGTGGAGAACGAGAACTGCATAGGAAAACCAGTTCTTACAAGAATGAACTAGTAAGAGAGAGTCATACAGGAATGTCCCACATCAAATTGCATCACGGGAAAAAAACGCTGTACAAAATTATCCATTAGGTTTTTCCTCTTAAAAATTTGGGTAGAAGTAGTTTAGAGTTGATTGTTTACACTGTATTTTTATCGCTGTCAGTTTTTCGAAAGTTGGAAAAAATGGCGTCACCCAAAAAGCAACGTCTCGAATTGATTTTTGCGCAAGCACCTGGAAAATCCTCAACTCTCTTATCGGGACATCGGAAAACAACTCGGAATCGTGCAGTCAACGGTGAGTCGTGTGATTAAACGTTACTACGAAACTCTGAGCATCGAACGGAAGGAAAAATGCGGTCAGAATGGATGTGAAAGCGATGAACCGTTCAAACGATTGGTGATCAGGATCACAAGCGTGTCGTGAAAGCGTTTAAGCGGGATCCCAATGCTTCGGTCAGGGATGCGGCCAAAAAGTTGAATCTGTCCAAGTCTTTCGTTCAGAGAGCCAAGAACCGGGAGGAACTGCATACGTCCAAAGTGCAGAAGGTTCCAAATCGTGACGAACGGCAAAATACGGTGGGGAAGCCACGGACCCTGAAACTGTACACCCAGATGCTGACGAAGCCTCATTGTCTCATCATGGATTATGAGACTTACGTCAAGGCGGACTTCCGGCAGCTTCTGGGGCTACTGTCCTTCACTGCCCAGCACAAGTTTAATGTTCCGGAGGAAGTAAGGAAGCAGGAACTTTCAAAGTTTGCCAAGAAATATATGATTTGGCAAGCGATCTGCTCATGTGGCAAACGGAGTGCGCCGTTCGTCACTACCGGGACTGTAAACGGGGAGATCTCAAGTTACTACTAGTTCTTTTCAGTGAACTAAAAGACTCGGAACCGTTCAGTGAAAAGAACTAATCTGGCCATCTTTAATAGTAATTTGAAGTATCTCTCAAATAAATAATAAAAAAAAAGTAAATTGAAGAACCCAATTAGCAATTTTACTTCATCTGAATCCTTTTGGTGGCCGTCCCGATCCACTTGATGTGCTGGAGGAACGTCTTATTCCATCTATAGTGATAACTTTGTCAATCAATCTTTAGCATGGTTGTTAATAGTTAACATCAGCGTTAACGGCGTCTTCAATGGGAGTACACTGAAGACTTTAACGGACATTCACGTCATTAACAACTCTGATCTTCAGTGATAACTTTGTCAATCAACTTCCAAGTGATGTTCCGAGCCATTTCGTAGGTACTGCAGAGGTAATTGGCATCTACTCTACAGTGCCTCAAGTTTTCAAAGCAACCTCAACTATTTCTCATGTAAACGGACAGCCCCATCTTTTTCAAAGTTTCATAACAAATTATGAAACATTTTGAAGAAAATTAATTTCCCAATGGGGTAGTCCCAATCCGATCCGCAGGAACTACAGCGTTGGGCTTTTCACTCTACACCCAATTATCAGCGATTTTCTTGTGCATTTAAATCTCAAATGTTGGTCTTTCTGAATGGGCGTTCCATACGCCTTTAATTTATCATTTCATTGTTTACACCTTCGGGCAGATTCGTCAAATACTACGTTCATTATGCTATGTTCAATTAGGCAGTTCGTTTCGTGTTCCCGCGTATACAACAGTAGTGGAACTTTTGTGTTACTCAAAGTTTTATGACTTTGAGCGACGGGTGTTCCATTAATTTTTGAATGAATTGTGACAATTATAAGAAAGTTGGCGACAAGTTGCTCTCTAGTGTGAACCGTCATCACATCAATCGGCGTCCCGCAGTTCTGAGAATTAATTTCTCAGCTCAGTAGTCGTCCCGATCCCCGAAAATTTTGTAATTAAATTCAGATTAATTCTGGACAGATTACTGCTTTAAAATTGTGATGTAATGCCCCAACCAAATTTTTAAATGTCAACCTTTATTATTTATTAGATAATCCAAATCCAAAACAAACAGATTTCTGCGTTTTACAGTTCAAAACAAGCTCGTGGCCCGAACCCCCTTAAACCGGCAACGAGCACCCAGCAGATCGCAGCAGTCCATGAAATTTGTCAACAACTTTTTCAATCGCATTTTGACATAAATCACTTCCAACAGCGACCAACTAGCTTCAAGCCCGTCACCAGTCAAACACAAACCCTTTTCCAAAACACGGCTGAAATATACTTTAAATTCACGATTAAACTGCCGCGCTTCTTATGGAGCTGGAATCGTGATTGTAATCTAATACGCTTTTTTCTCCGCTGGTGTGTCTCCCCGATTAAGGCCGTGCTTGCCTGTCACTTCGTTTGGTTCTCGAGTCGTTACGGTAACCGTTGTTGCTGCCGCTAGTGAGTGGGGAGGGGAGTGGGCCAAGTTGCAGTTAAAACATGTTTATTTCGCATAGCACATGTATGCAAGCATGCATGTGCATGTGCGAATGGCCCCGAAGTGGTTAACAAGCAAAGGTAAGTAAATCCATCCACCACCTTCACCCAGTTGGTGGCCTGGCGTCCCTCCGGAATACTGTGATCAACAATTGTAGCAAAAGCGAGGGACGAAGGAGACAGGGAAAATCGGTAAAAGTTTCCCATTCCCACCGAAGCTTAGAACATCAACGACACGTTCGAACTTGATACATAATCGCAATTATACGCGATGATAAGACCAGGCGGACGCTGCAATAGGGTAGGCTTCTCCCAAACACAGACATCAAAGCAGTCACAGTTCTGTCAATTCTGTCAATAAGAGATTTGGTTGCTCTGTTCCACTCCAGGATGGATTCCGTCACAAATGGCTGTTTCTGTTAGTGACGAAATTCAAACCAGAACCGGTTCCAACCCCTATTGCCCCGATCGGTGGGACACTATATAGGCAGCAGGCAGAACGTTTTGTTCAGCAGCGGTGGTGACGGTAGCAACAGAGCAGGCGGGTTGTTTTGCGGCCTGTTTTTCCTTCTCTCACCCGACGAAACCCAATAAGGCGAACGTGTGGCGAGACAAAACAGAGAGAATACAAAAAAAAAAAGAACGGTGCCATTCACTATCCTTCTGGGCAAGGTACGAGGGACGCGAGGTATCAGAAAAAGAAAAGGGGCGCATATAAATTTCATGTGTTGACATATATTATTTTCCCGTCCCGTCGGTTTCTTACACGCGCGACACCCCTTTCTCTGCTCAGTGGTGCAATCGTTGGGACTTGACTATCATCGGCGCGGGCAGGGGCGATTCCGAATCTGGCAACACTGATCTCGATGGCGGTTTTCCCTTGACAGTTTTCGCTTTCAACGACGAACGAACGGGAAAGCGGGTTTGGAGGAAAAAAATTAATAAAACAACATCAGAATTAAAACAATAGGAAAAATTCTTGCACCGGCAGAGAACATGGAATAAAATTCCTTTCTGCCTCGTAAGCGCACAAACTTTTCCCCCAAACTCTGTTTCTATCTCGGGACGGGTGGAGGCAGAGTGCGGGAAAAATGCGGGCTTGCTTACGAGAGTAATAAAGAAATAGTTTCAAATAATTTACATATTTATTTTTTTCCACGGAATAACAATCACACACCGACGGGTCCCGCGATTGTGACTGAAATCCGACCAGGTTTGCGTTGTAAGCGCGATAAGGTTAGGTATATGGTTCGAGATAGCCATCTGGTCGCGATGAGGAATCATTAAATCAACCTGGCTAGTGGGGACTTGTCACGTCACGAGGTGCTCACGCTTCATGTCGGCAGATATGTGGAGCGCGTTCCGATTTCATATTCAGGTACGAGCAAATCCTGTCACTGCTGTCAGAAACGGAAGCCACTGGAAACTGTCAAAAAATACTCGCGAAACAATTAAAATCCAAGCAATCCGTCAATCCCGCGCCCGTCAACATCGTTCATCTCCCACACCTTCGCTCCGATTTTCCCATAATTATCTCGATCCGCTCGAGTTGAGCCTTTCCGCCGACGCCGCCACCACCTGCTTTCAACACGCTCATCGTTTCTGCATCTGCACTGCTAACTTACTTGGCCGCGCGCGCTCACCCATCGGTAACAAAGTAGAGCTGCAACCTTTTATGAAGGCAATTATTAGCAGTCAATTATCAATTCATTACCGTCCAACATAAAACCATAAGACGTTTTCCGCTACCGCCGCCGCACTCAAGCCACCACTTGCTGTCGGCAATGAAAAAAAAAATGCATTTTTTGTTTTAATATGAAGAAGAAACCATTCTACCGTGCCATGGTTGATAGTTGGCTCAACTAGAGCTACTTCTCGCATCTTCACTTAACTTGTTTTGATGGGCCGAAGCCGTGATCGATTCCGATTTGGCTTGGAAGGTGTATCATTTGTGGTGGCTCCTGCTGCTGCCAATAGATGTACTTGAGATGGTGCTTGAGATTTGATCAGCGAAGCGAAAATCAACTCAAGAAAAAGAAGAAGAGGAAGGGATAATCAAACGCTCAAGGTTTTGTATTTTTGTTCGTTCGTCCGTTTCTCGTTGATGGCAGATTACATCGGTGATTAAACCCATAAAAAGGCATTTACATTTGGGATTGGGTGCGATGTTGGCTACACTGCATCCCAATTAAATTCAACTTAAACTACGTTCAGAAACCGTGGAACGTATTATTTGATGTAAATTGTATGTAGATTGTGCATCTCAACCCCTAACACTTCTAATATACATATGATTCAAAAGTACTTTGATTTACAAAGTCGTGAGAATGTGTTTTTATGTAAGGGAAATGGCTCTAATGTTGGCCTATGGATCTAAAGATTGGGCCCATCGATACGAATAATCTGTTCTTAATTTTTTCTTAGAGCAATGCGTCATCTAGCATGAGCATGAGCATGATTGACCACCCGCGGTTGCTACTCTGTTATTGCCAGATCAGCTGTAATTACACAGAGAATCAATAGACGATGCTTGGGACTAGCAATCATCCTGAATGTGTAAAAACTCGTGATCTCAATCCAGGCAATACCTGCGCCGGCCGCGCAGTTCAAGAAAGGAATGGGTAGGAATGTGTTGACGTGACACTCGTATTGAAAATAGAAGCTTCCAAGATGCGGGCTTCGATTCTTCTAGCGGGACAAACAATAAAACGCATAGTTTTGTACTGTTGCCCAACGCTGTAAAGCTGTAAAATTGATTAAGGTCTTATAAATAATAAGTTGAATAATTATATTTTAAATAACTCACATCTTCAGTGATTTTTCATAGCAAATAAGTAACACAATTAGTTACTTATTTACTACGCCCGTGCTTTCGCATATAACAGGGTGACCAGTGAATTTTCATTTTGAAATTCCCGGTTTTTTCCCGGTTTTTTCCCGGTTTTCCCGGTTTAAATCTTAAAAAATTCTCGGTTGTTAATATTCAACAAAAAACAAAATTGAACGCATTTTTAAGAACGTGCTGAAAGGAATCTAGTGAAAGGATAAAAAAAAATGATTTAAGAAAATTCCCAAGATTCTGGGCTTTAAAATTTGTGCAGAGTCTGAAACTTAAACTTTTTTTTCTTAATTTGTGATTAATACAATCTTCGTGATGCAAGATTTGGAGAAAAAATAATTAAAATGTGAGATTTTGAAAAAAATTCAAGATCACATATTTGAAAAAAAAAACATACTTATGAGTCGTGGAGTCATAATTGTCACGCTCTGAGACTTGGAAGCATTTTAAGGGTCATAAAAAATTACAGAACAATCTATATAATCTAGCAGACAAACCTTGAAATATTTAGTAAAATTTAAAAGAATTCAAAGTGTCATGATACAGACGCAACAGAAAGTACAGCAGCTGGAATCTACCATACAGACCCCCACAAGGACCGTCCTCGAGTCGACCGTCGTCCTACCTTCAGCCCCGTCATTACCTTCGCGGACCACCCCAGAGAAAGTTCAGCCCGTGTCGCAGAAAGCTCCCGAGAGAGCAGACGATTCCATCACCGTCTTAAGTGATGGCTCGATCGATGCCACCATCACGCCAGAAAACAGCCCAAACCTAAAAACCAGCCGCAAACAAGATACCCCCATGCCATCGACTCCCGCTACATCCATTGAACAGCCCTCAACACCGCAATCATCGAAGCGACCCATCAGCCAGCTAGACCCTCCTGGTCAACCCCCTCGCATAGCCCAAGCTCCCAAAATCCAAAGATAGTCGATCTCGCCCGTACCTCGCCAGTCTCTCCGGAAAAAGCCACGCAAATGAAAGAAAAGTGGAAGTAGTACGTTATACACTGACTACTTTCAACGGCACCTCGACCCTCGCTATTCACCTTGATAACTCTAATGGTCACCTCAACACCTCCATCAACTGCCAGCCACCGTCAACCGTGTCTGTTTTTGGCCTCGGGTAGCCGGGGCACCGTTGAACCGGAAGCTATACCCCAACCGGAATCATCGGGCACCCCTCGGCGCCCGAGCCAACCAGTCGAATTAACGAGTGCTTCGGGCACGCACGGCACCGGCAGTGCGGACGTCATAACCCCACCGGAACTGCCGGATCACCTCTGCGGCCCGCGGACGAAGAAACCAAAGAAGAGCCCAGCGATAGCCCCCGGTAGTTGGGGCCCCGTCGGTGCGGACGCCATTTCCACACCGGAACTGACGATAACCCCCCTTCGCCGGGGGATGTCTGGAAGAGGGACGCACAAGGGCGGAAACGCTCATCCCCTATGGACGACGAGGGAGTCAAGTCTGCTTCAAGTATCGGGACGGACAAAGGCTCATCGACCCATTCCCCGAAGGACTTCGAGGGACTCGAACACGCTGCTATAACAACGACCGAAGCTGCCAAACCCAGTACGCCATCATGTAATACCTCTTCTCTCTCTGTTGGGTCATCCCTGCCCTGGGTGGGTGGAACTTCTACATCTGCCCTTGGTGGGGCTCTGTCTCATTCAGCATACAACATCAATCTGTCAGCTGGCTTCGACTATCACGATGGATCGGACACCTACGATATAGATCTACCCGTTGACCAGAGTGGCAGTCACCGTCGCGATGACACTAGCTCCACAATCACAGCGCGCTCGTACCCCACTCCTACCTTGCCTAAGCCAGTAAACTTTATCCTGCAGTGGAACATTAACGGGTTCCTGAACCACATTGATGATCTAGAGCTCCTTTGCCACGACGATCCCCTCTGGGTCATTGCACTAGCTGGCGGCACCGGCGAACATCTCCATCGCATGTGCATACCTGCCATGCGGACGGCTGCCAAACCCGCACGATCACTCAGCGAAGCCATAGCTAAACTACCGGAACCGCGCATCCTGGTTGGGGATCTGAACGGGCACCACCCAAGCTGGGGCTGCCCCCGCTCCGACCCTCGAGGTGTTACCCTGGTCGATATTTTCGAGAAGGAAGACATGGTGATTCTGAATGACGGTGTGCCCACGTACTTTAATGGGCGGCATACTTCTGCCATCGACGTCTCTGCTGTCAGCCGCTGCTTTGCCGGAAAAACTCAGTGGAGCGCGAACACTGATCTCTATGGTAGTGACCACTACCCCATCAAAGTTCAAATTTCGACCGCCATCTTCCCGATGAAAACACGGAGACCCCGATGGCGCTATGAACAAGCGGACTGGGATAGCTATGGTGAAGCCTTTCAGTCCTTGTTACTACAGCGTAATCCGAACAGCATTGAAGACTTTTCAGAAGTGGTATACGAAGCAGCAACAGCAACCATCCCAAAGACCAGCAGCGTTCCGGGGCGAAAAGCGCTACGCTGGTGGAATGTAGATACGAGGAAAGCCGTTAAAGCCCGGCGTAAAGCACTTCGCCGTGTAAAGCGCCTTCCCGATCGCTAGGACGCTCTCCGTCACTACCATGAGTCGCACAATCAATGCCGGCAAGAAATCCGTGTCGCCAAACGAACCAGCTGGATGGACTTTCTGGAAGGAATGAATTCGTCACAGTCTTCGGCCGACTTATGGAGGCAAGTCAACGCCCTCAGTGGGAAACGGCGCATGACACCGCTCCACGTAGAGATTAACGGTGAAGCTGTTTCTGACCCTGCAATTGTAGCGGACGAACTCGGCTCGTACTTTGCCGATCTCGCAGCCATCGAGAAGTACGAAGACGAATTCAAGCGGAAAGCTAAGCCTTCGACGTCATCCATTGCAAGTTTTTCTGTTTCTTCTGACGCTGGAAACTCGGACATCAACCAGGCATTCTCCTGGCAGGAATTGCAGCATGCCCTCCGCTGCAGCAACGGAAAGTCGGCGGGTCCCGACGAAATCGGGTACCCTCTACTCAAGAGGTTACCAACGCCAGGCCAGCTACGGATGCTGGAGCTTTTCAACAAGCTCTGGCTCACCAACTCGTATTCAGCGTCGTGGAAAGAGAGCTTAGTCATCCCCATCCCAAAAGCCAATGAAACAACCCGTGAAGCTAGCAAGTTCCGGCCAATAGCCTTGACATGCTGTATGGCCAAGGTCCTGGAGCGAATGGTCAACAGGAGGCTAAAGCATTTCTTTGAAGCCGAAAACCTTCTAGACCATCGACAGCACGCCTTCCGTCAAGGGTACGGAACGTCAACTTATTTTGCAACATTAGGGGAGGTCCTCAAGAGTGCAAACGATAGCAGTCTCCACACCGAGATCGTCTCGCTGGATACATCGAAGGCCTTCAACAGGACGTGGACGCCCCTCGTCTTAGAGCAGCTTGTCAACTGGGGGCTGTGTGGACCCATGGTCCACTTCATCAAAAATTTCCTGACCGATCGCTCTTTCAGAGTCGCAGTGGGCAACACGAGGTCCCAGCTTTTCAGAGAAGAGACTGGCGTCCCTCAAGGTTCAGTTATCGCCGTTACCCTCTTCCTTGTGGCCATGAACGGAGTTTTCGGAGGACTGCCGAAAAATGTTTACATGTTCGTGTATGCAGACGATGTACTTATCGTAACTACCGGCCCAACAGCAGCACGCAGGATCAAGGCCCAGGCAGCAGTCTTCGCTGTAGCCAGGTGGGCCAGCGCGGTAGGTTTCCAGCTTTCGGCCACGAAAAGCGTCAGGTGCCACGTGTGTCCATCCCGGCACCGTGTCAGCGGGCCACCTATTAAAGTTCAAAGCCAGCCAATACCACTGAAGAAGACGGTCCGTATTCTGGGGGTACTTGTTGACCGGTCCCTCAACTTCGAGCAGCACTTTAAGGCGATCAAGAACAACTGCCGCAGAAGGATCAACTTGATCCGCACTATCTCTCGCCCCCACCGGTCTAACAATCGTGACACTCGTTTCCGGGTTGCAAGAACCGTCATCGATAGTCGCCTACTGTACGGTCTTGAGATGACGTGCATCGCCACCGAAAAGCTCGTGCAGATACTAGCACCAACTTTTAACACCTACGTTCGGATTGTCTCCGGTCTTCTTCCGTCAACGCCCGCCGATGCCGCATGCATCGAAGCGGGTAAAAAAAATCAAAGTGTTGATTTCAAACAAATATTGAGAAGGATTCCCACACAGTTTTCGAAGGAGAAGTTCGGAGCAGAATTCCTGATTTATTCTGATATGAAATCCTTAGAAATTGTTATATTAATTAGAAGGGATTCTGTGCAGAAGAATGCAAGTTCTTAATTAAATTGTAAGGTCATTTTAAAAGATTTAAAAAAGAGTTGTGATAAAAAAAAACTTTGCGGAAAATTCCTACGTGATTTTGAGGAGATTTGCATGGGGATCGTGATGAAAATGACAGATGAATTTTAAGAAGAATTCCAAGAGAATTATGATCAGAATTCAACAAGAAACAGAGTTCTAAGAGTGTTCTGGCAATAATTTCAACCCTAGTGCGAAAGATTCATCACAGAACTCCAACAAAATTGATTGCAAAAAATTTGCTGATAATTAGAAAGAAATTCTTTAAAATACTCCAAGAGGTTTCTAAATTAAATTTCTAAAAATTTCTGCTGTTTTGAATAGAGTTAGAAGAAATTTTTGAAAAGATTTTCAAAGGAATCAAAGTCTCCGGATAGGCTCAAGGGAATTCTAAAAAGGATTCCAATTAAATTCTTACAAGTGGTTGCAAGGGAACTTCCAAAAAGAATTCAATGGTAATTATTACACTGAGTGTTTTCTGGTTTATTTCAGAACAATTTCAAGATAATTCAAAGCAGAATTCCAAGTTGATTTTGGAGTTCCTATCATGAGAATTTTGAACAACGAAAAATTAAAACCCCGGAATACAATAATTCAGCTTCGGTTTTTACAAACATTTGTTTCCAAAGTCCAGCATCTTCAATATTTTTTTTAAGGACCATGCACTTTACAGCTGAAATTGAAATGATGAAAATCAATTTGCAATATTGCTGAGTGATTAAATTATAAAAACAATAAAACGGGAAACTGAAGAAAATTCTGAAATTCTGGTGTAGAAGTTTGTTCCTATGGTATGGTTAATTTATTTTTCCCGGTTTCTTTGCCGAATTCCCGAGTTTTTCCCGGTTTTCCCGGTTACTTTTCAAATTCCCGGATATTTCCCGGTACTCCCGGTTTTCCCGGTTTGCTGGCCACCCTGTTATAATTACCATATCACTTCTCTGTAGGTTGTAATCAAAGCGAAAGCACGGTATCTCCTTACCTATAAACAAAAAGTACTCACTATAGACTATAGTGCACTCAGACTCATGCGATGTTCTTGGTGAGGGGTGAGCCGATGCGTTTTCACGCAACAACTCGCTTTAATGGAAGCCGAGGAGTCCTCTGCACGAGAAATCAGTGGGATGTTAGCTAAGAGGGTTGGGTTTACAGCAGGGTTCGTTTTGGTAAAGGATAAGCTGAACTGATCCTAACCATCATATAACGCAAAGGATCTTGAGACAGAACCAACGGTCTTCTGCTGAGTAAGCAAAAACGTTTGCAAGCGAGCTCCTTTTTAATCATCGAGGCATTGTTATTACCATGTAGTCATATAAACAAATAAATCAATTGGCGAATCTTGAATGTGGATGGGCCTGAGATTAGATTCATGATGTTTTCCGCAGTAAGCAAAAACGGTCGTTCTATGGTCACCAAGCCCCTTATATCACATCACATTAAAACCCGGCACCGTCGAGGATAAATTTCGCAAAATAAACAAAAAAAGTTATTTGACTATTAATCTTTTTAATATGAAAGAACCGGAGACCGCGTTTTTCTGCTCCATAAGCTCCTGCAAACGACGGTCTTTCAAATCGGAAAACTAAAAGCTACGAAAAAGCACTAAGGCCTTCAATAATTTCCACTTTCCCGCGACGTTCAATGTTTCGATTGGCTCTTTACGCATTGTTCAGACTATCGTGCCTCTTAAGCCCTGATTGAACAAGATATTAAAATGAAATTACGTTCTCGAGAGCAGTCAATAATGTATCCCAAACTGGATCAACGTACGCCCTATTCCGAAGCGTTCCGCCAAAGATCTATCAGTTACGATTTTCTACAATGTCTTTTCCCCACAAGGCGATCGGGTGCACACTTTACCGACAGTATCGCTTTTCTTATGTTCTTTCTAAAACCGCAAAATAGATCACGTGCGATCGAGGATGGAACAAGCTCACCAAATACAGTCACCATGGCAGCACAAACACAACAAATCAAGCGTACCTATTCAAATCGACGTTTCTGTTTTTGTAAACAATCACTTCGACCAACGACGATTTGTCTTAACTGCTAACTCACCCACGCAAACAAACACCGTCATCAGGTAGGGGAATCTTTCCCCTACCAGCTGGTGTTGTTAGTTTCTGTGAGTGAGCTAGCAGTTGCCACAAATCGTCGATTGAACTGATTGTTTACAAAATCAGATCCGTCGATTTGAATAGTTACGCTTGAAAACATGTTGAAAGTATCCAGAGCAATGCGTTATCTAGACAATATACACGGGAAAAAATCCAATCTCCAAAATGAGAAATATGACTCATGATTTCATGAACACAGCGTATTTTCATGTTATGAAAATACACCATGAATAATATTCATGATATCGTGAGCAACTTTTGCGTAACGCAGCAAACATTCCCAAAATCATGATTCATTCGAGTTGAAATCATGAGCTAAATTCATGGGTTTAACTTTTAACCAAAAATGTAAAAAGAATAAAATAAAGCATCAGACTGGATTCGAACCAAGAACCTTGAGATCATTAAACCCATACTTTGACCACTAGACTATCAGTACTTGTTTAGGATAGGAGACAAAAGGCGACATTCATATGTAGTGTGGTTTATGAACAAGGTTTGCCAAGCACATGTAACGCTTGTAGCGGTCTTGATTCCATTACATTATGAAATCATGAATTTCCATGACGAAATCATGAATCATTGTTACGATTTCATGGAATGGCAAGTTTTTTTTTTCATTTTATGATTTTTTATTCATGAAAATGGAATCGGATTTGTTTCCGTGCAAATAGGTATTTCTAATTGCTAGTGAAAAGTTGGCAAAAAGCAAAGCATCCCTTCGATATTTACGTATAGGCCCAATATTAGGGACACTAAGGCTGATATTAGAGACATTAACCCTATGATGTTGTTACTCGTTCACTAGTTCAAACAAATTTTTATAAGCATATATTTTTAGTCAATTTTGAGTAACTCTCATTGACCGTGTGCACTAAGAAAAAAGCTTGCAGATAAATATAGCTTTAATTTACAACTCAGTGTCCTCAGTGTCATCAGAAGTCACTTAACTGTAGAAAGTTGAAAAATTCCAGTCTATTATTTTATCTGTGTTTTTTTCCAGGGTTTGAAAATCTATCAAATTGTGATGTACCTATTAAATTATTTATTTGTTTGTTTTAAGATCTTTTTTGATATTGCAGATTTCTTTTTTCAAATTCCCAGACCTACAGGTTCCGGAAATTTAATCTCATAACATGTAAACATGGTGACCAGCAAATTTCCTGGTTTTTTCCTGATTTTTTCCCGGAATTTTTGAATTTTTCCCAGCTGATCGATATACATATAAATTAAGCATAAAACTACCATACATGTGATTGAGCCGAAGAAATAACTAGGTTAAATCTACGTGGTGCGGAGTCACTCAAAATGGTTGTAAAAAAATTCGATTGGTGCTGTCAAGGCTTACGTCCCTTATTTAAACAGTTTCGTTCGAAAGATAAAGTATTAGGATCAACACTCAACATTTTATCCTTAAATTAAATTCTAAAGCAATAAAACAAGTGTATCTTTAAAGGCTGTCCAAATTGATTCATACCAATGAAAAAATGCGACTAATTCATTGCAATAATCGCTTATGATTGTAAACATCCTCAACAAAGAAAACTTTAACATCAAAATAAACGGGTCTGAGGGAAAGCAGCAAAAGCATATTCGACCGTTTGACGTGATATTGATCAGCTTTTTACTTGAGAACAATTTTAATGCTTATTTCGAACTTTACAACATAGTTAGCAATTGTAATCAAACTATGAGAAAGTCATGAACGAGTTCCTGTTTTCAAAACCATAACAGTTTTATAGCATATTGTTCCATGCTGTCATCTAAAATATTGATTTTGGAACTGTTCATCTTGTGCTAATTTTTAGCTCTCTTTGTGCGCTCCTACCCACATTGCACCTCTCTCTGGTCTCTTGCTCTCAAAGAAATCAAGTGCAGGAGACTAATAGCGCACAGTACAACCTTTTTTGAGCTGTGAGCATGCTTCCAGACGACCGCTTCTTACCAAATTACGATTTTTCATAGAATTCACTTACAGTTCTTCTCACAAATGCCTACAATTCTCCTCAAAATCAGTTTGGAGCTCTCCTGGAATTCTTCTCACATTTAATTGTAATCCTACTGACTGCCCATTTTTTTTTATAAAAAATTCATTTGAATCCTATTCAGGGTACCTTAAAATTCTACTCAGAACTACCTTGAAATTTTCCTTTTTTATATGCAGGATTTTGTAAAATTGCCACATTTTAAAACCTGTTAAACATTTCCATGACCCAAAATTAATTTGAACCTCAGATTTTTGAAAATTTATTTAGAAGCATAATATACATATGGAATGATTAAGTTCAATGGGTTGAATATTATGAAGAGGAAGATACAGTTGATTGCATTTGAATTTTCGACGAAGATTTATTTAAGTACCCGGTTTAGTACAATCTTTTTATTTCGCTTGTTTGAAGATGTACAGCTTTTATGTTTAAGGCAACTTTTCATAAAATCTAACGTTCAACAACTTTGTTTAAGACAGCAAAACTCTATCTTGTGAAATAAAAACCTTTGTATCGCTGCGCCATCTTTGCGGCCAAAGCATGAACTAAACCAAGAAACTTCACTGAAGACGCCAACTCAATTTGATGCAATCCCAGAGCGTTATTAATTTTTTCCTTCTAGATCTCATTCCTGGCCCATTGTGCAATGCAATCCGTATTCATGGAAGCAAAGAAAAGCTACAAATCTAGTCACACCTTTTTTGCAGTAATCACTTGAATTCTGACGTTTCAGATGTTGGTTTTGCGAACTGATTTTCAGTTACAAGAATAACAGAAGGCACCGAAGTAACATTGAAAGTTTATTAAAACGTTCTTCAAAAGCAAATCATGGTCTACAAGACTATGATAAAAGCACAATTCAAGCGTAACTATTCAAATCGACGTATCTTCTTTTGTAAACAATCACTTCAATCGACGATTTGTGGGAACTGCTACCCACAAATCGTCGATTGAAGTGATTGTTTACAAAATCAGCTACGTCGATTTGAATAGTTATGGTTGAATTGTTACTTGGGTAGCAACAAATATACTGTATTAACCAAATAGTTCACTCTTTTGATTTTCCGGATACGCGATTTTCGTCCAACAAGGGCCCCGTTGAGTCAGAAAAAGCAACTAATGAGGGACGCTTCAAAACTACAAAAGAGATTTCAATCGAAACTTGTTTTAAACTATTATTTTCTCTGATTTTAATTAATGCTAGTATATTCTACATCCGTAATAACTGCAACTCACTTACCCCTCGACTGTTATCAAATGCATGTTGGTTTCCTTTTCTGACGTTAGGTGCAAGTTCGAAGAGTGAACTATATTGTAAATATTTGGTAGCAGCCTTACCATAGTGAGAAATAACATCAATGTCATCAGTTCTGTCATTCTAACTAGCTCGACTTTATTTTGTGAAATTAACCATTTTCAAAGACATCATCATCCCCCCACTCCTCCCCGAATCATTTCATGAAGTTGGCGCTTCTGCAGCTCAGGCTCATAAATTACCATATTGGTACTGAGAATTAATCGAAGAAGCAGTTTGGCATGAAAATCTACGATTTACCAGCATCGAAATGGTCCATAAACAGAAAATCTTGAGTGCCCCCCTATAAATTTTAAACGAAAACAGTAATCACGGGCCGAGAATGAGCGTGTCGCGTCACCTGGAAAAACTAACTTTGTTTACTTAAAATCTGTTTTCTAAAAAGCGCCATACGGGTAATCTGACTGGATCCATCCACAGCTCTTCTTAATGAACTTTAATTTTATTATTTTTATCGCTTAAAGTATTCTCTTCCACCACCACCACTAGCAAAATTTAATTGTAACAAATAATCGTAAAAGCTGTTTATTCACCAACGATCTTTTCTTCTGCGATATTTTTACAGTTGTCCTCTGTTAATCAGACCAAAATGTCGTCGTACTACGGGGGGTTGACTTGGCAGCCCAAAAATCAGTTGCTGCTGAAATTTGCCCAAATGCGTTGTACTATCGGGAGGCAATTGTTTAAGCTACATAATTTAATCCAGTCGCTGATTATCCTGCGTTGCATAAAAAAGCACACCCGAAATTAAAAATGTCCACCAAATTTACATTCTAATAATGAACCCTTTTATGAGCTCAAAGACAGCCCTGCTGAGCTGGCGGGGGGAGATCGGCATTAGGCGGAAGAAGAGCTGAAGATTTTCTAATTAAATCAAGTGTCATTCCAGTTTCGCAACCCCGTTTTGAACGAGTCTAAATTCAGGGGTGACAGCGACGGAAAAAATTAATAAAAATCACCCCCTATTTTACGTACAGTGCCATTAAAAGCAACATAACCATGTAAATATCTCTCCACTTTGTTCGTTTTATGAATCGAAAAAAAAAAATACTGCAAAGGCGAGCGAGATCTCGCCAGCTGTCAGAGCTTGTGAGCTTATGTGAGAAGGGACCAATATTTTCTAAATTGGCCGGTTCGCCAAGTCTACTGTGATCAACGCGCGATGGCTATAAATAGAAAACTGCACTGCAGAAGCAGCAGCGGCACCGGCAAGCAACCATGTATGTAACAATCGCCTTCTATAATTCGTAATAAAATAAACGCTTGACTTGTCAAAAAAGAACAGGGGACCGCGCTGTGGGGGCTGGGCGGTGGTGAGCTTAACAAGCGCCAGTTAAGCGTTGTTGTTGTTGTTGTTGTTGCTCGTGGATCAAAAGACTGTTGGGGAAATCGGCTTAGTGCACTACTCATACCAATTCTTCGATGCAAGCAGTGTAAATATTTGCGTTATTTTACAATTCCTAGGTAATCATGACATTTAATTATTGAAAGCAAAATGAATGACGAAAAGAGGCCTACTGCTGTCATGATTAGCTGGGTTCTGTCAAATAATGTAAATATTATGGACCCGTGCATCGAAGAATAGTAGATTATAGTTATAGAGCAGATATAGAGAGCAACTGTAGCTCGCCAATCGGCCCAGCTCTTTTGCGGTAGTGCAGTTGGACACCAATTGAGCTTGTCAGGTTTTGTTTACGACGACAAGCGGTTCTCTCGTTCTCTCATTCGCGCACTTTTGCAACGCACTACTGCACTAGTTTTTGTTGTTGTATGTTGCTCTTTTTTTTTGGTGAGGATTTTGTTTTGTTGCTGTTGTTTGGAAGAAGCAATGGAATTGATGAAGTGTGTAGGGCGGCCGCGAGTGCTGTGTTTGTGTATCGAATTCGAGTGAGCTGAGCGCATTCAATATTTGCTGCCCGGTCTCTTTTGTGTAAATTTGGGCTGCCAACCGTATCGGAGAATCGGAAAAACGGAATGGAGTTTCGCGTCGGGGAAGGTCGTCTTGTTTGTGGATGGTAGTGGATTGGTGATACGCCGGTGGTTGTTGTCATGCAACGTAAGTATCGTTTTACGTTATTTAAATTCGCAAACTTTTTGCTCCCCCTAATTCCGCACCAAACATCCTAACCTACTTATTCGACGGATAAGAACGATGTAAACAAATCACCATGTTCTGGAAGACGGTGTAGAAAGTTTCCCACTGAGAAATTTGTCTACCTTATACGTATTTTTCGATAACCCGAATCGAACTCTCTCTGAGTAGATGTGACATCAAACTTACCTAAAAAGAAACGAGAAAAAAATGCACATGTTAATAAAAACTGTTTAAAATTGGTAACAACGGAAAACTATTCGAAAATTCCAATATAAATTCCATTTCCCCTGTTCGAACCCTTCGCGACAACCTAACGGAGCTTGGTGCAATATCCATGCATAAATTTTATTCATCGCATCGCGCAATAATAACACAAAACATCTTCTCCTCCGTCCCTCTCCGTCGTTCGCCTACTTCGTGAAAGGCAGACAGAAAGAAAGGAAAGGGGGTCAATTCCCTCTTCTCGAACAAAGTAGGCTTCTTTTCTTCGCTCAGGGACAAGGGCAGGGACAACAACAAAGCTCATTTGAAACGGAGAAACAACAAAAACGAGAGACAACGACGACGATGACCGCCCGAAAACGGAAATCGGAGAAGACTTTACCGGTAAGTAGGTTCGCTTCATTATTGTCCCATAAAGGGGGTCGTCGTCGCAGTCGTCGAAAACGGCGATGACGGCGAACAAGACGACGGAATATGCATCTTAATGCACAGGTGCGTACACAAGTCAACAAACCGAACGTGGATTTGAACTATGTGCTACGAAGAAGTGCCCGTATAAACACAGAGATCGAACGGCGTAGATCCCTCGGAAGAAAGAAAGAAGGGAAAGAGCTTATGAAAAGAATAAATCATGTTCGGATTTGTGTCGGAGGCGTGTATGTGTGTATGAGCGAGTGTTTCCCGTGGGTATTCTGTCCCGAACGAAGTGCATCGCAAGGAAGGGATGCAGCAGCGGGTATTGTGTAATTCTTCGTGTACACCTTAAGCCGGGTTTTCTACTCCTCTTCCTCCTCCTCCTCGAAGACGGCCGTAAGTTTCTTCCGGGACATAGGCAGATCGTTGAAAATGCACAACAGCAGAGCAGAGTGACTAATCTAGTTGAAGCCCCATAAATGGGCGGCTTGTGGTTGCGGGAAGGAAGGGTTATGTACCAATCAAGCTTTAAGCCGTGACTTGGAGGAAACAGAAAGAGGTAAGTAGTGTAATCTGTCAACAGTGAGGTGAATGCTAGTAACGGTTGTACACGGTCCGGATTAGTATCATCTGACCGTTATCAACTGTCAAAATAAATCGGTGTGATTAGGGCTTCTGTAGAGACGGGCCACTACGGCGTTAGGAACGTTTAGCTTCTGTCAATCTGTCAATTATGAACTGTTAAAAGACGTTACTTCGCTGTTAAGTAACGCCTAACAGTTTTGGCTGTCAATCTGTCAACACTGAGCTGTTTCTCAGTTGTAACTGTCCGTGTAGACAATCCAGAACTGTTTCCAAGAGGTTGCTAAGAGCTTTTAGTAACACCTGGCAGTTGTTGATCAGTGTAGACAGTTCCTCCGCGCAAACCATAGCAAAAACAATTGAGATCTCGTTTCGATTGCCGTGTTTGATGCGTTCGTTGTTCGCTTCGACGAAGTGACAAAACCCTGTCACCGTCTGTCACTCAGTTGTCAACCCCCATCATCTCGTCTCGTCTTTTCTCTGCTCCGTCCATATAAGATACCAATCTTTAACATATGCAAAACAATTCCAAATCTATGCGCCAAACAAGTAAACATACATCATTCCATTCAATGCTCTTTTCATTCGGCTGTTTTATGTAGAACATGATGATGATTTCCATCCTCGCGGATGATGGTCAATGCACTCTGCCTGAGAGCGTTTGACGATCCATTTCTCCGGAACGCCCGTTCGTAACATATTCATAACTCCGGCGAAAGAGAGGTTAGGTTGCGACAGAACCATGCGAGACGACGGTAATGTGGCCGCATTACGTATTCAAAGAAGGAACTCTTCTCCCCGGTTGTGTGTCTACCTCTACATGCAACAGGTGTGTGCTAACCGAGCTGAATTCGAAAGAAGCTTTTCGACGACGACGACGACGACGACGAGCAGTTGAAACACCACAGAAGCAACTACAGAAAAAAAGTTATGGTAATCGATTTGGTAATTGAATTGAATTGGAAGTTCTGTTGATTGGAGAAAGCTGCTGCTGAAGGGAAGAGATTTACGACCAAAACATACCGTTTCGTTTGTGAACCTCGAGAACCGGTTTCATCAGCCCCCGTGAGTGAGTAAGCGAGTACCCTCAAGACAGGAAGTCACTGCAAAAAATCACCGATAAGTGTCTTCCTTCTCGGGCACTAATTTGTGCCCAACCAGAAGCACAGAGAGAGAGAGAGAGAGGAAAGCAAAAGCCGCTTAACGACCACGATGACGACGAAAAGTGATAAAAGCCTCCTGCGATGAGCTCGAATTTGAACAAGGAGCACCAAGAAGAGGAAGCCAGAACCTACTTTGACCGATAATCTCTCGCCGCATCTAGTCGATTCAGGTTCTCTTTCTCTTTTCGCGTTCGATCCGAGGGATTCGATTCGATTGTTGTTGAAGCCCTATTAAAAACTTGCGCCCATCAGCTACCTCTGATTCTTCCCTTAAGCTTCCATTTCTCGTCTCGTCCGATCTCCGATTTTCCGATCATAACGTAACGGAAATGGAGAAAATAACGCAAAATGTTGCGCTTCTTTGTTGCTGCCAGCGAGCGCTGGATTGGGCCATTGAGTCACACACAATTCGGCGGAATCGATTGTAACATATGATGATGGTGGGATGGGGAATTTTCGGCGGTTCGAACGAAATCGATTTCGGCCGGTGGTAAAGCGCACGTGTGCATGATTTGCTGTTGTTTTCGTTTTTTGATCTTGAAAATTGGACCGATGAGACCGTTTTGCGATTTTGTACACCTACTTTGGAAGAGTCTTTGATAGCGATCAGGTAGGAGGTCTGGAGATGATCTATAATTGGATTTCAAGTGCTACAAGTCTCTCAGTAAGTACATGCGATAAATTTTAGATCGGTACATTCGCTTAGAAACTTGATTAGTTTAATGGAACTCATGGAGTGCGTGAAAAAAAATTTAAACGATTCACTGATTATTGTGTCTTTTTTTATTTAAATTAAAACATTGGTTCATGCTCATGAGTAGCTTGTAGCCTCAATCTGTTACGGCAGTTATGTTCACAATTCTCCCGGAATTCCAGGAATCTCGGTATCGGGCGTTTTTGGAGTATTGATTTTGGATGTAGCTTTTGAAACTCAGGATACTTTAGTTACTATCGAAACTGTGAGAAATTTGAGAACTCCTAAAATGCTTTGATTCCCACAATTCTGGGAATATTAAGAACTCCATTTGTATGTCTTGATTTTCCGAGTGTTGAGTGTTGTATTTATTTATGAGAGTTTTGGATATGCAATCTGTCAAGTTCAAGCGATACATCGCCAACGAATTTCCTTTCAACAACAGGATCATTCAACCAGTAAAAAAACAGGCCATCTAATAGGAGGACGGCACAATGAGTGAGGGGAAGAGCCCGCCTTCTAGTCACGAAATGTGGAAGACAGGGAGTTGGAATTTCCACTCTCCCCATCCATTTCGCTTCAATCGGGTGCGCTGGTGATGATTTCGAAGAGCTCCCATAGATATGCTGCCGCTTCTTCTTCAACCGATGTTAAAAACAGCACTCTCGCATTTCCTTCCTCACACAGTACATTGAACTTCCGAAGCGTCAAATATAAACCCTCAAAAAGAACATAGTCATGTAAACAAGTTTCATGATCTAAGCTTAGAAACATTCTCAAAATTCTTGAACATAGAAAATTAAAAAATAAACATGTTCTATAGATTTCAAACTTTTTTTTTAGAATTTGCAATATTGTTGAGAATATTTTCATGAGCTGGGGCATGTAGAAGGGTTCAAGTTCTGCAAATAAACAGTAGTTTCATCACTTCAACATTGCTGTCTTCTTCAACACTGCCATCAACTTGAAAACCGAAATCAAAGTAGATCCTGTGTGATGACTGAGAAGGAGTAGAGGTAGGAGATATCATGGAAAATGAGACGAGGCTGACAGACGACGATCTTTAGTGTGGTCCATGGTCCGTACTCTCTAGATCATGCTGAGCAACACTTTGTGGGCAAAGCAGCGCGGGGAGGAGAAAGGCGGAAAAGTTCGTGCAAGCAAATTTGAAGGGACAAAACTCGACTAGTGCCTATTCTAGTTAGAAGAAGGCACAAAGGAACAAAATTGTCAAAATGGCCACAACACCGGATTGTTACATTTGCATACCCTCTACCTTGAAAGCAAATCGCATGATCTAGAAGCGCGGCGATTTTTACGACGAACTTCTATAGCCCGAAAATATAAATCGCAAATCTAGATGCTCGGAAAATCTCACACTAGCGAATCAATCTACGAAAAATCTTCTTTCATTTCTCGCATCTACTTGCATTTCGGAGCTGAACGTACTCTAACGGAACTATCAACTCAATGCTTTCATCTCCTCATCTATCGTATAAAATGACCACATTAAGTTTGTTATTTGAAAATAAGCAGCTTCAACTATGCTGATGTTTAAAAAAATATATATCTGAGATACGTGACTTGTATTGTTGAAGTGTTGATGATCTTCAGAACAATATCTGACCAACCTGAGGTCTTGATAAAATATACATAGGACTTTATGGAGATCTATGATCATCTGAAGGTCTTTGGAATATTTCCTGGTTAACCTGAAATCTTGAGAGAATATCTGAGAAACGGGACTTGAATTTATGGACAGTAAAAGATCTTCAGAAAAATATCTGAAGTATTGACCCTAAAGTCTTGAAAAAATATCAAAAGAACTTTATGGAGATCTCTGATCAACTGAAGGTCTTTGGAATAATTCCTGGTAAACCTGATATCTTTAAAAAATATCTGAGAGACTTGACTTGATTTGTTGAACTGTTGAAGATCTTCAGAACAGCCAAAGTCTTGATAAAGTTTATGAAGGACTTTATGGAGATTGTTGATCAGCTGAATGTCTTTGGAAAAATTCGTGGTCAATCTGATATCGTTAAAAATATATCTGAAAGATGTGACTTAAATTGTTGGACTGCTGAAGATCTTCAGAACAATATGTGACCAACCTGAAGTTTTTGAAAAATATTCAGTTTACAAAAGACTTTGCGGAGATCTTTGATCAACCTGATATCTTGAGCGAATATCTGAGAAACGTAACTTAAATCTGATCAACCTGAAGTCTTGAAAAATATCCAAAGATCTTTATGGGGATCTCTGATCAACTGAAGGCCTTTGAATTAATTCTTGGTCAACCTGATATCTTTCAAGAATATCTGATGGACGTAACTTGAATTGTTGCCGTTGAAGATCTTCCAACAAGCTCACTGCAAATCCGACAAGTTCACAGAACTTCCGGCAAGTTCACAGAATGTCCGACAAGTTCACAGATCTTCCGACAAGTTCATAAAACTTACGCCAAGTTCACTTATCTTCCTACAATTTCACTGAGCTCAGACAAGTTTACAGAACTTCCTAGAAGTTTGGCAGAATTTCCAACAGGTTACTGAACTTCCGACATATTCATAGAACTGTCGACAAATTCACAGAACTCCAACACTTTTAAGAATCTCTCTTTCCTTTTCCATTTTCTATGTATTCATTTCGTTTCAGCATCCCCTTCACCAGTTCATAGAACATTCGTGCAGTTCACAGAACTTTAGACAAATTCATAGATTTTTTTAGATGTCTCATACAACTCGAGAGATGTTCATAGATCTTCCGAGTAGTTCACTGAACTTCCGAGTAGTTCACTAAACTTCCGAGATGTTCGTAGAACTTCCGAGTAGTTTATAGAACTTCCGAGCAGTCATAGAACTTTCGTGCAGATCACAGGACTTTAGAGACATTCATAGAATTTTCTAGATGTTTCATACAACTACAGAGATGTTCATAGAACTTCCGAGATGTGCATGAAACTTCTGAGATGTTCATATAACTCTTCCAAGTAGTTATAGGGCATCCGAGATGTTAATAAACTTCCAAAAGTCTCATAGAACTTCCAAGATGTTCATTGAGCTTCCGGGCAGTCCATCGCACTTCTGAAGAGTTCATAAAAATCTTCAAGGTGTTCATAGAGAGATGTTCTAGAATTTCTGGGCGGTTCATAGAACTTGCGAGATGTTCATAGAGCTTCAGAGATGTTGATACAACTGCTGGGATGTATTATTTTTTATTATTTTCTTCATTAAAAACACATCAGTCATTGAACTTCTGAGCGGTTCACAGAACTTCCAAGTAGTTCACAGACTTCAGATTTGTTCATAGAACTTCCGAGGTGTTTTTAGAACTTTAAAGATTCTTATAGAACTTCCGAGATGTTTATGAAACTTCCGAAAATTTATAGAACTTCCAAAACTCTTTTAGAACTTCCGAGATGTTCATGGAGCTTCCGAGCGGATCATATAACATCCGAGATGTTCATAAAACTTTCGAGCAGTTCATAAAACTTCCGAGCTGTATGATTATTATTATTGGATTTATTAAAGACACATCTCTCATAGAACTTCCGAGTAGTTAATAGAGCTTTCGGGACGTTCGTAAAACTGCCGAAATGTCCCTAGAACTTCCGATTAGTTCATAGAACTTCCGATTAGTTCATTGAACTTCCCTGCAGGTCACAGGACTTTCGAGAAATTCATAGAATTTTCGAGATTTTTGTTGAACTCCCGAGATATTCACAAGACTTTCGAGAAGTTTAAAGAACATCCAAAACTCTCATAGAACTTCCAGGATGATCATTGAGCTTCCGAGCAGTTCATAGAGCTTCTGAATAGTTCACAAAAACCTCCAAGGTGTTCATAGAGAGATGTTCTAGAATTTCCGAGTTTATAGAACTTGTGAGATGGTCATAAACCTTCCGGGAAGTTCATAGAACTTCCGAAATATTCGTAAAACTTCCGAGTAGTTCATAGAACTTTCAAGCAGTTCATAGAACTTCCGAGATGTTCATAGAACTTTCGAGCAATTCATAGAACTTGCGAGATGTTGATACAACTTCCGAGATGTATTATTATTATTATTGTCTTCATTAAAAACACATCTGTCATTGATCTTCCGAGCGGTTCACAGAACTTCCAAGTAGTTCACAGAACTTCCGAGATGTTCATAGAAGTTCCGAGGTGTTCTTAGAACTTCAAAGATTATCATAGAACTTCCGAGATGTTCATAGAACTTCTGAGATGTTTATAGAGCTTCCAAAACTCTCATAGAACTTCCAAATGTCCATGGAACTTTCAAGCAGTTCATAGAACTTCCGAGATGTTGATAGAACTTCCGAGATGTATTATTATTATTGTCTTTATTAAAGACACATCTCTCATAGAGTCTTCCAAGTAGTTAATAGAACTTATGGGATGTTCATAGAACTTCCTAAATGTCTCTAGAACTTCCGACAAGTTCATAGAACTTCATGGCAGGTCACAGGACTTTCTAGAAATTCATAGAATTTTCGAGATGGTTGTAGTATTTCTGAGGTGTTCTTAGAACTTCAGAGATTCTCATGGAACATCCGAGGTATTCATAGAACTTCCGAGATGATCATAGAATTTCCGAGCAGTTCACAGAGCTTCCCAGCAGTTCATAGAACTTCCGGGAATTTAATACAACTTTGGAGCAGTACATAGAGCTTTTGAACAGGTCATAGAACATCCTAGGTGTTCATAGAACTTTAGAGGTATTCATAGAACTTCCGTCAAGTTTGTGTCTGTCGTAAATAATGCCGTGTATTATTAAGATTAATATAGAGCTTAAGACAAGCAGCTCTCCTTCTGGGACAAAGTGGTTCCGCCGCTAAAAATATGTTTTATAATTGCAAGCAAGGTAAAATTCGTTATAAAATTTTTCATTGCCACCAACTTCAACATCACCATCATACTCAACGTACCATTAACTACAGTGTCGCTTTCATCCTCAATATCGGCGTCAACTTCAATAACGGAATCAACCGCAACAATCTCATCAAATTCAATATCTAGATCAACTCCAACATCACCATCAACTTCAATATTGCGGTTAACTTTACCATCACCACCAACATCCGTAATACTATCAACATTGCCTTCATGTTAAAAATATCTATCAACATTAAAATTTCCATCGAATTAAGCTTCATATTCAACCTTTACATTGCCATTAACACCAGCATCGCTGTCAACGTCAGTACCAAAATCTTCGCTAACAATGTCAACCATCTCTTTCATTTTAACATCTAAAGCAAATCCAACATCATCATCAATTTTATTGATTTCATTAATACCGTAATCAACTTCAATATTGTTGTCAACTTCAATATCGTTGTCAACTTACAAATTACCAACAAATTCAAGATTACTACCGAAGCTACCATTGGCACGCTATTTTGCTTTTTTGGCTGTATACAACTGAGTAACGGCTATATCAGTATATGGGTACAACTTCAATCATGCATTCCTATCGATTTCAATAATACAATCAACTTTTGTTGGGGCAGGTTCAACCTCAACAATCTCACCAAATTCAGTATCTAGATCAACTCCAACATCAGTATCAACTTCAATAATACCATCGACATTGCGGTTAACTTCACCATCACGGGGGTGTGAGCTTTCCGTTTCGCCTAACCGCCTCTAGGAGGCACTTCTTTTTTCAAAGGTAAAACTTTGCAAACTTGGATTTCTATTAATTCACTTTCAACTTAGAATAAAATTTAGATCTGTTTTTTTTTTCGATAGTACAATTTGGCATGATTTATTACTAACAATTCAATTAACTCGAAACCTAATTTGCAACACCTACTGATAAGTTTGGGAACTGGTTGAAAACAAACAACTTTATCCATTCCATTAACTTTAAGATCTGCGTCAACTTCAACATCCCCATCAACTTCAACCTAGTTATACATATAAGCATCGCGTTCATCTCAATAATAATGTTATCAACATTCAGCACCAACTAAAATAAATTGCTATCAACTTCATAATTGCCATCAACTTCAACATCCCAATCAACTTCAAAGGCAAAAGTTTTCAAATAATAATTCATGGTTGATTTTTTTCCTACTAGATTAAAATAAAATTTCTTTGAAATTTTTTCCTTTATTTGACCCTATTTGGATTGTATTTCAAAACATAAGTTTATATAGACAGTATACTTTATAAGCTACCACTTTTTAACCTACTGTGAAATAGTCCTAATGCTCCGAATCGAAATGTCCTCTGCATACTGTAGGCCTCGGACACTCGACCTACGTTTCTGAAGGCAGATTCCTTGTATCGGCAAGGGATCTAGAAATGCTTCCTGATTTCCGTGTATTTTAATATCATTGGATGAATTTGCATATTTTGTTGCAAGTCCCAGCTCAGCAAATACGCTCGTGGTCGGCTAGGCTAAATCGGAAGCCCCATGTTTGCCGGTTCCTAGAGGGCACGAAAAGCGTCCGTTTATCTCCTACTGTCAATTACAGACACTTCTATCCCGTCTCTCTAAATGGCACCGTGCCATTAGTCTTCCCGGCTGATCATATATCAAAATTTGCCCCAGAGTCTACTTCTTCCTCAAATGTTAATCACGTATAACTCATCCCACACACTCCGGCTGTAATCGTTTTCGTTGTTGTTGTTGTTGTTGTTGTTGTTGCAAATATTTTCCGATTTACTCTCCTCTTGGCTCGTGCAAAACAGAAAATGAGCTAAACCAAACAAATTAACATCAATAAAGCGTACAGAGTACATCATTCGCCCTCTCTGATAGCTCTTTCTGGCTCTGAGCGTATGTGCTCCATCAGGGAGTGCCCCGTTCTCCAAGAAACAACAACAACAATACTAAGCCTTCTCACCGTCGACGATAGAAGAAGCCAAGTTGTTGCATCAACAAAGGCCAGAAAAAAAATCACCCTCGCTTCGTTCACCTTACTCCCTGTCCGACTTCACTGTTCGTTTGAGGTTAGGATTCTCGCCAAACAGACGCAGAGCGGTAGTCGCGCAAAAAGTCGACCAAATCAACCAGGGACTGGTTTTTCAACCCTTTCTCCATTCATACACATGCCTGCACGCATACCCGCTCACACTTACTCGACTCACACAAAAGAGCAACGAGCGTCTTCTCATCCAACAACCAGTTTTTCATTCATTCGATCGAACAAGAGTCAGAGTCAGTCAAAGCAGGCCTGGGGTGGTGAATCATCATCGGACGACGTGCAATTATCGTTGATCGCGGATCCAAGCAAACCAAGCCAATCATCGCCAACTCTGAATTAGGGCCGACGATGAACACCGAGAATCGCGAAACGATCATCGTAGTAGGTCATGATGGTCTGGTGTTCGCTTCGATTCGTCCACCGAGAGATTAAGATCGATTTCAAGTCGGTCGGTGGTAATCGGGTACGGGAACATATGGCATGGCTGCTCCACTACTGCTGCCGCTGTCGATCAGCTGAGCGAAGGGTGCGAAGCCAATTAATATCGTAAAATCGGTGACGGCGGTGTATTTTTAGGGATCGCTTTGAAAAATCGAATTCCTAACGAGTTCCGGTAACAGTCGTTTCGTTTAGGTTATTTAGAGAAACCCATACCGACTCTCGGTCTAACCTTCAAAGCTTGACGCCATGCACTTCAATTTTGAGCACAACGACGACGGGATGTAAACAGATGTGTCGAAAATTAATGAGATCGCTCTTTTATTTCTCTCTTTCGCTGTCGGTTTGCCCGAGTCGTGTGCTCCTGAGATGAACTTAAAACTCGATCTCGCCACCGCGGTCGCCGCGCCGGAGGGTTCGATTTGAAATTCAAATTTGGCTACTTTCGGTGTCGAGAAGTCGAAGAAGTGGTTTGAAATCGAGACTGGGCTAATAAACTACAGCCGACAAAACAAAAATTGGAAGTCGTGTGGCGGGATCATCGCCGTCTCGCGTTTTCTAATCTCGAACTTTGCCTACACACATGATGGTGATGATGATGATGATGGTAGATTTGGGCTTTGTTGCGGTTTCTCGGAAGATTGGAAATTGGTCAGGTTTTGCGGGTTTTGAGTAAGGTGGTTTCGTGTGTTTTAGGTTTTCGCAATCACATAAGGGCTTTCTGGGCGGCTTTGAACTTGATCCTTTCGTTGGTAGAGTGGATTTGAGGAATTGCCTGTTTTGTGTGTTGTATTTCGTTGGTGAGATAAACATCAAAATATACACAATTAATATTAACGTGATGCTAAGTGTAATTGTGCAGGTGCCAGTTAATAATTGGATTGGATTGGATTCCTTTATTTAGCAAAAAACATTCAGAAGAATTCGGAAGTTTGAAGAGGCTTCAGATAATCTTTTGTGGGAGGTAGGAAGAAAGTTCTAGGAGAATTTGGAAGAATATTCCAATTGGGAGAGTTTGGAACAAAGGAAGTCGGAAGACAATTCCATGAGAAGCCAGGGGGACATTGGAAAAAAAATCCCGTAGAAGTCGGAAGAAGAATTCTAGAGAAATTTCCAGAGGAAGTTGAAAGGAAATTCTGGGAGATCCAAAAGGAGTCTTTCGGTGGAAGCTAGAAGAAACTCTCTTGAAAATATGGAGCCATCTTGCAGCAATACAGTGTCTTTCTGTTTTTGGTAACACGTCTTATGTGCTTCCTAAAACTTCAATACCATACTAAATTCAATTTATGGAAGTCACAAATTTTCACAAAGATTAAAATTAATGAATATTGGTATTGGCAATTCAGCATCAGTATTTTGAAGTGCCACCCACGTCTTTACGGTCATCGAAGAAGGAAAGGATTGATAGTATGACAGATGTTTTTTTCTTTTTTTTTTTTTGCTTTATTAGAGAGATTTTCAGCCTTGGGCAAAATGGCAGATGTCACTACTAGAGACCGAAAACTTCTCTGCATCTTCACATCTTTCATGGGAAGGAAAATAATGCTAGCAGATCAAGATTCACCATGATATGTGATATGACCGTTTGTCTGTATTGCAACCATAACAACTCTATAAAACAAATTAAATGAATTTATCATCTTCTGTTTCCTAAGCAAAAACGATCACCCCTAGGGCACCGAGCTTCTTATTATATATACACACTGAATTCAGATCACCGAAGTTTGATAGAATTTTATCGGGTTTTTGAACAGCTGAATAGGTCGGTAAAATTTTCAAATGACCGTTACACGATTTATCAATAAAATTGACAAATTTCATTTTATATCATTAAATGGGATTAACTTCAAAAAGCCTGTACAAGTTCGGAATAAATTGAGCTGTTTTTTAATTTTTCAGTATTTTTTAATCTTTTACCGAACCGTTCCGTAGTTCAAAATTTCCCGCACAACGGAGGCCAGGATTAGTGTGAACATCTAAAACATTATAGTCGAGTTTCCGAACGAGTTGCTGTTTGTGGAGTTGACATTTGAGGACCATTATCACACAATAATACATAGAGCAGGCAATATGCTTAATTTTATAAAACATTTCGGTCTCCACTTTAAAGATCCTTATACAATAAAATCACTTTACGTTGCTTATGTGAGGTCAATTTTAGAATCTTGTAGCGTTGTTTGGTCACCCTATATGAAAAAGCATGAAGAACGAATAGAGTCAATCCAAAAGCATTTTTTTATATGCACTACGTAAGTTAGGTTGGACGGCTTTTCCTCTCTCGTCATATGAAGCACGTTGCTTGCTGATCAGCATTCAAACATTGAAAGAACGTCGGGATTACGCAATGATTTCTTTATTAAACAATATCATTTCGCAACGCATCGACTCAGCTGATCTATTGTCAAGGTTAAATTTGTATGCACCTTCCCGACAATTACACAATCGACAGTTGTTCGCAGTAGATCGCCATCGGACCAATTACGCTAAATTTGGACCTGTAAATCAGATGATGACTGTTTATAATCATCATTGTGAAATGATTGACTTAAATATGCCCTCAACAGAATTAAAAATATATTTCAGAACCCTGCGAAGTCATAGAACATAAGTCCTAATGTTAATGTGTAGTCTACGATTTGATTGATTGACGAATAAATAAATAAATATTATAGTTCGAATTCGACGTAGGCTTCACCGTCGACGACAATTACTGTAACGGGAAATAAATCATCTGCAAGAAAACGACAGTAAAGAAGCCATTTCGGATGAATGATCTACCTGCAAGGAACTATAAATCTTAATTTCCGTATCTGATTTGACAAAAAATTGTTGCCACTAGGCCACTGAGCCTCTTTCACCAAAGTAAATCATGACGATCGCCTAGTTTCTGAACCTCAATAAAGCATAAATCATGCTTAAAAAATGTTGTTTTCACACTGGTTCGACCGGATTATTCCGTCTACAACAGATAAGAAAACCATGGTGCTAACACCTTTATTCAAAGGAACCTGAGATTGCACTCATTACATTCAGCTCAGTAAGCAAAATCGGTCACTACTGGGCCACCTAGTCCGTCTATTCTTTCCAAAAAATGCACCACACTCACGCAAAAAAGGTAAGAGGTTGTATCCAAGACACGACTGTAGATTTGACGTAGGATTACGAATGGTAATTATGATGTCACAGCAAGAGTGTAGTAAATATTAAATTGATTTCTTTACTCGTTATCAGTGAAAAATTTCAATAGGTTGAAATTCGGAAGCAATTTGAGTATTCTGTTTTTGAGTACAAGCCAATCCTGGACGATATGTCTTGAATGCAAGCTTTTACTCTTTAGTTAACTCTTTTATCAGTCATTTGTGATCCTGAAAAGGACCGATGGGTTGGAAGTTCGAAAGCTAGTTAAGAAAAAATACAAAGGACGCGCTTGGCATAGATGACCAACAGAGACTCACGAGGATGGATCCCGATCAGTAGCGGTGAGGCTTCTTCCTCCTTCCTGGGTGGGGCAATGTTTCATTCGGTCTGCTGCTCGAGCCCACCGGTGGTTCTTCCCGATGTGCCATCTTCGCATTTTTTGGATGGAACGCCTCCACTTATCCTTGGCGAAGCTCTGACGGACACGCTCTCGACCGACGAAATCGACGCCACCAGTCGCATGAACGTACCTAGCATCTACGACACCGTAGATGGAATGCCTACACCTCTCCTCAGCGGGGCTAGGCCCTACTCGACATGCAGTGAGTCTACCATCTCGTACTCCCCGCCTGCACTGCCCAAGCCGGTGAACGTTGTTCTCCAGTGGAATATAAACGGATTCCTTGGCCGCCTAGGGGAATTGGAGCTCCTTTGCCAAAGCGATGCCCCCTGGATAATCGCTCTACAAGAGGTCAATAAAGTTACAACCTATCAACTTAATCGTTCGCTGGGAGGGAGATACGATTGGAGCTACAAACGCTGCGGCAACTTCAGGCACTCCGTAGCCATCGCGGTGCTTAGGAGCATTACATACCAAGTTCTTGACCTCCAAACCGACCTACCAATCGACGGATAGCCAACTTAGATGGAGACTTGAGTGCAGCTGTTTCCAAGCTTCCGGAACCGCGGCTCATCGTCGGCGACTTCAATGGGAACCATCCGGACTGGGGCAGCCCTCGCCCAGATACCAGAGGTTCTACTCTGGCGAACATCTTCGAGAGTGAGGACCTGGTGGTGCTGAACGACGGCGCTCCCACCTTTTTGAATGGACGGCACACCACCGCGATCGCCATTGCCACTTCCAGTCGATCTATCGCGAACAGGACACAGTGGAATATCAGTAACAACCTGCATGGTAGTGACCATTACATGATCCGCCTGCAGCTTTCCCCTCCAACGACTCGGAGACCCAGATGGCGCTACGAGGAAGCCAACTGGGACGCCTTCAGGGAGAAATCCGACGCTATCCTTCAGCAACGCGATCCGAACGACATCTCGAGCTTCACGGAAGTACTTTACGAAGCTGCAACAGTATCTATCCCAAGGACGGATAGCGTACCTGGGGGAAAAGCCCTACGTTGGTGGAACGAGGATACCAAATGTGCGGTGAAAGCACGACGCAAAGCTTTACGCCGGCTTAAGCGTCTCGCCTTAGACGACCCTGGTAGGGAGGAAGCGTTGAAATTTTACCGAGAACGCCATCTCTCGCGCAGACAACCCAAGTAACATTGCAAGTTTTATCGAGGTTTTAAAGCATTCTACTAGTCTGAATCGTGGTCTACAGAACCCTCATAAAACCAAAATTGTTACTTGGGAGGAGCGATCTAGCTGGATGGATTTCCTGGATTCAATCGACGAATCCCAATCGTCGAGTGAATTGTGGAATCGCGTTAACGCTCTGAGTGGCAAGTGGCGGTCTACTCCACCTACTATCCAAGCTCATGGCACCTTGATCTTAGAACCGAAGGACATCGCCGCCGACTAGTGGCTACGACAGCGATTTCGTCCAGCGCGTCAAACCTTCCACAAGAAGCATTCGCGACTTGCGAATTCCACCCGATGTTCCTGCTCTCCAGATCAACGAGGATCTTACCTTCCGGGAGCTTCAATTTGCCCTCGGCAGCAGTAGTGGTAAATCTACCGGGCCGGACGAGATTGGATACCCTGTGTTAAAAAACCTTTCCCTCGACGGAAAAACGAGGCTACTCGCTTTCTTCAACGATCTATGGCTCACTTACTCGTATCCGGAAACAAAGCTTGGTTGTGCCCATTCCGAAGAACAACACGGCGAGTGAAGAAGCCTCCTCCTTTAGGCCGATTGCGCTTACTTGCTGCGCGGCAAAAGTGATGGAGAGAATGTTAACTCGTCGTCTTAAGCAGTTCCTGGAGTCAAACGGCCTCCTTGACGAACGGCAGCATGCGTTCCGGCAAGGACACGGCTCCTCCACTTACTTTGCAGTCCTCGGGAAAGTACTTAAGGAAGCCAGGACAACGGTCACCATGCGGAGTTAGTCTTTCTTGATATCTCAAAGCCGTTCAACAGAACATGGACACCTGGTGTCATCAGGCAGCTCATCGGCTGGGGCCTGGAAGGTCACATAACACATTTTGTACGGAATTTCTTCCTTGATCGTACCTTCCAGGTGACTGTCGGGATCACTCGCTCGGATCCGTTCCCCGAGGAAACTGGAGTGCCCCAGGGATCCGGCATAGCGGTAACGCTATTCCTGGTGGTAATGAACGGGGTATTTAGCCAATTGCCCAAGAACGTGCACGTAATCGTCTATGCCGACGACATACTCATCGTTGTAACGGGACGAACGACTAAGCGGAACAGGAACATAGCTCAAGCAGCAGTCTCCGCCGTCATCATATAGGCGCTTTCGGTTGGTTTCCAGCTCTCCGCGCCGAAGAGTGTACATTGCCATATCTGTCACTCGGCCCATCTGATCTGAGGACCACCGATCACCGTCCAAGATCATCCGATTCCGCTCAAGAAAACAATGCGTGTTCTGGGGGTAGTACTGGATCGCACCCTAAGCTTCAACCAGCACTTTAGGATGGTGAAAGAAAACTGTCGTAGCCGCATCAACATAGTCAGAACAATCTCCCGCCCACAGCGCTCCAGCAACCGTGAGATCCGCCTTCCTTTCCCGCTTGGGATGCTATCGACAGTCGACTTTTCTACGGCCTCGAAAAAACCTGCACTGATGCACTTTTGATTACCATAAACTAAAACCCTAAAAATTTCTCAAATTCTTAAAAATGATTCTAAAATAACTTTTCTTTAACATTTCTCATTTCATTTCCATGGATTCTTGAAGGAGGTTGGACATAAACTGAGATACTATTAAAAGATTATTTAGCTTTTTGAACAAATCATATAAAATTTTCATACAAACAACTTTAAAAAAAATCTGTGAAGTAATGAAATTGTGTTGTTAGCGGAATGCCTAAATTAAACATCAAAAAAATGTTATCTTCCATTTAATTCCATTTAATTAATTTTGGTATCTATGACAGATACATATTTCGACTACAATGTGCTGTCTTCATCAGTGTCATTACCCCTCACCATCCCTCTCTAACTGGGGAGTTTGGTAAAGAGAGATGCTCAACCCGATTTGTACCTTCCTCAAAGTTGCCCTTGCTAGCTTTCTACTCTCTATATACAATTTTCACACTGCCGTACTCTAACGGAACTATCAACTCTATACTTTCATCTCCTCATCTATAGTACACAAATGACCACTTTAGTCTGTTATTTGACGCTTAGCATCTTCAACTATGTAAATCGTTAACTTCACGTAGAAGTAATACCAACAAAATAGTTAAAGTACATTTCTAGATAGAGTTGGAATTAGGACTTAACAGCCTTTGTAAACAATTACTTCTATCGATGATTTCTAGGAACTCAAGGCACGCCTACGCAAACCAACATAACCGTTGGGTAGGGGAAGTCTTCCCCTACCCAATGGTGTTGTTGATTTGCGTTGGAAAGCCTTAACTTTCTAGAAATCATCAAAACAAATTATTGTTTACAAAAGCTGTTACGCCCTAATTCCAGCTCTATCTAGATTTCTTAATTTTTCCCATAAATACATTTTTTACTCTACAACTTTGTCTCAGCTTTTAAAAAAAATGTCAACTACGCCAATTTTAAAATTTTATAAAAAATGGCCGAATTTTAGCAAACATGTTAATCATTGTCTATAACAAACAATTACGCACATTTTCATACAAATTGGAGAAGGTCGATTCAGAAAAATAAAAAAATCGGTTTTAAATTTATTAAAAAAAAACTAATTATATTTTACGGAGTCCCGAATTGTGGAAAAATCATCAATATTTTTTTTATCATAAGTCCAACAGCTTTGATATGTTGAGACCTTAAAGAGACGATCCTAGGTTAGATCGTAAATATTAACAATTCCAAGTAGCAATTTAGGTTTTATTGTGATCTTGTAGACCATGGTTTGCTCTATAAAAATGCTTCAAAGCTTTGATAAAACTTGCAATGGTCTATGGCCGATGGCTTTCATGTTTTTGAAACGCTGACCATCAGATCATAATGTAATCATCTCAATCATTTTTGCTCATTTCCTTTACCGTCCAAGCCCAGTATATCATTTGAACAACACTCAAAAATCGTTATAAAACCCCCAAAATACCGGTAAATCCTTCATGAGGAACTTAACAAAGAGCGAATTTAAATATTACACAATAATTTACGTCCAAATCGACAACAATTCAACCAACCCAACTGAGGCATTTGATTGAATGCAACAAATTGCCGGCAATTAATTTCGTTGTACCCCTCTGCACTTACCTACTGGGTACTGGGTGTGCAGCGCAAAACGAAAACAAATAAAGTTAAAATTAATCACGAAACATGATTTACGACATAGAAAAAAAAGCGACCAAAACCAAGAAGATCCGCCACACTTGGATACAGCCGCAGTAGGCCGCTCTGTTTCCAAGCCTCCTGTGAGTAGCGAGTGCCTCTTCGAGGTGCATCTTCTACTGTCGTCATGTTGTATTAGATTAGCACGCAACCGACCCGGCTTCGGCCTACTACTACTACTACTACTTCTACTGCTACCATCGACTGTTGCAACTTGCAACCTATCTGTAGACTATAGAGTGATTTACTTGATTTTTCTTTTAGTCAGCGCCTTCTTTTGTTGAACTGTCGGATTGTTTCAGTAGTTTCAGCCAACCAACCAAAATCAGCCCATGATCGATTGGCGCTGTGTTCGTCTGTACTGGTGACGTGGTGACACACCGACACAAAGCGTCGAATCGTTATGAAACTGAGTTGCAGCAGTAAATTAGAAGCAAAATCGGCAAAATTTGGCACGAAAACGTGCACGACGACGACGACGACGACGACGACGGCGACGACTGAAATGTCCATTTGGTTGTTTGGCTTTTTTTTTGTCTAGGTCATATTCCACCCATCAGCAGCAACTCGAAGCAGAAAATGCATTAGAGCACAACTGCAGCAGCAGTCTGTCAGTCAGTCGGTCGGTGTGCGAAGGTGTACGCAGCACTTCCGAGAAATTGACTCCCATTCAGGTATTTTGTTGGGATTCCTGTTGCGCTTGGAAAGGAAATCAGCTCTTAGCACGTTTTTTCGATTCCGTGTTGTTTATGCATGGAAGGAGGTAGGCAAAAGTCATTTACGAGAATTTTTCCCGTTTCGTTCGAAAATTGTTCGAACCGACGACGATGTGTGTGGGAGTTTATTTTTGGACGCGCCCGTCCCTGAATGACGTCATACGGGAGGGATCGTACCAACAACAACAGCAACACGAGAAGATGAACGTGAGCTACACTGGTACGAACCTACCTACTTGAGGTTGTCTACTTGCATGTAATCTCAATTCAAGCGAACAAGCGTGCTACGATGAGTGGGAGGGCGGTCTGTTTATAGTTGGATGTTATTGTTTTTGTTGTTGTTGGTTCAGCGTTCTGACCGGTTGAAGGATTTGCTGTCATGATGAATGAACGGAAGATGGGGATTTGTTTCACTGCGATTTCGTCGTTGATCGAGATTTCCACGCGATACAACTAGATAGAAACACACCGTTTTGCAAACTGAAACGCGGGTGGATCGGACTTAAGTGGTCATTGATATCAGCTTAATTACCAAAGCTACAGTGAACTCTCTCTAAAGATCAATTTTGAAGGAACCACCAGCTAGGGATAGTATCGAGTTACGGAAGTGATACCGAAATAGTTTGGATTTGCATCGAGTTAGGGAGAGTTGATTGTACATTCAAACATACGAAGCAATTTTATAGGAGATTCGCTGACGATGGAAACCTCAGAACTCCACGTTAAGGAACTATATCGGATTTTTTAAAAACTAAGGTCCACAGATAAAAGCTTTCTGGACTTAGACTTAGACTCTGAGAAATTTTGAATACGCCCTGAGAGCATTCTTCACTATTAAAGTGAATCCTATAACCATTGGGAACCCAAAACATGAAATATCTTCTAAAACTGGAGAATTAATTTAAAAACGGTTCATACATAACCAGTTTGTGCAGACTATTCATTAAGATCAATTTTGCCCCTATTACCTTATTTTAGATATTTTTTTATAAGACTGTGATGAACCCTTTAGGGATCCAAAACATACATTTTAGATTACATCAAAAGGTAAGCTGAGGTATGGAACATTATTTTCCCCGATTCTCCCCTATTTACGAATTTAATAAGTAGTGTCACACGATAATACGTGGTTGTGCTTGCCATACTATACTCGTGTACTGTCTTACTGTGAATTGGATGGGGATGGTCTCATCTTGGGCAAATTTCGGTAAATTACCCATTTTGCCACATGTCCCCTCTTTCTGAAGAAAACAAGTCATGATATATTTTTATACGAATTGAGGCCTTATATTATAGGTTATATTGACCACCCGGGCACTGTGTCCATATGTAAAAATGTCTGAGGAATTTTATAGTGATTTTCCCCTTTAATTTAATCAATCAAATTATCCGAATTCACGCATGTAAAATTGAACACTCGTTTATTATCTCATTGTATAAATGTGTGACGAATCGAATAGTGATTGTCTGATCTTGCGCATACTTCAGATAATTAACCATTTTGCCCGATTCTCCCCTTTTACTAATGAAATCTTCCGTAATAATAATTAGATATTTCTCAAATAACAATTGAATTATACATATCATCATTCCAATTGATGGAAGATTGTCTCATCTGTTCAATGGTGTTGTAACTTTTCTTGATTTACTTCTCGTTTGTTAAAAATCGGCTATGCTATTGATTAATTAAGAGTGAAAGACGTTATATCGAAGTATACTGTATTTATATTTCTAGAAAGCAACAATTAGTACCGTAAAACGAGTATTTGATAACTGAGGCTGCTCAAGGACCGTTTGGCTTAATGACCCAACATTCGCGACGCATAATTAAAGCTACATGTGGCTTAAAGTTCCACAATGAGCTAGGCAGTAAACTTAGGCAAAAAATAAAATTATAACTCTAACATTGCACACAATTTGCATGCAAGATTGTTAACAATTCCATCGGTTATGCAAAGTTCTCCAAACTAGACAATGGAGACGATTTAAACTCTTTTTTAAGAACAAGAAAAAATTAAAAAGATTGTTATGAGTTTTCCCGGTATCTACATAGCTTTCCTTAAAGGTAGTAAAAATTTCTCTCAGAAAAACCCTCGATTTCCGGGATATCTTCCCATTTACTCCAGGAATTTCTTTTATATGTTCTCCAACCGCAGAAATTCAGAAATCCCCAGAACTATTCTCGAACAAACTTCAAGTCAAAACACCTCTCGATGTTTCCATAGAATGTAGAAGAGCTCTTCTAGTATTTTTTTTTCATTTATAGACCTTTATGAGCCCGCTTAAAGCTATTTTAACTAAAATGTTCTTCTGCTTTCCCTCAAACTCTTCCGAGCAGCTTTTGTACATGTCTTGAATGTTGTTCGATGTTTTTTCGTTAAAAAACGAAATTCTGTTCATGAAAATGTAAACACAGTGAACGCATTTTAACGAACAGAATTTCGGTTTTAAATTAAAAAAAAACTGCTTTTTAATTTTTAAAAATAGTGTTCCTCCCCTTTCACCTTAAAGCAGGATGTTCGCGTAACGAACTATTGCCGACTAGCCCTTCGGTGGCAGCTCAGTGCTGCTCGATTTCCAATCAAGAAGTGGGCATCAAATATTCCTGAGGTTCTCCAGGACGTTCCACCGGAAGATCTGGCGCTTAAACCTCTACACGACCTACAAGATGAGCCAGCAGTTTCAACTCTCGGTCTTGTCTGGGAACCATCGAACGACGTACTTCGGTTCAAGGTCCAGCTACCACTTCCTGCTGCGATCCTGACGAAGCGTAAGGTGATGTCTTACATCGCTCAAATCTTCGACCCGCTTGGTCTCGTGGGTCCTACGATCGTTGTCGCCAAACTGTTCATGCAGCGTTTGTGGGCCTTGAAGCAGAATGGTGAAGATTGCGAATGGGATACTGCACTCCCCCGCAAGCTGCAAGAAGAATGGAAGGATTTCTATGCTACTCTCCATTTATTGAAAATAGAGATAATAATAATAATAATCCATTTATTGAGTAAAGTTCGTGTTCCACGATTCGTCTCGCTGCCTAACGCTATTAGCATTCAGCTTCACTTCTTCACCGACGCCTCCAAGGGAGCGTATGGGACCTGCTGTTACGTGCGGGCCAAAACTAGTGACGGTGTTTCAATTCAACTTCTGACGGCCAAATCCAAGGTGTCGCCGTTATCCAGTCGGCATTCGATAGCCTGGCTAGAACTCTGCGCTGCACGATTATCGACGCAGCTCTACAAGAAGGTGAATGCTGCCCTGAAGATATCTGCCACTGCTTTCTTCTGGACGGATTCCACCACCGTTCTTCAATGGCTACAATCATCGCCTAATCGTTGGAAGGCATTCGTTGCGAATCGAGTAGCGCAAATCCAGCACGCAAGCGACGTGAACTGCTGAAAACACATTGCTGGCATCGAGAACCCTGCTGGTGATATCTCGCGAGGACTGAATCCAGTGGACCTTCTGCAATGCAAGCGCTGGTGGAACGGTCCTGAGTGGCTGTCACGTGCTCCGGAAGCCTGGCCGAAACCAATTCCATCCGAAGAAGAAACGGGAGCGACTGATGAAGAAGTTCGTAAGGCAACACTCGTTTCGATGACCGTTGTTCAGGTGGACTTCTGCGACGATTTGTTTGCTCGTTACTCTGGTTTCTCCAAGCTTCGTCGTGTTACAGCTGTCTGCTTACGCTACGTTCGTTCTTTACGAGAACGTGCATCGCTGCGCCGTTGTGATCCGGTAAAGTATACCACTCTCAGCATTGAAAACCAGCCTATTCCTCCACTGACCACCGTAGAGCTTCAACGTGCTGAACTTCGGCTGTGTCGCCTGGCACAACAGCAATCGTTTCCCGAAGAAATTGCCGATTTAGTCAACGGGGAAAGAGTTGCCAAGTCTTCCGCTTTAAAGTGGCTGAGTCCATTCATCGACCAGGACGATATTCTTCGCGTCGGTGGCCGGTTACGAAACGCAGCGCTCTCCGACTACGTCAAACACCTCGTCGTGCTATCTGCCAGACATCCGCTGTCGACTAGTTTGACTAGTTTCTTTCACTTAAAGCTACTGCACGCAGGGCCGCAACTTCTGCTAGCAACTCTCCGCCAGAGCTAGCAGCTCTTCGTCGAGTGGTTGCCCGCAGAGGAAGGATCGCAGAATTGCACTCGGATAACGCTACTACATTCAAAGGTGCTTCGCACGCACTCAACCGCATCTATCGGATGCTTAAGACGGACCAAGCTCATCGTGACAGGATCTTCAACTGGTGTTCCGAGAATGAAATCCGTTGGAAGTTCATTCCACCACGAGCACCACACTTTAGAGGTCTGTGGGAGGCTGCGGTGAAGTCTACGAAAAAGCACCTCCTGAAAACTGTAGGCAACACCAACATCGCCTACGAACAAATGGTCACGCTGTTGGCCCAGATCGAGATGTGCCTGAATTCCCGGCCACTGACGCCGATGTCAAGTGAGCCGTCTGATCTGGAGGTCCTTACCCCGGGACATTTTCTCATCGGGTCCAACATGCAAGCCGTTCCAGAAGCTTATCTGCGTGGAGTTTCTGATAACCGTTTACAGTTGTACGAGCAGACCCAAAAGCACCTCCAAAACATTTGGGCTCGCTCGTATCCTGAGTACTTGCAGCAACTGCAATCACGGGCTACCAAAGGCTGCAAACCACCGGTGACCGTTGAGGTCGGTCGAATTGTCGTCATCAAAGAGGATAATGTCCCGCCTGCATATTGGCCGCTCGGTAAGATCATCAAGCTGCATCCGGGGAAGTGTTGTTCGAGTCGTGACTCTACGGACTGCACCAGGGAAGGACATCGTACGAGCTGTTGCCAAGCTAGCGCTGTTACCATCACCGAACCCAACCGAAAGGGAGAACTTGCTCGAAGCGCACCCGTTCTGCATTCAGGTAATTGCGGTTCCATTCCTATCAAGTCGAGTCGTTCGATCTACCTGGTCTTCTTTTTTGTTCCCGGTCGATGGCGAGGATATACCCCGGACCGATCATCATCTGCACCTGTGAATTCGTGGTTGATGATTGAAAAACCTCCGTGTTTCAAGGTGGCCGGAATGTTGGAGATGGAGCAAAACCAGATAGACTGACCCTACCGTAAACCTACCACACAATACCCTACATATAGGCGAGAGAGTGTATAACCGATCGTGGACCGAACAGAAGATCCAATCCAGTGTACATATTGTAAATAACCTCAAACAATAGTTGATAATAACAATTTCTACGAAACGGACGTGCGGTCGGTATCTCTGTGTCAATCATATCACCGTCTCCTTGGTGTACTATCTCTCAAGGGAGAATAGTACTGGTTCCCCGCGACAAAGGGACTTGGTCGTGAACGTTGCCGTGCGGTGGCATTAAAAGGCATTTTTCGGTGGCTGCCTAACAGCAGTGAAGAAAGCCCTTCGGTGGCCGGCAATAGTTCGTTAAGCGAACACAGGGGGAACGCCACTCGTTCATATGCTTCTTCTCCAGGGAAAGGTTGTGCAGCTGAGTAATTGACGAAAGAGAATCGATGAAAATCGATCAATGCAGATAGGACCTTTTGAAATGTTTATCTAGAATTGTGTGGCAAGTACAATCAAGCTCTATGCCCTGGGAAGTCGAGAAATTTTCCAACCCGAAAAATTCCTAGACTGGATCGGGAATCGAACCCAGCCACCTCCAGCATGGTCTTGCTTTGCAGCTGCGCTTTTACCGACTAGTCTAAGAGAGGCACTATCATTCAGATACATTGTTATGAAATAAAAGACTTGGCAGCGCTGCTATGGCATGCGAGCGGGATGGAAAGAATAGATCAAAATAGACAGAAGGATAAATAGGGATGTTCAGGATATCTTGCAAAAAATAGATAGGGATGCATAAAAATAAAAAAGTGATGGAAATATGTCTGGAATATTATGAATCATTTATTGGTTGATGTGGATGATAATGCAGATTTGAAGATAAATGGATGTGGGTTGAGGATGGATGAGAATGTGTCGTTCCCCTGCATTAAAGCTTTAATATAGAACTCTGAATATACTTTTGAAAGTGATCTGAGTTGTCAGATATTTCTCAAGAAGTTCTCAAAACGAAAGCAAGAAGCCCTTTGCAGTCGCCATAGTCTCGCTGAGTGTTTTCAGTCCCTTTTCTTCGGAAGACTTTCAAGAGCACCCTGTTAGTTACCACATACTTCTTCGAAAATTTCCTAGAAGTAATTCTAACACTAAGCCTACACGTCCTTTTTTACAACTTCAAACATTCTGTGAACGCTTTGGAAATCCCTTTGAAGACCTCTTAAATTTTGCTAGAAGTCAATTGAACTGATGACATTTTTTCAACATCCTTTTAAAGGCTCCATTTTCTTTCAAAATATATGCTAATTTTCTCTTGAAGTTCACAATATCAAAGAAATTCTTGAATCCACAAACTCTACACGAGCGCCTAAGTCTTATGTCTTATAGTCTTAGTCTAAAAATCCTGCTCTGAACATGGCATTCTAATTTGTAAGCTTTGTAAGATTGAACCGACGAGAGCTTGACAAATCATCCAAGTAAGAGACAAGTGAATGTAAGTATGACAGCCAAGTGGTGATTTTTCTGACTTAGTCATTAATTTCAGTTACTCAACTTGACAAAATGATGATGATGTTACCTCATCTTACCCCTACAAAGGATTGTGCTGGACGAGTTATCTTTAAGATAATTAAATATAAACCTTTTAACCAGGTTTGCAAACAAAATCGAGCTGGTTACAATTACAGATATAAATTCCCTGTTAAATATGCTATAGGCATCAACCAAAAATGACAAATGCAACCATAACGTTTGTAAATAGAAGCCATCTGTGTCGGTCATCCCTAACACAGACATCGAAACCTAAGGAGTTGGTCAAGATTTCCAGATAGCTGATTTCCTTTCCAAACTTATTAATCTGGTGCTATTACATGACTTTATCGATATGGATGATATGCAACTTTTTCGATGCGATATTACAACATATTGTCTAAAAGCTAAAAACCCAGGTACACCTAAGTCCACCAAATTAGTCACGGTCCAATGTATGTGTCCCAATGTCAAACGAACCACGCTCGACGACGTCGTTGTCGTCTATATTCTTTGCTTGCTTATCGTGTTTCCTCAGAAATTCCCAGTTTTTGTTTTGACCGGTTTCGCCTTCCGACCGAAAACCGAAATAGCAGCAAAAGCAGCAGCAGCAGCAGCAGTAGGTGTGCGAACGCACACAGGAAATCGATGTAGATAGCGAAAAAGTAGCCACAGCAGCAATAAGATCCGTTTTGCTTCGGTCTTATCAGTACAGTGCAGGTGCCTCCATTCAGGTAGTCCCATCCACCCGATATATCGACAAGGGTTGATACTAACCTCCTAAAAATATCATTAATTTGCTGGCAACTCAGCCGCTGGATTTTCTCGCCCGTTGTTTCCTCAAGTGTCTTCCAACAGGATTTCTGTCCAATTCCCCACTGAAGGAAGATCCAAAGTCAACGCCGGCGGAACGTCCGTCGACTTTTATTTTTACGATTCTGCTACTTACTATACTAATACCAACGTGGTTGACGAAACGACGAGATTTCGTCTGCGTCGTTTTTTGGTTTTTCAACAGATATAAATATAAATCGCGCTCGCGGTTTCAAGATCTTTCACCTTTCTTGCTTTTGGCTTCTTGTCTTCTTCGCTTCTTCATCTAGAGCACCATTGAACGAACTTGTACCAAAACGCTGTTGGCTCTTCCCAAGATCCTCTTTTTCTTCTTTCTAATATTTGTTTTAGGTTAAATCTTTAACTTTTTTCCTATTATATTTTCCCATTCGATTCTCGACTCGCCTTTTCTTTGCGCGATCCTCCACACAGGTTTCCGATTTGATCCGAGCTTGCTCGGTTTAGTCGTTCCTTTGCTTCTTGCCTTTTCCCCCCGTTTTGCTTCGTGTTGTTGTTGTTGTTGTTTGAGCAAGTAGAAAACTTGTTTGGACTGAAATAAAAGCGCTTTTGTTGATGTTGCTTTTATTATTAGTTGTTGCGCCTTCTCTTCTGATTTTCGCTTCTTCTTCTCCTTCTTCGTTGTCTTTGACTTCCTCCGACTGCCCAACAACGGGGGTTTCTCTCACTGCTGGTTGTCCCAATCGTAGTGTGCGAGTTGTTGTGGTTCTTTCCTTTTGCCTCCTCCCGCCGATTTTCCCTTCTGTGCAAGGGGCTTCTTTCACTTCACCGTTCACTTTACTCGGCGGCTGTGCCTTGTGGTGCTAGCTAGACGACAACGCGCGCGCGAGAGTTATAAAATCACGTCACCTTCACTTTGCGCTAGTACTAAGCGAACGAATCGAGCGAATAAGCACCGTGTGTGTGCAACACACAACACAACACAGACTCACTGCACGGCACACCAGGGAAAATCAAGAAAACCAAGACCAAACGACATGAAGCTGAAGCACTGTGTGCTGCCGAGGCATATAAAAACTTGTAGAATCACTTTTCTTCTTGTTCTTCCTGTCCATTCACCCGTCCGCGCGCGCTGATTCTTCGTCCTCCAAATAGCCGCGCCGAGAGACTGAGCTGTCGCAACACACGACCGTCGACGACGTTCACCACGATTTCGTCGCACCTCACCTTGCTGTGCCAAGCAGCCTGGCTATGTATTGGTGTTTGCGTTATAAAATTTGAAATCGACTTGGCGCTGCTTCTGCGAAACAGAACGATCCGTGTGTGACTCACACAGGTGTCATAAACACAAACATGCGGCTCGCAGCGACGACGGAGAGACATACAATTACGACGAACGACTATGACGATAACCCGTCTCTAATGGACTGTAAACAGACACAGATGCAGCTTGGTTTCTTGGGAGCTGCTGCGCTTTCTAGAAGAAATCGGTCACTGCTGCTGACAGGGCGCTGCTTCCTGGGGAGCTTTCTCCTGACGAGACCACTAAAAACAATCACGCTCCGGGGGAAAGTGCAACTTCTCTATCAATCCAGCATTTAAGCTCTTCTTCCCGTTCTTAATCCACCGCTGTTGTTGTTATTGTTCTTACATGAAAGCTGCTGACAGCGCGTTTTTCGTCTCGTTCTCTCTCTCGATCAGAGTCCTATCTCACAAACAACAGCTCTCTCTCTCTCTTTCAATCAGACTGTTGTCGCGTACTGGTCGTTGTCTTTACCGCACACTTCTTGACTACGTTTATTATTGCAAACTAATTTCATAATGAACTTTTTCACTAAATCCACTGATTCATTCTATCTTCTTGTCACTCTGCTGGCAGCACTGCCTAGCAACTTGGGTTGTCAGTGTTGTAAATTTCGCAACAATGTAAACAAAGAATCAACTACTAATCACGCACTCTTTTTGAAGAATAGATTCTCCTGATTCTATCCTTTCTCCTCCTCCTCCTCCTCCTTCTTGGTGAGGATACCTGTCAAACAATGACGGCAATTGCACGAAAATTTCTTCCAAACGGCGACGGGGGGCGACCAACGACGCACACCGACAACGCGCGCACAACGTACACAACACGATCAATCGACACAGCGTACGAAGCGTCACTAAATTGAGCAAGTGAGGTAAACGTTGTCCGAAGGCCCGCTGCTGCTGTCCATTCCCTGCTGCTGTTGCTGTTGCGTGTGTTTTGTTAAGAAGACGAGAGAACGAGGGTACGAGAGAGAGAGAAAGATAGTGAGAGCGAGACTTGGTTGCTCTCGCCAAGTGCTCACGCACACTTGTGGGCACCTACCCAAGCTTGCAAGGAAATGTCTAGAAGTGGGTCCACTACCTACTTCTATAATGAAAAGCCGCCAAGGGTGGAAAAGTCGCGGTTTTTCCTTACTCCGGAGTCCGGATGTTGGTGGTGGGTGATGATGTTTTTCCCGGCGTTGGTTTTTCCCGATGAGTAAGAACACGTAAAGCAAGCGAAAGAACGGTTGGGAATGGAGGAAAACTGGTTGGAATGGTTGCCAACCGGGTGGAATGGAAAAGTCTGTCGTAGTCAGTTTTGGAGTAAGTCTCATCACTGTCGGTCAGCTATGGCGTGTTTTGGTCACAATTAAATTGTTTTGAGATTTTTACATGAAAGCTACAATTACAGCGAGCAATCGAAAGATGTTATGATAATTATCAACTCATTTGTTTTTAAAACATTACATATGAGCGTAATAGTAGCTTGGTGAGGCATTTTTTTAGCTTTATATCATTGGTATCCTCCATGAAAATGATAAATTTTTCGTTTTAAGTTGCTTAAAAAAAGGCATAATCTTTTATCCTCTAAATCAATCCAAAGTTACGCAAAATAATCAAAATTCTTCAAAATATCACTCAATTTCACCGCTAAAATTATGCGATGGAATTCCAGGAATTCAGAGTGGAATGCAGCACCGTCATACCACAGCTCTGGCAACCCTGGAGACCAAATGGCGAGCACCAGTACTAGGGCAAACAAAAAGAGTTGAAAGTCTAGTTCGGCTGCTGCTCGCTCACCCGCGATGAAAGGTGTGTACACAGCACTCACACAAACACGACTCGACTGACTGGGTTGGCTTTAGCTGCTCTGCCTCTGCTACCCGTGTTGTGCAAACGTAAATATAAATACACAAAGATCAGATGGCTTTCTCGGTCGTTGTGTGTCAAAAGGGCGACCGTCCAACGAGCGACGATTATCACCGTCAATCTCGCTTCTCTCTTTCTCTCAGTCTCTCACTGCTTCTGCCGTGACTGTCATGCTTCACTATAACAAAGCTGAAAAGTCCAAAGTAGGCCTTTTTGTCTCCAAATGTTTAGACTTTTGAAAGCCTGCTTGAACTTCGAACAAAGTGGCGACGAGGTGCGAGAAAAATGGAGGATAGAGGGTGTGTAAATTTGCTTCTAAACACAAACAAGCATTAGGGCACACGTTTGCTCGTCCTCTCTCCTTCTTGTTCGTTCTATCTCGCTCGCGTTTACTTTTGAATTTGATGTAAAGTGGAATAAGCTTCCACACACAATTTTTGCATCTCTCTCTGACCAATCAACCAATTTTGTGTTTATCCCGCGGGCTCACTCTGCTTGTTGTTGTTGTTGTTGCTGTCGATGATGGCGATTATTGTGTGTCTATTTGCGTCTTTTTATTTTAGTAGAGAGCGAATGCTTAGTTGATGGAGAGAGGGAGCGAGAACAATCCCGTGTGGACTAATACCATAATAAAAATTAAGCTCTATTTGATTGTGAATGAATTGTCTTGTAAATGCTCCATTCTCTCTGGCTTTAGCTTTTGATTATCTGATATTTTGATATATTATGACGACGGGAATTGTCACAGGATTTCGAGAAACTGAAAGGATCCCATCGAACAAAGTTGCTTTGTTGAATTGATAAAAAAAAAAACAATTCCAATACTTCCCTTTCCAATTTAACTCGTTTTTGTTGAAAAAGGTCAATGAACATAATTTCCGCCGAAATGAAATCCTGCTTAAAATTCTCACAAAACTCGCTGCCATAATAGCCAATTGAAAGCTATAAAATAATAATAACCAAAAAACAAAAACCGAAATATTTTGCCATCCTGTCTTCAAGTCGGCGACGATCGACGCAAAACCAGGAAGTGGCTAAATACGAGCGTAAGAAATCAGCACCACGCCGTCGATGATGGCTCCATTAAAAATTCAAATTAGTAAGCAGCGTTGTTGTCAGGAAAAAATAATCCAGCGCGGAAAAAGCCAGAGTGGTAAGAAGAAGATTTGCGCACATCCGCGCGATTCGCTTCGATTGGACCGTCAGTCAGTTAGTCAGCCGAGGAAGAAAGTACCCGACAGCCACGCAGCACACACAAACACCAGTGCGATCATCGCGACCAGAGTGACAAAATTAAAGTAGGCGAGGGTGGCTGGCCACGAAGCGAAAGCAAAGTGCCAAAAACGAAAAAAAAATCCGCAAAAGTCGGGATTAGAACTTGTGATCGTCGCCACCACCACTAACTGCGAGAGCGAGACAGTGCACGAACACGGGATGCTGTGCTGCGTGAAAGTTGCGCTCTCCGCTTTACTCTCTCTTTCGCTTCGCTCGCGCTAGGTGATATCGAGTGACGCACACAACTTTATGTGCTTGTTTTTTTTTTTTATTACGGTGGAAAACTGGTTTTAAATATAGAAAAAAAAAAACTGTGCGGCTCATGTTTTTTTTTTCTTGAGCGGACTCCCTTTTATTTCGCTCGTAATTTTCAGCGCGATGCAGGACGGCCACATGGATGGATGGATACACAGAATGAGGGGTGCAGGCGGATGAACGAGCAACATGGAGGAGTCAAATCAAATGCAAAGGAAAAAGAGAACGGAGTGGAGTAATAAACGATTAGCGAAAGATTGGATGTGTGTTTGGGGCTGAGGAGGTGCTGGAGCAAGAGGAGAGGCGAAGGGCTAGGAGCAACACGAAATAAACGTAGCTTGTAGAGATATTGATGATGATGATTAATCTTTTCGCTTTACGATGTCTAGGTTAGGATGTACTGAATACATTTTATCATGAGGTGAGGGGATCTCTTTCGTGTTCGGGATTGTAGACGCAACAACAATATTGGTTGTGCGTTTGAATAAAATTTGTGGAACGTGTTCAACAAGGATTATAGAAATACGATTTCGGACTCAAATTTAGATTAACGATCAAATATTATGTGGAATGGTATATTTTCCATTTTGTGGTTTTTTTTTCTGGCATCACTGTCAGAGTTTAAAAACTACTTGTGCAAATTTTGAGATAGAGGAATGAAGTACATTGGATACCGGAAATCCTCAGGGAAGTTTATTTTTCCAGGAAAAAACCTGGAATTCTCAGAGAATTTTCAAATTCTCAGAGAATTTTCAAATTCTCAGAGAACTTTCAAATTCTTTTATCAAGGAATTTTTAAGAAAATAATGCATTTTAAAATGCAAACATTTTATTTTCCTCGTTGTTTCATATCACTCATTAAATTTAATAGATCCGGATCAGATTTAACTTTAATTGCAAACAAATTTTAAAATTCAGTGTCTTATTTTTTTCAGTTTCTGAGACATAAATATTTGTTCTTGAACAACTGTTTTGTTGAAATTCTGGTTTGAAAAATAATTATACTTGGAAACATTTTCAAGAATCTGGAACGAAGATAAATATTAAAGTTATCGGGCATTGAACATTTATCAAGATCACAGATTTGAAAACAAAAATCAACGAACCTAGAAAAAGTTTCAAGGCTCGTGGAATTTGGTTCGAATTTCTAAGGAACTCATCCCAAAGGAGTTCCGGGAAGACCGTGAGAAAAACATCAAGAGAAATCTACTTTCAAGGTAGTTATGAGGAACTCCAGATTCCATGTGATACCTAAGGAAAATACCAAGGTGCTCAATTGAGTACAATTCTATGGAAACTATGAACAGAATTCAAAGGAAACTTTTTCGAAAATTCATAGGAACTACCGAAGTTAATTCCTAAGAAATTTTGAAAATATTTGGAAGAGAATTCTGAGAATAATTTCATGATAATTCTCAAACGAACTTCAAGGCAATTCAAAAGAGAAATCAACGGGAATTCTGAGGATAAATTCAAGAAGTTTCTGGGGGAAAAACAATCCAGAGCATAGTTCCATGGGAATTTTCGGAGAATACTAAGGGATATGCTAAAAGAAGGATTACAATTCTATCTGAGAATAATCCCAGGAGAAATATTTTCTGACCAAAAAATTGTGAGGAGAATTCTTTAAAAATATAATTGTGAGAACACCAATTGAATTCTTTGGAGAAATTGAGAACTGAATCCATACAAAATTCTACAGATAATGCCAATGGATTTCTTAGGAGTATTTCAAAAGAATTCTAAGAAAATTTTTAAGGTAATTCCAAGGGAATTGAATTCCAAATTCCGGCGATAATTCCATCAAAATTTTGAGAAAAATTTCAAAAGAATTCAGAAGCTCCAAGGATATTCCGGTGATAAGTTTTAGAAAATTCGAAAGAAAGTTCCAAGGAAATTAAGAGGAGCATTTCAAAGAATTAATGGAAATTCTGAGCAGAAGTACAAAGGAATTCCTATGAAAATCCCATGGAAAAATTCAGGAGAATCCTAAATAAATGCTGACCAGCACTCCAGTGAATTTTTCAAGAGTATTTTCAGGGGAAATGCAAGAATTATTGATAGAGTGAATTCAGAGAGTATTCTGAAGAAAATTTTCAAAAGTGCTATGGAGCAAATTTTAAGGGAATTAAATTTTTACATAAAGAAATTCGAGCTCCTGGAAACAAAATCATAGTTCAAGATTTGGTTAAAAAATGGAAATTCTAAGGCTTTGATTTTTTATTAGATTTACTTAAAACACAGATTTGAAAAAAATGATTGATTGATTAATCTTTATTTAGGAGGCTTCCAGTCAGTCAATCAGTTTTAAGAACTCCATATTCCATGTAATACATAAGGAGTAGAATTCCATGAATACTATGAATAGAATTCAAAGGAAACATTATCGAAAATTCATCAGAACTACCGAGGTTAATTCCTAAGTAATTTTGATAAAATTTGGAATAGAACTTCAAGGCAGTTCAAAAGAAAAAGCCACGGGAATTCTGAGGATAATTTCAAGAAGTTTCTGGGAGAAAAATAATCCAGAGTATAAGCATTACAATTAAATCTAAGAATAATTCCAGCAGAACTTCAAATCAATTCCAAAAGATTTCTGACTATTCACACCAAACAATTGTGAGGAGAAAAATTGTGAGAACACCAAGTGAATTCTCGAGGAAAATTCAAAGGGAATTCTGACGTGAACTCAATGAAAATTCTAAAGATAATGCCGATAGATTTCTTAGGAGCATTTCAAAACAATTCTAAGGACAATTTTAAGGGAACTGAAAACCGAATTCCGAAGATAGTTCCAACAAAGTGTTGAGGAAAATTTCAAAGGGATTCCGAACTTCCAAGGATATTCCGATGATAAGTTTTAGAAAATTCTAAAGAGAGTTCCATGGAAATTATGAGGAGCATTTCAAAGAATTAATGGTAATTCTGAGCAGTAGTAAAAAGGAATTCTTATGGTAATCCCAGGAGAATCCTAAATGAATGCTGACCAGCACTCCAAGTGAATTTTTCAAGAGTATTTTCAGGGGAACTGCAAGAATTATTAATAATATGAGGAGAATTGCAGAGTGAATTCAGAGAGTGTTCTGAAGAAAATTTGCAAAAGTACTATAGAGCAAATTTAAGGGAATTAAATGTTTACATAAACAAATTCGAGGCCGTGGAAATTGAAAATGCATAATTCAAGATTTGGTTAAAAGTGGAAATTCTCAGGATTTGATTTTCCTAGATTTCATGCATACAAAATTGTTTGATCTTGGATTTAGACATGACATGAAAAATTTCCAAGATTAGAGAACGGGGGAAGTTTTCAAATTCCGAAACTAGCATAAATATTTGGAATTCCGAACATTGAAATGTGTTTAAGATTGCGGACTTGAAATCAATCAAATCTGAGACTTAATTTTTTTAATTCTGGGATTCTGACACTTTGAAAATGTTCAAGTTCAAAACTACAAGGCTTTGATTTCGAATGTCATGTCTGAAAACTGTTTTTAGGAATAAAGTTCTTGTTTTTTTTCAAAAACTCTGTTCTATTTTGAACGCTTATTAGGCCGTTCGAAATGCTGTTGTATTTTATATGGACTGTTTCAATTTAAAACTATAACAACGTACCCCCTGCAATACTGAGTTGCAGTTTCATTATTCTAGCACTATTTTGCACCAGATTTGCAACTGCTCGACTATTCGGATTTATTTCTGAGCGGGTTTGAAACACGAATGGAACTCTGTTTCAAATTTCTTTGGATGTATTTATTGATGTTCATTGTGAATGTTCAGAGAACTTCATAGAAGTTGAGAGAATTTAATAGAAATCTGGGAATTTTACAGAAGTTTAAGGATATTCTATGGATGTTCGTAGAACTTCATGTAAAAAACGAAGAACTTGACTAAAAAATCGGAGAACTTCGTAGAGAACAGTAAACTGTATGGAGATTGAAGTTTAGGTAATTTCATAAAAAATCGGCGAACATCATCGTAGTTCTACGAATTTCATAGTATATTATAGAACCTCATTTCCATGTTTTTTTTTGTTTATTGATTTATATGATAAGGCTCAACCGAATTAACTTTACAGAGCCGAGAATTCTTGTTCACTATACAATACATCTTAACACTAAAGTCAAAAGGTACAACACAATAAACATTTTATCTTCCTATCCAATAAGCCTCCTCCACTAGAACGGGAGCCGCTTCCAGTGGATTCATTGGATGGCAGATTCGCCAACGAGGGTCAGAGCGCTTCCATGGCAGCAATGGACGCAAATCGTGGTCAGCACTCACACATTCATCACGAAATGGTTGCTTGCCAAAGTCGACGACGCATCGACTGGAAGAACTGCTGATGGAGAACAATGAGGAGGACAGCACAATGATTACTGCCGAGTAAACAGACGATCGCTTGACACACATCGAGAGTTGTCTGCTTCTGTCGACAACCAAGTGAACACTGAAATCCATGGTTCTTCACAGAATTTCATGAAACCGCTTGCGTCTTTTCCATCAAGATGATATTCTCTCATATGATACCAGGCAGCTCAGAAATTATTCCAATGATCTTCAGGTGTTCTAAGATCTCCATGAAACCCTTTAGATACTTTATCAAGACTTCAGGTTCATCAGGTACTAGTCTGATGAACACCTCAAACTATCCAACAATTCAAATCACATCTCCCAGATATTCTCTCATGATACCAGGTGACTCAGAAAATATTCCAAAGACCTTCAAATGATCAGAGAAATCCACAAACTTCTCATGATGTTCTCATGTATTCAGGTTGATTTAATATAATTATGAAGATCTTAAACTGCCCAATAATATAAATAACGTATCTCAGATGTTCACCCACAATACCAGGTTGCTCATAAATTGTTTCAAAGACTATCATGTGATCAGCGATCTCCATAAATAATCATACTGTCTTTACTAGTTTCGATAGTACAGTCGTCCGGGAACTCTTCTCATGATTCAAACTCGTTCCCTGATACTGAATTACGAATCACCGAAGCAAACAAAATTTGCACACGCATACATATGTAGGGATGAATACCAAACACCGTTTAAACCTGAGCGCTGATCGAGTTGAAGTTTCATTTTTGACAGATTCAAATTTTGGAACTGTCGAGAAGCTTGAAACAATTTTGAAACTCAGCATTTCGAATGGCCTTACAAAACAGATTTCTGCCAAGTTGACGTGTTTTGTTGAGTAATTTAAAAATGTTTTTATTTGTGGCAGGCAAAGAGCTTTAAAAATGCGTCATTTGTTTTTTTAGGAGAAGGCATTATTTCTCGGAGGAAATATTCCGGAATCGATTCGCCGACAAAATGAATACCTCTAGACTGCATGATAACCGCGAATTACATTGAGTGATGTTGTTTAGTGTCGGGTTAGGATTTGTTTTGTGAGGCAGCTGACAGTAGTTCCAAGATTTTATAATACTGCCGTTGGAGCAATTTGTGCCAGCCGGCTCAACATTTGGTGTGATCCATCCATTTTATAAGCTTATTGTGGATTTTCCAGGTTCTACCCAGTCCAAGCTTCAGATGGCTGCGATGGCTCTTCTTTTTCTTCTACCACTGAGTATATAGTGCGAAAAAGGGCGTCTATGTGATGTTTTGCTGTACCTGTTGTGGACATTAGTACATCCATTTCCTTAAACTTGTTGAGGACACGCTGTCTTGCCTCAAAAGTTATCCTTTTAAAGTACTAATCTTCACACCAAAAAGGGCCCCACTACGGAGCATTAGATTTGATCGAATTAAACGCCCCCAGCTGGGTGAGGGGTAGAGGATGACACACACAAAACAGCTTTCTTATAAACATGGAAATTTTTCAGAGATATGTTATTAATATTGACGGCAAGATTTGAGATAGTTCCATTGTTCAGAAACGTACTGTTTTGATACAAGTACTCAACATCAGTTAGGTTAACTTTGCAATAAAATTATGTTAACTGACATAATACCAAACCTGCAAAAGGCGTGTCTATGCTGAGACATAGTACGCCAGTCCCGTTGCCGTGATGCGAGCTTGTTCGTAGCATGACTACGCATTTTTCAGGTATGGTATTATGACTGTTAATAAATACTGCATTTCCAGACTTTAATTCCGATATAAACGTTTAAAGTGTAAGCATCTTAATCATTCTGTACTGGTAATTGAAGTATGTGTTGCTATTAATACTTATAACTTGATAAAACCGTATGAATTCTTAAAAAAACTGAAATATTTCGAACTGTTTGACTATGCGTTGCGTCCAACAAAAACTGGTAGGATTTAGCTTACATTGGAATGTTTGCATTACTGTATACACTCATCACGAAAAGTATGCTTCCAAGGTCGACAGTAAATTGCGGATGATGAACAATGGACACCATACCATGTTTGCTACCGAGTATACAAACAATCGCGTGATGCACATCGAGATGTACGTCTGTTTCTGTCGACAGCTAAGAGGACACTACGAAAAAGACAGACTAGATAGAAATTAAGAAAACAAAAAAAAAAAATAATAATAAATCAAAGGTCCACTGTAGGAGGTCCTTGTGACGACCGAAGGAATCGATGGTGCTAAATCCTGCAGTATAGCTTCGCCGCCTTCAAAAAGCGCAGTACAGCTGCTTGAGTTGAGGGCACGTCTGCTAGCGTGTCCCGTACACTGGCAGGCAGACCGTGGAGGCAACGAAGGTGCTCGAATTGTAGACATACGCATATGCGCATAACACGTGCTCTACCGTCGAAGGAATATGGCAGAATTCGCAGGTCTTCCTGAAGGGTTCTCCGCTGAAATCCCGTGAGTCTGGAAAAATCCTCTGGTCTCACAGGTTTGCAAGTTCTAATAAACGGAAGTCTGGCACTGGACCATTCCGTTGCCCACGCTGTCCGCACTGTGCAAGTGATCATTCTCTTCACGTCCTGCAACGGCACCTTGTGCGAGTCCCGAGGACCAGATGGGCCTGACCCGGCTAGGTTGTCCGCTTCGATATTCCCTGGGATCCCACAGTGTCCGGGAATCCATGCGTAGGTAGTGTTTACTGGCGCAACCTTCAGGCTGCCCTGGATCCAGGGGTGGACCGGGACCTCCGACGAAAGGGCCTGAATAACACTGTGGGAGTCCGACAGGATAAGGATTGGGAGATCCGCAGGAACCGTGACGACATGAAGAACAGCCGCTGCTTCTGCCGAGAACACCGAACATTGTTTTGGCAGACTTCTACACGTTGGGGAAATGTCACCAGCGATTCCCATTCCGACTCTAGCTCTCGATCTTGACCCGTCCGTGTAAGAATGCTAGCTCTGCTACCGATCTCCTAAAGGCTACGGAAGTGTCCCCGGCTCTGACCTTTTCCTTTATCCGGTTATCGATGTTTGGTGCGGGAGATTGCCAACTCTTATCTCCGTACCAGTGAATCTTGGCCACTGGGGGGAGCTCTACGTTGGCGATTGTACCGAGAACTCTGTCCCCCACGCTGAAGAGGCAGATTCTGTCGTTTCCGGCGGTATTTACTATAAATGCAACGGCTTTGATGGGAAGAGAAGGGAGAGTGCCGGCTTCGACACAGCTGGCATCAGCTGGCGTCGAGGGTAGGAGACCGGAGATGATGCGCGTGTAGCTATTGAACACCGGAGCGAGTATTTGTATTGCCTTGTCGGTGGCGATGCAGGTCAGCTCGAGTCCACACATCAGCCGGCTGTCTACGATGGCCCGAGCAAAACGGAAACGTACTTCTCTGTTGTTGGACCGGTGGGGACAGGAGATTGTGCGGATGAGGTTGATCCTGCTGCGACAGCTGGCCTTGACCCCTTGAAGGTGCTGCTCAAAACTCAGCGACCGGTCAATGACAACCCCCAGTAGTTTCACAGTTTTCTTCAATGAGCTGGCTTGATTACCGATCTTTATGGAAGGTCCGCAGACCCGATGTCGGTACTGACAAACGTGGCACCTAGCGATCTTTCCAGCAGAAAGCTGAAAGCCTTTCGAAGCGGCCCGCTAGGCCCGGAGAAACCCCGAAAACTGCTTACGGACGAAGTCGATGGGTTTGCTAGCCTTTGAAAGGTAACCTCGTACTTGGAAGTCGCAGAGAGGTCAGCGAAGTAGTCGCCAAGCTTATCTGTAACGATTGCGGGGTCGGAGACTGTAGCGCCGTCTACCTTTATATGCAGTTTGGCCGTACGGCGCTGCCATTGAGGGCATTGACCTTACCCAAAGCTCCGCCGAAGACTGAGAGGCGTTTATGCTTTCGAGGAAGTCCGTCCAACTGGATCGTTTGGCATCTCGAACCAATTGGCGACACTGGTTGTGCCGTTTTTGATAGGTACAGAGCGCGTTTTCCCTATCCGGATCATCGATGGAAAGCCGTTTGACTCGTCGAAGGGCTTTTCGCCGGGCCTTGACTGCCTTCTTCGATTCCTCGTTCCACCATCTAAGAGCTTTACGCATCGGAATGCTGCTGGTTTTCGGGATGGTTGCTGACGCAGCTGCGTTTATTGCTGCAGCGAGATTCTCGATGCTTTCAGGGTTACGTTGTTGAAGGAGCGACTGGAAGGATTCACTGTAACTCTCCCAATCTGCTTCGTCATAGCGCCACCGAGGTCTCCGCGTTGCTGCCGGTATAGCGGCGGCAAAGGTTGCACCTGAACCGGGTAACGATCGCTACCGCAGAGGTCCGGTTTGACGCTCCACTGCATTCTTCCAGCGAGGGAACGACTAACCGCAGTTACATCGATCGCCGTGGTGTGCCGTCCATTGAAAAAGGTCGGCGATCCGTCATTAAGGATGATCATATCCTCCCTTTCGAACTTGTCTACCAGTGTGGAACCTCTAGAGTCGACAAATTCTTAGGATTCAGAAAATGCTTCAAGAATAATGTCAAATAAACTGAGTGTCATTGGAGAGGAAGTCCAGGGATAATTCTATGAAGAACTAAGGGTGAATGCCAACCTAGTTCTGAAGAGGGGGAACTCTAAAGCCAATCTGAAGCAAACAGCATTCCAAGCGCGCTCGGAGGAGGTTTCAATGTGAATCAATCCTTCGGCAAACTTTATTATGATAGGACTACCACTAAATTTATGAAAATAATTTCCCGATTTTTCCTGGGTGCTCATAATTACAGCATTTTATTATAAATGCAGAAAACCGGAGAAAACCCCTTATTGAAAAACAAATTATGTTTTCAGTGTTTTGAAATATTTTTAGGGTTTATAATCACTATATTTTAGATAATTCTGATAAGCTCAAAATTTTCTTATAAGTCTATGCTTATGTTTTTTTTTTAAGAAAACAAGAAGATCTACGAAAACGCAATAACATTTTAATTCTCAAACAAAGAATTTGTTTGAAGATTTTATGAGAAAATTTTCAAAATTTTGAGGCTAGATTTTCACATGCTTGAACTTTGTAAAAATAGTTATTTCAAATATGGCGTATACTTCATTTCTTTTTAAAAGCCGGTAGACTTAAAAATAATGTAAGGATTGACAATAAAATGCTTCACATTGGCTACAGAATTATGATGACAATGCCAATTGAATTTTGAGAAAAATAGTAGAAGTATTTCAAGAAAATTGAAGGAAGAACTAAAGATGAATTCCTAGGTGATTCTGAGGTGTGAGTGATTCTGAATTCCAGAGAACTCTAAAACATATTGGAAAGAATTTCAGGGAGCATTCTAACAGAATTCAGAGGAGGATTCAAAGAGAATTAACTCCAAAACAAACTTAAAGATGAAACTACGCCTAATCCCTACTGAAAATCTCTTAAATATTGATCAATCAATTAATCAAATAGAAATTCTAGGTACAGGTGCAAGTAAATGTGGATAATAATTCCAAGGGAATCTAATTCTTAACATAACTCGAAAAATACTTTGCATGATTTCAAGCTAGTTTGATGATAGGCTCTAGCGAATACTTAAGAGAATTCATAAGAATTTTTAGGGAATTTCGACGAGTTTCCGGAAGGGTTTGGCAGGAACTTTTTAGCAAATTTCCAAAGAGAAGTAGTGTTACACGAGATTCTGAAGAAATTTCGAAAGGAATTTAAAGGAGAGTTTCAAGATAATTCGAAGAAAATTCCTAGAGATCCTCTGAAGTATTTTAAGGAAGTTCTAACAAAAAATCCCATGGATTTCTGTGGTGAATATCAAGATAATTTTGGGATCATAGGGGAAATGCAGGTAATGTCGGCCTAAGTGTCCCTAATTTGGGCCCATACATAAATTCAGCAATCGACTAAATTTTCAATAGTAACCATATCAAAATATCCATTAGTAACGTCCCAATAACGCGTTCATCTAGATAAAATTGATAAATAGCAGATTTTTAGCGATGGGTCCAATCTTAGATCCATAGGCCAACATTGGAGATATTTCTCCTAGTTTTCTAAATTAAAATGTTAAAGACAATTATGGAGAGAAATTAAATGCAAATTCTCGCAATAATTATTAAGAGTACAAAAATGAATGTAGAGTGATTTCAAAAGTTTTGTGTTCTGTCTTGAGTTCTTTCATGGAAAAAATGTCTAGGGAATACCGGACAGAATCATAAGATTATTGAGGAAAATCCTGAAATTAAAATATTTCTGAAGACATTTGGAATGATCATAAAGAAATCCCTGAGAAATTGGTAAAGGTATCCTGAGATTAGCTCCAAACAAATAATTTAGTTAATTCAAACATTGAAAAAAATCAAGATTTCCACCAAAAAAAAATTCAATATCCCGGATTAACATACCTCTAGGTATAACAGATCTCAAGATTCTGCGACTCCGATTGATCCAGAACATTTGGCACCGGGACGTTGTGATCCACCATTCAAACTTGACCCACCCTACTGAGCATACTCCATGATAGAGGCGTCCAAATTCGTGCACCATGAATGCTTTACAAAATTCTCGTCAGGAGAGTAGGTAGGTGGTACTCGTGCGGCTAAACACTCAAGTGCTACAAAACAAACTCCGAAGTAGGCAGCTCGGAAAGATCCTATCGTCACGATCATCATCATCATCTTCATCTGGAGAAGGAGGCAGGTCATTGATCCTTACTAGAAGGTGGCACTGCTTACTTATAGATCTCCTACTCAACACAAAACAGACAGAATGAACCACTACCAGTGTAAAGGCTCAAAACAATGATGGAAACAAAACCTCGAAAAGCCGTTCGTCCGTGAAAAGACAGCGGATCTAACAATGTAATCCTTTCATTAGACAACTCGATATTTTCGCCGCGCTCGTCTGGCTGTTTGTGCGCCATTATTTCCTTACGTATTATTATGATTTTTATGGTTCAAAACTGGAAAAAAATCGGACTGAAAAAAATGGCCCCAAAGCACAGACCGAGTGCTAAAGGGCTTCAAACGAAGTCGCGAAATCATTCATAAAACATGGAGAAGTAGAAATACAACATGCACCAAACATAAACGTTATTATTGGGTAGGTTTCTTTAAGATTCAAGTCGAAGGTGGGCGCCCCCACGGATGACGACGACGAAAGGATGGACGTGCAGAAAATCGTCTCTCTTTTCTGTTTGGATTGGGTGCAGTTGCACGACCGACACCGAGATAATTGACATTGACAGAATTGTAACAGTTATGACCGTTTTTCCCGTTATTGCTGATAAAGCGCGATTTCAGCGAAGTTAAGTATTGCTGATCTACAGGAAAAAAAAAATGAAAACTTTTCTCAGTGTCACCACTGGAAGCATCCACCCACGCTTCAAATGCCCTTTCGAATGACTGATGCTGGTACCGGTGCATCGTCGTGCTGAATCGTCTTTTACAGAAAGCGACCGTTTGAAAAAGAAGAGAGCTCCCCTTCCTCCTCCACACAGGCTCCATAGCAGTTCGAAAGGTGCACCTTTATGGCATCACCTCACACAGAATGGTGTGTACGTGTTGATATCCAACGGGTCCAAAATAAACTCCTATCGAGAAACGAGAACCGAACACCATAAGAGTAGCTCTGTTCACCGAAAGTGCGTTTTTCTGCTCCTTCAGTCCCTTTTTGACTCGGCTTTTCCAGACGGAGCGACCCGGGGAGCGCCAAAGATCAAAGAACCATGTCCTACACGGTGTCTTCTCCTCTCCGATGATCGTCGGCTGCAGTGGCTTGGGTCGAAGGCACAGAGTGATATGCATATTGATTCCTGCCTCTCCTGTTCCTCCTCGCAGTAGTGTGCCATGGAAGATGATGATGCAAGAGCTTTTCTGGGGCTCTTTGTTGGAAATGTGGGACTCCAGGTGGTTGTTGGTTGCTTCGATTCCACTCTCGAGAGTTGGCGGAAGAAATAAATCACCACCGCGCGCACCACTGACTCATTCTCATACGAGATATTGAAGGGTCCCTCGCTGCTGATGAACTCTCAAGCTCTTTTTTCCCTAGCGTTTCGGATAAACGAAAAAAAAAGCGGAACAAAAAGGTGGCCTGTAACACGTGCAAAATAACCAATTTAGAAATCGATCATAAAAACAACACTCTCCCATACTAGAGCCAGCGTATAGTCTCTTGGCGAGAAGAGTTCAGAGGTAATAATCGCCTTCTTCACGGTAATTTCCACAAGCGCACAGAAGGAGCGTGGCAAAACGGGAAACGACCCCGACCGCGGTCTCAGAGCGCACTGATGATGGAGTAGCAGCATACTGGAATATGTTTTAAATTAAAATCCTATTAAAACGAATGTTCCTATATACTTGAGGAAACCGTAGAGGTGAAGTTTAACTCCCGCTATTCGGTTGATGATGACTTTTGCCTCAGAGAGAAGACGTCGAACGGCGCCTACTACGACTCTTGGAGTGGCTCGTTCAAACTTGACGACCGCCGCTCTCTTGGGGTACGCCAATCGGTTCGAGATGAGCAACAGATGGCAAGCCGTCGAGGAAAGGTTCACCGAAAAAAAGTTCTTATTTTGAGGAAGGAGAGTGTGTATAGGAAAAAAAAAAATAAGTTGACGCTTCTATGATTCATGTGATTATGAACCAAAATTCTAATTATCAAAATAAAAAAGTTTGTCTTTGAACGGTGTCACGGTGTCTTTGAAAGAAAAGCTTATTAAAAAAAAAGTATATTAAAAGTTAAGGTTCACCCCTTCATATGAGGCTAGTATCGAACTGTTCTATCGGGAGTTCTAAAACAATGTTAAGGCCAAAACTCACAAATCCAAAGTTTTGTGCCAATCGGCATACCCACCTCTATGGACTGCCCCACCCTATTTTTCGATTTAAATAAAACCCTACAATCAACTATCAACAACTTGATATTCTATAACTCGATACTCGATGGATTCGGTGGTCCCTTCATTTTTCTATGTATCATACTCTCCATAAGTCCATATTTCCATAAGACGATGTCTCTTTTAGTCGATGTTCTATGTAGTGCTGTTTTGATTCTATAACTCGATATGTTAAAACCAGATTTGAAAACAAAGATCAATATAATGGATCGTAGAAAATTTTCAAGGTTCATGGGCATTGAGAAAATATTCATGATTCTAGAATTTCGTGGCATTACCTTGAGAATTTCTGAAGATCTTTGAAACAAGGGTGGGGAGATTCTGAAGAGTATTCTAAGAGAGTTCTGACTGGAATTCAATTTTAGTTTTGAGGAGAACTTCAATCGAAATCTATGGAATGTTTCCAAGGTAATTCTGTAGTCGTTTTGATTCCTAGTAAGTGCTCAGGAGATTCTAGGTAATTCTAATAAGGATTGAAATGAGAAGAGCTTCAATTTAATGCTAAGTAGTAGTAATGCCAAAGTGAAAAAAAATCAACGATAAGGTCTAGTCAAGGACACCATAAAATCATATTTTAAATTGTTCTACCCCCCCCCCCCCACGTTAAAAGTTATTGTTTAAGAACCCATTTTGGGTAAGTGACCACATAAAGGGTGTCCACGATGAAATTGCCACACACAAAATTGATTCGCAAAATTCGAGTTTTCATCCGATTGCCATCAAATTTTCAGGGATTGAGAAATAACTATTAAACTTCATTTTACCATTTTACTCGTATTTTATTTACAGTCCATACGCAAATGCCCGCACCTTGGTCTTAACCCCGGCCATAAGATTCTGCACAACCTGTGAATCAACCGTTTTTTGCATGTAAACCCATACTTTCTTCAGTTCCTCGACTGTCTTCACTACCTTAGGTCGTTTAAGAAGGTGCTGCTTCATAATCGCCCAGTACTTCTCGATGGGGCGGAGCTCCGGAGTGTTGGGAGGGTTGAACATTTTTGGCACGAAATTGACTTTATTGTCCGCATACCACTTCAGCACGTCCTTGGAGTAGTGGCATGAGGCCAAATCCGGCCAGAAGATTGTTGGGACGTTGTGGGCCTTCAGGAAAGGAAGCAGCCGCTTCTGGAGGCACTCTTTTATGTACACCTGTCCGTTCATCGTGTCCTGGGTCACGAAAGGTGCACTCCGCTTCCCGCACGTGCAGATGGCTTGCCAAACCAGGAATTTCTTCGCAAATTTGGACATCTTCTGAGTGCGGACATGCTCCGGAACGCTGAACTTATCCTTGCCCGTTAAAAACAGGTTGCCGGGGATCTGTTTGAAGTCGGCCTTCACATATGTTTCGTCGTCCATGATGCAGCATTCAACTTTCGTCAGCATGTTGAGGTACAACTTCCTGGCACGGGTTTTGGCGGACTTGTTCTGCTTCTCGTCGCGATTAGAGGCCTTTTGTACCTTGAACGTTCGAAACCCAGCCTTAGTTTTGGCCTTCTGGACAAAACTTCGGCTTAGGTGCAGCTTCTTAGCCACATCCCTAACGGAGGCGTTCGGATTTCGGTTGAAGGCCCCAACTACGCGGTTGTGATTTTTGGTGTTGTACGGAATACTTTTTCCTTCACTTCTGGGCTTCCGATCGGTGGTCAACCGTTCCTCGAACCGCTTAATCACTCGCGACACCGTGGAATTCGCGATTCCCAACGTTTTAGCGATGGAACGATGCGAGAGATCCTTGTTCTCGTGATGAATGCGCAAGATTTTATCACGCACGAGCTGTTCTTTCGACTCCATTTCCGCGAGTTTTGATCACAGGACTTTAAAACTTGCAGGATGTAAATAATGCACTATGAACTAAATCCACCCAAATTTTCATTAAATTCTACCCAACGGTTAAAAAGTTAGAGCAATTTCATAGTGTGGCAATTTCATCGTGGACACCCTTTATTCTTCCGGTCTTGGAAAAAATTGTTGAGAATATAATTTTCTATTATGATACTGGATTATGTATGCGACATTTGCAACGCCACCTAGCGACAGAACTTTGAAAATGGTGTTTCTTCATACACTTTAAACTACAACTTGGAAAAAATAGCTTCAAATCTGTAAATGTTGACCGCTTTGGCTCAAATTTTGGCCAAAATCTCAGGATTGCATAGAGAATAAGGGACAAAGTCAAGATGAAGAGAGATGTCTGACTTGTATAGCTGTATTTTACTGGTAATAGTTAAATTGTTTTACAGTCGACATAGAGTACTTCTTGGCAATTTTCCTGATGACATTTGTGAGAGATGAACTTGAGTTTGTCATCAAAAATCACGCCAAGATATTTAATCTATCTAACTTCATTAATAGTCTCATCATCAATTTATGTTATAATTAACTCGATTCCGCGAAATTACCACGAATTTTGTGTTACTTTTATTCAATTTCATCTAAAGGGTGATACGGTCAAAATTTGGTCAAGGGAACACGCGTGTAAATCGGTGAAATCGTTTATTTAAAAAATCATTTTAAATTTCTTTTTCAAGTTCAATTAGTATAAAATTCAGGAAAAATATTCAGTTAGGCTTCCGCTTTTCCAAATCCGAATTGCCGGGCCTTACGCTTGACCCCTGCCATCAGATTTTGTACAGCCACCTTGTCCACCTTCTTCGCCGCAGAAAGCCAGTTTACCTTGAACTGCTGCTCGCCCTTAGCAGTTTTTTTTGGTCTTCTTTAGGTTCCGCTTGACAATAGCCCAGTATTTCTCAATTGGGCGGAGCTCTGGCGTGTTGGGAGGGTTCTTGTCCTTGGGAACCACCTGCACGTTGTTGGCGGCGTACCACTCCATGGCCTTTTTACCGTAATGGCAAGATGCCAAATCCGGCCAAAACAGTACGGAACAACCGTGTTTCTTCAGGAAAGGCAGCAGACGTTTATTCAAACACTCTTTCACGTAAATTTCTTGGTTGACAGTCCCGGAAGCTATGAAAATGCTGCTTTTCAAGCCACAGGTACAGATGGCTTGCCAAACCAGATATTTCTTTGCGAACTTTGACAGTTTCATGTGCTTGAAAACATCTGCTACCTTTCCCCTTCCTTTTGCCGTATAAAACTCCTGTCCCGGAAGCTGCTTGTAGTCGGCTTTGACGTAGGTTTCGTCGTCCATTACCACGCAGTCAAACTTCGTCAGCATCGTCGTGTACAGCCTCCGGGATCGCGCTTTGGCCGTCGTATTTTGTTTATCATCGCGATTTGGAGTTACTACCTTCTTGTAAGTCGATAGTCCGGCTCGTTTTTTGGCTCGATGCACGGTTGTAGACGATACACCCAGCTTATTTGCGGCATCTCGGAGAGAGAGGTTAGGGTTTCGCTTGAAACTACCGGCAACTCTCTTTGTCGTCTCAGCGGCTTCCGGTTTTCGATTTCCCCCCGATCCAGACTTCCTGGCTGTCGACAAACGTTCCCCAAACACTTTAATTGCATTTGTAACGGTTGATTTGGCAACTTTTAGCGATTTTGCCAACTTTGCGTGCGAGTAGCTCGGATTTTCGCGATGCGCGAGCAAAAATTTGATACGCTGCTCTTCTTGCTTGGACGGCATTTTGACAACTGAAGAGTGAATTCCAAAATCAAAATAGGAGCACACACACACCTTCAAAATGAGGGGTGTTCAGGTTTTTTAAATGCAAAATTGAAAGAAATACGTCAAGTTGATATTGACCAAATTTTGACCGTATAACCCTTTAATCAGAGAATCTACTCAGAGAAAAAAATCTTCATTCAAGTGTGAGAGGGCACCTTCTGCAACCCTTAGTTGCAAATAATAACGCAATATCATCTTCAAAAAAATCAATCTCACAAAAGCGAATATACATACAATACATAATTAATAAAGGGGGCTCTAATACCCGGGGGCACCGAAGATGAACCAACCTGCGGCATTCCAAGATTATTCCCCACGGGACATAATTGAAAACAGTCCGTTGAGTTCTGTCATTTCAAACCATTTATTTGCAGTACTCGCAATTCCACTAGACTAACATCCAACAATAGGTCACTTGATAGGCTTTGTTGTCGTGTATCACCGTGTTATTTAAGCATAATTACTGAGCAAATGTGCGAATAATTTCAAGGGAATTTTGAAAGCATTTCAATTGAATTCTGAGGAGAAATTCAACCGGAGATCGAAGTATGATTCCACCAGAGAAGAGGAGAAAACTTAATGAATGACTAGGAATATTGGCTAGGAATTGTGAGGAGAATTTTAAAAGAAATCTGAAATGAATTCCATGAGGTATTTTAATGCAATACCTATGAAAATTTCATCGAAACTAATGGTAGAATTCCATGAGAAATCTGAAGCATATTTTGATGAATTCCTGAGGAGATTTTGAAAGTAATTTAAGGAGTAATTTCAGTGATGTTTTGTAGGAAAACTAAAACAAATGCTGAGGAAAGTTCCCAAAGAATCAGAAGAACACTGAGAAGAATTTTAAGGTCACAATCATTAGAAACTGCTGAGTGAATTTCATGAGTTTTTTTAACCGCTTTACTACCAGTCCCCAGTGAGCTAAAAAAAACCCAAATTTGAGACAGAAAATTTCACTCTTACGAGCTCAATCTCTCAACAAGCCATATAGTTTGGTGACACTCGATTTGTGATTTCCCTCTCACAGACTACAAAGTAGAGTACCTGACACTCAACCGTCAACCGAAGGCCCTCTTTTTTTTACATATTGTGCACAAAATATACTTTCTGCCCCACCCCATTCATAAAAAATGGCGACAAACCATGTCAGGGGTGGGGCTTAGAAGTATTTTTTGTGCAGAATATGAAGAAAAAAAGAAGAAGTCCCTTGGATGATAATCTAAATGCATATATAAAGGTACAGCACTTGTTCGATAATTGGGCTAAAAGCGAATTCCTAACTGGGCTGGCTTATCAAACGTCAAAAAACACTGAGGGTAACGTCGATGGCTTGTTTGATTGACTTTGAAAAATGTAATGTGCATTGAATTGAAACAGTGTAAAGTTTGTAATTGTTCATTCAGCATTCAATTTTGCGAGTTTAGATAGACTTAACGCTTTCGCTAAAAATGCTTTCAAGTCCTGATTCAATTGTGAAATGAAAATAAGTTCAAATTTATTTATATTAACACTCCCTCACCAATTGTGGCAATTAAATGTTAAACTAAATGTGATGATTATTTTTGACGTATAACTGCTTTTTAACGAACGCCCAGATAAAGAACGCCCAGTTAGCGAATAAGCACTGTACTAGACATTTTGACGTAGGACTACGTCTTTGATTTATATATGGGGGTACGCTTTGTGAAAACCGAAAATGGAACATGTAACAAATTAAGAAAGATTTTGAACGTTAATAACTCAGCTGCCTCTGGTCCAATTTCAATAATTTTATCACTAATCGATCAGAAATATGGCTACGCATCTTTAGCAACTGATGATTTTTTAACAAGAAGCTATTGAAAAAGTGGTAATGTCAAGCGTTGTCCAATGTACACATAAAATGTGATAATTTTATCACTGTTAAACTTTCTTCCCAAACCCAGTCCTCATAGTCGAGGACCACTTGGTTCCACTTCATTCTGCTTTAACCTGAACAGATATAAAGCAGCGCTGCTGTCTGGCATCAGCTGGCTCATCACTCTTTGCTCGACTGTTGAGCTGTTCAGTTCGTTTTCTTTTTCGCTCGAGTTCTCGCTTCGATTCGGTTTGTGCTGTCGTGTTGCGCCGTGGAAGCGTCGCCACCTTCGCGCGTTCTGGCAAGTTTACTACAACTTGCCAACACGAAACAAATGGTGCGTAAACGTACCAATGATTCAGCAGCGGGCCCTTCAAAGAAGGTGGTAATCCAGCACAGCGCGTCGAATGATGATGCTGGAAAACGGGTACTGCAAGCCAACCAGTTTGCGGTGCTCCCCGAAGAAAATGGCGATGGTGACGTCGTTCCCATCGCTGCAAGAGAGCGGATTTCCCCGCTTTTCACGCCGGAGAAGGATGTTGCCAAGCTGCGTGCCGAACTGGCAAAACACAAGCTGCTGCCTCGCTTCAAGCTTTGCAGCATCGGCACCAAAATCATGTGCTCCAGCCTGGAGGAGTACAATCAAACAGGATGTTTCCTAAAGGAAAACAACGTTGACTTCTTCACGCACGATCTGCCATCGAGCAAGCCACTGAAGCTGGTATTGCGTGGATTACCGTCGTTCGAGGCGGCTGTGGTTAAGTCCGAGCTGGAGCGGCTTGGGCTCAAACCTGAGGCGGTGTTCCCAATAAACCGGCGTTCCAACCACAACACCAGCTTCCGTGACCAGTTGTTCCTGGTGCACTTCACGAAGGGATCCACCAGTCTAGCGGCTCTGAGATCCAAAATCCGGGACCTGTTTCAGGTCATCATCAGTTGGGAACATTACAAATCCCAACATCGTGATGTTACGCAGTGTATGAACTGCCTCTCCTACGGCCATGGCACCAAAAACTGCCATATGAAGACTATCTGCGGCAAGTGTGCTGGAACTCACTCGACTGCGTCCTGTGAGCAAGATGATGACATCGAGCCAACGTGTGTCAACTGCGGTGGTAACCACCAAGCCTCCAATCGCGGATGTCCCAAGCGAGTGGAGTTCATCAATATCCGTCGGAAGGCTACGATCAATAATCAGCCCGGTAATCGCCTCCGTAATCATCGTTCGCCTCCTGCACGCACGGAAGTCCAGTACCCAGCTCTCCAACCCCGTCGACATGTTCCGAACTTAGAACCACTTCCGCTCAACAACCAACAAGTCAAGCATGTGAGTATTCCTAACAATCAAACAGTCCAGCATCGTCTCGCTGCTGCTGCTGCCGCCCAGCCAATGCCAGGTCCCTCCACCGCCCCTGGTTTATCATACGCTGGTGTTGTCTCAGGTGAGCCTGTCGACGATTCTCCGTTCACCTCGGAGGAACTTGTGACGCTCGTGGCCGAGGTCATCATCATCTTGCGCACCTGCAAGACTCGATCTGAACAGCTACATGCTGCCCTGTCCCTTGTCACTAAGTATGGACCGTGAAGCCATCAAGATCGTAAATTGGAACGCTTGCTCCTTGAAGAGCAAAAACATCGAGTTTGTTGAGTTTCTCAATGAACGAAACATCGACATTGCCATCATAACTGAAACCCACCTGAAGCCTGAAACAAACGTCTACCTTCCCGATTTCCGGCTCGTGAGGCTAGATCGAACCAACTCTGGAGGAGGAGGAGTGGCTATTGCAATAAGGAGAAACATCTGCTGTCGACTGATGCCCAGCTTTCAGCTGAAGATCATCGAAGCCGTAGGGGTGGAAGTTTCTACTCCTATCGGCCCCATCACCATCGTCGCGGCTTACTGCCCCAAACAAGTCAACATCAGGGACGGATCGGCAGCAGATCTGCGACGAGATATTATCAAGCTAACACGACGACGGGAAAACTTTATCATCGCTGGCGACCTGAACGCCAAACATCAAGCTTGGGGCAACAATCGGCGCAATCAAAACGGCACCATCCTGAACAACGACCTGCAGGAAGCGCAGTACAACATCTTGAGTCCGGAAACTCCCACCCGGTTGAGTCGGTCCGGTATTCACGCTACCATCGATATCTTCATCAGCAACATGGGCAACAACATCGCTCAACCTATCACCTATCAGGAACTCAGCTCGGACCACTACCCGGTGGTGACTGAGGTGGGATCCTCCGTAAATCGATTTGAAGCTTTCCGGCGCAACTATCATCGTGTTGACTGGGGTCAGTTCCAACATTGCGTCGACACCGCTGTAGACTACGATGTCCAACCGGAATCGTCCGAAGATGTTGACCGGTGTCTGCGCTCCATCGATCAAGCAATTTCCCGGGCCAGGGAGCTACATGTGCCAGTATCCAGACAGGTGAGTAATACTCTGAACCTTGACAGGCCTACTAAAGACCTCATTAGACTCCGCAACACGATTCGTAGGCAGTACCAGCGTACTGGGCTGCCTAACCTGAAGACCAATTGCAACCGTTTGAACAAAATCATCCAAGCCAGGATGGTGGATCTCAGAAATATCGATTTTGCAAACAAGATTCGCTCTCTCCCAGATTGTGCTAAGCCATTCTGGAAAATGGCAAAGATTTTGAAAAATAAGCCGAGGCCCATTCCTCCCCTTTCCTCTCCTAACCAAAATTCGGACCCATCTTTACTAATAACCCCATTTGAAAAGGCCAATGCTCTTGGACAACACTTTGTAAATTCACATAACCTTGGCCACGCCATGGTGAGTCCCCACGAGCCTGCAGTATCACAGGCAATGGCTAGTGTCGCTGCCACCCCCGTAGTTGTCCCTGATGAAAGTAGAATATCGGCTGATGAGGTAATAGCAGCGATTAAATCAACAAAGAACATGAAGGCCGCTGGTGTCGATGGAGTGGTCAACCTCGAGCTGAAAAACTTGAGTGTTGACTTCTTCAAGCACCTTGCAGTGGTCTTCAACAAGTGTTTAATGCTTGGCTACTTCCCTGCATGCTGGAAGTTAGCCAAAGTTATTCCAATTCACAAACCTGGCAAAGACCCTACCAGTGCCAAAAGCTATCGCCCCATCAGCCTCTTGTCCTCCATCTCGAAGCTATTCGAAAAATTGATACTCAGCCGTCTGCTGGTGTTTTCAAATGATAATAACATCTTTCTCAAAGAGCAATTCGGGTTTAGGAAAGGCCACTCTACCATCCACCAACTCGCACGGGTTACTAACATCATCAAGCGGAACAAGTCCGTTTCCAATACATCTGCCATGGCATTGTTGGACGTCGAAAAGGCGTTCGACAATGTCTGGCATGATGGTCTAGTGTACAAGTTGCATCGATACAACTTGCCGAACTACCTCGTGAAGATCATCAAAAACTACTTGTCGGGCAGATCATTCCAGGTCTACTTGAACAATGTCTCCTCTGATACGTTCAACGTTGATGCAGGGGTCCCTCAGGGTAGCCTGCTTGGGCCTATCCTATTCAACATTTTCACGTCAGACGTTCCTCCCCTGCCGGGTGGTGGTATCCTGTCAATGTTCGCAGATGACACCTCCATCATCTATAAGGGTCGAGTGATCCGTGCTCTGGCGAGTAAACTACAATCAGGCCTGGATGTTTTGTCCGACTATTTTAAGAGCTGGAAGATTTGTATCAATGCAGCTAAAACACAAACCATTCTGTTTCCACATTCGTATTCACCTCGGCTTGTTCCGCCTGCTAACGTCAAGATCCATCTTGATAGCACTCCCATTGAATGGTCGAGTGAAGTAGTCTACCTTGGTCTCACCCTCGATAGCAAATTGCTATTCCGATCCCATGTGGACAAGACATCCACCAAGTGTAACATCTTGATCAGGTCGCTCTACCCTCTGATCAACAGAAAGTCCACCCTGTCCCTCAAAAACAAGCTTGCTGTCCACAAGCAAATCATTCTGCCGGCTATTGAGTATGGTATGCCAATCTGGGAGAGTTGTGCTAAGTGCCACCACTTAAATCTTCAGAGGATCCAAAACAAGATCCTCAGAATGATCCTTAACAGTCCACCGCGAACTCGTAATTCTGAGATTCACCACCTGGCCGGTCTTCAAACACTCGAGGAGCGAAAGACTTCCACGCTGGAAAGGTTCAGAGTCGCCTGTCTGCGATCAAACCACCAGATCATTCGTGATTTGGCAACCTAGTTTAAGTAGTTAGGTGCTCAAGTAGGTAGGTTATCAATTTTTTTTAAATTCAAACCAAAACAATCCCACAGAGGGTATCCTGTAAATTAGCGCTAAACGCAATCATCACATTAGAATAACCAATTAACTAGAACAAAGATGAAGAGCCAAAGGCTAACCAATTGAAATGTTAAATCAAATGTTGAAACATAAAACCCAGAAAATAAACGTAAATTTTACTACTACTGGCATCAGCTCATTTTCAATTCGGATAGCAATAGCAGCAGTAGGAAGGTGGTGGCTAGTCCACTCTTCTACAACCCAACAAGCAACAATTGAGTGGTCGTGGCAAAGGAGGTGCCAATCGTCATCGCAAATTCTTCGAGATAACCACCATCCGATGTCTGGCTCGCCGTGGCGGTGTCAGACGTATCTCCGGTCTGATCTACGAGGTGTGCTGAAGGTAAAAATGAGATCCGCGATGCTGTCACCTACACTAAACACGCCAAGCGTATGCGGGCATGGATGTCATCTACGTTTTGAAGTGACAGAGACGCACTCTGTTTGGTTTCGGAGGTTAAATCATCACCAACTTTGGCAACAAAACGGCTCTTTTCAGGGCCACCAAGCTTATTACAGTAAAGAGTAGGAATAGAATTCATTTACCTGTTTGTCCATATTCAGAACCAAACACCCTCAAAATAAATGACATGTACACAAAACCTTATAACCGCTGTATATGTTTCTTACATAAAATATAATGGTACTTCTTACAACGGACTGTAGCGTGCAAGCAAGACTTTTCAGAATGACTATTTTCATGTAAAAACCGTCTAAAAATGACTTTCAAGCTGTAGTGCAAAAAAATACCTCACAAAGTTACAAAACTATCTAAAATGTCTTCCGCCGACCACATCACAGAAACTGTTCCTGCGGTAAAACATTACAACTTCTGTATTTTTTTAAGCAACCCTGCAATAGAATCTTACATTTCCTGGTTGGGTGTTGAAATGACAAAAATGGCCAACGCACCACTTTGGCTCTCACCGGATCAAGTATAAAGCGATAGAACTGCAGAACTTTATTAAACTATGTGTAATCCCTACCAGAAAGTGAAAAACATGGAAATTTCTCCACGTTCATCCACAAAAAAAAAACACCAGAAGAAGAAGAAAAAACGATACAGAGTGTCTTTCGACTTGACATTGCGAATTAGTAGAACTAGAGTTGGTGGCGGTGGTGAACCCACAAGTTGTTGTGAATTATACCCATGAACCATGACAACAACAAACCGACACGGAACCGAACCAAACAAGTTCAGAAAAATAAGAGGAATAAGAGAGAACTCATTTTGCAAAACTTTACAGTAAAAGTCCGGTAAAACTGCTCCCTATCCAACCAACCAACCAACCAACCAACTAGGATGGGTTTTAATAAAGAACGTTCGTTCGAGGCAGAAGAACCGGAAGGAGGAGTAGAATGGGGGGGTTAAAACTGCATCGTCGTCTCTCTCTGAGAAAGGCTTGCGTCAAGAAGAGGGTGAAATGGAAAAGTAATTGAATTAAAAAATCTCCAGAAAAGCCAGAGCGACGATAGTTAGTTGAGTTGGAGGAAAGCTTCTGGTCTTTTTTTGTGTCATGTGCTGGAAGCGCTGAAGGAGAGGATAAGCAATAAAGTCGAAGGAAGAATCAGATAAATTGAAGGGATGGGGCAAGAGGGCATGGGAACAGCTTTTCATGTTCATTTGGAGCGAAAAATTATAATTTAAGGTCTCGGTTGTCATCGTCATCCTCGTCGTTGCCGCCGGTTCGCTCCGATCTGGTGGATATGGCAGGGATGTTTTCACTGTCAAGTGCGGAGTTCGATTCGGGTGCACTCTCGGTTGACGGTAAATTTCGGAATGGCACCAAGGGATAGGAAAAATAATGAAATGTGCTGTCCCAGGATCAACCAGGAGGAGTGAGAGAGATCTCCGAACCAGTCAGCCATCCAGCAAAAGAAGGGTCATTCGAGGAAAATATAATAAACAGAGTAGACAGTGGTGGATCCCCATGACAACGGTGGCGATGCTGTGACAACGGAAAGAGATGGATAGTCAGGGGGGGGGGGGGTGGTGAACTTTCTGGTGGTGGTTTCCGGAATGTCAGTCCAAGCAAGCTAGAGCCACCCCGCCGTCAAGTGACAGAAAATTGACAACGACGACGACGGCGACGGCGATGGATAGAGAGGGAGGCTAAAGTGAGGTTATAAAAAAGGAAACGCGCACGGGTGGGAGTCGTAAACTGGTAAAGGGAGCAGAGAAGCTTCAGCGCATAATTTTATTACCTACTAAACGTAAAAATTTGATTGCTTTTTATAACAATCGGGGCTCTCTCTCTCTTTCTACCGCTATACAATGTTGTTGGTCCAGTAGTGCTTGTAGGCGGAAAATGGGGTGCTAAAAAATGGAGCAACGGGGAAGTCGAGCGACAAAAGACTGTCAAAGTGCAATGAGTATGGAGCGGTCGTTGGATTTAATGGACATTTCATGAAGCAGGAGGCGAGTTCGGAGGTCATCATAAAATGCTTTACATGATTTGATGCATCGAGCAGTTGGATTCTGGCAATACTGCCGGTGTGTAGACAAAGTGTTCTGTGCAGGTAATGGTGAGTTTGGATTTATGTTAACAACTTCCAGGAGTAAAACGGTAAACAATGAATTAGTTAGATTATAGAACTGAAATTAAACTGACAGAATAACACGTGCCAACCGATAACTACACCGGTGGCAGTTGGACTCGAGCGAGTAAAGTTTCGCTCTGGAATGCGACAGTTTGCTGCTGTGATTTGCAGCATTCAGTAAAACCGTGTTGTTTGATAACATAGTTCTCAATCTCCTGAGTCTCGTAAAACCCAACCGGAGAACGTGAGTTACCAGATGTGTCGTGCAAATATTCAACAGCGCGCGTTTTCTCGATTACTCACACGTCCAGCCCGGGTCGTTGTCAAGTCGACTCACTCTCACTCAACGCTAGCTTTGTCGTAGCTGGCTAGGTACTACGATCGCTATACAGTTGCTGCAGTTTGGCACGTGTTTGTACTACAACTCCACAAGAAAGAATGACGCAATTGAACTGTTGAACAGATTTTTCCGGTTCCACCACAACTCCCGGTTAAAAACTGAAGAATGTTAAAACAACACGGCAAGTACACATTTTTACCGAAGTGAATTATCAATATCAAACTGACGTACATGAGTTCAAGGATCGTGTTTCTGTAGGCAAGAATAATACTTGATAAGTAGAAACCAAAATTTAACGTAATATTAATATATATTTTTATACGGGTAGCAGCAAGTTTTTTTTTCAAAATTGACCTTTTTCGAGCAAACTTCACGATTCGTTAAAAAACGAGTCCTCTCGCCACGATAGTCGTCGTGATCTACATCTTATTCCATCCCTGAACGCACTGAAAAAAAAAACCGTATTACAGCATCTGACACCTTCTCCTGAGGGCTTCCAGCGAGAATTAAAAACTGAAGCAGACAAAAGAAACCATCGAAACATAGAAGTGCGCGAGAAGCTGCTGCCACAGGAGGAGAGTTGGAAGCATCAACCACGGGAACCACAATAAGTCATTTAAATAAACCATAAAGTCACTCGAGAGGATCGTTGTCGTTGTCGTCAGCTTTGGTCTCGTGTTACCACTTTTAGAAAGAAGACCAGAGCTCTCAGACTTGTCTCCTCAGCGTTGTTCCTTTGGTGATGTGTTTTATTTTTTATTATTATTGTCTCACTTTCATTCTCCATCGAAGCAGGCCACGACCGGGGCGACGGGAGTAACGACAGAAGCAGGCGAGTGTTGTGTTCTTTTTACTTTTTTGCTCTTGGTAGATGCATCTAGTCAGTCTCTCCTACCTACCTATAGAGTTAGATTTTTCACTGGTGGTGAAACCGCTTTTTCTCTGGCTCCTTTGAAATGTGAAACGACGAAATTGCAACTGGAAACTGCTACCGAAGCGACGAGTGTGTGGCCTTAAACTTTCTGACGATTGCGGATCAGATCACATCTTATCACTTGTAGATGCAGGGGTCTCGGGAATATGTATAAATCAGGGTGGCAAGTGAATTTCCATTTTGAAATTCCTGGATTTTTCCTGGTTTTCCTGGTAAATGATTTAAAAATTTCCTGGTTCTTGTGAATGCCCGTGAAATTTTTATCTGATTGTTTGCTGTAAAGAAGCTAATAGGGAGCCGCGCTACTTCATCGTATCATGGCACCTATTTCCGTTCTATGTGCTAAAACTATAATAGCAAAGCGTTTTCACTCATGTTTTTGCAAAAACATCTTTGCTTACAAGAATAATTACGATTGACACTGAAACATTTGCGATAACCCGTAAAATGAGCGATTTTAGGGGTGTATGACGAAGAACAGCTGAGATACGACGGACTAGCGAGGAGCCCTATCTAATGTCTGAAATTTAGAGATCTATAAGCCCCTAAATCTTGAGATTTCTGTTTTTGAAACTGTGATTTTTTTAACTTTATTATTGAGATTTTTAGCCAACGGGCTAGTTTATCTCAAGGTGAAATTGCGAAGTGTGATATGAATGAGGACTCTTTAAACTAACCTTTGCTCCTAACAATTTTACGGATTTCCAGTTTGTTTAAATTTTCCGCAAATTGTCAACGATTCAGGATCTTATTTAGCGGAATTTTGATTACAACATGATTTCAAAATCATATGATTAACACTCCGAATACGATGCCTACGAAAAACGTGTAACGGCAAGTTTTCAATGGCATAACTTAGCCATTTCTTGATTAATTTGAAAAATGGTGGTACTTCTAGAATGTCTAGGGTTTGTATATGATTTTTATTGTAAAAAGATTAAAAATAGGTTCTTCTACTTTATTCAAAAGCGAAAAGAGTCGTTACACGTTTTTTCAAAGGAGTGTTTATGGGTTTTGCAAGTGGCCCAAGATCCATAAATTAGATTAATTGGTACAAATGTTCATATTTAGCCAAAATACAATCATGGTTCCTATATATGGATCCTGGAGACAACGGAACGGTCCTCCGGAAAATTTGGAACATCCGTAAAATTGGTCAATTCACGAAACTGGTTCTAGAGCTACGCGGTTTTTTTTTTAACATGAGGAACGAAACATATACGAAAGAATTCGGGTTCATGGCATAAACACGTACCCGTATGGTCATGGGAGCGTGCTCAGGAAGATCCGAAACATCTGTAAAAGTGGTCAATCCATGAAACTGATCCTAGAGCTCCACGGTTTTTGCGAAAACACTTGGAACTGTGATATAAGAAAGAATTTTGGGTTGTGACATAAAAATGGACCTAAATGGCCTTGGGATCATCCTCCAGAAGATCCGGAACATCCGTAAAAGTGATTCATCCATAAAACTGTTTGTAGAGTTCCGCGCTTTTTTTTCGAAAACACTGGTAACTGTGATATAAGCTATAATTTAGGGTCGTGAAATAAACATGGTCCCGGATGGCCATGAGACCGTCCTTCGAAAGATCCAAAAGATACTTAAAAGTGGTCCATCCATAAAACTGATCCTAGAGCTTCGCAGTTCTTTCGAAAACACGTGGAACTGTAATATAAGAAAGAATTTGGGGTCGTGACATAAATATGGACCCGGTTGGCTATGGAATTGTCCTTCAGAAGATTCGAAGCATCGGTCAAATTGGTTCATCCATCCAGTTTTTTTTAATCTCTTGGAACTGTGATATAAGAGAAAAAAAAAATAGGTCGTGAGGAAAACATGGACCTGGATGGCCATGAGACCGTACTCTGGAAAATTTGGCACATCCTTAAAAGTGAAACTTTTCTCAAAAACACTTCAAACTGTGAAGTTTTCGAAAAAATATCACGGTTTTTTTCATAGTTTCATTTATGAAACACTTTTACGGATGTTCCAGATCTTCCATACGACGATCTCATGGCCATGCAGGTACATGTTTATGTCATGACCCCAAATTCTTTATTATATCACAGTTTCAAATGCTTTCGAAAAAACCGTAGAACTCTAGGATCATTTTTTTGGATTGACCACTTTTACGGATGTTCCGGATCTCTAGGATCAGTTTCATGAATTGACCACTTTTACGGATGTTTCGGATATTGCGGAGGACGGTCTTATGGCCATCCGAGTCCATGTTTATGTCATGAACCTTAATTTTTTCTTACATCACAGTTTCTAATGTTTTCGAAAAACCGTGGAGTTTACGGATGTTCCGGATCTTTCGAGGACCGTTCTGTTATCTCCAGGTTCCATATATATGAACCATGACTTTAGTTTGGCTAATTATGAACATTTGTGCCCATTAATCTAAATTATGGATCTTAAACCACTTGCAAAACCCAAAAACACATCTTTAAAAAAACGTGCAACGACTCTTTTCGCTTTTGAAAAAAGTAGACGACCCTATTCTCAATCTTTCTGCAATTAAAATAATCTACAGAGCCTAGGAATTCTAGAGTTACCACAATTTTGGAAATTCATCAAGAAATGGCTAAGTTAAATAATTGCAAACTTGCTGTTACACGTTTTTCGGAGGCTTCGTAGTCGGCGTAAAGTATTTTACCCACCGTATTCGGAGTGTTAAAAGATTTCATAAACAACGCTGGTTTAATAACTTTTATTATTAAAAAGACTGACTGCTGAAGTTCATAGAAAGTCCCTAAAGTTCATAGAACTTCCCTGAAGCGTTAAGCTCTTTCCAGAAGAGTTTATTGAAGTTTGTATTGTCTGAATTTCATGGGACTTCCCCGAAGTTCGAAGGACTTTTTTTAAGATCTTAGAACTTCCCTGAAGTTCGGAGTTTTTTGAAATTCATGGGAATTTCTTAAATATCGTAGAAGTACCACGAAGTTCGTAGAAATTCTCAGAAGTTCGTAAGACTTCCTTCAAGTTCGAATAACTTTCTCAAATATCTGAGGACTTCCCTGATGTTTGAAGGACTTAACTGAATATATGAGGACCCTAAATTTAGAAGCGCTTTTCTGAGGTTCATAAGGCTTTAAATATCGAAGGGTTTTCCAAAATTTTGTGGGTCTTTCCTTAATTTCTTGGAAATTCCCTGAAGTTTGGAGAGCTCCCATGAATTGCGTAGGACTACCTGTAGTGCAATTAACTTCACGGAAGTTCTAGGAACTTTTTTGAGCTTGGAGAACTATGTTAAGTTCAGAAGACTTCCCAAGAGTATTGAAGACTTATCTGAAGCTCGGAAAAATCCATAAGTATCATAGGATTATCTTTAAGTTTTAAGCAATGCCTAAATATCGTAGGAGTTACATTAAATCTGTAGAAAATTCTGTTAAATTCGTAGTTATTCCCCAAAGATTAAAGGATCCCTGAAGTTCGTAAGACTTCTCTGAAATTTGTAGAATTCTCTGAAAGTTCGGAGTGATTTCTTGACCTTTGTAGGTTATCACAGTAGTTCACAGGATTTTCCTGAAACTTGTTAGACTTTCCCGAATTTTGTAGAACTTGCCTGAAGTCGAAGGCCTTATCTGAAGTTTTTAGAAATAGAACTTTTTTTATTGAACACTTTGAACAGGTACTTCAAAGTAGTTACGCGTCAGCAATGCTTAAGCCTGCTATAAATTAAGCACAAATCATACAACATGCAATTGATTCGAGAAAAAAATTAAATTAAAAATAAATACAAAATATATAGACTAAATTCTCAGGGTAAATTTTTTTCATCAATGTTTAGTTGTGTGAAAGATTAAGCTTGAACAAAATGGTTAGTTTTGACCTGATTATAAAAAGAAACTTTGACATACATAAAATTTAAAACCTATTTAAATTATGCAAACAAGATTGTTTTCCTGGTGGACTTATGAAATTCCTGGTTTTTTCCCGGTTTTTCCTGGTTTTCCTGGTTTTCCTGGTTCACATGTTTATCGGGATTTTTTTTTCTTGGAGATTTGAATCAAATTTTCAGAATCGAACAAATTATCAATGACCCAGAGTGAAAATCGGCCAATGTAGACCCCACATACATTAATATATTGATACGAAGGGGAATTATTGATACTAATATTGATGGTAAAACATGCACCAATACAATAACCAATGTAAAGCAAGCACCACACGGGCAAAAATATTGACGCACAATCAAAAAAATTGATTTCAGTTTCAATATTTCCCTTCTGTTTTACTGCAGTGGCAGCAGATGGGGCCTTTTGTCAAAGTGGTTGTGATTCGACTCCAAATATTCCATCGCATACAACAATGTTAGTGAGGAGCGACCCTGTATTGATAAACCCTCGAAAATATTGTTGGAAATATTGACATCCCAAGCAACAATTCAAGCTGAACAGTAAGAACAGAAGCAGATTATTGGTTGATTTAAGGTGTACAAAGCTGATTAACGGCAGGCTGAATATATAGTTGATTAGAAGTGCATGAAGCTAATTGTATCCCAATAATTCAACCTCAATAAGTTAACTTGTTAAATGTAGTCAGTTGATTTGTTAAATGTAGTCAGTGTCACTCGTTGCATTTCCGGCATTTTAGTTCTTCTAAATTCCCTGCCAAGCAGCAGCAGTAGTAGAGACAAGGTAGAGGAGCTTTTTATGAATAGCTCCAGGTAGAAGTGGGCTGCAACGATGCCGGAAGTATTAACATTTATATTTCTGTGTTTTGACTGCTATATTGTATTGAATTTTCGGACAGAATTCCAAAAGGATAACTCAATTATGGCACTAAAATAGCTTCCACATGAGCATCGAAATAAATCGCGGACTTGTGTCTTCATTGTGTTAACTACACTTGAAAATGAGAGAAATGTGTTACTGTCACCAGTTGTTGTTTACTATTCTGCATTGCTGTATAATACTCTTGCTGTTATTCAAATAATGATCATACTTTTTGCCACACATATGCTTAAGTGGTCCAGTACGTATGATTGATGCCTGTGAATCAGCGACAGCCGGTTGGAATCCCAAAATGCGAAGGTAATTTTTAGATTTATAATAACAATATGCACCCGTGTACTGAATGGGAATTGTGGGTTCGAATCCCACCGGTGCCCTTAGATTTTTTTCGCAAATTTTCTCACACGCACGTCTCTTGCCGATGATATGTGCTAACCTCTCAGTATCTTCTAACTGTCGCATATAACATTTGAATAAGGTTATCAGCTGTTTGACGTAGCTTTGCCATGATGTGAGATCATGAGCGTTGTACAGCATTTAAATCGATTTTACGAATGCAAGTTTTGATTCGGTTTATCAGCTGATTACAATTCTTGGCCCTCCAATTGTTTTTGTACACCAACGAACTCATATTTCCAAAAAAATCCTCAATTGGGCTACACTGAGGCAAGTTTGTTGAATTGCGGTTTTTTTTTTTGTACATACGGGATATTTTGATTTTCTAAGAAGTTTAGTGTTTTCTTAGCATAATGCGATGCTACTTTATCCGGCCAAAACACGTAGTTTCTGTCTGCGTTATATTTTTGAAGAAATAGAATCAATATTTAATTCATACATTCCCAAGTAATCAAAATTTCCACATTCAACGATTAAAATCACTTCCAAGTTCCATAAAGTTCAAATAAAGTTCCAACAGAACTTTCAAGCTCCATATAGTTCAAATAAAGTTCCGACAGAACTTTCAAGTTCCATAAAGTTCAAATAAAGTTCCGACAGAATTTTCAGTTCCATCAAGTTCGAATAAAGTTCTGACAGAACTTTCAAGTTCCATAAAGTTCAAATAAAGTTCCGACAGAACTTTCCAGTTCCATAAAGTTCAAATAAAATTCCGACAGAATTTTCAAGTTCCATAAAGTTCAAATAAAGCTCCGACAGAACTTTCAAGTTCCATAAAGTTCGAATAAAGTTCTGACAGAACTTTCAAGTTCCATAAAGTTCCGACAGAAGTTTCAATTTCCATCAAGTTCAAATAAAGTTCCGACAGAACTTTCAAGTTCCATAAAGTTCAAATAAAGTTCCGACAGAACTTTCAAGTTCCATAAAGTTCGAATAAAGTTCTGAAAGAAATTTCAAGCCACATGAAGAAATCCGCACGAGTCTTTATTAGTAACATAATTTAATGTACGTAAATACAAAATGATCAATGGCTCGAATAAATCATAATTCTTATATTTATGCAGTGCATCAACATTCTATACAAACATAAAAAAATAAAGAGTTATTTCCTGGATTCGAACCCGTGTATTCGGCAGGTGATCTACGATTGCTAACCACTACGCCACAAGTGTGTTGGAATACCATGCGGGCAAACACCAATTTAAAATTCATCAAGGTGTTGTGTTTCGTATTCAAGTCAGTCAGCTGGCACTGAAAACTCCAACAGTAGGCGGGACAACAGCTCACTTTTATATATCTCAGATGACGTAGCGGTTTGTGCTGGGGCTCTCACGCAGAAGGACTGGGTTTAATTCTTCAAACAGCTCCGATTCTACTGCTAATGCTGATTGATAAATCAATACACATTAATACTTGCCTTTAGAAATAACTTTCATAACTGTGCGAACTAATTATAGAATTGGTGTAGAGGACAAACAGCTTTTTTAATTTATTTTCCAAAAGTTCCGTTCAAGTTCCACCAGAAGCTGCTTAGAATGCTCTTCAATTTTAGTACCGGAACTTTCAAGTTCTTATAACGACTTAAAAATGAGGCTGCTTAGAATTCTATAGACCACCTTTAACCAAGCTGCTTAAGCCACAAATAGCCTTTTATCAGAACTTTTGGTTACTTGGGTTGATTTTGGTCCACTTCTTGGTTGATAGCCAAACCGGTAGGCTTGAACCATGACTTAGAAATTCCTCTCTCCGATATGGCGATATACAGCATCACTTTCTGTTCAAATTTGTGTTTGGACTTGAATCTTATATTTGGAGATGTTGTACAACAATTATCTGAATAATATCGATCATTTCCGGGATTATGATCGGTGTATTCTGGAGCTCTTAATTTCTTTAGACAAACTATTCCTATCGTTTTCAACGTTTTACAGATGTGAGGTTGCATGCACTTGAAAATTTTCACGGCATCCACTGACTTATCGAATATTTGTGTTTGAACGTATTGTGGCTGGTTTTCCACTACCCTTCTTCCGAACTGTTGTCAAGGATGCCTAAATACGATAAACAGTAGAAATTGGTACATTCTCTAATTTGAAATGATCCACCGTAAGCTTTTACCCACGATTTTCGTGTGTTTTGAAGAACTGTACAATGCGCTCACGAAGTGCTTCTTGTTTTGATGCCATTTTGAACATAAATGAGCATGTAAAAACAAAATAAAATATACTATAGTTTTGTGGAGCGAGAGCATTGATTTCCATAAGCTGAGCCATGAGAGAGTTGAAGCTATTCTGATTGTGTGCAGCAAGTACAATCATGCTCTATGCCAACGGATATCTAGAAATTTTCCAGACCAAAAAATTTCAAGACCCGACCGGGCATCGAAACCCAGCCGCCTACACCATGGTCTTGCTTTATAGCTGCTTATAAAGCTGCTATTAGCTAAGGGATGTCATTTTAAAATCTCTCAAAAACTCTCTGGATAGGATCATGAAAACAGTTTGGAAACGGGATTTCTCGACCGCATCCAAAAATGGTCTCTTGTATATTTAAGAGATATTCACACCTATAAATAACTCATGTCATGTGAAATTAAGTGCTCCGGGAAAAGTTTGTTACTCGATGAAAAGTAGGTTTGAATGAGCAGAATTTCCGCGTCTGTTATAACTCAATTTGATGACAAAATTGACGCTCGTACATGTCAGCCTTAGAACACCTAAATTCACAAGACTTTTTCTAAGTGTTTAGCACCTGTGAATAACGTCTCCATACGGTTCCGGTATTCCAAGCACGGGGATTTTCTCAGGAAAATTAATATCGAAAACCCAGCCAAAGCAAGTGTTGAAGGGTATCGTTGGAAAAAGTAAATCACCCTACCTTTTTTCCCGTACTTCGCCATATGCAGCAAAAACGGTACCATCTTTGACGTCCATATCTGCAATCTCTTTTCCGTAGTTTTCCCCCGGCAGACAGCAAGCAAGTAGCTGAGCCCCCATTTAACCTCCGTTCGGTCCGGTGTACCTACGTACATCACTCCGCGTGACCTGCAGCTTCTGTTTGATTAGCGCGCGCGAAAAAGGGCTTTCAACTCATTTTCAATCTGCTCACTTACTGCTCGAACTCCCCAAGCCCCATTTCTCTGCCCTATGTTCTTTCTTTCTTGCTCTCCGATGAATCGATCGACTTCAGGAAAGACTTCATAGGGAAGAAATGAAGACGAAACAAAGCCCAACGGGGCCTATCTTTCCCAGAGACCACAGTTGCTGCTGGTAATACCAATAATTGAGAGTATATTAAAGCCAATTTTATCCCGTGTGCCGAGCAACGGACCTCAAAAGGGGTCAATTTCGATGCCTATACTCTCTCACTTGCGCACGAACGAAATTTTACGGCTTAACTCGTCGGGGAGCGTCAGCAGTCTTCCTCCTCCTCAGCCCAAAAGGGAAGACGAGACCTGGAAACTTTATTAATCTTTTTGCGCACCGTCATCATCATCGCCGCGCGTCCATCATTCATCGAGATTGGGACTGGGAAGGCACGGAAGAAATGGGCTCCTGCTTACCTCGTTCTTTTTTGTTTTGTCTTCCCACTCACACGTGCAAGTACCTTCCTAGTACTCAGAAAAGATGCTGGACCCAGCCAGCAGCTCAAAAAGGTTCAGTCTTACCACAAACGACGAAAACGACGGCAGACGACCACGCGGGAAGAGGAGGAAAGCCTCCAGTCAGAAGCGTTGAGGTCTTTAGGGGAAACTGGAGCTCGTTACCCAAGACTCCAAGCACGTTGGAATTGATACGATCCTACCAACTCCGCACTTCCCTACCCCCAGGCACCTAAACGAAACGAGAAAAGGTCATCAAACTATATATTATACGGTGGTTGTTCGTTTTCTCCACCGCCTGTATCTTCGGGGGTTGAGCCCTCTTCAAGCGAGTCATCAGCTTCCATCTTACTCTCATTGGACGATTGGGCCCACACGACCACGACCACGACCAAGCAAGATCTCGAAGATCTGGTGCACGGTTATCGCTTAGTTAGAAGATCAACCACTGGCAATGCTGTGCCTTTTGCTTTTGCTTTCGTTTTTCACTCGCTTGCCCGGTCTGGAGACGAAAATAAATCGACTCGAAAAACTGGTCCTCGTAGGGGATATTTTCTTTATGCTTCGATTCTTTTCGTGTTGATTCTGCTACGGTGTTCGGCGTCTACCTGTTCCCGGCCAGGGCGCGACTTCAGCTGTGGTCAACTGAGTGAGTTGCTTATAATGCAAGGCGAAGGAAAAGTATTGGAATCTTGAGTCTGCTCGAATGCCGAAAACATGTTGGCCAGCTCTTTTTACCCCATAGGACTGACTATTTTACCCCATAAGTAGGAAATTGTGCCTTAATATTGATATTTTAATTTTAATTTTAATCCACAAGTTTGTATGATTGTTCTTCAAGCATAGGATTATAGGTCAAGCCTTGAAGTTTTGGTATGATTATAGAAAGAATTATTTTCTGGTCAAAATTGCGGAATTTTGTTCGGTTTTTGTTAGGATGGCCATTTTGCCCCACTTTACCCTAATTACTAAAGTAATTACTAAGACAGCATTATATTTCCTGCATCTTAAATTAGCGTCTGCGGTAGAAGTCCCCAAAAATGTTCTATTTTTTAACTGCCTTGAACATTTACTTAAAGCTTATAGGATTTTATTAAATTGTTCTCAAACAATTTATTAAGAATCATTTCCCTTCACAGAGTTCTTTTCAGAATTCTTCTAAAATAGAAATGAGGTTCTCTCTAGGAATTCCTTGAAATTTTTCCAAAAAATCCCTGAAGAACACTTAATAAATTCATGAAATTCGTCCTTAGATTTCATCGAATTTTAAAGTTTTTTCAAGGAATTCACTAAAGCATTCTATCAAAAAAAAATTAAGCACTTGAATTCTTAGAATTGCCATGCAATTTATATCAGAACCCTCTTCAGAATAGTCATGGAGGTGTCCCCAGATCCAATGAATTCATGAAAGAAGAGAACTAGGAACTAGGAAGATCGATAGATTTTTTCCAACAAGAGCACCAAAAGCTCCGTAGCCATGTAATAATCTAGACTTTTCCTTACTGATTTAAAAATTTTGATAGATTCCCGACAAAATGCAACTTGTTGTGCAGAAAAAGATTGAGAAATTATGTTTTTAGAGCTAGCTGAATTTTGAAAACTATGCATATTTAGACGTTAGGCACGCAAAGTTTAACTATTTTAAGGTAAAAGTTTTACCAGAGAGTAGACCTTTTCTACCTTTATGTACTTGAACAAGTGAATTATTGATTACTGGTTGTAATTAGTGGAAATAGATTATTCTCTATTTTTTCTTTAATATTGAAGCATTAAAACTACCCAGGAAACAGCGTAATCTCTTGGGAAAATCAGTATCTCCAAGAATTAATTGTTTTAGATTTTTAGCACTTGGCTAGTTCAACCCATACAACAAGTATTCTTTACAAGATAAGATTTTGACTTCAAAGTTCAAACAGCGCTTTAAAAAAGCTTTTTAACCCTCCGTTACTCGCGCCAACTTTTGTAACACGAGTACTCGCGCGTTGTACTTTGTACAACAGTGTGAGTTTTCCATTGCCATTTTGCAGCCGAGCTACCAATCGATATGAAACCAACGGGTATTCCTTAATAAACTTGTTTTTAACTAAACAAGTTAAACTTTTTTCACAGTTAACCCCCAAAAAATGCGGATAATAGAGAAAATGTGAAAGGAAACCGCGTAAACGGTATCCGTACTACGTGGGATTTGACTTAATTGGTTTCAACATGGAAAATCTCGAGATCCTGACCAGCTCGAATGGTACTCTCTTGGGCAAAGTTGTTCAGAAGGTCAAGGCCTTTTCGTTGATGGACAGTAGTTCAGAGTGTTGTCACTTCGCAGCGCATGTAAAATTCTCGCATATATAAAATATCTTTAGATCCCTACCAGACAAAAAGTTACTGTCTTCGCCAAAGTTTTTCAGGAAGTCAAGGTCTTTTTGTTGGTGGAGTAGTTCAGAAAATTCACACTACGTGGCGCTAGTTTATACGTGCAATTTAGATCGAGATCCTGAGCAGATAGAAAGTTACTGTCAAACGGCAAACTTGTTCAGGGGGTCAAGTATTTTTGGTTGGTGGACAGTAGATTAGAATTTTTTCACTACGCGGCGCTAGTATACACGTGAAATTCTCATATAAAATATTTCGAGATTCTGACCAGATAAAAAGTTACTGTCTTAGGCAAAGCTGTTTAGGAGATCATAGCCATTTTGCTGGTTAACAGTAGTTCAAAATCTTCTCACTAGGTAGTGCTCGTATGCATGTTAAGTTCTCGCGTGTGATACATCTTTAGATCCTGACAAGATAGAGAGTAAATGTCTTTGGCAAAGTTGTTCAGGAAGTCAAGATCTTTTTGTTGGTGGACAGTTGTTCAGAGTTTTCTCACTACTCGGTGCTAGTTACACATGCAATTCTTGCATATACAACAGATCGAGATCCTGAGCAGATTGAAAGTTACTGTTTTCAGCTAAGTTATTCAGGGGGCCAAGGCCTTTTGGCTGGTGGACAGAAATTCAATTTTTTTTTTCACATCATTGCGCTTGTATACACGTGCAATTCTCGCATTAGATATATTCCGAGACCTGCTAAACTGTCATTGGCAAAGTTGTCCAGAAGATCAAAACTTTTTCGTTGGTCGACAGTACATAATTTTTTCACTAGACGGCGCTAGAATATACGTGAAATCTTCGCATATATAATATCTCGAAATCCTGAACAGCTAGAAATGTACTGTATTTGGTAAAGCTGTTAAGGAGATAAAGATATTTTGGCTGATGAACAGTATTTCATAAATTTCTCAAAACTTGGCGGGCAATTCTCATTTATCTAATATCATAAAATAAAAATCACAATTTACATCAGCCTAAGTGGGATAAGACAAATATATTCTGGATTTCTTTTACTGGTGAAGATTTTCATGCAGATTTGTGGACACATAAATTGGGGTGAGTCGTTCCACTTGTATACCTCTGATAAATTAGTGGTAACACGTATCTCAGATGGAAAACATTATCTTAAAAGATCAATATCGCTGAAACTTCCACCAAATTAATGTTTAGAGTCTCCCTTTCATTTTAGGCTAATTTCAAAATGATTTATCAAGGGGTCTAGAACAAAAAAAATCCCTGTATTTACGTGTGCACGGACAACGAGACTAACTCAGAGAGTGAGGCACTTTTGCTCAGTTGGATGGAGAAATTTATAAAACCGTACACTCTCGATCATAAGTTTAAGGACACCCCCTAAAAACGTTAAATGTTCGTTCTTTTTAGAACATTTGAAAGATTTTGAAAGGAAATACGAAGAGGCAAATTGCTCAATATCATTTTCAAATTTTGTATACCAAAAGTTCACCCAAAGCTACAATATTTTTCAAAAGTTACTCTGAAGAATCATGATTGATTTTTTTAAGAATTTACTTGAAAAAAAAATTGAAATTAAAAGTAGTAGTAGAACTTTTATGCTATACCATTCATACCATTCAAATAACCTAAGGAGATCAAAAATTGGACGTAAAATGAGAGAGCTTTGAACAAAACACATTTTCATTTTCATCATCCGGAAGAACTTTGCCGCATGTACAACTTTGACGATGACAGTTACTTCCTGACCTAAAACTATAGCATATACAAATATTTTACATACACACTAGCGCCTAGTGAGAAAATTTTGAACAACTGTGCAAAAATTTCGTGATCTTCTGAACAACTTTGCCGACGACAGTTATTTTCTATCTGGTCAAGAACTTGAGATACTTTGTATGCGAGAATTTCACATGTATACTAGCACCATGAAGTGAGAAGATTCTGAACTACTGTCCACCAGCCAAAAAACCTTGACCTCCTGAACAACTTTGCCGTATACAGTAACTTTCTATCTGATCAGCATCTCGAGATATAGCATATGCGAGAAGTGTACATGTATACTAACGCCACGTGGTGAGAAAATTCTGAACTACTGTTTACCAGCCGAAAATTCTTGACCCCCTAAACAAATTTATTTGAAGACACCTTTGCTGAGAAATTCGAAATAAGAAAACTAGAGCAAAACAACTGCTTTTTTTAAGAGCCACCCTAACTCAATTCAAGAAAATAGCTATAAATCGGCCAATTTAAGAGATAGAAAAAAGTTTATTCAAACAAAGTTTCTTGAAATTAGCTCAGCTATAACTTTGCCGAAGAATGTATACCTTAATTTATTCAAACAAAAAAGTTAGTTTTTTGATTTTAATGATAATAGGAACCACCCTAGAATTCATTGTCATAAAAATGAGGGCCTAACTATAAGGAACAACTTTGTACAAGAGACTTTTAGTCTAAAGTTTCAATTTCTGGCTCAAAACATATCATTCCACCTAAATCTGCATTCTGGACCACTGTGCACTGGTTTGAAAGAGTCAAGTAGCGCTAGTTGTTCTTTCACAACAATCCAATTCAATGCTGGTCGGAGCACGTCTTGGTCTGGCGTGAATGCTGTCATATACTTGCAACTAGGAACGCTCGGACGAAAAATACTCCAACAGGGATTTTTTTTTTCCTTGGTTTGTTTTCCGTCGATCTTGTTTTCCGTGCTGAGCACCAATCCTACCGACGCCAGGAAGGCAGCTCCCACACCTGGACCCTACGGCTTTACTTCCCTTCCGAAGGAAGACGTGATCAGAGATGTTATGCCTCAGAACATCCTGGCGGCGCCGACTGGGATTGAATCCAGGCCTGCTGGGGTGAGAGGTAATCACGCTTACCACTACACCACCGGCGCCGCTGCTCCAACAGGGATGGGAATAATTAGCTATTCTGCAAGCATAAAACAGACTGTAATTCATTGGATGTGATCAGTTGCAATTCCATTAGCTGTGGGGACAGTCGTCACAACTAATTTGAAAGACCCAGAAAGTGAACGCGGACATCGGAATGAGAAGCATTACTAACGGCAACGACATCCTTCGAACGTTACACAGCTGAGTTTGACTACAATGATCACCTGCGTAATGCTGCTGCCAGGAAAGCCAACTGAGCACGCCCTCTCTGGAGTCGTCGTCGTTCCGTTAAGCTGTCTACAACATTGATCACCTGCAAAATTTCCACCGCTGAGCAATGGTGAAAGCACGCCATCTCAAAAGAACCAGCATGCAAATCTCTTGGATCTCAAATATCCTTTTCCAGGGCCACTATATTTCTAAGCTATAGAATTTCTTTTAAGATCTCTAGATGGTGGGTAAAACAGGTTCACAAAATTAAAATATGTTTGAACCATGTAGAGAAATAACAGCAAAGAATCATCAATCAGTGCCAATACCAGTGTTCAGACAATCACTATCAGCTTTGGGTCATGGAGTCTCCGTTAGAGAATAAACTTACTTAAATCATCCAGCCCAAGTAACAATTTTGGTTTTATGAGGGTTCTGTAAACCATGATTTAGACTTGTAGCATGCTTTAAAACCACTACTTGGGAGCCCTAAACCTTCCCGCAGACGTCAATAAGTTCTCCATCCACTGAAGCAAATACAACAGTAATATCAACAAATAGCCCCAAAATAAAAGGAGCGCCAAAAGGCAACAACGATTAGTACCTATTCGTTCCGTACCCTCCAACTCCAACAACCCTTTCGATAGACACCAGGAAAAAACAACAAACGGTCCTTTTCAGGGCCAGCATTTGAAAAATACAAAAGCCTTTTTCGGGGCCACCAATTCAAATACAGAAGGAGTTAAGATAATAGATTTTCGAATAATGAAAAGAACTAAGAGCAATCACGTGTATTCCGACCACTCACGGTCTTTGCGTTACATATTCCAGATCTTAGATGTAGAGTGTTCATCACCTATTTCTCTTAACATCGGCCTTTACTTACTGATATAGGTGAGTAGTAATATCATCATTCAGAATTTAATGTCACAAACAAACTTTTAAAATTACAGGTATCAATAATCACTATTTTTTTCATCAGCTACACGGTAGCCGTCCCAAACGATCAAAAGGACACCAGAAAAAAAAACAAATAACAGCCCTTCTCAGGACCATTATTCGCCCTTTCAGGGTCACCAACTCTAATACGGAAAGAGTTAAGATAATAGATGATCGGTCAATTAAAAGAACTAAAGGCTCAACATATTTGTTCCGTCCACTAGCGGTCCTACGTCAAGCTTCCGTTCGTGCCCCTAGGCACAGACCCTTCTACTTTTTAATTATTATAGTCAGTTTAAGACGATTGGTTTATTTCAAGTACGAAACGTTAATAAGTCTAGCATTTAGAATATATGAGTTGCATTTTGCTTTTTCTATTATGTCCACTCTTCAATGCACATTGGCAGATTTCATTCTAAATAAAGCCTAATCATATAGACTAGGTCATCTCGACTTGCCTTTAAAGTCCTCGAGACTTCCCATCATGGTATGCTGGACTTCTCCTGAAAATAAGCCAGGCCTGTCCTTGAAATCATACGAACTTGGATTTGTACTACAGTCGATCGAATCTGCAATGCTCTAGGCTACTTTTTAGGGTCTTCCGGACTTAGGAAGCTTGCTCTGTTGATCCTGTAGACGTATTCTTATTGCATCTTTACCCCTATATTCACTGCAACCTACAACTGACCCTCAAGCTGAATCACCGATGGTTGCAACAACTCAACAAGTGATTTACTCACTCTCCGTACGTAGATTTCTCCCCCCAACTTTCAATACCTAATCGATCGGTCGGTGGGCACTCTCTTAAGTGGTCCAACGAAGCATCGCGATGACTCACTCGTTTTGCTTTCGGCTGTCCCGAATCCTCAAGCCAAGCCAAACCGTGATTTGGGGGGAACCTGATTGGCCCACTTATTTTGCCAACCCAAAAGCTGCAGATTCACTCGCAGTGACTCTTCCTTTCTCTTTTCTCCCTTGATTCGTGTAATCAATTGTGGACGTCGGTGGGGTCAGTATGATCGTACCTATCCTCCTGTCGACCTATTCTATATTGTTGAAAATGTCGTGCAGCAGCAGCAGTAGTAGCAGTGATGATGTTGGTACGGTCGAGTGAGTCTGACCGAGAGCAAGAGGCCAGGTGTCTTGTCTACTACATCGGACGACGAGAGCGGAGAACGAGTTTACGTGAGCTCCCGAATAAAAAATCAAATGCTAAATCTCGTTTCGATCAATTGAAATTACGTCTTTCTACAATATATCATGTAATTCAAGAAGCGAACAATATGTAGATCTAGTCTAGACATTGAAATTCAACTTAAAAATGATTGTAAACTTTTATTCGGCCTGCGATCCGTGTCTGTATGAACAACAATAATAAATAGCTGCACTGCTGCCGCGAAGCTGTCCCGCAGTCGGTGTACTATTAGGCCATAATTATGCATACACACAATAACGTGATTCATGGTCCGGTCCATCCATTCTCTCGCAGGTCCACCGCGCGCTCGACTGGGTTCGATTTAGCATTAGCAGTGCAGTAAAACCTGTTATTCAAGGGCACCCATTACAAGCGTTACAGTTAAAACGCCACACCTTGAGTGGCTCGCTCCCGACGACGACAAGTAGACTTTGATGGATGCAAGCGCATAGAGCGGCGCGGTAGCCATGGTTACCGCTTTGCCAACCTATCATTATTTAGTAGAGACAGGGCTAATTGATTGACACTGGCTGGAAGCCGTTCTCTTTGAACTTCTAGAGAGAATGCGTGCTCCAAATTCTGTCAGTTGTTCTGCTTTCATTTGTGTCGAGTCGCTTGCAACTCAACGGCTTTCCAGCGGCCTACTTAATTAAGATCTAAATCTACACCGAGACGACGACGACGACGACGCATTTCCAATCCTAGCAGGCTATCTAAGCTAAGAAATCTATAGCTACTACAACAGCTCAGCTCCGACGTATCCCTTTGGACCCAGTGTAATTACATGTATAGATGCAAACAGCTTCTATCTCACTCTAGCGGTGCCTGTCTCCCACAGGTAGGTTGTTGTTTTTTCCTTCATTTATACTTTATGCTGTGCTGATCAACCGTGGTAGGAGTAACGGTAACCTCGCGTCCTCAACTCCTCTGGAGCGCACTGCTGGAGAGATAACGTCACCGTGCACAGATCAGCTCTACAGTGTCGGCCAAAACGTTTGCAAGACGTTTGCAAAGATCCTAAATAAATCTACATCAACCGGGAAAGTCAACGACATGATAATGATTAAGGTGCATTTGGTTATCATTTCAGTTCGATTGAATTTAGGCAAGGTAATACACTACATTATGATTGAATTTGAAATCTTTGTATGATAATTCAGCTACCTCTCTATGTTGAGTTAGGTTTGAGAGTATAATAAAGACAATATGTATCCCAATGTAGCGTTGTTCAATATGAGTAACTCAGTGTAGCGTTGTTCAATACACGCTAATTGTTACCCATTATTGATATTTAAAAGGGTCCACATATGGTTTGGATGATACATTGAACACGTCTTTAAGGAAAATAACCATACAAATTGTATTACGGTAACAGATACTCATTAGCCCTTTGCATGTACCTTGAGGTCAATTTGACCCCAGGACACTTTGAAAGGCTGTTACTTTTTTATATGTCGATGGATTTTATTAATTCTTTCGTGACTAGGTGCATCCACCGGAACTCCGTAATATTAGATGAAATCTGCTCCAAAAAACTTGAAAACACATTTATTGAAAACAATTTATTGAAACACTTACGTTGTCTGTAAATACCTGGGCTACTGGCGTCAATTTAACTCCAAATTTAAATAACAAAATTTTAATGGATTTCTGAAATTTCAAATTATTTGCAAAGTAAACGTTGTGGAATTTTTGTTTAAAAATGGTTTAAAAATGAAGGGGCGGATCTCCCGGGGGGAGGGGTCATTGTAAAAATACACCCATGAAGTGGCATATTTTGATGTTAAAGATGTTTATACACATATCGAAATCCCAACCAAACAGGATGTTGATTCCTTCTGCATAGATATTCAAGAATACACGGCCTTCAAAACTATGGATAGTATTTGACAGAATTTACTCACTAGTTGGTGCTTTCCGTCTTCAGGACGGATGGACAAGACCTATGTTATGGTAAAGAATTCAGATTCACTCACCAGGTGCCATCAATTTTGAATTGTTTTATCAGAGGCGTGTTGGCAACTCGCGATATCTGCTATATGCAATCGGTTTATGTGTTTCTTCAAATGTCTAGTATAAGATTACTTTTTCTTTTGTCTCTCCTTATAAGTTATTTTTTTTCTTGTCCCACCGTCACGATGAGTCTCATCGTCGCCCACTGGTCACCCACCATAGCCGATCAAACTCCAAACGAATCTAGAACCGAACTACCGTTCATACTGGCGACAACGCTCTGATGAGACAACGAAAACCCACCCCTAAGCTCCTCCCCTGATCCTATCCTTCGACAATGTACCCTTCTAATCTCGAGTGAGTCGCGAGTATTCGGCCCAACTCCTACTCAAGGTTGCAAAGACTCATTTCAGCTAAAATAATGTTTTTCGGAATAATAAAACCAAAAGATGGTATGATGGCATGTTTTACTTGTAACTTACAAGAAGAGGTTACAAAGTATGCGTTGGAAACATAAAACCTGTAAATTTTGCTTTCTATGAGTCACAATCTGCGATTTGCTGATCGCTGAGTGAGTGAGTGAGTGAGTGAGTGAGTTTGTGAAAAATCGCTGATTGTGACTCTCATGAAGTGAAATAAACAGGTTTAATATGTCAAACACATTCTTTGCAACCTCTTCTTGTATCCTACCAATTCAAAATTTGATCATGGCATCTAATTATTTCATAATTTAGAAAAACATTGTTTTAGCTGAAATGAGTCTTTGCAACCTTGCTGCTACTAGACATAGAATTAAGTAAATTTTGTTACAAACAGTGAACAATGAATTATCGGCTCCGTAAAGCTAACACGATTGAGCCTTCCAAATATACGAACAGGATTAAAAAAATGAATTGTTTGCGCTAATTAAACATATTGACTAGATAGAAGGTTGTTCAGAAGGACAAGACCTATCCCAAGGCAAAGAATTCTGTTCAAAATTTACTCACCAGGCAGCGATTCTCTTCGTCGACTTTCTCTTTCGTTAATAACTTGAGCACATAACTGTTTCTTGTTGTGTTTGTCGTATTACGTGCTAGATAAAAGCTTCTTTTATCGATCTGTGTGCTGAAAATACCTGGGAATGTCTTTACATGGCCGTGGGGATACAAAGAGAAAGTCGACGAAGAGAATCTGTAAATGTTACTTAGGACCTAATGCAATGTTCAGCTTGAATTGGTATACGGCAGTGGAGTATGGAAGAAGCCGGTGCCGGTGGTGTAGTGGTAAGCGTGACTGCTTTCTCACCCCAATGGGTCTGGGTTCAATCCCAGCCGAGCTCGTTGGGATCTTTCTGAGGCATAAAAATCTTTGGTCACGCCTTCCTTCACAAGGGAAGTAAATCTTTGGTCACGTCTTCCTTCGGAAGGGAAGTAAAGCCGTTGGTCCCGGCCCATGTGTATTCCTGCACATTCGATTGCCGTCAATGGATGGCAATCGATGTCGTCGGTGATTGGCACTAGATTGCGGAACAGAGACCGACGTTAAATAAAGGAATGAAGAAGAAGAATATGGAAGAAACCCAGAAAAAATATCCCGAACAGACATGTCGGCCCGATGTAAGGTCAATGTAAGGTCAATTTATGATCGACGTCGGCCAAATGTCGGGTCAATGTTGGGTCAATCCTGTGGTTATCTGTGGTTTGATAGAAGTCAGGTTGGTGTCGGGTAGGCTAATATTTTTCGCCGGAATGTCGGAATGTCTGATCTGCTCAAGACCGCGCCTTTTAAAAAAAATATCGAATGAAAATTTTGCAATGGGCAGCACGAACGTTATAGCAACCGAACGAGCTTGGGCGTCACACTGGTAGTGTAGTAGCAGTCTCACGACATACGAACAAAATTTCAAGGACAGCAGCAACAAATAGGGGAAATGACGGCTTCGGCATGACAGACTATTTTCGGCAACCCAAATTGAAACACTATTTTCACTGGATTTTCTTACGAAAACACTTCGCTGAATGCATACAAACGATTCTTTATGCTTTCAGCTTCAATTTTACTATATTTTCACCATTGAGAAAAAGCAATCTAGCAAGGTTTTCTTGAAATGCAACACACGCACTACAAATTGTAGCTGATTTCGAGTTGCCGATAATAGAACAGCAGATTTACATGCAGTTCAAATGGAACGGTTGCCGAAGAAAAACTGGTTGCCGACAATACTCGGTCTCACTAGACAAGATTGGAGCTTTGTAAAAGCGTTTCAAAACAGTTTTTGACAATTCTTTCGACTGAAATTGTTAGAGCAGCTGGCAGCAAAAGATTGTAAACAAACCAATACTGCATATGTGTGCGTTCCTTAGAGAAAAAGGCTATACAAAGAACGTCGCTGCTTAGGTTGCCGAGAATACGTAAATTCCCCTAGGTAGTTTGACGGACTGCTTGTTGTATGCACTAGGAACGTTACGAATGACCATCGGATGCTGTCATAGCTGAACGAACAAAATGCATGAATAAGAACGAGCTGTCGTGTACTGCACAAGACGGCAACGTTGCATGTCGTATGACAGCCTCACTGTGGGCTGTCGCTTATAGCTCAATCTCAAGGCTGTCGTAGGAAAAAGAAAGCGACAGCCTGTGGAATACTGTCATGAGGCGGTACTTTTGGTATGCCTGGCGACAGCTCTATCGCAACTCTAAAAGCCCATTTCAAGAACGCAAACATTCCGAAACTATTTTCGTATACGATACGCCCCGCTTCAATACATTTCAATGTGGGAATCATTAATAATGTACTGGAACTTTCAATCAAGCGGTATTGCTAGATTGACGCTTATTTAATGAGTTGGAAATGTTTGTAGTATCACTAGTACTAGTACTAGTTCTCTGAAATTAAGTATGAAAATATTATAAAGGACAAAATGGAACGAACTCACCAAATCTGGCCAGGTGAACCTAACAAGCTGGCTTGATGCGTTAGAGGGGAAGTCGAAATTGTAGACGGTTCGCTTCACGGGGTAATCCGGTTTGTGGTAGAGCTTGCACGGAATGTTCCTAATGTAGTCTTGAAATACCTCTTGGCCGTCTGATACAATCCGCATACTGTGAAATTCGGTTCAGGAAATTCAAGTATCGGTTCGTCACCAATATCACTTTACTGTTTAAAAAAACCGGAACAAAGCAAAATCCAAAAAATTGACGGGAGGAAAATGTTTCGCTTCCATCTACAAGCACAGCACTCTTCGATCTTCCCTCAAATTCCACCAAATAGTGGTACAGCGAAAATGGCGTCACAGTGGTTCCCAAAAAGATCAATCTGACCAACACTCCGGAAATAATGCCAATTGAGAAATTCTGGTCAATTGGGAAGCACATATATTGAATAAACAGGGTGGAACTGCGATTGACCTGAAGGATTTCAAGCGGAAATGGAATTTGGCAGCCAAACAAGTGGGAACAGGGCTTGTGTAAAAGATGATAGGCCGAAATTTTCGAGCTATGGCCTATGGTAGAAAGAAGACCGTATTGTAGTATATCCCGTTTCCTTAGTTTAGCGCATGTTGCATTACTCCATCACTTTTGAGAAATGATGAAGTATTCGATTTTTTTACAATTGTCATTCTTGCATTTATTGCAAAGATCGCGCCCCTTTTTCAGTCAAAATTGTTTTCCATAGCAACAAAATTAAGGAATGACACCAATAATGACCATGCATCAGAACCCTAGTCTCAACCACTTCAAACTAGAGAACAACGAATAGAAGATTAGGAATCACATAGATGGAGACTAACTAACTCATTTTTTCCTTGTTTCAAGATCATCCTCGGCGGACAAAGCCGAGTCTTGTCACTATCAACAAGGCATAAAAAGTAACAAGGACTAAGATTTGTTCCTTGGATTACTGAAAAATCCTGCTCCCTTAGTCTGAAGTAGTCAGGACTAGGAATCGGTGGTAGATCCTTAATCCCGCAACGTACCACGACAAGGTGATCTTGCCTACATAATACATAAGCATAATACCTACTAATGTATAGCTGTTACCAGGCATGGAAAATCATTTACATTCATTTCGTGCATTCATTTACATTCATTTGCCTCTAACTTTTTTATTCAACAGCATTCCGCAAAATGATGCATAGAGTTTTTGTAGGTTTTGTTATTAGCTACAACTTTTGTAAACAATTCAAATTCGTATCTCTTATGCATGACGAAGCGGAGCGAACAGAAGCCACTACTGTTTTTCAGTAAATGTATTTTACATTCACTGAAAAACAGTAACAAGTTCTGCCCGCTCTAGTTCGTGATGCATAAGAGCTACAGATTTGCGTTATGACCAAAATTTGAAGCTAATAACAAAACCTACAAAAGCTATATACATCATTTTACGGAATGCTGTTGATGAAAAAAGTTAGAGGCAAATGAATTTAAATGAATGTATGAAATGAATGCAAATGATTTTCCATGCCTGGCTGTTACCAGTGTTGGCAAAATTATCTATCAAATGATATTTTTCTGCTCTCATACGCTCTCAATATCACGCATGATATTGAAACAAAATATCACGCTTGTTATTGAATTGTCAAGCTCCTTTGATATTGCGAGACTATTCACTACGCGCAAAAATCAAGCTGAGAGTTGACTCGACACAAAAATGATTCCGTTGCAACATTTTCTTAGAAAGAGAAAGTATAGTTTGCTATCTCTTTTTACTGTTCATCGATGGCAGACACGAAGAGACTGCTGCCAGCCGTTGTGGAAGTTTCGGTTGCGTTCGGGTGTAGAGCAAAAATCATGAAACTCAATCTCACCACAGTCTGTTGAGATTTGCAGCTGGTGAGTTTTGTTAGCTTGATACTCCAAGCTACAATATCACAGCTTGCAAACTCAACCGCAGTTGTTTGCTTGTTGATTTTTGTCTACGAAAGTTAAACGTGCTCTTGGGCATTGGTGAGATTTGATATTTTGATATTTTCCCAACACTGCAGCCTACAGTGAGGCAAAAAGACTTAAGAATTTCATAAGACTCGACTTATGAACGACGCATATGAATTTCACAAGCGCGACTTATGAAAGATTTTCAGTAGAGGTAGGTCTTATACGCTTTTAGCCATTCTATTTACCCAAGCGTTGGCAGATGAGTGGTCCAGACACAGGACCCGTAATCTCAACGTGTACGGTTCGGTTTCAGTCTGCACCATTTTATTATTTTTTTGTCAACATTATTTTTCATAAGGCAAAAATTAATAAGTGGTTCTTATGGAATTCTTACGTTCTTTTGCCTCAGTGTATGAGTGATTAGGAAAGCGAAGTATATACGTGTGAAGTGGATAAACTAAGAAGAGAAATATTAAGTTAGCAATACTGAGTGAGTAGTGATTAGTGAGTAGCCGGGGGTATTCAACTAGTATTATATAAAGGCAACTTCCCATCCCATCGCATTGTATTATCTAAACAATTTTGCAGTAGTCTGTTTATAAACAAATCAATCAAAAATTTCAAAAACAACGATTAATCCACGTTAACCTAATCTGTTGAATATTAAATATTTTGTCCATTGCTGTAGTAGCCTACAGACACCAGAGCCACAGTCAAGCACCATACCGTGAACGTGTGTATGTGCAAGTCAAATTCGTTAAACACAAAAATATAAATAATACCATAAAAATCACGGCACAGCTGTGCGTTCGTCATCCCCAAGTGGATTGGTAAAACAGAAAAACCCCTTTCATGGTGTTTTCAAATTCATCAACAAATGTGATGACGACCACGAGGTTAGCTAAGAGGAGGCACATTGAAGGTAGGAGACACGGAGTAGCCCTTACTCGTTCGGCCGGAAAACAGGTTTGTCGCCACCGCCACCGGGTGCGAGTGCCACCATCTACATTCAGCCTAAAGGTAGCTCCCTCTCGTGGCCAAGATGTGTGTAAAGTAAGTCAATCCGAACGACGTGTGGAGCAGGTTTTTCGATTCGGTGTGAACCAGATTGAAGTCAGGATTATTACCAACAACATAGCCGAGGAGGGGGGGGGGGTCTGCTACCGGCTGCTGGTTGATTTATGATAGAGGATCAACTCGCCAACTCCGGGTGATTATAATCTGACGGTAATTAGTTTACCGTGCTGTGGATAAGTTGACGACAAACTGGTTTGCAATTTTGTTGTTTTGGATTTGAGGAAGCTTCTGCGCCGTGATGGATTGACTTACTGTCCTACTGTGGGGGTTGAAGGAATCGCAGTGACTTACCTGAAAAGAGAGAAACATAAATTTGTTAGAAATTTGAAACTTACAAAGCGACATCTACATTTCAAAAGTTTGATATTATATTAATTGCATACAAACTTCTATAGTGACTTGAATGCAATTATACCTTCTATGCGGGTTCAAGAAATATATGTCGATGCACCAAAACTCGAATGTTCCATATTAACCTGAAATCTGTGCTATTATACGTCAGCGAGACATAGTACGGATGGGCGCAGAATCGATCATCAACCGATACCTGTGGAATACTATAATGCCAGCTTGATGGCCTCACAACTGGATCTTCTTGGTCTTCTTGGTCTTCATGGTCGATGTTAGAAGTCGACCTGAACAAACATTCAGAAACTACGGAATGCCGGCAACGAAATCTGGTTTTAAGTACAATGCGTTGGAATCCGGCAAGACATCGCAATAAAGGCAGAGTTTCATGGTGGTGTACCTTCGATGAAGAAGTTGAAGGAGTCCACTGGATATCATCTTTTAACAATGCACAGATAGAATTGTTGGACGGATAAAATCGTACGGCCTTATATTAAGAAAGCGAGAAGGATTCGTAATTTCCATTTAATACCGCTACTTTAAAAGTTTATCATTGACAGATAAGCCTTTTTTCTTCTATAATGGCGGACTTTTTCATTGTCCAAACTAACCAGCTTCAAACTGTAAAACCCCGCAAGGTTGGAAAATCAATTCGACGTTAATAATGTGCAAAAAAGCGCGAACCAATCATCATCGAAAACAATGCACCGCACGTGGATAGCGATGCTTTTGCCTCTCTTTCCATGATGAATGTCTCCATGAGGAATGGTTTCGTTTTAAATATAGAAAATAATAAACGAATTCCGAAAATATCACAACTATGCGACCCCCTACCCATAATGCACGCACGTATTTATACGTACGATTCGTTCGACATTCCATTGCTTCAACCGCTCTTCCCGTGGCATTGTCAGGGATGTTATTTTTTTCTTCTTGGATCTGAAAAAAATCAAACTCACTACCAGATCCCACCGCATTGCACGGCATCACGACTGATCAAGTACACAATCGCCGGAAAATTGGCGCGAAAATATGAGAGTCGCTGGAATTTCGGTTGAGTTTTTTAAAATATTTCCCTGATGCCGAATTTCCCAAACCCATCTCGCAGTCGGAATAATATTTTCATCAAAAATTAACAAACAAATGGCACGATGGAGAGGCTTTCGGGAATTTGGGAAGCGAGCACGGGGTCAACTGCAGGTATTTGAATCGGAGCAAAATCGCAGCAATGCTCCATTTGTGCTATCCGCCGAAATCCCTCGAAACGTAAACAGATAGATGTGCAGTGCATATGTAGCACCGCATATAGAAAAACCAAAGTGCAAGCAGCGGGCACATAAAACAATGGAATTTAAACAAAATTGTTAATTAACATGTTGGGACCGAACTGATGCTGCAGCAGTAATATATTACATTCATTCCGGGCGTGATATATGATGCTGCCTTGTCCGTCGGTATGCATTCGGGGGTTTTCCGGTCGGTTTGCTCCACATGTAGATGTAGCTGCTGCTGCAGCACTCTGACCGTTCGGCAATATTTTCTGCAACAACATGTAAAACGCATCCCGGCTCAATTACAACGGCCGACGGGGCTTGTGGTTCCAGTTGCAAAGCATTTAGGCACTGGTGATAGCTGAAAAGCATTCAACTACGAAATACGCGGGTAAATGGGGTCCATTCTGACCTTTTTCAACAGATTTACTGGACGAACACGGTGGGTTGATCGCTATTGATACAAGAGAAAAAAAAATGAAATTTGGGCTGCCATCTGTGTCTGAAAATTAATGGTATTTTTCGATTTCAAGCATTTCCAATAAAAAAAAAAACCTCTTCTTTTTTTGACTGAAGCATTTTGACTCACACGCACTGCCCTCCGAGAGCCGTTAATTTGTAATGAAAATCGGAATGGTTTTATTATCCCAATATTCATTCACTTTCCGTCTTTCCTAAATGAATACAGGAGAATCCCATGGCAACGGGAGCTATGGGTGTGGGTGGGAATGTAGTGCAATTGCAGCTGTAGTCAAACAAAAAATGACGCTGCTCGTGAACTTGGTGTGGATTACAATTAGTGCTTCATAGTAGACAGCGTGTAGCGTTTTGTGGGGGGTTTGTTCGATAAATAAAACTTTTTTCAATTGCTGTAATAATAAATTGATGGTTGATTTCCGTTTCCGCGGATTTTTACCCCTCCCGGTATGGTGATTAAGTACTGTAGGAGTCTCACAAAGAATTGTGTCGACGTTACAAACAGGATTTTGTCGAAGCTACTCGGAATGTGAGATCCTGTTGGAATTCATGGTAGATTTCGGCTTCGGCTAGAAGTGTTCACCCAGTCCGGAATGAGGCACAGATCTCGCGTAATATTTGAAAAGGGCCTATCTTCGATGATCGATTTTCTTCATAGACTTTCTCTTTAGTTTACCACGGCAACATTTAAAATTTCTCGCTAAGCTCGCAATACAGTTCGACAGATGATGATGTTAGTTTGCGCCAGAAACAATACACTCAATGGGAAATTCATTTGCAGTCGGGTTATTCGCGAAAGAGAAAATCGATGAAGAGAATCAACAATGATAGGCCCTTTTCTCGTGTTGCGCGAGAGATCAGAAAAGATTGTGCTCTGATTTGCGTTGAGCATGTAGGCGAGATACAGTTCAAACAGTATTAGTTCAAATGTTGTCGGAGATGCAAATCAAGTGTAGGGTTTTTGATCTAATTTCCGTCCTACTAAGCACAACCCGCGCTTTACTTATCTTTGCTGAACGAGCTTAAACAAAAAATGGAATATTTCTGTCACCTTTTCATACGTACCGTTGGATTTGATAAAGAGTCACAAATTGTTGAGATATTGTCTAAAATCTAACACTGCTTCTTGATTCTAAATTCGTTCTACGAGTTTCAATTCCGTCCTAACGCATTGAAACGCCATTAGATTTTCTTCGTCCTACGGATAAACGTAGAAAAAGGGGATTCGCTAGGAGCGCTTCTTTTGTTTTGACAACAATGAGCGTAAATATTCATACTATGCGTTCTAACAGGATTTATGTTGTAGCTAATGAGCTAGCGCATCGGAACAAACCTAATATTGATTTGTGCACGTTGAAATCATTGATATTATTGATCTTTTCTGATCGATAGAACGGAAATGGGCGATTACGACGAAGTAGCGCTCTACCCTACCCAAGGGATTTTTTTTTATCATTTTGAACTGCTGTTATAAGTGGAAGCTGCGAAGAAGTTAAAATATACAGGTTATCCTAATTGTCTTGATTATTTGATCTACTGGGCCTCCTTTAGCTCAGTCGCTAAAGGCGCAGCTACAAAGCAAGACCATGCTGGAGGTGACTGGGTTCGATTCCCGGTCCGGTCTAGGAATTTTCGCGTTGGAAATTTTTCGACTTCCCTGGGCATTGAGTATGATTGTACTTGCCACACAATTAGACTAATGCAAAAATGGTACAGGCATCGAAAAAGCTCTCAATTTTTAATAATTGTGGGAGTGCATCTAGAACACTAAGTTGAGAACACACAATTAGCTTTAAATGCGAAGAAGAAGAAGGTTCTCCAAATGATCTACACTGTCCTTACGCAACATTTACGATCCCATTATCCATTAGATGTTCTAGGTTCTCCAAATCATGCTGGAGCTCAGATAGTTTGATAATTTCTAGCAGCGAAATATATTCCATCAGATTTTTAGAGTCAATTAGAATCCATTTATGTTGTATAGGGTAAATGTCGGCTTCGGCACCCATTGACTGTTTTCGGCAATCAAAATTTAAACGTTAATTTCACTATGTTTTACCATCAACACACTTCCCTGAATGTATCCAAATGATTCTTTAGTCTTTCAGCTTCAATCTGATTATATTTGTAGGACCGAGCAATCCTGTTATGCCAGATTTTTCTTCAAATGAAGCATACGTAATACAAAATGGGGCTGATTTCGAGTTGCCGATAGTAGAACAGCTGGTTAACACGCAGTTCTAATGGGAAGGTTGCCGAAGAAAAAGAGGCTGCCGACAATAGTCACACTCACCTGAGAAGTTTAGAGCGTTGTAAAAACGCTTTCAAACAGTTTTGAAGAATTCTGTCGATTGGAATGGATAGAGAAGCAAGCAGCAGATGAATTGAAACAAACAGACACGTCATATATGTGCGTGACGCTGTAAAAATGCTAATAGAAGTGCGGACGCTGCTTAGATTGACGAGAATACGTAAATTCCCCTATATGAATGGTGAATCGACAATATGGAAGGAGCGTGATACTTAGCTCTGGTCCTCACAAGTCCCTACCTCACGCCTCCACGAGTCATATGATAACAAAAGACTACCATCTGAAACACGGCAATGTTGTCAATCCAACAATAATAATGTGAGGGGGTGCGAGGCAACTTCTGGCGTTGTAACCACAGAACGGCGATAGAGGAAATGCTTCGTCAAACCCGAGATTCTGTTCACTGCGGCTCAAACAGCTTCTGTCTGGCATCCTACGGCTAAATAAGCAATGCTTATCCTCGGAAGCTACACCTATGATGGCAGTCCCAGCACGGCGATAGGAGACCTTGGATCAACCACCTACTGCCACCGAAACCTACAAAATTATTACAGAAGAAAACAACAGAGAAAGACAACGAACCTGCTGTGTGTAATTCGTACTTGGTGGCCTCACAACTGGATCACGAATGCTGACCAGGACGAGAGTTAGTGCTCATTTCCCGACTGCCAGCGGAACTATATGCTTCCAACGACCAACAAACAACGAAACCTACGAGGTGCCCACGTTTCATCCAATTATTGGACTCTGAAGCATCGTGTTTGAATCTTTGATTTAAGCAGACCCGATGTTTTCTGAATCATCTTGCCCCTTAAATACCAGGCAGTAGGCCCTGGACGACTTTGATATGGAGCAGATCCACTCCAAATGACGTATCTTTGATTAGATGGTTTTAGTGCTATGATTTATTGAAAATGTAAAAGGGTCCTTGTCTAGGGGCACGAACGAAAACTTGACGTATGACCGCTAGTGGACGGAACAAATATGTTGATCATTTAATTCTTACCTAACTCTTTCCGTTTTTGAATTGGTGGCCCTGAAAAAGGCCAGTTGTTTTTCAAATGGTGGCCACACCAGTGCAAAACGATGCCAACCGGATGACGGCGGCCTAGTCATGCTGCCGATTGCGGGAAGCCTTTCCGCCGGTCGATGTGGGTGCTTTCGTCATCGTCTTTGTATTGGTACGATGCGTGCTGTTCCACTCATACATCGTGTCCGACGCTTATCCGTCCATTGCTCGAAAGCAAATGACGAAGAAAACAATTTGGCAAGCGTTTTTACTATCGCTGGTTTTCTCCTCCCTTCCATTCATTGGTGAAATGGTGAGCGGTCAACCGAGCATTGAGCTCGCTCATGTGGGCATGCGTAATGTGTCGTGTGTTCGACTCTATTGTTGCGTCTGAATTTTGATTTTTTTTTTAATGTGACCCCCAGTATAGAAATTAAAGGCGTAGTCCTACGTCAAAATATCGAATACACCATTTTGGAAAATTGAGCGAGAGTCAAAATGAATGAATTCTGACACAAACTTGGTTCATTACTTCTAGCAAACAATTATGTAAAGTTTCATGGAATTCTGTTAATTTTTTCGACCTGGCGGTACAGCAGAAGTGCAATAAATGCGTTTTAGACGATGTTGGGATCATCAAAGTGACATTGTTTGAACGTTCAAAAGCACTTTTAATGATTCTAGCAGGTTGTATTGGATTGCCCTGCACCCGTAGATAATGGAAATTTTGGGTTTTGACTGCGTTTAGAATACTTTTTGGCGGTACAGCAAAAGTGCAATAAATGCGTTTTAGGGGATGTAAGGATAATCAAAGTCACATTGTTTGACCGTTCAAAAGCCATTTCAATGATTTTAGCAGGCTGCATTGGATTGCCCTGCACCCGTAGATAATGCAAATTTCGGGTTTTGACTGCGTTTAGAATACTTTTTGGCGGTACAGCAGAAGTGCAATAAATGCATTTTAGGGGATGTAAGGATAATCAAAGTCACATTGTTTGACCGTTCAAAAGCCATTTCAATGATTTTAGCAGGCTGCAATGGATTGCCCTGCACCCGTAGATAATGCAAATTTCGGGTTTTGACTGCGTTTAGAATACTTTTTGGCGGTACAGCAAAAGTGCAATAGCTGCATTTTAGGCGATGTTGGGATCATCAAAGTGACATTGTTTGACTGTTCAAAAGCACTTTTAAATGAGAATTTCACGTTGGCATAATGTAAAGTGATTACTATTTTCTATATGCACACGGTTTATAGGGCATATGCATATCAATTATTCCAGCTATTTTTGGTGTTAAAAGCAAGCAAAACAAAAGTATAAAATCGCAGAGAAGGAAAATAAAAACATTCTGATTTAATAAATGATTTCCCTGAATTAAAAAAAAATGTGATTGCAGCATTATTTATTGCAGAAAACGGATTATTTTTCAGTCAAAGGGCGGCTTGAAAAATTAAAATATTACTGCAAAAAAATTCAAAATATAATTCAATCAAATATCACTAACTCGATATTTAAGGGATCATTTATGGGATATTTAAAGGATCATGCAGTTAGGGAGGTAAATTTTGGAAATTTGTATAGACAAAGACGTGGAGTTTTTGGGCCGAAGGGTTACCGAATTTTATATACTCCTCACCATCCATCTCCAACGGAGGAGTTTGGTAAAGAGAGATGATCAACACCGATTTGTACCTTCCTAAAAGTTGTCCTTGCTCGCTTTCTTCTCTCTATAAACAATTTTCACACTGCCCTACTCTAACGGAACTGTCAACGCTATATTTTCACCTCCTCATCTATCGTATACAAATCCAACTTTAGTCTGTTATTTGAAATTAGCATCTTCAACTATGAAATCCTGTCAATTTCGTTTAAACATTATGATCATTTTGTTTTAAGATGGAGCATACTTTGTTTTAACGTTTTACTATTTGATTGGAAAATATAATTTGAAAGTTGTGACACAATTTAGTGCCAGTTACGACAAATGACAAATGAAATTTCTCTTTCTAAGAATTTATAATTGTCAATTTTTATTGCAAAGTTTGTAACCGATTTTGTTAGAAGTGACGATTGTTTGAATCTGTTTGAATTTTTTTTTAGTAATTGTATTTTATTGACTTGGAGTCGGAGTCGAAGAGTCGACGTCAGAGTCAGAGTCGGTTAATTTAAAATAAGAGGAATTGGAGTTGGAATCGTAGTCGGAGTCAGAGGCGATCGATTTTCATTCGACTCCACAGCCCTGAGCAGGCATGGAAAATCATTTACATTCATTTCATGCATTCATTTACATTCATTTGCCTCTAACTTTTTTCATCAACAGATTTCCACTAAATGATGTAAAGAGCTTTGGTGGGTTTTATTATTAGCTACAACTTTTGTCCATAACTCAAATCTGTATCTCTTATGAATCACGAATTAGAGCGGGCAGACCTTGTTACTGTTTTTCAGTGAATGTAAAATACATTCACTGAAAAACAGTAGTGGCTTCTGTTCGCTCTGTGTCGTGATGCATAAGATATACGGATTTGAATTGTTAACAAAATTTGTAGTTAATAACAAAACCTACAAAAATTCCATACATTATTTTGCGGAAATCTGTTGATGAAAAAAGTTAGGGGCAAATGAATGTAAATGAATGCACGAAATGAATGTAAATGATTTTCCATGCCTGGCCCTGAGTAGAACTAACATTTGGAAACAATTTGGAAACAATTCCAGAGAGGTCTAAAAAGTTTCCGGGGAGTGTAAAACATCTTAAATACAACAAAAACAAGCTTATGAAGTTGGAAGAAGCTTCCACAAAATCTGTCGGGGGAGATGAATATCCAGAAAAATTAGGAAGAAATTTCCGGGGAAAATTTGAATGGGCTTTCATGGCAAACGAGAGGAAAAATTCAGAGAAAGTTCATTGAAACATCCAGAAGAAGTTGGCAGACAATTCTGGGACTAGTAAAAAGTGACTTCTGGAGCTTCCAGGAGAAATCGTAAGAATCGTCCGACGTCAGTCAGATGATGCTTAAGAAACTTCTCAAGGAAGCCAGAAGCTATTCTAAAGATAGCTGGAATAAACTTCCAGAAGAAGTTTTCAGGAATCTTCCAGTGAAAGCTAGAAGAACCATCCGGAAAAAAATTGTGAGAGACATCCTAATAAACAGTGTTGGGAAAATATCAAAAAATCAAATCTCACTAACGCCCAAGATCACGCTTCATTTTTGTAGACAAAAATCAACAAGCAAACAACTGCGGTTGATTTTGCAAGCTGTGATATCGCAGCTCGGAATATCAAGCTAACAAAACTCACCAACTGCAAATCTCACCAAACTGTGGTGAGATTGAGTTTAATGATTTTTGCTTCACACCCAAATGCAACCGAAACTTCCATAACGGCATGCAGCAGTCCCTTCACGTCTGCCATCGGTGAAGATTAAAAAGAGATAGCAAACTATGCTTTCTCTTTCTAAGAAAACGTTGTGCAATGGAATAATTTTTGTGTCGAGTCAACTCTCAGCTTGATGTTTGCACGTTCTGAATAGTCTCGCAATATCAAAGGAGCTTGTAAAATCAATATCAAGCATGATATTTTGTTCCAATATCACGCGTGATATTCCGAGCCCATGAGAGCGGAAAAATATCAATTGATTTCTGATTTTGCCAACACTGCTAATAAAACTTGAAATAGTTTCCGAAAAGTGGAAGAAAGTACCGGAAAAATTAAAAAAATAAATATGTCCACAGAATATTTCAAAGGAAATCGGAAGAAACATCCGGAGATAGTTGGAAGTAACTTCTGACCGAAGTCCGTAGAAAATTTGGCAGTTCCTAAATTGAATTTTAGACTCAACCTTCTCCGATTTGCATGAAACTTTGCATAATTGTTTGTTAGGCGACGTTTATAAATTACGTAAGGGGCTGTTCATAAACTACGTAGACAGTTAAGGGGGGTTGGTAATTATTCACGGCCCAAACAAACTTAAAAAAATTTGTATGGTGAATTGTCTACGCAGGGGGAGGGGGGTCAAGAATCCCCAAAAAACTGTCTACGTAGTTAATGAACAGCCCCAAACGTCTATAAGGGGGATGGGGTCACGTATATTACATAGGGGAGGGAGGGAGTAAAGCTTTGCGTTACGCAATACAGTAATGACCCAATTTTGTCAGCCCCCATTTTGAAAATATTTTCTAATGTTCTGCGAAACCCATGCGCTTGTTTTTTGTTTTTTTTTTATTTATTTGAAAATACAGTGATCACTAAATCTTGCTTGCAAAATGGATTTGTTATAGATTTCTGTCTTGAGTCTTTCGCTTTTGTTAAACGTTTGAAAGGCAAGTACTCGATGGCACGCTTATATTTTATTTTGACGTAGGACTACGTCTGTGATTTCTATATGGGGGTACACTGTGTGAAAACCGAAAATGGAACATGTTACGAAATTATGAAAGATTTTGAACGTTAACAACTCAGCTGCCTCTGGACTAATTTCAATAATTTTAACACCAATCGATCAGAAATATTTCTACGCATTTGCTAAAATCAAGACTTTATCATTTTTTAAATGCCACTATTGAAAATTGCACGAATGTGCTTCTGTTGGTATGATAATTTAAATTATCATCGATTGCCTGGGAAAAGTGATTTCTTTAACACAGATTTCAAAGTTGAATTCCATTCGGTCTCACAAAACGGTGTTTATTCAATCACCGCGTGGTGGTGTTCTCCAGTACACAACGAAAGGCTCCCCGCAAGCAGCTAGCTTTCAAGGCTGCCCTCAACCGCTGATCGGATTCAGTTCCAATCACCGTGTGTTGTGGTGTTCGGTCGTTGGCATCAGCAGCAGCAGCAGCAGCAGTGCTTTCGGCGCGTGGCATTGTTCTCCAAGCAGCGAGCTGAAGCCCACATGAGCATCCATATAAGGAGGAAGAAGCCGCACTGCTATTGATCGGAATCAGTAGCTCTTCGTGAGTCGCTGTGGGCCATCTATGCCAAGCGCGTCACCCTCATTACAAACAACATACAGCTCACCAGCCTCATCTGGGTTGAACACCCTAATAACATTACTCAATTATCACGACAAAACGGTCCTTTTCAGGACCACCATCAATTTGATAAAGATTATGTTTTGGCTGCCATATGAATGATTGTCGAAGCATGAACGCTTGTTAGCCATGGATCCAATAATCTCAATGCTCATTGATCGATTCCGGTCTGCTACATCTTATTATATTGTTTTAATAACATAATGAATCAATAACCAATATAATCAATAACAATAAAGCAAACCAATAGAATTTATACCGATTTATAGTGGCTAAAAATCATTTTTTTAATTCTCGATTATATTTTATTTCACAGAGTGTTTGATTAGATGATGCAGTAGTGTGCATGCAATAACTCTATAAAATAGCTCTATACTTACTCGTTACGGTCAATGACTTGGTATTTAAGCAGCTGGTAGCACGATTTAGCCATGGGGCAGTTTAGTCTAAAACACGATTGTGAACAAGTTTGCGCAATTGAGTTTGCTCCAACTCAGTAAACGAGATTCTACATTTAGGATGTTCATATACCAGAAGATGAACCTAAACTTCTCATTGAAGTTATTTGATTATTCCCAACTCCATCTCAAGCATGTTTTGAAAATTCAGAAAGCTTCATCAATTCTTCAATAAATTCAATTAAATGCAATCAATTAAATTCTTCAATAATGCAACAATGCTACAGACCATGGATTCTAATTCTCAGAATTCTTCCCACGCAAGAGTTTATAGGAACACCAAAAAGGAGCTTTTTAACAGGAGTCCAACTCTATTACAACAATGTCTGACACAGGGTTTAAGTACTTGTCTTTACGGAATCATGGCTCCGTGCTGATATTGACAGCAGTGTAATTTCATCGGATTACGTTTTCTTCCGCTTTGATCGCAATAAGTTAACCGCAACCTCATTTGCGGGGCGGTGGAGTACTGATTGCAGCCAACAACTACCAGGAGTGTGAAGTTATTTCGATAGCTAACTGTGACAATCTTGAGCATATTGCAGTTTGCATAAAATCGCAATCTCATTCGCTTTATGTAGTAGCTATCTATCTTCCACCTTACTCGAGTGCCGAGCTATATATATCTCATGCAAGGGTCGTTCAAAAAGTGGCAGATCGTTGATTGGAGACTGACATAATCCTATCGATCGGTGATTTTAATCTTCCTAATCTGCGATAGCATCTGGACGAGGACATTAATGGCTTTATTCCGTCAAACGCCTTGACTGATACTGAGAGAAACTTTACAGAAGCTATGTTTTCCAAAGGCTTGAGACAGATTAATAACATTGTCAACACGAACGAAAGACTCCTTGACCTGGCGTTCACCAATCTCCCGGAGTATCTTGACCTAATTTCCGCACCTGCATTGCTGTTAACTGTTGATAATCATCACACACCAATCATCTTACTACTTGACGAGAGTGTTGTACCATCCGTACTTGACGATCAGGACAAATGTTTCAAATTTGACTATTTGGCATGCGACTTTGACTTGCTGAATTCTATTTTTATGAATATTGAGTGGGAACAATTATCAATTTATGCTTCAGTAGACCAGATGTTATCAGCTTTCTACTAATCTCTCTCTGAAGTTATAAATCATCATGTACCTCTAAAGAGACAATCGCCGATTTCTGCTTTCAACAAACCGTCGTGATGGACTGCAGAGTTACGTACGCTTCGTAACAAGCTTCGTAAGCTGCGCAACAGGTTTTTCCAAACGAAAAATGAGTCTGATAAAGCTAGACTCGTTGAGCTTGAGTTGGGGTACAAAGCCACCCTTTCTACGACACACGAAAACTATTTGTGTAGGATACAGACAACCGTCAAGGAAAATCCTTCGCGCTTTTGGGATTTCATTAAGAAACGCAAAGCTGACTACGGCATCCCTGGATCGGTCAACTTCGAAGGAACCACTTCTCGCTCATGCTCGGAGATAGCTAATCTCTTTGCTAATTTCTTTGAGAGCGTATTTAGTAAAGCATCACCCGTTCACCGTCAAGCAGGCTTCGAGCAGATTCCGTCTCATAACATACATCTACAATGCATCCAGTTTTCTCCAGACGAAGTTCCAGAAAGCCCTCGAAACTCTCGATTCAACGAAAGGACCCGGAAAAGAACGATGAGAAGTATCTTCGTAGCAGCTGTCGAGGCATATGGAAATCGAAGATGCCCGAGACTCGATTGAACACTCGTTGCAGCCCACCTATTGCACCGTTCATGCCATAGTTTGTGCGCTGAAGTGGCAATCTCAGCATAACGTTGTTACGTAGCGCACGGGGTTGGACGTTAATGTTGACTTGCCCCAAGATTGCACTGCAATCAATTCTACCTTGTAAAGTGCCCGCAATGAACAGGGCCCTAGAGGTGTCTCTTCTAGTTCGGAGAGGCTCCAGATCAATCAGCTGGCAACGACTTTCATAGCTGGGCAGATGAAATGGGTCTCTCCAAGGCAGCTTCCGCAGAGCGAATCGAAGAAAACGGCGTTGAACGGACTCAACTCTCTCAGCACCATTGTTGTAGTTTGGACTCCAGACCACAGAACAATATTCCAGAATGGATCGCACCCAGGAACAGTACAGTGACTTCAAACAGTAGATATCGGAGAAATTCTTTGCTATCCTGAAGATAAATCCCAATGTCCTAGACGCCTTGTCGACAACGTACGAGATGTGCTGCTTGTACGTAAGTTGAGAATCCAGAATAACACCCAGATCTTTCACATGGTTCACACGGTCGATTACAGTGCCGATAAGTTTGTATTCAAATGTGATTGGTTCTTTCTTTCGAGTAAAAGTGATCACTGAACACTTAGTGGGATTAACCACCATTCGGTTCAAATTACACCAGCTGGCAAAGGCTTCGAACTGACGTTGAAGGAAGTGACAGTCATCAATCGAGCGGATTCGTAGGTAGATTTTAAGATCATTCGATGTCCAAGTTCACGTCATTGAAGTAGAGTAAGAAAATCAAAGGTCCCAGGTGACTTCCTTGAGGTATTCCTGACGTAGCTAGATACATATTGGACCGGTTGTCACCAATGGAAACCATCAGTTACCGATAAGTGAGATATGAACGAAACCATCGCAAGAGGTTGCCGCTGACCCCAAGTCTATGCAACTTGGCAATCGCGATGGCATGGTTTAGCTTATCGAAGGCAGCTGACAAGTCGGTGTATATGACATCTGTTTGAGTCCTCTCTGCCATGCTTTCCGTAAGATACGATGTCAAACACAGCAGATTTGTGGAAGTAGAACGACCGGAAGTGAAGCCGTGTTGATCACCACTTATATACTGCTTACAATGAGAGAGTAGAGGCTCCATGATAACTAACTCAAATAACTTCGAAACTGCACTCAACGACGTAATTCCACGATAATTTTCCACATCCCGTTTGCTGCCCTTTTTGTGGATAGGAAACATATGTGCGAATTTCCAACAAGATGGAAATGTACCACTCGAGATGGACAATCGAAATAGGTGAAGCATGGGCATCAGCAAGCTGGCGATATGCTTTTTCAGGAATACGGATGGAACGCCGTCGGGTCCTGGATTGAAGGACGACTTGAGTTGTGATACGGCAGTGGAAATCATCTCGACGTTGACATCCATCGCACCCAGTGTTTGACCGTACAGTGGAACATTACTAGCTGCTAGGGTAACGTGTTCGTCAGTTAATCTCTCATTCGTGAAAACACTGGTGAACTTCTCAGAAAACAAGCGACAGATCTGCTGAGGAGTGGAAGCAACTACTCCATTCAACACCATTGAAGAAGGTAGGCCGGATTCCTTGCGCTGCTCATTTACGTAATTCCAGAATGACTTCGGGTGCGACTTGAGTTTCCTCTGAATCCCTCGTTGATATCGCGAATAGCATCGACGGCTAACTCACTTGAACTCATAATTGAGCCTAAAGTAGTGACGTTTCAGCGAAAGCGTACGATACTTAGTGAATTTTCTTAATGCGGCTCTCTTGGTCGACTTCAACTTACGCAGTTCACTCGTCTGCCAGGGAGGATGAGAAATTTTACGGTGAACTCTTTTCGGAACGTGCCTGTCAATGACATAAGCCAAGACATGTGAAAATGTTTGCGCAGCGGTTTCAACATTATCAGGATCGAGGATGCTCTCCCGATCTATACTAGATAGCACGTTGACGATACTACGGTGATCGGCTTTCCGGAAATCGTATGACACGGTCGTGGAAATGTCGTCAAAGACCCGATCGTGATTGTCAGCAACAGTGACAACCAAGGGAGGGTGATGATGTACTTGCTTTACTAGTGGAGAAGGTGCCGTGGAGATGAAAGGAGCGGTGTCCTGAACGCTAACGAAGCAGAGGTCCAGGCTACGGTTGTTTTCGTTGACTACGTGGTTTATTTGAGATAGTGTTGCTGTACTATAGCAGTCGAGAAGGCTAACTGATCCTGTATGAAATACAGAGTGTACACGGTCTGGGTAGAGAAAGCCGCTGTGAGATGGTTTCCAGGAAACGCCGGGTAGATTGAAGTCACCCAGAACGATTGTCTCATCAATTGGTGTCGCACTCTCCATTATGGTGAAAACGGACCGGCAATGGGTATCGATAAGTTCGTTGTCACGAACCCCGACAGGTGCAATATACACCGCACATAGGTACAGTGTGCGATCGCTCAGTTCTACGGCCACCCAAACTTGTTCCACACAGTTCCACAAGACGTTTTCGACGTAATGCTTTCGTGGTGGTAAATTCCATACGCTCCAGGACCTTCGACACTCCATCTGGCGTACCAGAAGGCAGTGTTCTCGGTCCTCTTATTTTTATCATCTATTTGAATGACTTGTGTGAGCTGCTCTCATCATCCAAACTGTCTTATGCTGATGACCTAAATTTGTGTATTTTTTTCTCCTGCTGACTGTGTTGCAGTACAAGAAGATATAAATCGTTTGCTAGTCTGGTGCGGTGACAATAGCGTTGCTCTTCATCCTTACTGCATGGGACCGTATTCCCTAGAACGTGTAAACTCAATCTGCGATCTAGGCGTTACGATCGTTTTTCACTCTATCAAAAGGCATTGTTGATAATGTTTTAAAGCTATCTTATCCGTATCTGTTTTCATCCAAGTACCATGCTGTGTTTCATCTAGAAGGTATTCTGATTTGTGATACACAATCTCAGCGACAACTGATCAAACAGTGCAGTGTTGCCATCAATCCAAAGTCGGGTCAGAAGCTGAAGTCATATGATTTATCGATAAATGAAAGCAACAAAGTTATAATCTTCAACCCAAGGTCCAGATGATTGAAAGAACGCACTATTCCAATGAAACTCCCATTTTCAAAGCACATTATTCAAGCTCCCATAATTTACGAACCCTAATACCAAAGGAACGCGTTTCGCCTATCCAAAACAAAAAGGCATCATAAATTCAAAACGCACCCAACAACGTGTTGCCCCAAATTCCAGGAAGGACGTCTCATTTCATTAGAAACGTCAATTCCCTTCCTTACTTCAACGTATAACCTTCTTTTTATTTTATGACTTGACTAAAACACGCGCGAACACACACCACTTGCAGCTCTCCCCATCCGCACGCAACTTTGTTCCAAGCCAAAGGATTTCCTCTTCCCCATTCTTGAACTAAATTCCGTCGAAAAAATTAACAACATAAATTATTATGCTGTACGTTTTGCTGTGGAAAAGAGCAAAAACCAAAATGTAACTAAACCTAGTTTTTTTTCCACCACTATAAATGGAAACGGGTAGCAAGAAGCAATCGAAAAATGCAAATTTAAATTAAAACCGATCTTTTCCTCTGGACCTGATCATCCTCAATTTTTTTAGGATGAGCTCGATCACGCAAAAAGTAAAACAAAAGTTAGGACGCGGCGAGCAGGTTTCTTTAAAATTTCAAGAATGAAGATGTGCGATCTGTGTGCCCTTTCCGAATATATCGTTGGACAAAAAAAAATACACAGCAAGAATGAAACAACGAAAAAAACCGACGGCGACGGTGGAGTCAAATATTTCTTGCCGTTTCAGCTGGTTTGACATTCCGTTCCCAGTGGATGTTTTGAATTTTCGAACTCGAAGATTAATACGATCGATTTTCGGGTTTCCGAGCGGCGCGGTTTCTCACGGTTTCTCAAAGATGGACTTTGCCGAAGGAATTAAAAACACACAACTAAATCAAAATGGATTCCACATTTGTTTACAACTTCGATCTATTGACATCTACAAAGCCACACAGCTGAATGTTCTTCTCGTTGCCCGGAACGCACGAGTACTCGCTCAGATCGGTAACGCCTTCGGCCTGCAGTAGATCTTCGTCGATAAAGAAGTTTCCGGTGCAGGAGCGAGGATCCTTGCAAAGGATGGCGTACGCAGCATCCGCCAAGATCTCCGGCTTGCGGGAAACGCTCTCGGCTCCATCGCCGTGGATCATATCCACAGCGGCCGTATGAACTAGTTTTGCCGGCCATAGGGCATTGGCCGCAATACCATCCTTCCGGCACTCTTCGGCCATCCCCAGGACGCACATCGACATGCCGTACTTGGCGATCGTGTAGGCCAAGTTGCGAGCGAACCACTCAGGCTTTAAAATCAGTGGAGGTGAAAGGTTTAGGATGTGACCGTGGGTACTCTTCTTCAAATACGGGAGGCACTCCTTGGATCTGTCGGTAAGGAATTCCGGTTATTGACACTTCTTCAGACAACTAATGACTCAACTTACACCAGGAACGTGCCGCGAGTGTTGATGTTATTCATCAGATCATATCGCTTCATCTCGGTCTGCTCCGTCGGAGTCAACGAAATTGCGCTGGCATTGTTGACCAAGATATCGATTCCACCGAACTTGTCCACAGCCCCTCTGATGGCGGTCCGTACGGCAGTTTCATCGCGGACATCCACCACGCAAGCTAGCGCCTTACCACCGGCGGCTTCAACTATACGGACGAGATTATAAGTAGGCAAATAGTGCACCCGTAACAGTTCAACTTACTTTCGGCTGCCGCCGTGTAGATCGTTCCGCTTAGCTTCGGGTGTGGTTCGGCTGTTTTTGCCGCGATCACCACATTCGCCCCATCACGGGCCGCTTTTAGTGCGATTGCTTTGCCGATTCCTCGCGAAGCTCCGGTGATAAACAATGTTTTGCCGGCTAGTTTGCTATAAGAAATGGAAAAAACTACTCTCAGCACGCTGCGTCTTGGGTGATCGTTAAAAAGGTTTATGACTCACCCAGTATTCCTGATTCCCATCATTCAAAATCGAATTACAACCAATTTTTCGCAAAACAAAAACCACACCTTCACACCGTTTGGGCAACACTCTCAGACTGGCATCGGTTTGATTTCTCTCTTCTTCCACCCTGATTGTTGTGAACAGAACTGTGAGCGTAATCAGTTACCACGCCAGTCGCTTATCGTCGCGAGCAGATTAAAATTACGCTCGGTCATTGCGCGTATATCGCACACCGCCGCCGCACGGCTATCTTGGTCCAAACATAGTGGAGTAGAGAGAAAGAGAGGCCAAAAACACAGTGCTGCCAACTAGATTGCTGTGGCATTTTAAATCTCCAGGCCCACTAGATTGAGCGATTAACCGCGTGTCGATAGAGTACTAAAAAATGGATCTTCGCCTCGCGGTTGGTGGTCCCAGTAGGCGATGGCTTCTAGGAAATTCTACCTATCTATTCCTAATGCAGAAACCTCCACTTCTAAGAACATTGACTCATATTCTTCACATTCTCGTAACTCAGCCTAAAGGAGTCCCATCGCGCCAAACAGGAAACGGTTCAGCAGCTGTTCGCCCCAGCCTCCTGCTCGCTCGCTGGAAGGCACAATTATCTCCCCGTGGATCTTCATCTTTCGTCATACGACTGCAATGCCCTTCGGACGGGAGGTGGAGAACAATTACTAAATTTACTTCTTCATTTCTTCCATCTGGACGCTCGCTCACTTCACTCCTTGGTTCGTCGTTCGTCTTTTTGTCACCCCCTCGAGCGACGGAGACAGGGGAGGGACCACCTGAAAGCCTTCTGATATCGTAGAGTGCGCGATACACATCATCTACCTGCATGTCCCTTTTTCGCTTCGTTTCGCTTTCTATGCCCGGTTCCTAATTTGCATAATTACGTGGGAACTTTTTTGTTCGTCCCGCTCACCGTTCATCGTCGCCTTAGTTGTAGGCTGTGAAAATCAATTACACGCAGCGCCTGGCAGCTGGATTGGAGTTTTGCTCGGCTCGACGAGGTTAGGTATCGGTTCGATCGATATCTTTTCCTTTTCATAAAGACACAAGGAAAAGATTGACGATGGCTGTGCGATCCCTCCCGCCGACCGTGATGCCACGTGATGCGGTGTTTCAACATTAATTAAATCGAGATCGATAATTAATTTAATCGGATAGGGATCGGGTTCAACTGTTTTCTGTTTTCTTTTCGTCTCTAATGAATCCTCTACGGTCGCAGTTTGGTCCAGCAATGAATTGGGGTGATCGAAGTTTATTGATAAGTAGGTTTTGGGATGGCGCCTGGGATCGTTAATCATTTCTTAAACAGGTGGACATGGGTGTAGGATTCTTTATTTCTTATTAATAACTATTTTAAGCGTCACAAGAGGAGCTCCCGGAATAAAGGGCCTATTTTCTATGCTGAAACGTGAGCAATGTGGGTTCGATTAACTATGAAGGTGTCTTCACCCAGTAGAGCAGTTCTACGCCAAATGTTGAATCGATCTGATGCGACCATCTCCGATTTGTATGAAATTTTGCATAATTGTTTGTTATGGTGAATGATTCACATTTGTGCGGAAATTCGACCATTTTTAATCTCGCAAAAAAGTCTTCATAATGGCGTGTTTGAATTTTGCAACAAATCATAACTCGAAAACGTTACTTCCAATCGAAATGACGCCTGAGGCAAATATGTATGAAACATTTATTGCTTTTCAAGTAAAATATACACGGAAATAAGTTTCAAGTAATTTTAAAAGTTTAAAAATCCAAAAAAAGTGTTTAAACGCAAATAACAAAAAATAACCCTCTTCAAGTTCCTTTTTTCGATATTTTTCATTAATAAGCATATAAATCATACTACATTCGCAGAAAGAAAATTTCAATATGCACGCTTAAAAATAAACAAAAAGCATAGAACACCATGTTCGTTGAATCAATTGTGTGTGCAATTTTGCTCAGAAACCCATTTTATAGACAATCAATGGAAAATTAAAAAAAATATAAACAAAAAGTTAAAAAAATGTTGTTTTGTTAATTATTTAGATTTTTGTTAATTATTTAGTGTTCACCTTGAAATTTTCTCAAAAGATAACATTTTGTACAAGCATTTTAATAAATAATATTCCAAATGTAGGGGAAATGGTTCTAATGTTTGCCTATGGATCTAAGATTGGGCCCATCGCTAAAATTCTGCTATTTATCAATTTTATCTAGTTGAACGCGTCATTGGGACGGTACCAGGGCTGGTAGCGCTGATGCGATATAATAGTAGTGACTTTAGTGACTAAAATTACGGACATAGTGACCAAATAGTGACTTTTGAATAATAAATAAGTAACCAATAGTTACATTTATATGATGACTCAGAAACTCAAATAAGGTTTAATATTGAAATAAACTGTTTTTATAATGGAACTTAAAATGACATTTCATGATTTCCTCTAATTATATCGAAACTCTCAACGGAATCTCCTATTAAGAACATTTGAAGTGCAATTTTCGGATTTTCTTAGATTTTTTTTCAAATATTACTGTTAAATAGGGTTAAATAGATCATTACAACGACAGCATTTTTTTATTATCGAAAATCTTGAATTTGATTCTGCAATTGAAATCTTTAAAATTTTGATTTAACTTTGATAATTCGCTAAGAATATTTCATCAAAAAAATTTCAGAATGATCTCAAGAACTTTTTTAGAATTATTTCATCCCTCTTAAACTTTGCAAGTTTAACAAAAATAATATTTCATTCTGGAAATTCTTTGCAAAACAATGGAGAACATTCTTGGAAATAGATTATTTTCGTAGTTAGAGATGCTGAACGTGGACATTTTAATAAAGTATAGAGTTGATAGTTCTGTTGTACTACGGCAGTGTGAAAATTGTATATAGAAAGTAAAAAAGCGAGCTTCAAATAATTTTGAGGAAGGTACGAATCGGGTAGAGCATCCCTTTTACCAAACTCATTCGTTGATGAGGGATAGTGAGGGGTGTTTCACTCCGCCACACTGGCAAATTGCCGATTGCCGATTTGCTCATGTACCTCCTATGTGAGGAAACAGTTCAATCAATTGTTTCACATTCAAATCGCCATCTGACGTAAGCATCTACCTGATTGCTTTCTACTTCTACTTTCTATATACAATTTTTGCACTACCTCAATACTACTCAACTCTATACTTTCATCTTCTCATCTATCTATAAATTCAATTCGTATTCTTCTCAGAATTCCCATGGTATTTTCTCAGAATTCTCAAAACAAAAATCCATCTCAGAATACCCTTGAAACTCTTCGAAGAGTTCCTTTGAGAATGAATCCTCAAAAGCCGATTCCATTTGAATTCTTCTCGGAACTTATTTCGAACTTTTTAAAGTTCTCTTGGAAGTATCCTCAGAAATCATCCCAGATTTATTTTATAACTTCCTTAGTGCCAAGTACTCAATTTAAAAATGTTTTTTTTCCATTTCACTCTATTTTAGTTGCAAAAAAGTGACTTTAGTGACTATTTTTAGGGAAATAGTGACTTAAGTGACTTTTTGGTTTGAAAAGTGACTTTTTAGTGACTGAGTTCAAAATAGTGACAAAGTCACTAAAAAGTGACCTGCTACCAGCCCTGCGGTACTAATGGATATGTTTGGGCGCTTTTGAAAATTTAGTCGATTACATAATTTATGTATGGGCCCAAATTATGAGCATTTAGGCCGACATCACATCCATTTCCCCTATATAATAAAAAAAAATAATAAATAAATAAATAAATTATTAAAAAAATAAATAAATAAATTATTAAATATACAAACAAAAAGTTAAATTAAATAATTTTTATGTAATTTAATAAATAAATAAAAGTATATAAAATAATAAATAAGTACAAACATAAATAAATAAGTAGACAAATAGATAAATATATATATGAATAAATTAAAAAAATAATAAATAAATGAATTAATTAATTATTTAATTAATAAATAAATGAATAAATAAATAAATAAGACAAAAAAAAATAAATTAAAAAAATTATATAAAGAGAAATAAAAAATTAACAGATCAATAAAAGAATAATGAAAAATCATAATAAATGAATAAATAAATTAATTGTTTAATAAATAAATAAATGCATAAATGAATAAATAAATAAAAAAAATTATTTATTAATTAATAAATGAATTAATGAATAAATTAATTAATACAAATAAATAAATAAATTACAAGAAAAAAGATATAAATAAACACATAAATAAATAAATAATAATAAAAAAAATTATTTATGAATAAATAAATAAATAAATAAATAAATAAATAAATAAATATATAAGGTAGTAAGAAAGTAAGTAAGTAAGTAAGTAAGTAAGTAAGTAAGTAAGTAAGTAAGTAAGTAAGTAAGTAAGTAAGTAAGTAAGTAAGTAAGTAAGTAAGTAAGTAAGTAAGTAAGTAAGTAAGTAAGTAAGTAAGTAAGTAAGTAAGTAAGTAAGTAAGTAAGTAAGTAAGTAAGTAAGTAAGTAAGTAAGTAAGTAAGTAAGTAAGTAAGTAAGTAAGTAAGTAAGTAAGTAAGTAAGTAAGTAAGTAAGTAAGTAAGTAAGTAAGTAAGTAAGTAAGTAAGTAAGTAAGTAAGTAAGTAAGTAAGTAAGTAAGTAAGTAAGTAAGTAAGTAAGTAAGTAAGTAAGTAAGTAAGTAAGTAAGTAAGTAAGTAAGTAAGTAAGTAAGTAAGTAAGTAAGTAAGTAAGTAAGTAAGTAAGTAAGTAAGTAAGTAAGTAAGTAAGTAAGTAAGTAAGTAAGTAAGTAAGTAAGTAAGTAAGTAAGTAAGTAAGTAAGTAAGTAAGTAAGTAAGTAAGTAAGTAAGTAAGTAAGTAAGTAAGTAAGTAAGTAAGTAAGTAAGTAAGTAAGTAAGTAAGTAAGTAAGTAAGTAAGTAAGTAAGTAAGTAAGTAAGTAAGTAAGTAAGTAAGTAAGTAAGTAAGTAAGTAAGTAAGTAAGTAAGTAAGTAAGTAAGTAAGTAAGTAAGTAAGTAAGTAAGTAAGTAAGTAAGTAAGTAAGTAAGTAAGTAAGTAAGTAAGTAAGTAAGTAAGTAAGTAAAGTAAGTAAGTAAGTAAGTAAGTAAGTAAGTAAGTAAGTAAGTAAGTAAGTAAGTAAGTAAGTAAGTAAGTAAGTAAGTAAGTAAGTAAGTAAGTAAGTAAGTAAGTAAGTAAGTAAGTAAGTAAGTAAGTAAGTAAGTAAGTAAGTAAGTAAGTAAGTAAGTAAGTAAGTAAGTAAGTAAGTTAGTAAGTTAGTAAGCAAATAAATTAATAAATAAATAAACAAATACAAAAACCAAATAAAAATATGTTTTGTTCAATGATCTCTCATTTTATGTTCCATTTTCGATCTCCAAAGTTTATTTGAATGGTATGACTGGTATAGCATAAGTGTTCTACTACTAGTTTTATTTCAAAATTTGGCCAACCTAAATCTGAGAAAATCAGTCACGATTCTTCAGAGTAAATTTTGAAAAATATTGTAACTTTGAGTGAACTTTTGGGGTGCAAACGAAGTGCAATAAATGCGATTTTTGGGGATTTTTGTACCGTCAAAATGGCTCCCTTTGACCGATCAGAAGTACTTCTAACCACTCTAGCATGCTGCATTGGAATGTCCCGTGGGTGAAGATAATGATTATAACGGGATCAGAATGCGTTTTAGTATGCATTTTTGGGGTGCAACCGAAGTGCAATAAATGCGATTTTTGGCGATTTTTGTACCGTCAAAATGGCACCCTTTGACCGTTCAGAAGTACTTCTTACCATTCTAGCATGCTGCATTGGAATGCCCCGTGGGTGTAGATAATGATTATAACGGGATCAGAATGCGTTTAGTATGCATTTTTGGGGTATAACCGAAGTGCAATAAATGCGATTTATGGCGATTTTTGTACCGTCAAAATGGCACCCTTTGACCGTTCAGAAGTACTTCTAACCATTCTAGCATGCTGCATTGGAATGTCCCGTGGGTGTAGATAATGATTATAACGGGATCAAAATGCGTTTAGTATGCATTTTTGGGGTGCAAACGAAGTGCAATAAATGCGATTTTTGGCGATTTTTGTACCGTCAAAATGGCACCCTTTGACCGTTCAGAAGTACTTCTAACCATTCTGGCATGCTGCATTGGAATGCCCCGTGGGTGTAGATAATGATTATAACGGGATCAGAATGCGTTTAGTATGCATTTTTTGGGGTGCAACCGAAGTGCAATAAATGCGATTTTTGTACCGTCAAAATGGCACCCTTTGACCGTTCAGAAGTACTTCTAACCATTCTAGCATGCTGCATTGGAATGTCCCGTGGGTGTAGATAATGATTATAACGGGATCAGAATGCGTTTTAGTATGCATTTTTGGGGTGCAACCAAAGTGCAATAAATGCGATTTTTTTACCGTCAAAATGGCACCCTTTGACCATTCAGAAGTACTTCTAACCATTCTAGCATGCTGCATTGGAATGTCCCGTGGGTGTACAATACATTTCAAATGATCTAAAGAGAACAAAATTGGACGTAACATGACAGAGAATTTGTCATGTTTTTTGGGGGTGTCCTTAAACTTATGATCGGGAGTGTACTCATTAAATAAATAAATAAATTTAAGTTTATAACACTATTTTGGATTTTGAACCCAAAATTACAGTTTAAAGAACATCAATATGTTAATAGTTTAATAAATTAATAAAATAATAAATGAATAAACTAATACATAAATAAATTAATAAATTTAGAAAATTGATAAATAAAAAAAATAAATCAAGAAATTAAAAAAATAAAAAGTTATTTGATTAATAAATCAACGAATTAATTAATTAAAAAATTAATAAATTCATAAATTAATAAATTAAAAAATTCTTAAATTCACGAAGAAAGAAAAACAATTAAAAACATTTAATAAAGCAATAAATTAATATATTCTTAAATAAAGTCAAAAGCAAAACATAAATTAATTTTTAAATAATAAAAAATTAAATTGATTCAAAACAAAATAAATGAAATAAGTTAGTTACTTAATAAGTAAGTAATTAAATAAATAAATAAATAAGTTAATAATTAAATCAACTAAAAAACAAATAAATCTATAAATTTTGCCATAAGTTATTCAGTAAATGAATAAATAAGTTAGCAAATCTATCTATCTGAAAAATAAATTTTATAATATAAATATAAATAAATTCATTAATTAATGAGTAAACATAAATAAATTCATTAATTAATGAGTTAATAAATGAATAAATTGATAAATTAAAATCTCATTGCAAAAATTTATTCATAATTTTATTAATTAAATCATTTTGCTAGACAATCTATTAATAAATAGCTAAATAAAAACATAAAAAATGAAAAAAATCAAATAAAAAATATTTAATTAAATATTAATTAAATTGATACACTTATTAATAAATTGATGAATAAATAAAGTGAAAAAATAATAAATTTACAAATCAATCAATTTTAAATCAAATTAATAATGTATTTAATTTATTTATTAGTCAATCAAATAACTAATAAATAAGTAAAGTAAAGACTTCATAAATCCATAAATACATAAATTAACTACGTACTAAATAATTATCCAAATAACGGAAATAAATCGGTTATTTCATAAGTTAATAGGAAAATTTATAAATAATTTAATTAATTACCTATAAAAATGCATATAATAATACAAAAAAGAGATTATTAAGTGAATTAATAATTTAATGAACACACTTATTAATAAATTAATAAATTAATCAATTATAAAATAGTTAGTAAAGTATTGTAAAAGTAGTAAATTAATAAATCATTTCATAAATCAATACATAGCTCAATTAGTTATTAAATAAATCAATACATTAATAAATTCATGAAGTAATACATTAATAAACTAATAGATCAATACAGTAATAAATTATTAAATTAATAAATTAATATATTAATAAATTAATAAATTAATGTATTAATAAATTAATTTATTAATAAATAAACTAATTAATAAATTAATAAAGCAATAATTTAATAAATAAACAAATTAATATATTAACAAATCAATAAATCAGTAAATGAACAAATTGGGATGATGGGGTGAAGCCAAATTTTGTCTGAGCAGTTCCACACCAAATGACGAATCGATCAGACTCGACCTTCTCCGACACCGGACGCTTTAAAACTGATAAAAATCGTAGACAACTTTTGTTCAACTGTTTAAACAGCAGCTAGACTAAATAATGTACTTAAAACTCAATATCATAATCTTTATACACTTCCGATCATAAGTTTAGGGTCTCTGCCAAAAAATCATGCAAATTGTCCTGCGCTTTGGTCAGAGAGCGTATAGGGCGTCGTTGTGCCAATTTGGTCGTGGCACATTTCAAGTATGAGAGAGTGATTGCAGTTAAATCAAAAGTGCCTGAGAAAAATGCAAGTACTTTTGCGGATTACCCGAAGTTGCAATAGTGAAGATATGATAGTTTTCGTTGAAAGAAGTATCACAGGTAATTGCTATTGGATATTTTTGCAGACAGTGACAGATGGTGGACATGGAGATCCAGTGGAGGTGCCTAGACAAATGGTAAGTTCCAAGTTCGCTGTTTTTGTCATGGTAGTCACCGTTGGCAGCTTTTATATTAATTTCTTAGATTCAACATATTTTCATATAAACCCATAAACTCATTGGGTAGGAATGGGACCATCAGGGCACTTGATTGAAGCGATTTGGATGGGGATAGTGGAATTACCAACAGGGTTACCATTTCGTGAATTGAAGGTGGGCTCTTCTCCCGACTCATTGGGACATCCCCTCGTATGATGGCTTGTTCTGTACCGGGTTGGAACATTTTTATCGTTGGAAGGAGATTCTTCTTGCCCTCCCGTGGACGTTTGAGAAATTTTCAAAAATATCGTAAGATAAGTTTTGCAGTAATAGTTTAGTTAATTCGAACATTGCAAATTTATGAAGATCCCGTACACAGAAATTCATGATCAAGGATTACATTTTCTTTTTTTTTCAAGATTCTGAGACTTCGATAGAGAACTAATTTTAATTTCCTGGTCTAAGAAAACTGTTAAAGATTGCGAGGTTAGAACTTTCTTTGAAGTGTAACAAAGAGATCGAACGATAGTCTGAAAATTGTAACAATGAGAAGTGTGGGATCTCAAACTTGACAAAATTACATGATGAATATGTTTTAGATTGTGTGACAAGAAATGTTTTTAACGTTCTAAATTAACAAAACTATTCAAACTGCCGGATATCAAATATTTAGAAAATGTGCACGTGCATCGATGTTAAAATTTCTAAGCGCCAAATTGTTGAGGAGTATGACCGAAGTAATTAACGAAAATTATCACGATTTTGGATTACGAAAATTCAGGGTATTACCGAAGACAACATATCAAGATTTCTTTATATGACTTTCTTAGTCTAGGGTAATCCAAATGGTCATTTATGCACTGTCCATTGCATAGAGCATGCATAACTGACCGTTTGGATTACCCTAGACTGAGAAAGCCATTAAAAGAAACATCCCTAGGTACCAGTCAAACAGCCTAATAAAGGATTTTCCAATAGAAATTTCCTAACTTTGACAGTTCATTGCGGCCATATTTTTGAAGCTACAAGTGTCAAATTAGCTGTCATTTATTCAGTGTGTCTTGCCAAATTACCATGCACAGTTGTAGGAGCTGAGCCAAAAAGTTGAGCACTTTTGTTCAGGACCTTCTGGTCTTAGAGTTACCTCTATGGTTGTAGCGTCTAACAGCATGTGCAAATGATAACATTGTTTTTATCAAAGTAAGTGCGAGCAACGTTCCGAGCGCTTCGCACATTTTACGGCCGCAATAATCCTACCGAGCGAACTATTCGCAATGTGGTGAAAAAATTCGAGGAAACTGGTTCGGTGAACGCTCAACCTGTACGTGAACAGGACACGCAAGGTCTGCCGAGAATATCGCCGCTGTACGCCAAAGTGTGCAGGAGAACTCGTTTCAGTTCATTCCGTGCTGCGCACAAGAACTGAGCCTATCGCAGGCTTCAACTTGGCGAATTCTGTGCCGAGACTTGGGTCTGCACCCGTACAAGATCTAATTGACCCAGGAGCTCAAGCTTAACGATCATAGACAGCGCTGATTGGGGGTTTGGAGCAGTTGGAAACAGGCCCCGATTACCCGAAAAATCTTCTTCAGCGACGAGGTTCATTTCTGCATGAACGGGTATGTAAACAAGCAGAATTGTCGAATTTGGGACAAGGCCAATGCACACGAGGTCCCAGAAAGTCACTGTTTTGTGGTCACTGTTTTGTGGTCACTGTTTTGTGCTACAGGTCGAGGACTTCTTCTGGCGCAAAGTGGACGATATGGATGTCAACGATGTGTGGTTCCAACAGGATGGTGCAACGTGCCACACAGCGCACGAAATAATCGATATGCTGCATGAATGATTTCCGGGCATGACCACCGCTAGACTTTTCTTGTGGGGTTATGTTAAGTCGCAGGTCTATGTCAATAAGCCGCAAACCACCGATGTCCTCAAAGCCAACATTACTCAAGCCATCAACGAGATTCAGCCCGATTTGTGCGCCAGAGTCATGGAAAATTGGACCTCTCGGATGCAGGCCACCAAGCGATGCCGAGGTGGCCATTTGAATGATGTCATATTCCATACACAATGGTATTGACAAGCCCTTCAATCGAAAAATAAACCTCGTCAATATCTCACACACACTTTGTTTTATTCAACTCTAAGGAAGCCTTAGCGTGAAACTTCAAAGGCACAAATGTCAGCTTCCACAAAACATACCAATTTGAAATTGCTACTCACTGTTTGTAGTAGCACAGCAAACAGAGGGTAGCAATTTCAAATTTGTATGTTTTGTGGAAGTTGACATTTGTGCCTTTAAAGTTTCACGCTAAGGCTTCCTTAGAGTATCACCTTAAAGATAGGAAACGCATAATGGAAAACCCTTTATATACAGCATATCAAGAAGACTGGCAACTTTGCCAGAATCCAAGTGACAGATACAGTAGCGCTGTGCTCAAGCAACGCATAGAAAAATGAGCACACAAACCTGTCTTCTGAGGATGGAGCATTCACCTTTGAGCGGTAGATGATACCATCGTGCCTATCTCATACCGGTCGTGGGAGAGTTGCCATGCCTTCGGTATTACATAATTTCAGACAGCTATTTTTTGAGATTGTAGTCTTAATTTACTAAGGATAAATATTCGAGGTATTGGACTTAGAATTTTTATAAACTCCGGTTATTTCCTGGTTGATTTCGATTCATGGCTAATACTCGGTGGAGTGCCATCTGTGGGATTTGATGGTGGAAAGTAGTACCCTATTCGACCGATAGATAGTAAAATGAACCCTAATTTTCCTTAACTTGGGTCGTCTAGACGCAACTCGCTTGAGAAACACTGCCATATAGAATAACAAACCAATAACATACCGTCGAATTGCTGTGTCTCGCTTGACCAGACCAAATGCATTTCCTGTCGTCAGTGCATTCCCGAGAACCCACGAGTTCGAAAACCATTGTTCAAACACCCCCAACCCAATCCCCCACCCCTCCCTGGCTTCATCTGACGGCTTCATTGTTCGATTCTATTATCGCTTTCTTCCCAGCTTGAAAAATAAAGGTCAAAACTCTTCATTCAACTTCAACCAAGGTGTGGCGTGCGTTCCAGCTCATTGAACCACCAGCCGAAAAAAAAAACACTATAATATATGTAGCCCTCGATTGATCCCTCATTCGCCTTTACGACTTTATCATCATTCTTATTATTTATTGGGTTGGGATAGGTGATTGTTTTCCCATGGTTTTCCCTCCCAAAGCATCAGGCGAATGAATGCCCCTTTTTGCGGGCGGAACAACTTGGGCCTCTAACTGTTTACCGTGGTTTTGGCACCTCGTCGTCGTATTTGTGACTCTTCTCAGATGGAGCGATTTTTTTTTCTTTCGTCCGATGACTTTGAATCTGATTGGCAGGGGTAATTGAGTGGAACTTACCTGGAACGAGAGGAGGAGAAATTTAAACATTAAATTGTGGTATTGTGTGGGGGAAATCGAAAGTTACAATTTTAGCATATTTTAGAAAATCGAAAGTTGCGATTTCTCGTGAATCATAAGTTGATTCATCACATAGCAGATAATAGATAGTAGTGTTGGTTAGAAGAAGCCTTTGCATAATTGATTGGATCAACGAAGCTGTCAGTTTTAATGGGGAGGGGGGGGGGGGCAAACAGTTAGTCAAAAAATGTGTATGGAAATTTTAATATTTTTCCAAGGATCAAAATACAGACAAAAATATGTGGTAGGCCATTTCTGTGAAAATAAATGCTACCACTTGTACCAAATATATTTGTCAAACAAGTCTCTAATTTCGAAAAAATCATTTTTTTTTTGGTTTTCCCTAAACAAAATAAAATCCCAAACTATTTTACATCGACAAAAAATCAATCATGTTGTCACTCTATTTTATTTTTGTTATTAACTTGGAATGATTCACAAAACTTTCATGAAATTCACCTAACAAATAATCCATGGTATTCTCCTTGAAATTTATATTGTCAAACGAAGCAGTGCTGCTGTTTTCTTTTCTCATCAAAATCTCAGCAGTGCTGCCAAATCAATCATTTTTTTAATTCTAGCCGCAAATATTTTCAACGCAATCAACATTCTCTACTTCCGCATGGCTCAAGGCCCTCGGTTTTATTACTACATCGCATACGTCGTAGAATAATGAATATTAAAATGCATCCACGAGAGCGATGGTGGAAAGTGTCAAGCAACCGGCGGCAGTAGGTATATCATATGTCAGTGTGTGTGTGTGTCCATCGTCCAGCTACAAACCAGCAGCTGGTCAGAGAAAAGGGAAGCCAAGTGTCGTCTAGAGGAGAAATATCTAAAAATTTGCATAAATTTTTATGTTAATTCATGTGTGTCTATGTCTGCGTCTATTGCCCTTTACGTTACGTTACGTATGCATGTAGCGCAGGGCAAGATTGTGCAAAACGGTACGGAACGGAACGGAACAGAACACGGGTCGGAGTTATGAATTCTGTGGAATTTAAGGCAATATTGCGGACCGGGCTCTCATTGGCATGGGCGTACGGAAAGCGGGGGCAATCTGGTGTAGGAGGAAAGAGGAGAAGGAGGAAGAAATGCAATATTCCCAACCTACTTTGACCGACTCCAAGAGGCAAAAGGAGTAGGGAATTTATGTGTGTGAAAACTGACAATTTCATTCGGCTTTCGCAACGAAGAACATGGATTGCAGTGACCTCGAACATCGGTTAGAAATAAAGGGGCAGCAGCAAGCTGCTTGTATGAAACATGAGAACATCATGTAAAATGGCAACGATTTACCTTGTTGATCCGATTTCGGTGCAACAGGTACAGACCGGGCAGGCCGTAGTGCAATCGCTCATGGGTGAGAAATTTTCCCGCGAACGAAATCTCCCGCCTGAGCTTTGAGGTTATGGGATAGGGCAGCAACGGAACAGTTTTGACATTTGATTCCCCTCGGTTACAGTTTTTGACAGTTTCGCAAACATCTAAATAACCGCTGTCGTTCAATGGGAAAATCCGCAGTCGCAGTGCGGATTTAATTAGTGTCCGGGAAAACTTTCACTCCATTGCAGATGGAAGACAGCAGACCAAGAGAGAGAATGAGATTTGGATTCATTTAGCGAGCAAAAATGCAGAATGTAATTCCGATCCTCCACCCGAAATAAATACACCAAACTGCGCTACACTGCAGTTTGCACCGCAATTGCCAAATAGCGTGCAGCTCTATTGCTGAGGTCCTCTCTCTTCCAATCCTTCCTCACTCTCTGTCCGGACATTTTTTGCCATTTTGAAACAGAGAAAAACATTCATAATCTACCAACAATGCCCCTTCCTGTTTCCCGCTACCCTTCCATCTCCCGCCCTTCGATGGAAAGAGCACGCGTACGCCACTGCAAAATTTTAATTTCTCCTATTTTAATATACATTTTCAACATTTTACATTCTGCCCCAAACGGCAGTGGTATAGCAGCTGTAGCAATAGCAGTACCAAACCCAAAACCACAACTATTTCGCAATGAAAATATAATTTTCGGCGTGTTTTATTTCCTCCTGGCCACCCCTGGTTGTCATCGCCGACATCATCGCCGACGATGGGATTGTGCCTGCAAGTGCTGCAACCCGGAGTGCTTCGCCACCGTTCCCAGTCGACCGAGGAGGATGCAGTTTTTCGGGAATGCCACCCTGCAGCTGCAGCAGTAATCCCCAATCGTCGGTCGTTTGCCGGTTTGTCGATTCCAAACTACTCCAACGCGCGCCAGAACCAGAATGGAAATATCAGCCATTGGAGTCGTTGGAATTTCGGATTGCGTGCTGTCAGTTGGTTGACAGGTTGCCGGCCACGCGCTCGTTGGGGTCAAGTTGGTGACAGTTGGGACGGATTGGATTTGGGAGCGAATTTTGATGACTAGATTATTATTTGATAGTACCGATTTCCGCTGGTTTGCGGGAAGCTTCTTTTGAAAACAAGAACTGAATTCACTTCGCTTGTAAAACTTTAGTAGTACACTAAATTCTGTTTTTAGGAGAATTTCATTTTTGAAAAGTTCCACACCAAATGACGAATTTATCCCTTCTAAATTTATTTTTCGAATGTCTAAATTAGACAATTTTCGAGTACTTTTCCAAAGATGTAACAGTTCCACCATATTGAGAAAAACTAAGTTGATGATTTTTAAATACATTTAACAAAACTATTTTCGCCGTAGTCAGAGAATCACACTATTATTTTGAATTACGTGCTACAATATAGAAAAAAATCACATAGTACGTTTTGACTAGTCAAGTTGTACTTCGGACATGTTACATTGGACGATTTATCTAAATGATTCCCTTTCACAGATTTCAGAATAAAATACCGGAAAAACCTCTGGTACCCTTACTTATAACCTTAGATTGGTTTCGATGCCCCGCCTTTAGTAAATGTGCATCAATTCTGCTAGGCAAACAAAATGTCCGAAGTAACAAGCATTCTTAACTGTACATTGGACATTGTATTACCTATGATTATGTTAAATAAATTAATGTTAATTTAAATGGGTGTTTTTGTAGAACATACAATGATAGAAGAGCAATATTTTGCATTAGCATGACCATGAGCATGATTGACTACCCGAGGATGCAACTCCGTTATTGCCAGATCCGCTTTAATTATACAGAGAACCAATAGACGATGCAATCATCCTCAATGTGAAAATACTGGTGATCTAAAACTAGGCAATACCAGTGCCGGCCACGTCCGAATGCAGGTCAAGAAAGGAATGGGTAGGAATATGTTGACTTAATACTCGCACTAATGAAAGTCGCGAGCACCTTTGCACTTCCACGAGAAATCACTGGGATGATAGATAAATGGGTTGGGATTGCAGCAGGATTCGTTTTGGTAAACGATATGCTAAATTGATGTTCTAAAAATTTTCTGCTCAGTAAGCAAAATTGGTCGACACTTGGCCACCGAGCTCCTTATTTCACAAAACAATTTCGGTCAAATTTCCGTTTAACTTGTTGTTATTAGGTTTTGATCTCGGCGGCGACGACAACAACTGCTCTTCAGAAGGATTTGTTATTGATTTTCGATCAATACATCTTTCCTAAATCTCAAATATTACTACTTTTACGTACCCGTCCCTTCAACCAAATTTAATTTCGCTTTATAAAGGGTATCCCACATCAAATTTCATCACGGAAAAAACGCTGTAGAAAATTATCTAGTTGACCGATCCTTTTCAAACTTTCAGACAATAAAATATAACCCATTAGTAAGCTTTTGGCATACCTATTTCATTCAACTTCAATACCATAACCGTACGCTCGCTCCTTACGCTTAACTCCACTCATTAGGTTCTGTACAAAATCTGGCTGCAGCTTCTTCTGTATGGAAACCCACTTTTCTTCGTGTCTTCCTCAGATTTGACCTCCTTGGGATGCTTCCGTACTGCCTGCTTCATAATAACCCAGTATTTTTCCGATGGGCCTTAGTTCCGGTGTGTTGGGGGGGGGGGTCATTTCCTTGGGTACGAAAGTGACCCCGTTGGCTTCTTACCACTCCAGGACAACATTTGAATAGTGGCACGAAGCTAGATCCGGCCAGAAGATCGTAAGGCCCTCGTGTTGCTTCAACAGAGGAAGCAAATGCTTCTGTAGACACTCTTTGAGGTAGATATCCCCGTTTACAGTCCCGGTAGTGACGAACGGCGCACTCCGTTTGCCACATGAGCAGATCGCTTGCCAAATCATATATTTCTTGGCAAACTTTGAAAGTTTCTGCTTCCTTACTTCCTCCGGAACATCAAACTTGTGCTGGGCGGTGAAGAACAGTAGCCCCGGAAGCTGCCGGAAGTCCGCCTTGACGTAAGTCTCATCATCCATGATAAGACAATGAGGCTTCGTCAGCATCTGGGTGAACAGTTTCCGGGCCCGTGACTTTCCCACCGTATTTGCCGTTCGTCACGATTTGGAGCCTTCTGAACTTTGAACTCTGAACGAAAGACTTGGACAGATCCAACTTTTTGGCCACATCCCTGACCGGAGCATTGGGATTCCGCTTAAACGCTTTCACGATCCAGATCCATAATAGAACATCAATTCTGACCACTTTTCTCCTTCCGTTCGATGCTCAGAGTTTTGTAGTAACGTTTAATCACACGACTCGCCGTTGACTGCACGATTCCGAGTTGTTTTCCGATGTCCCGATGAGAGAGTTGTGGATTTTCAAGGTGCTTGCGCAAAATCAATTCGCGACGTTGCTTTTCGGGAGACGCAATTTTTTCAACTTTCGAAAAACTGACAGCGATAAAAATACAGTGTAAACAACACACTCTATACTTCTACCTAAATTTTCAAGAGAAAATACCCAATGAGTAATTTTCCACAGCGTTTTATCCGAGATGCAATTTGATGTGGGACACCCTTTATCATATTATGAAAGAAAGCCGATTTAAAGTATAGCTCTAATATGTGAAGGAGCTTGGGAATGATTTTCTGCTCAGTAAGGAAAATCGGTCACGATAAGGCCACTGAGCTCCTTATTCCACAAAACAATTACGACCAAGCTCCTTTTAAACTCGATCCTGGCGGTGACCTCACCGACGACGATAACAATAGCTCTTGATAAGGATATGTGATAGATTTCCGATCAACACGTCTTTCCTAAAAATCGAATATTATTTACGTACTCGTTCCACCGACCGAATTTCAATACGCTTTATCTCATATTGAGAATAAATCTAATTTACATTAATACCCTATAATGTGAAGGAACATGAGGTTGAACCCATAATTTTCTGCTCATTAAACAAAATTGGCAAACACACTGAGCACCTTATATCACAAAACAGTTACGACCAAGTTCCCGTTCAAATTGCTGTTACTAAATTGCGGTCCCGGCGACGACCTCACCAACGACGACAACTATCAACTGCTCTTGAGAAGGGTTTGTTATGGATTTCCAATCAACATTTTTTCCTTGATTTGTTTTTCGTCGATCTTGTTTTCCGTGCTGAGCTCCCACATCTGGGCCCTACCTATCAACTCATTAACCGGGGACCAACGGCTTTACTTCCCTTGCGAAGGAAAGCGTGATCAGAGATGTTATGCCTCAGAACATCCCGGTGGCGCTTACCACTACACCACCGATGCCGCTAACGATCTTCTATTCCGTAAGCAAAAGCGGCAGTCATCATTCATCAATCATTAGGCTGAATTGATTATAAGGGCGAACTTAGGAGAGGAGAAAAGTTATTCGGGAAACACGTAAAGAACTAAGGAGAATTTCTGATGTCTGATGAGAATTCCAAGATAATTTTGCAGATTACATAGATAATGCCGAGAAAAATGCCTGGGCAACTTTCAAGAGAATTCTGGAGAGAATTTCAAAATATTTTTGCTAGGCAATTCTGTTGACATCAAGAGCACTCTGAGGAGAAGTAAAGTTCTTTTTAGGTTGTTCTGAAGTGAGCAATATTCCAATGAAAATTAAATAGAATTATGAAGAAGAGCATGCAATAGTTCGCGCAAAGGCTACGTGTGAAAGGACTTGGACGGTAACCTTCTCACGAACGAGTGTGAGGTGATCGAGTGGTGGAAGCAGTACTATGACGAGCACCTCAACGGTGATGCAGCAGAAAACGAAGGTGGCACGGTAACAGACCTTGGAGCACGCGCAGAAGACGACAGGCTACCGGCCTCTGATCTTCAAGAAGTTGAGGAGGAGATCGGTCCGCTGAAAAACAACAAAGCAACTGGTGTAGATCAACTATCAAGTGAGCTATTAAAATACGGTGGTGAAGCACTGACTAGAGCACTGCACAGGGTAATTGCCAAGATTTGGAAGGAGGAGATATTGGCGGAGGAGTGGATGGAAGGTGTCGTATGCCCAAAGTACAAAAAGGGCGACAAGTTGAATTGCAGCATCTACCGTGCGATAACACTACTGAGCGCCACCTACAAGGTACTCTTCCAAATTCTATGCCGCCGCCTGTCATCATTTGCAAGAGAGTACGAGGGGCAATACCAGTCGGGATTCATGGGTGCCCACGCTACCACGGACCAAATTTTCGCGATTCAGCAGGTTCTGCAGAAATACCGCGAATACAACGTGCCCAAACATCATTTGTTCATCGATTTCAAATCCGTATACGACACAATCGATCGAGATCAGCTATGGCAGGTTATGCACGAGTACGGATTTCCGGATATGTATAGGTGATCTCGTGATATCGTTAGCGTCAGCGAGTGATGGCGAATTGAGCTGCAATGCCATCGTATTAGACGAGATCTTTTGGAATTTGTAAATCTTTTTACCTTTTCGTGCGTCGGAGATCCTCGACGAGATGAGGGATGCCATCCACGATTCCTGTTTCTAGTGGTGAATCTGGAATTCTCGCTTACGCCCAACGATTGTTTTCGCCGTCAGTGCGTCGTACCGAGGCCTTACAGTTTGCTACCCTCGTGGTGAGCTCCTTGCAGTGGCTAGATTGGCGTAGTTCCACTGTTGGCTCTCGTCGATTGGTCTCGGATGTTGAATCTAGTGGGTGTTCGGAATTTTCCTGTGCTACGGTCCGATATTTTCGACGCACAAAACGAAACACGTTCTAACGTGCGGCCGACTGCTAGCAAGCGATTACTTTTTCTGACCGGATATTATTATCCAATCCGAGAGCTGGTGGCGATCGCAGCTGATGGGAGTCGCAAAGTTTGCGTTTTGGTTGTCGGAGTGGCAGTGTTGCCGCTTCGCTTGCAAAATGCGCATAATGGTTACAGATGGCGGAAACTTACATCAGACTGAAGGCTGAAGCTAGGCGGATTGGACTTGCCATCAACGCATCAAAGACAAAATACATGAAAGGAAGAGGTTCTAGGGAAGACAATGTTAGCCCCCCACCCCGAGTTCAGATTGACGGTGACGAAATCGAGGTGGTCGATGAGTTCGTGTATTTTGGCTCACTGGTGACCGCCGAAAACGACACCAGCAGAGAAATTCAAAGACGCATTATGGTAGGGAATCGTGCCTGCTTTGGACTCCGGAGGACGCTGCGGTCGAATAAAATTCGCCACCGCACGAAGTTGACTGTCTGCAAGATGCTCTACGGCCTCTACGGCTACGGCCCAACAAGAACAAGAAGAAGAGGCACGCAGCGGGCAAGTTGGATCGACCAACTAGAAGGCGACCTGTGAGGCTGGCGAAGTGTGGCCATGGATCGAGTAGTATCGCCGCCAAAAGCTACTTTCTTCTCCGGTTAAGCTGGGTTTAGACAGTGCAAGTCAATTGATCAAGTCAGTTGAATTCAACTGACTTGAACACGAATTGAACGTGTAAACCATGCCATTCAACTGACTTGATCAACTCACTTGAATTGAAAAAAGTTGAACCAAACTCAACTTTTCAAGCCAATTGAATTCAACTGAGTTGATCATTTGACTTGCCTAGTCTAAACCCAGCTTTAGGGAGAGTCTTTCGCTTACTAGGTAAGACACTGTTTCTTGATTCTAGGAGCTACTTTTTTCTCCGGTTAAGGAGAGAAGTTTTCACTTCTAGGCCGAAAGTTCTTTCGGATTCAAAAAGAGAAGAATCTGGAGTAACCTACGAAACTTAATTTTATTCAACAAAATTATACAAAGTTCTCTTACGACTACGTGTTGCATAAGCAACTTATAACTGATTATAACAACTTTTACATGATTTGTCCAGGGTTTAACATATCCCTTTCAATACCAAACTTTAACCTAATTTTGCCTATTCTTATTAGCTAGGATTCCGATCGCCCTTGAAAGGGTAAATTTGTGTTGTTTATATACTATGCCCTCTCAGATCTGGGATTTCTCAGATATCTTGTAAGTTTATTTATTTTTGTAACTCAGATCTGATATGGCTCTACAAATAAGAATGTGACATTTGTAACGTTTAAACATTATAATTATATCCTTCGTTAAGGATAAACAGAGAGGGAAAGCTAAACTTAACCTAGATGCGCAAGCATGCCATGCGTGGCCGTGTTTATCCCACTTGAACGCAGAAATATTTCTAAGTAAATATTGCAGTTAGATTATGTAAAACGAGCTCTCGCTCGTTTTGCCCTACTTTTCATTTCATATTCTTGGCCTTGGTATCAACGTCAGCTAGGGCTATGCAAACGAGATGTAACTATGTGGTTATCTTATGGGAGACGACTTCTTCGGACAGCAGAGGACAACAAGGCCTTAGCCAGATTGGTAAGGTAAGAAAAAGAGCATGCGAATTTTTGAAGATTATTGATAAATTGAATCGAAGAGAATTTAATTATTCTTCTGGAGGAAATTCCTTGTTCCTTGTCTTAGAGATCATGAGAAGAAGAAAAAACCCAAAATTATTCTAGGAGAATTGTGCAAATTCTGAAAAAAAAAGTCATAGATATCCTAAGATAAGCTTTCCAAGATCCTGGACACAACAAATTCAGATCCAGAATTTAGAAAACTTTTCAAGATTATTATACCTACTTCGGAAATTTGTTTTCAATGATAATAGAGCAATATTTGTTCTCATATGTATTTTTCAAAAAATCATAACACGAAAACCGCTAATTGTAACAAAATTGTGTCCGAAAAGAAGTTGTAGAGAATTAATTGGGCTTTGTAAAAGAAAGAAACACTCACTAAAATAAAATTGCACACCTTTTCAAAAAATAAAAACTACAAGCGACCCTATGGGGTTGTGCGCAATGGTCACGTAGTCCTCTTATGGTCTTATATAATAAATCTTATTTGTTAACTGCAGTAGCAGCTTGTGTTTTGTGTATGGATAGGAATTTGAGCGGGGTTCTCTGTGATTATACTCTTTAGTATGACGCGCTTGACATAGATGGCCCACAGCGACTAACGAAGAGCTACTGATTCCGATCAATAGCGGTGCGGCTTTTTGCTCCTTCTATGAATGCTCATGGGGGCTGCAGCTTGCTGCTTCAGAGATGAACTAACCTATGGCTAAAAATCTCTCAAATAAAGAAAGAAAAAAAAGGCTTGTTATTTTGTTATGTACTGGAGAACACCACCACTCACCACGTGGTGATTGAAAAAACACCGTTTGATGAGACCGGATGGTATTCAACTTTGAAATCTGTGTTAGGGAAATCGCTTTTCACAGGCAATCGGTGATAATTCTAATTATCATAGCAACAATTGCACATTCGTGTAATTTTTAATAAGAACATTTTGAAAAATTATTAGGTCTTAAACTTAACAGATGCGTAGAAATATTTCTGATCGATTGGTGATAAAAATTTTGAAATTGGTCCAGGGGCAGCTCAGTTATTAACATTCAAAATCTTTCATAATTTGGTTACATGTTCCATTTTCGGTTTTCACAAAGTGTACCCCCATATAGAAATCACAGACGTAGTCCTACGTAAAAAAATAAATTAAAATATGAGTGGTCAATCGCTCCAACGTACGACCTTCTTCTTTTTTTTTTGATAGGCTAAGTAATTAAAAAATAACGTCAATTCTACCTTACTTGATATTCAAGGGACCATCGACCATTGAGTTACAGAACATCACAAAACTTCTTCTTCTTTTTCGCATTTCAAGCGTATTGCTTATCGCATATTAGCTTATTGCGTGCTCTCAACTTAGTGTTCTAGACGCACTCCCACAGTTAATAATTGAGAGCTGTCCCTGCTTGTACCATTTTCGCATTAGTGTAATGGTGTTGCAAATACAATCATACTTTAGAAACCCAGGGAAGTCGAGAAATTTTCCAACCCGAAAAATTCTTAGAGCGGACCGGGAATCGAACCCAGCCACCTCCAGCATGGTCTTGCTTCGTAGCTGCGCCTTTACCGACTGAGCTAAGGGAAGCCCCAACGAAACAACCATCGCATCGATTAACTAGCAGTATCCAAATCGCCTGCTCCTTCCCCTTGCGGAAAACTCCCTCCCATCCTCTTCGCGTATCATTCAATTAATGTCACAATCAAAAATAGATTTATCGGAACAAATAAGGAACGGTCGACTGGAGCTCGGACAAATAAGAAGAAGAAGAAGGGAAAGACTGCAAAACGGCGACAAACGATTGACTTTGGCTCGAGTTGGCACCGAGTCTTCTAGTGTATAGTCACTGTCCGCCTGTCGAAGAAAGGTCTCCCCCCCCCCTCCTTCTCCTCCTGGTATTGTATGTGCTGTTTTTGTATGTGTGCCTGTATTGACAAAGTCAAGATTTTCCCAGGGAGCGAACAGGGGAAACCGAGAAGTGGGGAGGACCAGGAGAGTTGTGTCCAGGAATCGACATTATTGCTAAAAACATCATGTACCTACTGAGCTGAGCGGGGTGTATCTATCGGGTGAGCGAGCAGAGCAACAGAAGCGGACCGGGAACGACCGGGAAAATAATAATAATAACAATAATAAGGGACGGAGGGAAAAATCAATAAAATTGATTGATTCGTTTGTTATGTATATAGCCGCAAGGAGTTTCGGACCATCCATCCATCCATCCATCCATCCATGGGGCGTCCCCCGCCCGTACTACCGTGCATGAGTCGGGGTTATTGCAAAATCGTACCCAGAGAATGAAGAACGGAAGTCAATTTGCTGGGAACCTGATTCGGTCTTTGTTTCTGTCCATTTGAACTCACCCAAACGATACGGTCGATTAAATACAAGCTTATGTTTCTTGATAAAAAATAATAATTTCCCAAAATTGCAATTACCATGCAGATTGCAGCCCCGTTGGGCGCGGATGGTACATAATTGCATACGGACAGGGGCAAAATACACTGCTCCTTAATGGTCGTCGTCGTCGTCGTCATCGCTCCAACGAAGCTGGGTCGTCAATTTGTTTTCCTCTCCGGAAATGGTCCCTTTGGTAGTGCTTAACTGAAGGTGGATTAGGAGGGATCATTGGTGGGACAGAGCAGCACTACAAATTGCCAACTTGTTGCTGTTTAGGAGCCCTTTTTTGTGTGTGCCTGTCGCTACTAACACACTGCCACCTGGCGATAATCTCCGTGAGAGTTTAGGCACGCTCTCTCTCTCTGAGCATGTATTACAAGCGGTGAGAGAGTGAAAGGATCTGTCATCACTTTCACACGGAACCAGAACCCTTTCCGGCGGCCGGTTGGTGGAGGGTTGGGGATGGTGTTGATGTTTATTGGTTTTTCCAATTTTCGCATCCCGCTCGTTCCGTTTTGTGCGGCGGAGTGAAAGGGATGCAAAATCACACGAGAGCGGCGTGGAAAATCCTAATTGAATTTTCTCCTTCTGGCAAACAATAGGAGAGCTTCTCTCGACAGCAGTCTGAATGGGTAATATCGGGCTGATAAGGTTTGTAGCTGCACAGCGCAGGGAGAAGGAAGGGAGGACAGGAAAGGACGAACGTTTAACAAACAGACAATGACAATAAGGTTTGACTTTAGTTCGCTTTCATTCGCTCTCTTTCTCTTTCTCTCCCTCGTCCTGTGCTGACGAGTAAAATGGAAATGATAGATGTGGGTGAAATTTTCCAGGGATGGGTGTCAGGCGGAGAGGTTAAACTCAGATTTTCCGGTGTCATCATCAAGCGCAGTAAGAAGCCAGGCTTTTTCCTCTTGGTTACGCTTGTTCATTCTTCTGTGTGAATCGTGTTTTGTTGGTGGTGTTGTTGTTGTTCTTGTTGCCTGCTTCGGAAAGGTACTGACAGCAATTCGGTTTAGGGTAAATTGATTTTTAAGGAGTTTAAGTGACCGAGTCTTGGGATCAAAAGAACGGTGCATGCACCAAATGATAGATATCAGCAAAACAAATTGGATTTGAATCAATAATTCAGATAAATGACCCTGCCAGTGAAACGGTTTTTAATAGAGAGAGGACCAAAAAAAACTTATTCGGAAAGAAGAAGAAGAATATCGAAGTATCCTGAATGTCTCACCTGCAGAACAACGTAGTTACAAAGCATAACATGTTGATGATAGGAGTTCGAAACCTTGTCCTTTCGGGAATATAACGGGGTTTATTTGACCAATTTAATGTTTGATCAATGACACATCTAATTATTTTATTCAAGTTTAATTTTTTTATGATGCGTTTATTTTTCCAGGCTCATTTACGGTAGCTTTGCGGAGCCGATATTCATTGTTTAGATTACGAAATTACTTAAAACTAACGTTAGTAAAGTGGGGCCCGATTACTCACGGCTATCTCGAGGCTAGGGGTAACAAATTGTAACAAATGGATGGCAGGATAGGGATTGAGAACACAAGGTTTGGAGAGCAATGTGCTCTTGAAACTAAACGACGTACTGATGAAAAAGACAGACATGGGGGTACACCGATGGCAGCTAACAACTTGAAAGAACACAAGATGACACTAACTACTAAATCCTCGGATCTATCCGTTTTAAAAAACACATAAATTAAATTCCAATAGTCGACATCTCGGCTCGCCAATATGACTCTAACCAAGCGCAAGGGTTGTTTTCCTCGGGCCCTGAGGGATGCGGATATCTCGGATCTAGCAACGCAATGGCGGGTGCATGACCAAAGCACGTGGTCGATCTCGTTATAACCACTACTAGTGTAATTTTAGTTTGCATAAGAATACATAAAATGTTTTATAGGGGAAATTGGTGTAATGTCGGCCTTAATGCCCCTAATTTGGGCCCATACATAAATTCAGCAATCGACTAAATTTTCAATAGCGACCAAAAATGTTCATTAGTACTGTCCCAATGAGCCGTTCATCTAGATAAAATAGCAGATTTTTAGCGATCCATAGGCCAACATTAGAGCCATTTCCCCTATATTAAAACAATAATTCAAAACTTCAGTGATCAAATGCACCGATGTTAACTAAATAATGTACACATTACAAAATTCATAATCTTAAAACGAAGCTCATCTCAGCTTTCGATGCTAAAAGAATTTTGAATTTCAATACGTTTTTGCCATTTCCGTACACCTAGATGTTACAAAAGGCTATAATATCACCCGGAGGGTCAAGTGCCATATTCCAATTGACTAGTTTGATGAGATCGGAAAATGTGTGAGTGTGTGTGTCCCGTAATAAATGTTTCATTCCAATCTACTCAATCGATTGCAAATCAGGTCCTGGTCATTCTCCCATAATTTGAGCTTGAAACCCAAATATAATTAATAATTGGCCAAGATATTTAAAATTCTAGACTTTTCAGAGGTTTTCGATGCATATATGAAGTTATTTGCACTGCCCTATAGATATATAAACTCCAATACATTTCTCACGACTGCTCTGAATTTCTCGGAACAATTAAAAAATTCCCGCAAAAGTTAATTGATCTATTCAGAAGTTCCAAAATTTTCTTAAAGTTTAAGAAACTGAAGGTCATGGAAGCTCTGGACTTACCTGTAGTTTTCGTTGCTCCATGACAACGTTCAAGCAATTAATTGAAGATTCCTGATCATCCATCAAATACTTTGAACATTCCGGACATAATGAAAGTGTCTTAAAATCTAAAAACTTCTCTAAAGTTCTCAGGACTTATCTGAAGATATGAAAAATTTAATCAGGTTTTTGGAAATACCCTGAGTTTCTGGTTACGTTAATTTTAGTTACCTACGCTGAGGTTCTCTAATCTTGTCTGATGTTCTTGGAGCCACCGGGAAGTTCATGCAGTGTTCATAAAGTTCTACACCTGAAGATTTTTGCTGAAAACTTCTCGACTTCTGATATGTTTCCAAAATATTTTTGAAGATTTCTAAATTTCACAGGACTTCTTTGGAGTAAAGTTTCTCAAAATTCTATTCTGAATTTATACAAATTATCAATTACAGATCGTTAAACTTCTCCAAGTCTGGACTTTCCTGAAGTTTAGGGACTGCCCTTAAGATCTCTGAGCTTTTCTGAAGATGTCAAGAGCTACCCAGACAACCAGAAGTCGTATAACAATGTACACACAGTATCGTAAATGGCTACGGTTTAAGTCAAAATCGTATAAAAGAATGACATACCTCGCATTATGTTTAAGTTAAATCGTATAGGATGCAAATTTCTGACCTATATGCGATGACTCATTTTTCCGTCGTACTGTATCACAAATTAAATCGGATTACATCGTAAGACTTTTCAAAATGAATTTGTTATTACAAATTAAATCGTATATGATGTTGAATCAACTCGTTTAAAATTAAATTAAAACTTGCACGTATATGGCCTCCACTTTTGTACGTATAAGCCATTTATTTGCATTTTATACGAATTGTTTGTTTGCATATATGTTTGTATATCACGAAAACAACTTTGAATATACGTGCATTCTGGTTGTCTGGGTAGCTTGTTAGAGGTTCATGGAATTTCTATAAAGACCCTCAAGTTCTATGGACTTCTTTGAAGTTATCTTGACTTCCTTGACGATCTTAGAACTTCATAAAAGGTCCTTGTTACCGCGAGGCAATTAATTTAGGATCAAGTCTAAATGCCAACCCGCATAGTTGCATAAGTCTTAGCTTATGTCGATACCAAGGCCAAGGAAAAGAAATGAAAAGTAGGGCAAAACAACGACAGCTAATCCGACTGCACTATTCACTAAGGATGCATATGCGCTCGAGTAGGATAAACACGCCATATATGCGCATGTAGATTAAGATTAGTTTTCCCTCTTTGTTCATCCTTCATAAAGGATAATAATCTAATGTTAAACGTTACAAATGTTCGAATTCTTATTTGTAGAGCCATATCGGATCTGAGTTCCAAAAAGCAATAAATTTATGAGCATATTGAGAAATCCTGGTTCCGAAAAGGACATAGTATATAAGGACTCGAAAACATAGATTAGCCCTTTTTAAGCCCGCGAAGAAATTCAATTATAACTAGCAGAAATTAGCTTAAAGTTCGGTATTGATAGGGACATGGAAAATTCTATACTGACAGGAAATGATTTTACATAATTATAGATCGCTAATGTAACACATAAATTTAAGATCACCTTGTACAGAATGGAAAAATAAAACTTCGTATGTTAAAAGTTCGTAGGTTACTCCAGATTCCTCATTTTTTGAATCCGAAAGAACTTTCGGCCTAGAAGCGAAAACTTCTTTCCTTAACAGGAGAAAAAAGTAGCTCCTAGAAGAACTCTTGACCTAGAAGTGAAAACTTCTCTCCTTAACCGGAGAAAAAAGTAGCTCCTAGAATCAAAAAACAGTGTCTGACCTAGTAGGCGAAAGACTCTCCCTAACCGGAGAAGAAAGTAGCTTTTGGCCGCGACAGTCCTGAAGTGACTAAAATGTTATAGAAGTTCTGAGATTTTACGCGCAGTCTGTTCTTGAAATTTTCCCGAAATACAAGTATTTATTTTCATTCTTCACTTCTTCTTTAAAGTTCTTTAAAAAATATATGGACCACTCTGAAGTTCTTTAATCTATCCTGAAGATCTCACTATTCTGATGTTTCTGGAACTACCCAAAAATCAAAAGTCTCTTAACATCTCGACGTTTTTTGCAGTTCCTTGATTTTTTTGGCGCTTCTGTGAAGTTTCAGAAACTTTAAAATTAGTTCTTTTAACCTCCCTGAGGTTCCCAGAAAACCAATTTTTTTAACTTCTTGAAATTTCTCACATTTTTTTTTAATTTTAACTGTCTTAAAATTCTCGAAATATATTTGAAGCTCTCAGAACATTCCTGACGTTCCCGTAATTTTCCTCTTATTCGTGGAACTGAGACCATCGGAACCTAACATTAAGGATCTTAAAACTATCCCGTAGTTCCGGACGTTCTTGAAGTTCTCACAGCTATCCTGATATTATCAGAAATTCCTTGAAATTCTCAGAATTATCATAAAATTCTGAAAACTATGATTCCCGCAATTTTTCTGATGGGAGAAGCTTAAAGACCCGAGAAAAACTGCGTTTTGATTATTCTAAAAAATATTGGAAAAACCGAAAAAATCAACCTATTTAATTAGGAATTCATTCTAGAATATCCAGGATTTTATTTTATATAGGTTACTACTATGTTTAACATCCCTGTTCGTGCAAGCGACATTTACCGCCTTGACCCTAAGTACATTATATCAACCTTAACAATACCACCACTTGTTCTTACTGTTTATCTGTAATGTGCTGTCTCTGAATTACGAATACAATAAATATAACACAGTATAATCTGCCTCTGCCATGGCAGGACGGTCGAAATCATTATAGTCTTTTATTTATCAAATCACAACGTACGCGATCAATCCCCTTAATGAAACCATAGCACTTTCACAATTTTCCTGAAATTCTCGGAACTTCATTAAAGATCTCGTAATTTTCCAGATGTTCATGACACTCCCAAATTCTTTGAAGTTTTCTGGACATTGTTCTTGGAGCACCTGTCAATTTCCTGCAGTTTTTTAATCAATCAAACGGCTCTGAACTTTTCGAAAAAAAAAAAAATGATGTCTTAGGAATTTCCCAGCTGTGCTTAATTTTTCCCTCCCTTTACCTTTAATTACCAGCCAAATTGCTGGTAACTAAAGATATTTAAAAGGAGAAATATTTGGATTAAAATATGCTAAGTTGAAGATTATATATGTGTATATCTGGAATATACTGATATCAAAAAATCATGCGAGCGTTCAATCGTTATGACCATTTTTAAAAGTGACAGTTATTCCGAATCACCCTGTAGTATCAAGTCCTGGAAAAACGCCAACATGAATTACGGTCGGCAGTGAACCGCTCGCAGTCAACTCTACCTTTGGTCGTCGCAGAAGTCCGACTCACTTGACAACCATCAGACCATCCATTCCAGATCAGCACAGTAACCAAGTCCGAAGCGAAGCTGACGGTTCAACAGCGTGGAGCTTAAGGCAACTGGAATGCGGTTTCGGCATTCCCCAACCGGAGCAGCCCTTGAGATGTTACGCGTTCGTAGCCTACTACTGCTGCTGCTGCTGCTACAAAACGCAACGCGTCATATGGCATGATTCCGTCACATCGCGTTCGTGTTCAGTTCATAGCGCGGCGCGGAGACATTCCCGAGGTGATGTAGTTTTTCCCGCCGTTCTCCGAACTCCCGCATTGCTCGAATAGAGTCACGTTTCCGTCTCCGAGGCTCCTCGACTAAAGTTCATCAGTTTTGTGGGGTTTTGTTGTTGTGCATGGCATATTATTTTTTTAGTTGTTGTTGCACTCCTGTTATTGTCCTTTCATAAATTCCACACGATTTTTCGTGTGTAGCAACGCGACGGCGACGGACGAACGTTTTCGTAATTGAAAGTAACAGCATTTAGCGACCGAATGAAGAAAAAAAAAGCATGCAAAAAAGGGGAGGAGTCTGTTTGTTTACACCTCCTCTCTGTGCGATCCGCCATGTTGGAGTGGGGATGATTTCAAACGATGTCAGTCCAAAATGTCACACTGGCAGAGGACCTTCCCGGTTCGGAAATGTCATTCCTTCACGATATCGAGAAGAATAATAACCCACCTTACGGACGCTAAACGATCCGGATTATGACCGAGAAGGGACTAAAATTACACCAATTCATTGTATCACACTTCAAATTCTGTGGCAACCGGGACGCCGCTGCGGTGGGTGGTATGTAACTAATTCCAGTCGTTCGCCCCCCACCTCCGACCGACGCCTTTCGCTTGAGGAGCATAATCATCGAAGCAGCCCGGTCGCGCGGTCGGTGGTGGTTTGTGGTTTCTATGCGGCCTCTCTGGGATGATTTATTAGCGCAAATACTTCGAATTTACTGGCCAATAAATTTATCTCGCCTGCCTGTTCTCCCCCGGATTCTCTCGTCCATCCGCCTTCCTTTATCCGAAGCTGTCATATTTTCCATAACCGCGCACACCATCCACCCTTTCCACCCTGGTTCGCTCCCTTTTTTGACAGTTTAGTAACACACAAAGGAATGTCCAGAAGGCATTATGCATCCGAGCAGGCTTACCCAAAAATTCGTGACGTCTTCCGCTGAGCACTCATACTCGCTCATTTAACGAAAAAAAAAATTATTCCAACAAAAAGAAAAAGGGGGAAAGGAAGAAAAATGAGACAAGGAAATTAATTAAATAATGCCTCATTGTGTGACGACGACGACGACGACGACGACGATGATGATGACGATTATACACGACTCTGAGTGGAGAGAAGACGAGTACGATGAGCCGAATAAGATGGATAAAGACGAAGAATGCTATTCATGAATACTGAAAGCGCGCGTCTGTGTGTACCGAAGGGGGGAGAGGGGGGCATCCGAGGAACGGGGGTGGTAATAATATTAAATAATCATAAAATAATAGGTAATCGTATCCATAAATTAAACGGCGTCGTGCTACCGCACTTTGCACGAATATGAACCACTTGGCCTGTTCCTCAGCCATCGTCACTCAACGTGGTATTTTTTCGTTCCTAAACGAAGAATACGAAAGAGATATGAACACGAAGCAGGCTCCTATAACTGAGGCTGGTTCGCCGTCAAGGAGAAATAGAAGTAGGCTGAAAAGAATCAATTAAACATTCTGACACGAATCGAATTGGGCTGCAATGTGCCGACTTCAATTTATGAATAGAGTTAAATTGCACAATTATAAATGCACGAAATCATTAGAATAAGCTTTGTTATGCTGAAATTTAAATGGAGTTTGGAAAAAATATAGCTAAGAATTTTACTCTTAGCAAAAGTGCTGTCAATCATAAGCCATGACCATAATGAATATTTGAGAGTTTACATTCCAAAATTCCGTACACATCCTGAAACCATTTCAAAAAGAGGAATTTCCAAGTACAAAGCTTATTGCTTTCCCAAAAACTGTAATGAATATTATTTCAATTTACAAGGCTTTATCTATTCCCGTGTCCCTTGAGGATTTTCTTTAGTTTCGAAAGCGTGAAAATTTGTCCAATTCCCGGAAGCTTAAAAAAATTACCAATGAATGAAAAAGTAATGTAAATTTCGGTGCCCTGAGACAGCGCATGCAAGCTGGCCTTTAAGACATAAGAATCAGTTGGAAGAAACGAGACATTCAATTCAATCATACTCACTTTACGTCAAGATACGTATGTTTTGAATTCACTTAATTTAACATGACATGTTTACCTTCCATGATTTACGTCAAACATGAATTTACGTCTCGTACAAAAATAGTTATTTCTCAGCGTGTATGTCTTGGAAACATGACAAATCGGTCGTGAAGTTTTCATCCTAGGCCATGAATGTTTTGCCATGTACCAGAAGCTAAACATTTTTCATAGCCTTAGTTCAAACCATTTTCAAAAATAGGCTCATTTGTATTCCAACGTTTATTTTTTTCCTAGTCCCATAATTTTGACAATAATTATTTAGCTACATCCAGAAAGTTTGGAAGCATGACTATGTTTCGGAATCTTGGAATGAGGAAACTTAGGTGATGTATCGGAATCTTTAAAATGTGTCTATGGTCTACACGTCCATGTCTCGGAAGGCTAAAAAGTTTACCAAGTTCCAGAACTTGCAATTGCTATGTCTTGGAAACATGACAAATTGGTGAAGTCGCGGGAGCCATCTAAGGTCGTGAAGATTTTGCCATGTACCAGAAGCTAAAATTTTACATAGTCTTAGTTCAAACAATTTTCTAAATCATGATCATGAAATGGGCTATGACATTTTACTGCAAGGTCCATTTTTTCCTGAATTTCAGAATGTTTGACTTTGGTTACATTTGGAAAGTTAGGTTGTATCCCATAATCTTTGAAGATAATGTGGCTAATGGTGTACACAAGTTTCAAAGAGTAAATTCAACAACTACTTGAATGTCATGTTATCTGAAAAAAAATTAATTGATCAGTGGAAACTCCAAGAATAAATCCGAACATCAACATCCAATCAAAGTGTGTTGTTACTTCGTCCGTGAAGTTTACGATTTTCAGAGATGGGAGGAAATGCTTATACTTAAATATACATGAAGTTTTAGTGCGATAATTTATTAGTTAGAGAAAGTTCTGAAGAGGACAGATTGATAGTTTTGCTAGAGGTTAGGTTAGGTTATCTTTATTAGCGAGACTTTCAGCCAGAGGTTGGTTCATCTCTACCTAACTCTTACTCGTGTGGATGAGAGGATCCTCAAATCCACAGGCAAAATAGTGCACGTTTAACTTGCTCATAGACTGTCTGCGGCTGTGGAATAGTTCTAAATAGCTGTGGAATAGTTATCACTAGCTAAAGCCCCACGCTGCCGAAAGCATTTCCAGCCGATGAGATGGTGCAATTCTTCTTTGGGTACACGACGTTAGGCATACGGTTGTTAGGCATACGGTCGTTAGGCATACGAACGTTAGGCATAATGTACGACAGGCATAATGAACGTTAGGCATAATCTACCCGATGAATTCCAGAGGATGATAATGGGGAATGGTCTGATTGCTGAAATCGGTGACAATAATGAAAGAGCCTTAATTTTTGGGACTCATGAAAACTTGCGACGTCTTGGACAGGCAAAGTATTGGGTTGAAGGTGGTACGTTTGCCACAGTACCTGTTTTGTTTCGGAAAATCGTCACTGTTCATGGAAGTATCTCTCCCTCATATCAGCAGACGGTTCCACTAGTATTCATTCTGATGACAACAAAACAAGATTCTTTATATCCAGAAGTATGGTAGGAAATTCTGGAAGCAACAGGTATGTTTTTTGTTATTGAATGAAAAACCACAGAATTCACCATTCTTCATTTCATGAGCTGTTCTTTGGCATTATCTTTTATTCAACCTTAGCTGTTTTTTTTTTGTTATTGAATGAAAAATCACAGAATTCACCATTCTTTATTTCATGAGTCGTTCTTTGAGGATTACAATATGTTTGTAAGAATATATTACAACAAATGTGTGATTTTTTATTTCTAGATGCGATTCATTTCAAGATATAGTTCAAAACTATGCTGAGTTTTCATTGCCACATTGGTTAACCGCTATTGCTACTAGTCTTGGATCGAAGTACGTCACTTATGATATGATAAATAATGGATTCCAAACTACGCTTATTAAATAAACTATGTTTGTATAACTTGTATCATCTTTTATTCAACGCTTAGCCTAATTTAAGCATTGTTTACCATGCTCGAAACAGATTTCTAGAGTTGCACAGCAGCAAGGTATTTATGCCTAACGTCCGTATGCCTAACATCCGTATGCCTAACGTATTTATGCCTAATGGGGTACACTCTTCTTTTTTATCCAATAATTGTTTTGCTTTTCTCGTCATGACCAACGTGGTCATCTCAGTTAAAAGCAGTAGGGTGGTGTTGCGTGTTGTACCATCATCAGCACTGTTGACGGTTACTCCCGCCTTGAGTTAATTACATTCAATCAAAGTGTTTTGTTACTCCACACGTGAAGTTTACGATGTGGGAGGTGGGAGGAATTCTTATCTAGAGGGCTTTGGAGTTTTTTCTAAGAATTTTTTGAAATCAGAATCTCTTTGGAATACACATCGGAATATCTTTAGAATTATCTCAGAATAACTCCCTTTGCATTATCTTAAAAATCATGATGAAACTGTTTTTCTTTTTTTTTTTTTTAAACGTTTTTAGTCAGAAACATCTTGGAATTCTACTCACAACTACTACTATATTTCCTAGGCGTTATCTTCTGCCTTATTTAAGTAATCTCCCCTTGCTGCCAATAACTTGAAAATTCTTCTTATAATTCTTTTGCAACTATCATAAACCAGGGATTTCTTATCACAATTCAACCTGAACAATGAAATTGGACCACAGTTCAGTTCGGTAGACCAATGAGTGCGGTAGTGTTTTCGTTGCTCTCTGCGTTTTTTTACTTTTGCTTTACTTTGTTTGATACGGTTTGATTCCGCTCGTTCGATTTTGTGTGTCGTGTCTCGTTCGATACGTTTTGTTGTCGAAGTAAGATGTTGTATCCAAGACACGTGCTCGGTATCAATATTCGGCGACTGTGTTAGGGAAACCACTTTTTATCATAATGGAAACGCTTGGACGCTGTTGTTTGGAACGAGGGTGACGCGCTTGGCATAGATGGCCCACAGCGACTCACAAAGAGCTACTGAATCCGATCAGTAGTAGTGCGGCTTCTTTCTTCTTCTTCGGTGAATAGATGCTCATGTGGGCTGCAGCTCGCTGCTTGCGGGCAGCCTTTCGTTTGTACTGGAAAACAATGTTCAACGCCACCCCCCGAAGGCACTGCTGCTGCTCACCACATACGGTAATTGAATATGGAATATGAACCGGATGGAATTCGATTTTTAAATCTGTGTTAGGGAAAGCGCTTTTTGCAGGCAATCGGTGATAATTTTGATCACAATTTCAACAGTTGAAAATTTGTGTAATTTTCAATAGTGACCTATTGAAAATTGATAAATAGTGTTCATTTTAACAGATTTGTAGAAAGATTTCCAATCGATTGGTTTGTTTAGAATTAAAGTCCATCCGCTATTGACAGAGTTACAAGTGGTCAAAACCTGACTACTTTTCGTAACGCGGTCGATTTTGGTTCTATTTTCAATTGCACCCTCAATATGTTATCGAAAGACGCAGCAACAGGAGCCACCACTAACCGGGGTTCAACAGTTCTTCCACGCTGTGAAATGGATCGAGCACACAAAGAAACAACGGTTGAATTAATTAAGGAAGTTGCAACTGACCTAATCCCAAGTCATCGAAACTTTCTCAACGTACCAAGGCTGCAAAATGCGTGCCGATTCATAGTTGACATGGCTGGTTCTCAGAAAAGCGATGATCCATCATTATGATTCAGCCACCAATCGAAAGATATGGATATTTAATTTTATTTTTAATAGATAGAAACCTAATTCCCAACCACATGTCCGCCAGCCGGAACGGAAAAAATCCGGAAAAGTCCCGATCAAAATGCGTGTTGATTCATGTTGGCATGACTGGTTCTCGGCAATTTGGTTACCACATCTTAAGATTGAGCCACTACTTAAAAGGTATGACTATCTACTTTCAAACGAAACAGATAAGGAACCGATTGGAGTTGTGGGTGGCCAATCGTAACGATAAAACCCGAGAAAGTTGGCTCTGTGTAAATTCGGATTCACCGGGAAAATAGTCAAATCATGAAGGTAGACGTAGAGATCAGCGAATTTTTCTAACTTACATATAATCATTAGCATAAAGGAAATATACCATCACCATATCGATTTTGCAACCAGGAGGCCAGAAAACGGTCCTCTGAATATCCGGAATCACCGGGAAAATAGTCAAATCCTGAAGGTAGACCTAGAGATCCACGATTTTTTTTCTAACTTATATATAATCATTAGCATAAAGGAAATATGACATCAACATATCGATTCTGCTACTGAGTGGCCAGAATACGGTCCTCTGGATATCCGGAATCACCGGGAAAATAGTCAATTCTTAAAAGTAGACCTAGAGATCCGTGATTTTTTAGAAAACGTGAAGAACCCTTAGTAGCCATTAAATACTTTTATGGATATCTGGATTCACCGGGAAAATGGTCAATTCTTAAAAGTAGTCCTAGAGCTGCGCGATTTTTTTCTAATTTGCAAAGAATCATGAGCATAGAGAAAATATACCATCACCATCTCGATTCTGCAACCAAGTGGCCTGAAAAAGGTCCTATGAATATCCGGAATTATGATCAGGCAATTGAACTGCTACATTGCTTCAACAGTCATTATTACGTTGCACATGAAACTGTATTGGACGACCCCTCGTCGCTTTGTTAACATTGTGTCTTGGCTGTTAGTGGATGTATGTGTTACTTTTGTAATCGAGTGTTATCCGGAAAAATGGATCTCGAACATTGTTGCCTTGTTTCGAGCTGGAAAACGACAGAAGGGCATGAGCTGTCCGATTTACGTGTGTGCAGGAGTTCACCTGCCATGGCGAAGATCGTCAAGAGGCGCCTTAAGAGAAATCCTCTAAGTAGTGCCACTAAATTGGCGGAGGATCTCAACGTACCGGATCGAAGTCTCCATCGGATCCTGAAAGATAAACTTCAGACCAAGCCCTACAAAATCCAGAAGGTTCAAGACCTTTCGGTGAGGCAGAAACAAGAACGGGTAAAAAGAGCGAAGGCAATGCTGAAGAGGTTGGAGAATATCGTGTTTACCGACGAGAAACTATTCACCGTACAGCAATTCGTGAATAAGCAGAACGACAGAGTTGGGTTGCCAGAAAGATCACGAACCCATGCTGACGTGCTGATGGCCACTAGGTGACATAAACCAGCATCGGTGATGGTTTGGGCCAGAATCACCCGTGATGGCCGGACTCCGCTGGTTTTTGTCCCTGAAGGAGTGAAGATCAACCAAAATACATATCGACAACTAAAACTCGATTCAAAGTAAATCTGGACGCACGGTTTAATACACATAAATTGGTTGGAACCAAAAACGTTTGACAGGCATTTGTTGATGTTTCATTGACGAAGAAATTGGTGAAAAGTTTTTCTCGATTTATCGACGCATCCCAAAATTACGGATCATGGAACTTGAGAAAAGAAAATTAATTGTGCACAAACATCTAGAGAACCCTTCGTGGTTTGCCTCAAAAATAGCAAAAGTGTTAAAATTCCCAAAGTCAACGGTGAGTCTTGTAATCAAACGTTACAAGGATACTCTGAGTGTGGATAGAGTACTAGGAACTAGGGACAAAGAGCTGAGGAGAAAGGTGTTGAGGTACGTGAAAAGCAACCCAGGTGTCTCCATACGTGATTTGGGAATGAAATACGATTCCAACTTTTCCACCGTGCGTAACATCCTTTCAAGCGAAGGATGTAAGTCTTTTTGTGCCAGTAAACATCCGAATCGCTCCCTGAAACAAAGTTTAGTGGCCAAAAAGCGAGCACGATTACTATACGAACGAGTTTTGACGACATTTGATGGCTGTATTTTAATCGATGACGAAACATATGTCAAAATGGGTTATAAACAAATCCCCGGACGAAAATTTTACTTGGCTAGTTTGCTCGGAAACTAATGATTTGGCAAGGAATCTACAAGGCAAGGTTTTCATCACATCTCACTCAATGACGTTAAAGGTTTACATTAAATAGTGTCTGAAAAAGCGGATTTTACCCTTCATTCGGCAACACAAGACCAACGTTATGTTTTGGCCGGATCTAGCCAACTGCCACTACTCTAAGGAGGTACTAGAATGGTATGAGGCAAACAATGTTAATTTCGTCCCCAAAGAGATTAATCCTCCGAATTGCCCTGAGTTCAGACCGATCGAAAAATATTGGGCAATTGTCAAGCTAAAACTTCGAGGATGCGGTAAAGAAATGACAAATGCACAACAAATGCGTTTAAAGTGGAATAAGTTCGCCGATACAGTGTCACCAGCGACTGTGCAGATCATGATGACATCGTACTTGTGTACAGTTCGTTCGAAACGGTGAAATGTAATAACTTGCTATATATCGGTTGAAAGCTGAATAAATACCCTTTTGTTTGACGTTTTGATTAACCGTGTATGTTGTTTAATTCTTGAGTTATGATCACTTGAATGCGTCCAAATTTACTTTGAATCGGGCTTTAGTTCTACCGAACGCAATCGAACCGTGGGTGCGTCGTCATTTTGGTTCCAGGGATTGGGTATTCCAACAGGACTCGGCGCCAGCTCACAAAGCGAGGAAAACTCAACTCTGGATTGCGGAACATTTTCCAGGGTTCATTTCAAGTTCGCAGGACCTGAACCCTATAGACTTCGCTATCTGGAGTACGTTGGAAGCCGAAGTCTGCTCTAAAAAACATGAAGGTGTGGAAGTCCTGAAGCGACATCTGGCGGCACCCAGGGATAAAATACCATAAGAGCACCTGCGTTCTTCGATCGTCTGCGGCGAGTGGTTAACAAGTTGAACTTGACCAATGAAAATTCAAAAAAGCTATTTGTTTTCAAGTGACACTGAATTAATTTGAAATAAAATGTTTTTGTTTTGATCAATTGATCTATTTGTATCAATGTAGCACTTCAATTACCGGACCCTGAACAATTAATGAGCCTGAAAGTTTCCTCACAAAGCCAATTCCTTTCAAATTACCTTGAAATTATCCTCAGAGTTCTTAGAAATATTTTACTGATTTCGCTAGGAGCGTACTCCAGAATACCCTTATAATTAGTCTTGTTATCATTGAAATTATTGTTGAAATTGAATGATGATCCTATCCCTCCATCGGAGTCATCAAGAGAAATGTAATTTCCAATACTGTTTTCACACTATTGGTTTTGCAATCGGTACTGTGAGCTCACTCTTGTCTTGTTGTTGAACTACGAACACGTAAAATAAAACCTTAATTTATTTCTCACTTAACACTACGTTTATTAGTTTTCCAAGTGATCCTACGAACTCTGATATTTGATTAGTGCATCAATTCTCTTGAAACAATTTCCTGTAGGTTCGTGCGAGTAAAATAGCCTTGTCAGTTTTCGAGTCTCAAACTCATGATTTCTTTTGAAAATATAGGATCATAGAAAATTTTCAAAATCCTCCACTTTAGTAATTCTATTAATCTTCTTAAACATATTTCGTTTCCTGGATCTCAAATTTTTTTAATCAGACTTAAAATTTCTATAAAAAAGTGGTTTAATAACTATAACGTATCTTTTACTTTCCGAAATGCGACGATTCGGCTCTGTAGGGTTCGACCTAGAGGACTTCAAATTATTTTCATGATTCTGTAACTCAAAAAAATATTTAACTTCTGCATCTCAGAAAACTTAGGGTAAGTTATGACTATCCAATGTCGAATCGAACCCTCACACAATCCTCCAAAACGACCAACCAAACCAGTTTAGTCAACGGCCACCAAAAACTTCAATTCAACTTGCAAACCATGGAGACGCTTGGTAGTTCAGCGAATTTAACTATCGATCAACTTCTGTCTGCCTACCAAACTCTGCCACTTCTATCTTTATGAAATATCGCAGCCAACCAGCTCATCCAACACGAACCCATCCTTGATCTTCCAACATCGGACAGTTCACGACAACCCAAAAACGACAAACTTCTTAGAAGGGGTTGAAAAGGAAAAAAATAAAACGAACGATTGCTCTTTTCCTTTTGCTTGGCCAAGACCGGACTCGCTTGAGGAGTGAAAAGCAGCGCGATGAAAGAAAAAACAACCCTTCTTCGCATTACACAATGGCCTTTGCAATGCCGAACATTTCCTTCGGTCCACATCCCCCGGTAGCATCAATCGTATATTTTCTTGAAAAGAAGCGAGAGCAAGAAATCCAAAGGCAGCAGCAGTAATAGTTATGAGAGCAAAAGGCAAAAGGATAAGTGGTAGATTATAAATTTGAAAAGCTTTATTATCCGCTCACAGAGCTTTCGTCGACCTGCCGGCTGTCCCGGCAGAATATGAGAGGATAGATAGAATGTTCCGAGGTAAGTGGAGGACAAGGATTTCTGTCGGGTCTGCTCATCGATTTTCCGGCTGGTGATTTTTCGGGTATTCATTCTAGTCTCGATGATGATGATGATGATGTTGATGATTTGCTAGTTTGTTCACGGTCGATGTCGCTTGCTGGTAGCAATTTATCTCAGTGATTTGATCAGTCGGGATGTTGCTGGTCAAATTGAGTGCTAGATTTTTTTTTCTCCGGCAAGTTCAACCAGGGAACCATTTTAGGAATACCTTAGGTGATTTATTAAGGTTCCCACATTGTTACTATAGAACATATTTCATTAGAAAAAAAATCAAAATGGAATTCGGCAACATTGTGATGACATTGTGACAGTGCAATTTTATATTTATTTTCTGAATGTAATTCACCATTCAAAATTTTCTCCGGGACAGCAAACTACAAATTGTCATGTAAATTGCACACCCCTTATCGTACACTAAATTGATTTTGGATCTCCTGGACGCCAGCTCCTAGGCAACTGACCAAACCGGAAAAGCTAAAGTGTCGAAGAAAAAATCAACCCACTCAGCAGTGAGTTGAACAGCTTTTTCCAGCATGGGTTGAGGGAACTGGCACGGGCCGATGTGGGGTTAGATTGGAAAACTTTGAAACTTTTCCTCTCCGTGTTTCCTAGCTGTGAAGAGGATGATGCTACTGTTGTTAGCCTGCAACATCCGAACCTCCCGTCCATTCCTCCCGAGTGCAAAACTCTTAAAAGTTGACTATATAATTTTAAACTGTGCTCTGTCTCATTCTGATCATGGTCTCCGTCTGTCGTGTTTGGGTAAAAGTTCTTTCATGTCGTTTCGTTTCCCATCCCGTTTTCCCGCACCCACATGTGGAACTAAACGACGTTTGAGAGAGTGTGAAATTTAATAAAGATCGGTTTGGGATTCGTTCTTGCAGAATCGGCGGCAATCTGAGATAATCGAGTCGATTGTTTTAGATCTTCAAGCGTCGTCCACTCATGGCCTACCACGTGAGTACACCTCCCTACGCTGCTGCGGTGTCAGTTGACAGATCATTTCTATTATTGTTTTTCCCTGCTCCGCTGATGCCTGTTGAGGCGAGTTTTTCCTCCACATCATTCAGTTCCAAGAAGCAAAAGCAATAAACGCCCCGCCAGCGTGGTCGTGGACCGTGGTTTTCCTAGAAGAAGAAGACGAAGAGGAAATTTTTTACGTCGTGCCCCTTTTCCCCGCTTCCGTCGCCATAGCTTAGGTCTATACTGAAGAAACGGTGCCGCCAAGCCGCCATTGGTGAAAACGAACCAACGCAAACCGAACGACTTGAGGTATTTCCTAAGGAATTCAGATGTACTCCGTTGCTGTTTGTATATAGCTGTGTGTGAGCGTGTATTTTTATTTATCTCGATATTTTTATATAGATCATTTTTGGAAGATGGAAGGCGAAGGTAGGCAGAAACGAATGAACTTCTTCGAGTGGCCACAAGCACAAAATGTTGTTTTTGTGCCGTACCAACTTTGGTTGCTGTCAATCTGTCAATAGATTTAAGCTCTGTCAAAATTATCTTTAGCGCGACAAGGTCTGTCAATAGAGTTAATGTAATTTTGTGAAGGGACGTGGCGAATTAATTTCAACCCACTCCAACACGGCAGGATCCCGCGGGAAAGGCCAACAAGGACACGAGCTCTTCATTATTCCATTCGATATCGTTGTAGCGAGTCGGGCTTGGGATGGGTAGATAGCTCAGTGCAAATTCCTCGCCTAGTCAAGGTACACGACTCAGGAGAGGGAAAAAATGCGCGAGCTTGCTCCGTTTCCAGTTCCAGATCCAGTCTAGCAGCAGCAGCAACGTGAGCCGAGTCGGGGGGAAGCATCCCCGGAATTTTAACAAAGAAATGTTGGATAAAAGAGCCGAATTAAAATATACGCAATCTTATATCATTTATTTAATTTTGCCCTCCTTTCCTGCGAGGAGGCTCCACTGGCTGATGTTTTGTTTCGTTCGTGATGCCGGAAGATGCCGTTGAACCACGCTCGCTCTTTCCACACCTGAATTCCCCCGCGATTCTAGGCCACGGCGGTCGGAGGAGCGCTCCATTTAGCAGCGGCTTAGATCAAACGACGACAACGACGTACCTAGCAGAAAACGGTTCTCGAAACTCTATATCACGAGAGAACGAAAGGAAGATTTTTGGAATTCCTTCATTTGTTTCTCCCTCTGCACTTCGTCACTATGGGCTTCACCTTGCCGCCACTGCCGCCGTCGCCGCCTCCGGCAGGGTGGAATCTTGAAGGCTTCCTTTTGCGCTCTTTGTGTGTATATTTTTCCACTTCCATACGAACCAACTGGCCCGTGATGTTCTTTTCTCACTCTCGTTACCGTGAGACAATTCACCGGTGTCCGATTACCGAAATTTACCAACAGTTACACTACACTCTTCATCTAGAAACTCTGAACTTCGGACCAGACATCGGATCTTCTTGCCCTCGGATACTTCAGAATCAGCAGTGTAGCAAACTGACAAGGTTCAGTCAATTAGACGTGGGAAGCTACTTGAAGGTGCACTTTATCTCTCTGGTGAAAATGTAGGGTGGACAAATTCGTAGGTTGGGATCGGTCCTGCTAGAAAAAATGTTTCAAAATAGTAAACTTCTAATGCAAACCACCACCGCACACCTGGCGCAGAGTCGGTCACTTTCAATTTTCAAGTTATTTTGCTTGAAAAATATTAATTTTCTTGCCTTTGTTTACATCCTCTCAACACCGCTCACAAATTGGCATCTTTCTTCCAAAGCAAAAATGAGAACTCTTTCGTGACTTTCTCATTATTTAATTACAATTGCTTGGGTGAGTCAATATTTTGTAAACTTCGAAAAAGCTTTAAATTGGTTATCAAGTAACAAAAACTGATCAAAATCAAGTCAAACGGTTGAATATACTTTTGCTGCTTTCCCTCGGACCCGTTTATTCAGATGTTTAAGTTTTCTTTGTTGAGGATGTTTACAATCATTAGTGATCATTAGTGGGATTGAACCCAGGCCTGCTGGGGTGAGAGGTAATTACACTTACTACTACACCACCGGCGCCGCTAAGTTCTGCAAACTTTGTAGAAGTTTATTGAACTTTATAGAATTTTGTTAAAGTTTATTGAACGTTATAGAAGTTCAGCTAATCTTTTTCAAGCTTCATCAGTCTTTGTTGTAAAATAGCAAACTTTAGAGGATTTAAGTGAATTTTGCAAAATATTCAAGGAACTTCGTTGAAGCTTCAGGGAATTTCGAAAAACTTCACATTCCGTCGATCGGACATTGTAGAGGTTCAGGAAACATAATAGAAATTCAGAAAACTTGGTAGATATTCTGAAAACATCGTAAAGCTTTATAGAACTTCAGGGAACTTAAAAAAATGGTGAAAGTCTCGAAATAATATTGAAAACTATACTGCGAAGATGTGGAATCTTTGTACAAGTCTAGGAAGCTTCATAAAAGTTCAGGACACATTATTTAATCTCACAAATATTCAAAGAACTTTTTTAAGTTCAGGGCATTCCGTTACATTTAAATGTATTAGTAATAAGTCAGGGTAATCCCAGTTTATTGAACTGGGATTTCCCTTGACGATTTCCTTGATTTCCCTTATTGGAAGTTTATAAAATAAAATCAACAAAAATTGTAGAAGAACAGTGAACTTTGGAGTAGTGAAGTGAACTTCATAGCAGTCCGAGAAACTTCATAAAACATAAAAAAAAGTTAAACGAGTTTCGTAAAAGTTAATCTAACTTCGTAAAAGTTTGCCATGCTGATCAGAAGTTCTGTTAACTGCATAGGAGCTCAGGAATATTGGAATAGTTTAGATAACTTCGTATCAGTTTTTCAGAGATTACTCTTTTTGAACATCCTGGAAGGATCTTAAGCTTTCTGAACTTCCTGTATTCCAGATGATGATGGTGTTAGGTGTCTAACGATTAAACCCAGGCCTGCAATCACGTTTATCACTACACCACCGGCGCCACTGACCAGGAAAGGCAGGATAAGGTAAGGACAAATCCAGAGCACATTTACAAATCAAATCTAGGGCGTGGCCAATCGGCTTTCTGGGTAAGTACAGAACTGCCGGTGGAAGCATAACTGTCCCATGTGTCATTTCGACTTTTTTTGGGATTATGCTGCTTAACGGGATAAATCAATAAATATTTTTGAAATATTATATTCAAACATGCTGTTTATTCTAGAAAAATTAAAAAAAAAAATGTGAAGTCGTTTTGTCCCATTGCAAAAATGGACGCATATCTGTCCCACTGCTCCAACTTTTAATACGTATAAGAAATTATTCAAAAAATATAGTCTGTCAACCAAATAACACATCGAGAGGCTTTCCTATCTACTTCAATTCCACAAGGAGACCTTTGCCAGAGTACGTTAGCTTCAGTAGAGAACGTATCCTTTTCGATCAGCTGGAGTTGTTTCTTGGAAAACAGTTTGCAGTATTTAAGGTCCTCACGGTTGATGTTGCTTGCGTATCCTAGCTCATAACTTCCTTTTTGAAAAACCAATTTTCTCATGATGTCCACGATGGCTTGAATAAGTTCAACGTGTACTGCGAGACATTAAACTTAGCTTGGAACGACACGTTCGAGACGATTTTTTTTGCAACCGCTGCGGCCATAAAAGTATGGCCTGATTAAAAAAAACTTGAACAGTATTTGCTCAGTTGAATTTCCGTACTGTTTATCAGAAGGATGATGCGTTGAAACAAATTCCAATTCTTGTTTTGGGATGAGCAACGGTCCAACCAAAATGTAAGTTTGTTAAGGTGAGCATTAGACTGATGCAACTTTTGACATTTTCGCTCCACAGTGCTCATACGGTTCAAAATCGGGTTCTGACTAGCCTCCCAAAATTTGAACTCATTCGATAAGAAACTGACTTGGCACAAACCATTTGAAGTTTATATGGAAATTACTATGGGTAAACCAAATGTTTTGTTCATATCCATCTAACAATTTACCATATCACTCTGCTTCAAAAAATGATAACTGACCTCTTAGAAAAATTTCTCAGCTACAACTTTGTCCAAAACCACTTTTTAATATAATGTAAGCATCAAAATTTATGAATAATTCAAGCCTTATGATTATGATTATGCTCAGTCTTATGATTATGCTCAATCAACTGTTCAGCAGGCAACATTGGTGTTTCTGGCGCTTAGAATACAGAACAAAAATCATGGCTACTATGTCACACTGCAAGATACAGTGTTGCTAACAAAACAGCTGCTTGATCATGCCATAAGATTATCAATCTCTTAAACAATTAATAACAATTTTATTTGACGTTTGGCTCAACAACTATATTCTGCTAAGTTGTAGCTGAGAAAATTTTCCATAAGTATAGTTTTTTGAATTTTTGGACAGTGCAATATCGAAAAAGGTAAGAAGACAATGAACAAAAAGTTTGGATTTCCCATAGTAATTTCCATATAAACTTCAAATGGTTTGTGCCAAGTCAGTCTCTTATCAAAGGAGTTCAAATATTGGGAGACTTATCATGACCCGATTTGGAACCGTTTGAGCACTGTGGAGCGAAAATGTCAAAGTTTGCATCAGTCTAGTGAGCATGCTTATTAATTACTCTGAAAAAAAACAACTAAGAATGTCATTGGCAGTGCGACCACTGATCGACTCGGGCCTAATACATGTATGCGCCAACAGGAGCAAATGTCTATTACTATCACTGGAACCACCGTACTGCTTTAAATATTATATGACAGACGTTTCCGGCCCACATTTAAATCAGTGTCAACATTTCAAAGGGGCGTAATTGCTTTTGTAAAAATAAATGGCTTTAGCCGTCGATATCTCGCAAATAAATGCTCACCCCTCCATATTAACAATGCTAGCTGGTAGATTCCTTAGCCTGTAGTGCCATTAATTTTAATGAGTGAGCTTTTTTAGGCGCGAGAAATCGACGGCTAAATCCATTGTTTACAAACGCAATTACGCCCCTTTGAAATATTGGCACTGAAGTCAACAATTTAAAGAAAAAAACTTCAACCGTCACCCACGAAGTGTCAAACATAATAACAGCAGCAACTGAGAAGTTGTTCACAGTGGGACACATATGCGTACATTTTTCAACACGTCAGAGAAATTCGCGGCATAAGTGTCACAGAAGATTTTTTAATGGAAAAATTTATTTTTTTTTTGCGGAATTTTGACAAGCTTTTTATGGAATAGTTATATTACGTCAGTTTTTCGAAGTAGAACCAAATTTTTCCGTGAAATTTTACGATAGCAGCAAAACGTCTGTTCAAACTTTAACTGCAGTTTTCTCATTTTTGTGTTTTGTAACATGGGACAGTTATGCTTCCACCGGCAGAGAAGGAATGTTTAGTTGACTTCAAGTCTAGAAGCTATCGAAAGAAATTCCAAAGAGCTTTTGTTACTCAGATCCAGAAGATCTTGTTTACGCATTGTTGATCTCAGGTGAAGCAATTTCGAGATTAAGGGGCTTATTACGGATGTCACTTCACGGTGAAAACTTGTCACTTGTCGTCACGGTGAAGTGATTCCCATTTGATTTGTACTGCAATCACGGCTCTTATTCTGAGTATCACTTCCTTATCACCGTGTAGTGACACCCGTAATAAGGCCCTAATTAATAAATTCAAGCAACGGAGTTCTTAGTTTTTTCGCATTAAAGAGATTCACTTAATAACATTTCAAATAGTAACAAACCATTAAACAAAACCTTAGTGCAATAATACGGCAAGAGCATAGCGTCTAGAAATCGGAAAATATGAAAATTTCACTAAACTTTTTCTTTGAAAATGAACAATAAATGTTCTTAATTTGTCCCTAAAATAGGCTTTTCATTTACGGATTACAATTTCACAGCAGATGTGGTATGAGCAGGCTTGATTAAGTTTGAAATGAGCCGAGCGTAACATTTTTCTGAGGAGTAGAATGCCTGCTGCCAAATCATTCCACTGAGCTTCAGAGCTTGTGAGCGAAGGGGGATAAAATGAGAGTGAGATTTGCTGCCATTCATGTTCATTTTTTTTCTATCACAAGCGCCCATTACACATGCAAATATATTGACAAACATTGTATTGTCAATTTTCCTTACAATATTATCAATACATAAATATTGACAACATTAATGACAATACGCTAAAGCGCTCGCTACACGGGTCAATATATTGACAGTAAATTGACATGCTGACAATATTATTGAAAAGGTTATATTGATGACGAGTATTATTGAACAACTGATTTTCAGTTCACTTTGTCAATTTTCTTCCCCTACCCAAGAGGAGGGAGAACGTAAAGGGTGTCCACGATGAAATTGCCACACTATGAAATTGCTCTAACTTTTTAACCGTTGGGTAGAATTTAATGAAAATTAGGGTGAATTTAGTTCATAGTGCATTATTTACATCCTGCAAGTTTTAAAGTCCTGTGATCAAAACTCGCGGAAATGGAGTCGAAAGCTCGTGCGTGATAAAATCTTGCGCATTCATCACGAGAACAAGGATCTCTCGCATCGTTCCATCGCTAAAACGTTGGGAATCGCGAATTCCACGGTGTCGCGAGTGATTAAGCGGTTCGAGGAACGGTTGACCACCGATCGGAAGCCCAGAAGTGAAGGAAAAAGTATTCCGTACAACACCAAAAATCACAACCGCGTAGTTGGGGCCTTCAACCGAAATCCGAACGCCTCCGTTAGGGATGTGGCTAAGAAGCTGCACCTAAGCCGAAGTTTTGTCCAGAAGGCCAAAACTAAGGGTGGGCTTCGAACTTTCAAGGTACAAAAGGCCCCTAATCGCGACGAGAAGCAGAACAAGTCCGCCAAAACCCGTGCCAGGAAGTTGTACCTCAACATGCTGACGAAAGTTGAATGCTGCATCATGGACGACGAAACATATGTGAAGGCCGACTTCAAACAGATCCCCGGCAACCTGTTTTTCCCGGCCAAGGATAAGTTCAGCGTTCCGGAGCATGTCCGCACTCAGAAGATGTCCAAATTTGCGAAGAAATTCCTGGTTTGGCAAGCCATCTGCACGTGCGGGAAGCGGAGTGCACCTTTCGTGACCCAGGACACGATGAACGGACAGGTGTACATAAAAGAGTGCCTCCAGAAGCGGCTGCTTCCTCTCCTGAAGGCCCACAACGTCCCAACAATCTTCTGGCCGGATTTGGCCTCATGCCACTACTCCAAGGACGTGCTGAAGTGGTATGCGGACAATAAGGTCAATTTCGTGCCAAAAATGTTCAACCCTCCCAACACTCCGGAGCTCCGCCCCATCGAGAAGTACTGGGCGATTATGAAGCAGCACCTTCTTAAACGACCTAAGGTAGTGAAGACAGTCGAGGAACTGAAGAAAGTATGGATTAACATGCAAAAAACGGTTGATTCACAGGTTGTGCAGAATCTTATGGCCGGGGTTAAGGCCAAGGTGCGGGCATTTGCGTATGGACTGTAAATAAAATACGAGTAAAATGGTAAAATGAAGTTTAATAGTTATTTCTGAATCCCTGAAAATTTGATGGCAATCGGATGAAAACTCGAATTTTGCGAATCAATTTTGTGTGTGGCAATTTCATCGTGGACACCCTTTACGTCATTTAGATCGACTGACTCACAAAGCACCTTCGCGTATGCAGCCAGGCATATAGTGTTGCCATTTGTTTAAATTTTCGTGTGTGATATGCAATCAATTTCAAACTAAATAAAAATGTATCTTTTAAATTCACCAATCGCCCAGGCTTCGTTTATATGGATTTACATTTTCTACAAAATCACAAGCATAACCATGTTATTTTTTTTTACTATAAAATAAAATAAATACTATCAGCGTTTAACATACCTACATGTAATGTAAATTAATTATTATATGCATGATTTTCATTTATGAATGTTTACCAAAACATCAGCATGATAGTTTCTATTTGGGAAACTGTGTACCGTTAACGTGGGGTATTTCACACGTGTAGTAGTTCTGCGCACTAACCAATCGATTTGATTAAATTCGATCAATTTGAAAGTCCTGTGTATTTTCAGTATCCTGTCAAAAAGTTACAACATTTGGTATACCGATTTGGTATTTGAATGACAAATCCGTGGATTTACAGCTCACGCAGAATAACCCACGTTCACGTTACATCCTATGTTAATTAATAAACTATATATGTGGTCATTTATACAGTTTAATTCACATATCACATTAGTTGACTTTAATAATCATCAATAGTAATTCGCCTGAAAGTATAAGAATATTTTCATCATGATAAAACTAGTGTATCATTATGATAAAACTAAGCATTATGGGGATTATTCCGAGAGTCGAAGTGCCTTTTGTCTCTAGTGAAGTAAGAAAAGTCACGTCGTGGTAACGTGACTCTCCCCCAAGTAACATTGCAAGTTTTATAGAGGTTTTATAGCATCCTACAAGTCCAAATCATGGTCTACAGAACCCGCATAAAACCAAAATTAATAGTTGGGTCCATTTGATTTGCATAGAGAGTCACGACACCACGACGTGACTTTTCTCACTTCACTAGTGACATTATTGTTCTAACGAAACAGGAGAGTTCAGTGATATCAAAAATAAAATTGGATGCATCATTCTGAGAATTTAAGTGTAGGCATGGAATAGATCATAATTTAACACTATTTATTCTAAAAATCCTGAAAATTTATTTGAAATGAGCAAGTATAAGTAAATGTTGGTTGAAAGTTGGTTTCTATGTATATCGACTAAACCTCCGCTGTTTGGTAATTTTTGAACTACAGAACTGTTCGGTAAAAGTTTACAAATCAATGAAAAATTAAAAACAAAAATTGAAATTTATCGATTTTATTGATTTCCTTCGAGTAACGGTCATTTGAAATTTTTCCAATTTATCAGCTGTTCAAAACCCCGGCAAAATTTACCGAATTCAGTGTGTAGCTAGTATTTTCAATACATACAGGTTCAGCAATCGTTTCTGTTTGGACCCGAATGCAAACATGAACTCTAAACACACTTTCTTTCGCTGATCCATGTTTCTTGTGTGGGGAAATTAAGACAAGTAATATTGACTTCAATACATTGAGGTAAAAAAGACTTCTAACGTATTGCCATCAATGTTGTCAATATTTGTGTATCGATGATATTGATGGTGAAATTGGTGGTTTTTTGTTAATACATTCTGAGTATTGACAAAGTGAAATTAAAATCAGCTTTTCGTCAATATTTGTCATCAATCATCAATCATCCTGCCGCCACTAACTCAAGGTGAGGGCTGGCTAAACTCGAAGGACAAGAGTGTTTTAAAAAACCCAGTGAATTTGAGGAGTTTCAGCAAGCCTGCACACTTAGAAATACTTAATCTTACACGTGACGGAATCCGCCTTTCTCATAAAGGATGAAACGTAAACGTAAACAAACATGTCATGTAAAATTAAGTGCTCTGACACTGAAAAGTTCGAAAGTACGTTTGATTGAGCTGAATTCCGCGTCTATTATGACTCATTTTTATGTCAAAATTGACGCTCGAAGATGTCAGTCTCAGAGCACCTAAATTTACATTAATTTTTAAGTGTGTGGGTTTAAGTTTTTCGTTACTATTGTGTATTATTGCTGAATGAATGGAATATTTGCTTGTTAGGCCGAAGTGAGGGGCTAGGCTGCCATTACATCCCGTAACCCTATCTAGGGTAGAGAACTACTTCGGCCTAATCGCCCATTTTGGGCCTATCGAGCAGAAAACTTCAAATAAATCCATGATTTCAGAGTTAACAAGTCAATTATGGGTTTGGTACGATACTTTAGTTAATAAGCTACCGAACGAAGTCAATGAGAACGCCTGATATGAAGGTTTGCACCCATTATTCCCAAAAACAAAAGAAGCGCTCCGACCGAATCAATTTTTATCTTCATCCGATAGGCCGAAGTGAATTCAATTGCGTTTCAAAGGCGTTTCAATGCGTTAGGCCGAGTTTAGAATCCGTAGGCCGAGTTTGGCGTCAAGAAGCAGGGTTAGATTTTTGACAATATCTCAACGATTGGTTTCTCTTTATCAAATGTTACGGTACGTACAGAGAGGTAAATACATTTGGAAGCCATCAGTAATAATAACATTCCGTTTGGTTCTAAACTGCGCTATATTAAGAAAGACTAAGTGCGGGTTGTGCTTAATAGGCTGGAAATGGGGTAGTTAACCCTATTTTCTTTTTCAAATCAAAAGCATTGCACATCGCAAAAACCTAACAATAGATCAGCGCGGTTAAGTCTCACCGGCAACAAAGAGAAGCGAGAGCACACCAAGCAACAGGGAGGAAAACATCAGCACAAACCTTTCCAAATTCAATTATTGCGCCCGGGATACAAAACTAATCAAATGCGAGAACCGAAAAACTCCATGCCAGTAAAAAATAAAATAAAATAAAATAAAAGCCCGCAGCGTAGCACAAACACATCCATTCTCGAACGATTCTCAAAGCGAACTTCCTTTGAACTCTGCTTTGAATTTTGTAAAAACTTATCACCGGAACATGCTTGCAATTCCCTTGAAATTTCGTTGGAATCATCCTCGGATTTCGATTCCTATAGAATTTTCTTCGGAATCACCTTGAAATTCTCATCAGTAAGAAATTATTCCCAGAATTTTCAACGAATTTATTCAGATGCCCTCTCAATTTTACTCCTTCCCTTGTAATTCTACACACTTTGAAAGTTTTTCAAAGAATTGGCTTGCAGTGAAGTAACAAGTTCCATAGATTAATAATCAAATGGCGTGCAAGCCAGAATTCTCCTGGAATTATGCTCCGAATTATTTTTAACCCCGAAAGTTCTTAAAACTATCCTCAGAATTCCTTTGGAATTCTTCTTTGAATTTCCATGGAGTCCTTTTTAGGATTCTTTACGAATTTACTTCAGAAATTCATATGAATTTTCTTTCAAATCAACTTGGAATTCTACTGAGAACACCTTGGTACAGTACCCGTTTGATTTTAGCAACAAGCCCGAAAATTTATTGTTGCCAAAATCTTTTCTTAGAAATTGTAATCACAAGGAGCATAAATACATTATTTTCAAATTTTGGCACGGTGCCAAAATCGAACGGTATTCAGGTTACACATAGAATCTGGAGTTCCTCAGGACTACCTTGCAAGCAGATTGCTCTTGATGTTTTCCTCACAGTTGAGGCAGAACTTTCTTGGAATGATCTCATTAGAAATTATCATCAAATTTCACGAACCTTGAAAATTATGCAATTAGCCTAGATTTTTTTTAACCGATTTGCCAGTCATTCCATCCCACCTTAATCTTGATGGTTTTAAAATCTGTGACCTTGGAAAATACTCAGGAAAATTCTCAATATCCAACTTCATGAATACATATGTGTCTTCGTTCAAGGTTCTTGAACATTTATCCAAGCATAATTATTTGTACCTCTGAATTTTTCAAACTTATTTTGTTACTGATTTAATCCCGGCACGAGATTTCTTTCACTCAGGGCAGGTTTTCTGTATTTCCAGAACAAAAAAAACCTAATAATTTGAATCGACCAACAAGTGACTCTCAAAACTCACTAATCCTCGATGATAATTGTATTACCGACAACTTCAAACTCATCTACACACATTTAAGCCGTCAATAAAAGTGTCTCGGCTAAACGCCGCCGAATTCGTTCGTCACATAAAATTATTCGAACACGATTTGGTGAAGTCTCAAACTAAACTGGAAGTCCATCAATCAATCGAGAAATAATTACGCAAAATCTGAATACTTTTCGTGAGCTATCTGGAGTGTGCTAATGACTGAAGGAAACCCAATTTGTTCAAGTTTTCGAATGAGAACAAACCTTACTCAATTGTGACGTCACGACTAACTAATAATCTTCGTTTTTCTTTCTACGAACAATATAGTTCAATTCCAAAAGCAAAGAATGGATCTGACCTTGATGAACGGCGCATCCTACGCCGTCGAGTTAAGCTGTAGCTGTTGCTCAGTGTTGATTTCCTCTGCAGTTTTACGGACGGAGAAGTAGCATCGACGAACAAGCCCATGTATCGACGAACATCCACCGTGCCTTGGCTACCAACTTCGGGGTAAATGCGTCCCCGGAACGGATGGAGTGCCGAACTCGATTGAGGCTGCTCGACGTCGTACTGCTTGAATCGACGGGTTGGATTTCGGGTTCGTGTACAGGCTGAAAATCTCGAGCTGTGAAAAACGTACAGCTGCTCGATACTTCGATGTATGCGCGGGGTCGACTCAAAAGAACGCCACGACCCCTAGCGCTTGACGCTTCTCGACGTCCTAGCCGGCTATTACCGACTACACGGCAAACGATCTGATTCCAACGGATCCGGCACAAACCGCCCACGTTGGTAGGCTGAACCTGAACATCGTGGTATTGTAGTTTCTGTTCGGTCAGAATCTTAAGCACTTTTCTTACCTGAATACGGCTATAAACTATTGCACACGAATTCAATTGTTCTCAAAAGCCAAATACCCTATCCTACTCACAAAAACAATTCTAAAAGAAATAAACTAGAAATCAACTTCTTGTAACTATTCAAATTTCACTCGCGGAATTACTTCGAATTCAGTTTTACGTATTCACTTTTTCAACTTGATAACTTTGAGCAAATTTAAGCTGCTTTAATTTCAAAATTAGATCACTTCGAAATTTGATCTACTCACTTCGAGCACTCCACCTTTTATGAGCAATCGATCCCGTATCAAATGGGGTCGGAGTTAAAACGTACGGCGCAATTAAATCGGCGTCCTGTGCGAGCTGACTCTAAAACTTTAAGCCATTGGAAAATTCAAGGCCAGAGAGTTTTTCTAGAGTCTATCCAAATCTTATTTCCTCAAATTAAATTGCGCATTATATATTCAAGTTTGATGATTCGCCTTAAGTTATACCTACAAGCATGCCAAGCTATTCGAAGCAATCTTATGCCGGAGCTTTTACACAGTTTCAGGTTTTGACACACAGGTGGCTAATTATCCATACACACAATATGGTTACCAAATATGTGCATACAACCGCACGAAACAATATTCGTACACTCTAAATATTTTTATTGTAAATAAAATTAAATCAAAAGTTTTAAAGACAATTAAATATGAAACGGAACACGTTTACCGTTACAGTGGAATTGCCATATTTATCCATCTATTATTTCTTGGATATTCTCTTTTTCTTTTTCAAATAATTTTCCGGAATTGGGCCTACTGACTGTTCGTCTTAGTGACCAGTTGACCTAGTGATCTTTGACCTAATAACCCAGCATCCACCCTGAGCATTCAATATAACTTGTTTGGGTCGTGAGTACTCCACCAGTTATCATGTTTTTAAAGTTCCTTTGATTATAACATCAACATCGCAGATTTCAGAAGCTCTAACTTTGACATATCGAGTTAGAGAATCAAAATAGCACTACATAGAACATACACCAAAGGAAACATCGAATTATGGAGAGTATGATACATGACACAATGAAGGGAGCGCAGAATCCATCGAGTTATAGAAAATATCGAGCTATACAATATCGAGTTGTAGAGAGTTGACTGCAATTCAATACATAACTACCCAAAAAAATCTTACCAAGACAGTCGTGGTAGACTCACTTGGTCTCTAGTTACAACGGTAGACAAACTAGTATCCTTCCCTTTCACCAATGACCGCAAGGACGTGGCCGGTGACAATATTTACAGAATAAAGTAACGACTTAACAAACTTGTACGATTCGAATTTCTGCTTGACCATCGCGAAATTTGTATAACTAAAGCTTTTCCTCTGTTCGGGACCTAACACTGCGACCAGTAATTTGATCTATTGTAGTATATCCCGTGTCCTTAGTTTAGTGCATGTCGTATTACTCCATCACTATTGTGAAATGATGAAGTATTCGATTATTTTTTTACAGTTGTCATTCCTGCATTTATCGCAATCTAATTGAAAGGTCCCGCTCTTTATACCCTTTGGAGTGTTGAAACACCCTCCAAAGGCGGGCCCCTTTGTCAGTCAAAATTGGATTCCTTAGCAACAAAATTAAGGAATGACACCGATAATGACCATGCATCAGAACCCTAGTCTTAACCACTTCAAACTAGGGAACAATTATTAGAAGATTAGGAATAACATAGATGAAAACTAACTAACTTATTTTTGACGTAGAACTACGTCTTTTTCGACTATACCCCAAGTAACATTGCAAGTTTTATCAAGGTTTTAAAGCTTTACACAAGTCCAATTCATGGTCTACAGAACCCTAATAAAACCAAAATTGTTACATGGGACTGGGGTGCAAATCAAAAAATATGTATGGTAAAAAGTGTTAGGTTTTGAACGCTTGTAACTTCGTCATTTATAGATGAAATTAAAATCCAAATATGCCAATCGATAGGATATGACTTTACAAATCTGCTGAAATAGATATATTTCCAATTTTCCATAAAAAAACTCTTGAAAAATGTACAAATGATAATTTTATTACTGTGTTCATGAAATAAACGTTTTCCCTAAATCCAGTCGTCATAATCGAGTACCATTTGGTTGCACATCGTTCTGCTTGAATATGAAAAGATATAAAACAGCGCTGCTGCTGTGTCCCTGCTAATTACCGCTTCGGACGGCGTGGCGCTAGTAAATCCGCACAGATGTTAACTCCCTTAAGTGGACCCTACACGATTGCTTTTATTGACAATAATCGTATTGTCAATACATTCTATATTGACGTCAATATATCGAGATTGACAATATTTCTGAATTCACATCATCAATATTATTGTCAATAATTCCCCTTCGCGTCAATATATTGATGCGTGTGGGGTTTGCTTTAGAGGGGGGGAGCTATTCACCATCTACTGGAGAAATTCTAATTAATTCGTAACAACTTATTTTTACCAGCGCTAATTTAGTCCAAAAAGTCTAAGAAACTTCCTCTAAAAGCTCATTACTATAAAGAAAAAGATGATTAACATAAGTTTGGCTTTATTATATTTTCAAAAATAGTTCACTTTCAACTAATTTTCCCATCAAAATGGCTCACTTTAGAACGTCCACAAGAGGAATGTTTACTTACATTTTCAAAGTTTTTGTGCTATAATACTACTAAAAGATGTAATCTTCATGCTAGCTGACTAATATTGCATTAATTTTATTGAAAAGATTGGCTATTTGGCAAAATTCCTAATGTATATTTGTATCATGGTTGGACCTAGTTATTTCCTGCATTGGCTGTCAGGTGTGCTTCGGTTTGTTTACAATTTCCTTCGCGCGCAGCAACATAATTTTCAGTTTACTTTCCTAGTCACAACATTTTTAAACAAATCATAGAGGAAGTAGATGAATTCTCATGTGATTTGAAGCATCGCATAATGGGTTTTGATCCAAGTCTAAAACTGGCTACTTACCTAGGGGCTTCCGGAAGTTGACTGAATCCTAGCTATTCCTAATAATGGTTGTTGAATTGCAATGTGATTCAATGGTTTTAGACCACATTCAGAAACTGGCCACTTTTCCGAGGGGATCGAAACATGGCCAGGTGTGACCTCCCAAATGACTAAAATTGAACTAATTGTTTAATTCTAATGTGATTTGAAATGTCACATGATAATTTTTATTCGTTTGAGGTCGCAATTTGCCTCATGCCTCATACGAGCTTTTGCTTTGACTTTGAAATTCAATAATTGAATCCCCTAATTTTCAATTAATGTTGTACTAAGCACCTACTTATTGGAAATCAAATGTTTGATTTGAGAAAAGTCACAGTATTCTATTTTGCATCATTCTACGAACACGCTGTATACTACAAAATGATGATGCATGATAATTTTATGTTAGGGTTGTCCTCCAAATTAGAGAACAAAGAGGTGCTTAAACCCCGTAGGATCGTTATACCCCTTCCTCCCCTACTTTGCTGACATATGAACCAACATTTTGTTCAATATTGAAAGTACCGTCTCTTGATAAGGAAAACAACGGCCTGTTGCGTTATCATAAAATGCTACCTTCACTTTCTTCTCTGCTTCAGAGACCTAATTTAAAACTAAAGATGGAGCTACTGAAAAAAAAAACGTATTTTTTGGCAATTGATTTATCCCATAAGATGCATCGCGTCTTTGTGTACTATACTGGGATGCTACTCCAAAATATATAACGGCTTGTTCAGGATCCCACATTTGAATTTTCATAATTTATTACATTTCAGAAAAAATACTTGAACCAACATTGAACCATAACCGAAGCAATGAAATACTTGAAAAATTTAAGACAAAGTATAATAGTAAAAAATGCATGACATACATCAATTTTGCGTAGTTCTACGTCAACCATGCGTTCGTGTCTTGTACACAATCCTTTAATTTTTTTTTCGAGATCATCCTCGGTGGGCAAAGCCGAGTCTTGTCACTATCAACAAGGCATAACAAGTAACAAGGACTAAGATGTGTTCCTTGGATTACTGAAAAATCCTGTTCCCCTAGTTTGAAGTAGTCAGAACTAGAAATCGGCGGTAGATCTTACATCCCGTAACGTACCACGAAAAGGTGATCTACCCACGTTACGGGGCTAACTAAAGCTTAATTAATCTTAAGCATAAGATAGAGCTTTGCATTATATACGGTGTAATTAACCTATTGGGAAGGTGCACATGGTCTGGGAGAAAACTGGTTCGATATTCGACGTCCAGATATTCTAAAAATACAAGTGGCAAGATACTGACCCAAATACTTTCTAAGCTCAAGTGTTAGATATCGTCTAATTTTCTAGAAATATTATTAGTAGCCTGGTATCAAATCTCACTCTTTGAAATTTTTATTGGCTTGAAAAATTCCTAATCTGAGAATCCGACCAGCGATACACTAACCCTATTGTAGTGTTCACATCTGCGCATTTTTGCTAGCGCAAGTGTACTAGCACTGTAATAAAAAATAGCCAGCATAATGTAAACAGGGCGTCAGCCTCTACCAGCATGAGATTTCAGGAAAAACTAAAATTCGTGCTAGTTGCTTGAGCTGGCTGAGCTAGTGAACTAGCACAAGTGTAAACAGCCCATATAGGATTGGAACTTGCATTAAGACACGTTGAGTTTGCAGGATCAGTTGCAAAACAAAAACTATCTCGTGATAGCACGTCGTCGGATCATGAAAACACGAGCATGAGTTCCTACCTACTGCAATGAACAATCTGAACAGCGAACTTACATTGGTGGAATGATGGATGGATGGATGGATGGATGGAAGGGACGGGGACGCAAACTTGAGAAACGACACTAAACTGCACGTACAAACGTAGCATACACACACACACACCTCTCGGGTGCACCCTGCTTCTATCTCTGCCTTTAGAAAATGCGTTAATTGGTAATGAATAAGTGGAAGGAAAATTTTAATTATTTATTTGTGTAAACGGGAAATTTAAAACGCACAAACATCACAACATGGGTACAGGCATCTTTGAAGGAAAGTCAACAGGTGCAACTGCTGCATGGGGGCTAGTGGCGAGGAAGAGTTTTAGCAGGCGCAGTCAGTGGCAGGGAAAATTCTGAGAATCGAGTTCGCGTATGTTATGTACGTAGATGCAAGTTATGCGAGTGCGGGCATTCCAACGTTCCGAGAATCAAAACGTAAACCGTTCGCTCTCGAAGCAACATGATGACGCAGGCACATACGCACCTCTACACTGTAGCTAGGAGACCTAAACGTACAGTCGGGGTCGAACCGGACCCTGCACCTTATATGAGATATTTCAGTAATCAACAGATGATTAGTGTAATTAGCCGATGTTCACGGCGCATTAACAGGAGGCGGCACCGGGCATAATTTTGTCGTTTGTTGTTCAAGGATAATTTGACAACATTGACAGTCGAAAATTGTCCGCACTTACACTTGTAGGTGAGGGGAGAAACGATAAGAAAATTGATGAGCTCTTAAACACTACAAAAAGTAAGATTAGAGCAGACTTATAGTCTGCAATCTAATCCATGCTTACAGTTGCCATAATGAATCGAAAATAAATGGGTTCATCAGATCATTTCCATCTAGTCCACTCCATTATGACGGAACCAAGCAAAATAAATAGCGAAAAATATTCCAACCCAAATCACAACAAACACACAAACAATTTTCTAATGCGTGCAGATATTTTTATCTTCCTCCATTTGTGCAATCCGGGCGCGACGCGTCGTGCTGATGTTTCGTCGTTGCCACCACCGCCTTCTTCGATCAAGCTCACCCTGTTCGGTGCCAAATCACAAATCACAGCCTGCTGCATCGCATCTTCCGGTCGCGTCACGAATCGCCGCCGCTGCCGTCCTCACCACCGCTCAAATAACTCTGCGTTTCTGAATCTCCCGACCCGGACCCGGGCACATATCCCAGAAGACCGAATCCTCTTGGTTCATCATGGGACGGCACGGCCGACGCGGCGAGGATTGTTGGAATATTTGCGAATGCTGCTCCATCTACGACGACGACGACGACTGTTTCGTTCCTTGAAGAGGGATGCCGACGACTGGCCAACAGCGCTGTCCGTTCCGTTTTCGCGCGCCCATCGTCGTACTGCTGCACTGATTTCGCATTTTGGCATCGGATGTGCACTCTCTGCAACACACAGCAACACGGACGGCACATCACGCGGCTGGATGTTAAAATATGAAGCATTTTCGCCCTCCCCCTCCCTCCAGTGGCTTCCTTCGAGGAAGACAGCGAGAGGAACGCAAATGGCCGCCATTCTACGGGTTTCCAGGCGGAAAACAACCAATCTTCAGGAGGTTCTCGAGCACGGCACGGAGCAGTAAGCGACGAGGGTTGGCTGTTTTGTCGACGACGACGTTGGCTTGCTTGGATGTGCGAGCTGGAAAAGGAATCTCGGCGAAACTATGCAAGAAATTTTCCTTGCAAAAGGAATCTTTTCATCTTGCCCTGTACCTTCCCTTTTCCAATCTTCCCCGATCTGAGTTATCCCCATCGCACTCCACACAATAAACGAGAGCATTGTCTTTATTCACAGATTAACAATCTGCATGATTCGATCGATGAAATTATCCAATAACCTTGCGTCTCCATCCATTTGGGCCACGTCAGCGTTTTTCGAATCGTTGCGTCCCAGCAGCTAACTAGGATGGGAAAAAGTAAACATTGAACTTTGTTTACCTCACTTGAGAATGCTCCGAGATCTGAATCATTATTGCCACAAAAACTAAAACAATGCAAACTCAGCGGTATTGTGAGATGAGGATGGTGATGATGATGATGACGATGGCGGCGATGACGAAAGCTGTCAACAACCATCTTGGTCCATCGAACAGCTGCTTTCATCACGTTTATAGCAGCAACAATTTATCGCTTTCATCATCGGACGGCGATGATGCCAGGAAGGAAGACGTTCGGACGAACGAATTCTCAAGAACATCATTCGACAAAGTTTGTAAACATTTAGGAGCGACCGTTGCGGACCCTGCGCGCTAAGTCAAGCAAGCCGAAGGTTGAAAATAGTTATGTCAATTACAGTACTGGCCACAATGTTTCATCTTCGTGAATTGTAGCCTCAACTATAGATACTGTAGAATCCATAGGTAAGCGGAGGCGAAAAACGTTGTTTTGGCAACCATGCCAAATTAAATTTTAATGATCTTACTAGCATCCGTGAAAAATGTTCATGCCATCATGGAGCTCTTCGATGTGCAGTTTTGTTTTGTTTCGGGCGCAAAGGCTCAAAATTAAGCGCAAAGCAAATCTTTACAACAATGAATCGCTGGGATCAATTCACTTCTTCCGTTTTGCGTGAAATAAATCGGAATATGGAGTGTGGAAAGCGTTTTGTGCTCATAATATTACAATACTTCTCGCGCAAAAAACCACCAAGATGACGGCATGCTCGTTTGGCTACACTAACCGACAGTTCGTTTGGCTACATTCTACTTTGCCTCCGCTTATCTATGGAATCTATAGCCTCAACAACCCTGGGCAATATAGTAACCCGAGCAGAATTTGACTTAATTTGATGTTGTGATGTTCATGTACACACACTTAGAAATAACTAATTTTACACGTGATGGGATCCGTCTTTGACATAAAAGATGAGACGTAAACAAACATATCATGTAATATTAAGTGCTCCGAGACATCAGTCAGACAGACGCGAAATATAGCTCAATCAAACGTACTTTTCGTCGAGCAACGAACTTATCAAAGTTTGTTGCTCGACGAAAAGTACGTTTGATTGAGCTATATTTCGCGTCTGTAATGACTCAAATTTATGTCAAAATTGACGCTCGTATATGTCACTCTCAGAGCACCTAAATTAACATGGTTTTTTTTTTCTAAGTGTGCAATTGTATTACTCCGGTTGCTCTCGTTTTGGTAGTTGAGAGAGCAAAACGTTCCTAAAAAAATATCAAATGGAATTATAGTTCCCCCGACAGAAATTGTATAACAATCAGAGCCGTACCATAGAGGTAACTCTAAGACCAGAAGGTCCCGAAGAAACGAGCTCAACTTTTTGGCTCAGCTCTGGTACTATCTTCGGTCCCAAGCTTATCGATTCACCCCTCGAAACATAGGAAAACCCACTAGCCCCTCATTTTATCTGTCAAACTTTCATAGCGAATCAAAACAAACATAGTGTAGTACTGGAATTTATACTATAATGGGGTACGTTAGTCGATTTGCTTGAGACCAATAGGCTAGTCAAGTAGTGAGTCAATTTAAAATCGTTAGTTCCGTATTGATTGTTGGCCGTACTCAGAATTATTTTTAGGTGGTGAACGCTCCGTTTTGCGCTCCTTACGATGTCTTCATCACATTTCATAAGGGTAACGTAAAAGAAATAGAGATATCGCAACAGATGTTCACAGTTATACCTTTTTTGACATGAAGTGGGATTTATTCAACCCAGGGATGCCAGCTATATTTACAAAAGATCTTCAACGAGATGGACGATATGTTTTCACATGCGGGGTTAGAAGGAAAGGGGTGTAAGTGACTTTGATAGATTCTCATCATAGACTTTCTTTTTTGATAGCCACAGCTTTGTAAACAGATTTTGCTCTATTTCTGCCACATAGTTTGATAAAGGAGGTTCTCATCTAGCATTCAGAATGGCATATGAATCAAGGAATGTGTTTGCAGCTGAATTATTAACGAAAGAGAAAGTCGATGAAGAGAATCGATCAAAGTCACTTACACCAATTTCCTTCTGACCCCCTCACATGTCTTCACCGTTGCTTTTAAAATTTGTGGCCGGGGGAAGGAATTCGGTAATTCTGATTTATAAGGCCTGTACTCGAAAAAAATGCACCAGGCAAAAGTGTTCGCCAAAAATTTATTTTAAGTCGGGTTTTCTTGAAACTTTCAGGGAATGAACTAATACATATGGATTATTTTTTGGCATAATTACTTTATTCAATTTCCTTTCCATCGCTGAAAGCCTTTCCTTAAGACCCCTCATTACATTTTGTGCAATGGTGGAGCCGACCTTTTTGGTCACTTTCATCCATTCTTTATTCAACTCTAGCTCGTTCTTAAACACCTTGGACGATTTTCGAACTTTGGCCTTCATTATGGCCCAAAATCTTTCCACCGGACGAAGCTCTTGGGAACTTGGGGGGTTGGCGGTTTTTGGTACAAAAACAACGTTATTGTCTCTGTACCAATCCAACGTCGATCGCGCGTAATGGCATGATGCCAAGACCGCAGGAAGGGCAACAGACGCTGCTGGAGGCACTCGGTGCGGTAAATTTCGCTGTTGATGGTACCCATTGTGATGTACGGTTTGCCTGAGCAAGTATTTTTTGGTGAATTTGTCCACTTTCTTCTTCCTTATGTCTTCCGGAACATCAAACCGTGATTTGGCAACGTAGAACTCCAGCCCCGGTATCTGCTTTGCGTCTGCCTTGATGTAGGTTTCGTCATCATAACCACACACATCGGTTTCGTTAACCACTCTCGATACAGCTTCCTTGTGCGGGATTTGGCCGCGGTGTTTTGTGGATCACGCCTTTTCGGTGCCTTCCGAACCTTGAATACACGAAGCCCACCTCGTTTCATGGTTTGCTGAATGAACCAGGCGGAACACTTTGCCTTCAGAGCCGCGTCGCGAATCGAAAGGTTCGGATTACGCTTGAAATAATCCAACACCTTCCGGGCCTTCACAGGGTCAGCTGTCTTCTATTTTCTTCCACTTCCAGCCCACCGCTCGGTCGTCTGGGACTCCTTAAACGATTTTACCACCCGAAGACACAGTTGTATGGGTGATTCTCAGTTGTCTTCCGATCCATCTCATGGTCGCAGTCGGATTTTCCATGACGGCGCGCAAAATTCTCCGGTGATTTTCTTCTTGTTTCGATGACATCTCAATAATCACTGAACCGATTGTTATGAAATTTTGCACAATTCACTCCAATTTTCATCAATTTTTACCCACGAATAAAAAGTTACACACTGATAAAAATGGTGCATTTTTTCGAGTACAAGCCTTAATATTGAGTAGTCCCACAAGTTCAGGTCCCAGGGCAATTCCTAACAGTTAATAATCATTTGATTTCATAGAACTTCATAGAACCTCGAACAACTTCTTAAAAGTGAAGTGAACGTTGTGGAATTTTAAGGATCTTCATAGATTTTCAAGAAACATCGTAGAACTTTCGAAAAACTTTGTAGTTATTAATTAAACTACGTACGAGTTCTGGAAATTTTCTAGAAGTGCTGCAAATTTTATAGCATATATATATATATATATTTTATAGGTAACTACCTTTGTAAAAATGCAGCAAACTTTGTAGAAGCCCAGTGAACTTAATATAACTTCAGAAAATTTTGCTATTTTCTAACTAACTTCAGCCAGTTTTATATTTTTGTTGAAAATCAACAGTCAAAAAAGCAATGCGATGCGTAAAAATATTGCTGATCGATTGGTGATAGCATTATTGAAATTGGTCCAGGGGCAGCTGAGTTATTAACGTTCAAAATCTTTCATAATTTCGTTACATGTTCCATTTTCGGTTTTCACAAAGTGTACCTCCATATAAAAATCACAGACGTAGTCCTACGTAAAAAAATATTACAGCATCATGAAAGAATTCATGAAGAATGTTCCTTCTTTTAGACATTCCTAATTCTGGAATTCTCGTTATTTTTTACATTATATTTTAAATTTTCACTGATTTTCTTCAATGCGATTGCTGGCTGGCTTCGAAAGATTGCACAGAAATCATATTTTACTGATATTGAGTTGATTTTACATGTTCCGAAAATTTTTGATTATTTTGAATTAGTTGCCAAAGGTTTATACCCTGAAGAAAATCATGTAAAATTTTATTCTCAGCATAGAGAGTAAGAGTGTCTTAGCTTAATGACAAAACCCAACCTATGAAAACAATTACAATCCTTTAATCCATTGCTACTCATCAAAGTCTAAGTACGTCTATTGCTGCTCGCTCACACCGACAGGTTCCCAAACAAACAGACAGAAAGAGAGGAGAAAACTACCTTATAACTCATAGCGGCTTACTTACTTGCAGAACAGACTCAACTCTGTTCTCCTGTTGCCACCACACCATCCAACCATCCATCCATCCATCCATCGACCAATTATTTACTTATACGGTGTTTATACAAGTGATAATTACACACTTAACTCGATACACACACGTCACATACACTCCCCGTCGTCGCCATGTGATACCCATGTGGAAGGGAGTTTACTTGTTACCCTTTCTTTTCGTGTGTTGTTTTTTCCTTTGCTTCTTGCTTGCCATTATGTAAGTGCAAGTGCCCAGCTAGAAGAAGGGAAGGCTTATGGTACCCACCTTGCTAAAATAAGCAACTTTTCTTAGATCTAAACGGTTGTCATCGAAGTAAGCTGTCAAGTTGTCTTTGTTTCCATCATAATCAGGCAATCCTATTTGTTTTGAAATGTCTTGTCACAACAAAAGGAATCGCATGCGATGCAAAACGAATCGAGGCCTCCTAAATTAAAAAAAAATTAGCCTCTTAGATCCTCGATCGCACATTGAAGGAGGAACATTCAATTTTCCGCCACATGAAGACAATAAGAACCCCATTACACTCGGTAGTAGTAGGCGGAGTTGATCTCACCGACGCCGTCGACAGTGGACGACGGGAACGGAGAACCTAAATTACTTTTATAACTACCTACATGCTGCTTGGCGTGCGTTGAGTAAGAATCAGCTGGAGCTGCTAAAGAGTGTGCATGCAACTAACTGATTTCATTGAAACAAAGACCCTGCGGAGTCACTTCAGTTAGCCAGTCAGTCAGTCGGTGTTTTGGAGAGTGGGTGGAACCGACGTCGCGTCTTCTTCGTCTCTCAGTGGAGCGGGTATTTTATGCACTACGTGGGGAGGCCACCCCACCACCCGCACGCCACCGGTGCTGAATGCTGATGATGCTGCTATTATGATGGAGGAAGTGGGCGGAGTGTAATCGTCGAGTAGTGAGCACTGGTTTCTCCTACTCCGGAGTCACGTGCTGCGTGGTAGTAAGGCGGCGTAAAATAGGTGCATCTAGGAACTTGTTTGCAGAAGTAATTGATTGAAGTTACCTGCTTTACGTTGGAATTAGATTTCCTACGGCTTGTAAAAAAGCTTACTTTGGTGACGATGTACATATGAGAAAAGGGAATCTTGTCTACTTCAATCACTTTTCTTATGGCATTTGGCAAATGTGGAAGTTTTAGAACTATGGTTCCAGTAATTGGTCTTCTAACGTCCAAACAATAGAGTCCAGAACTAAGAATGCTTGCCCTTCTTCTGTGCATTCAACTTCTCCCAGCTAGTTTAATTTTCTAAATCAACAATTAGTTCATTTTATTACCCTCCATTCGTTCTGTCCATCCATCCATCTTGTTGAATTATTGAGCTACATTTAATCTACTCTACTCGCAATGCTTAGCCATAAGGGCAAGAAGACGACGACGACAACGACGACCAGGACGAAGGCTAGAATTTATATTCCTTTCATTTCACCCAATTTCCTCATTGTTTCAAAAAAAAAACTGCCCAATAGAAACACGGAAAAGAAATACTTCACATTCCACTTTCACTTTTCGCCATCACCGCCGTCACTCAATCCGAACGATTGTCGTCGGTGAAAATTGATTAGGATTTGAACTTGCTGTTCCCTTGACCAGAAGGAACTGGAAGACTCGAAATGAAGAAATCAAATCAATAAAGAGAGTCCTATTTTTTGTTGCCTTTTTCATCACCTATCCACCTGGATACGAACAAGGGAAAAACCGAACTTTGGGAGGGGCCAGCAGCCCCACACTTTCAAAGAAATAGTAATGCTCGCAGCCGAACGCAAAGGAATGCCCGGCATTTCCGATCCCATTCCGAAAATTATTTCGAACCAAATTCACTCCCAATTTTCTTCGGTCAAAGGCAGACCGGCAGCTACTTTCTATATTGCTGCTGTTGCGTTGGGAGGAAGGCATATGATTGCTACACGAGCAGGAATATAATTTAATTTGACTTTATTTGCAAAAAAATAAACGGATATGAATAAGTGTTCAAAATGAGACAAGTAAGTCTTCTGGATACAAAATAAAACATTTTACCAATATTACTACTTACTGTTTTTCACAAAGAGATAAAGTTAAGGTTAAGGCTTCTTCAAAGACTCTGTGTATGCAATAAACTTGTAACTTCAGCCAACTTTGAATCCAAAAGCAGTTCATCAGCACTATTGAATATAATACATACCTGAAAAGAGAGAAATTTTTTAATTAGTGAACTGTGAGGTAAATTCGAGAAGAAAGCTTAGTAAAAATCCATAAATATTTTCGGAAAAATCCAAGATTCACAAACTGTTTTGTCACCGAGGATTTCATTAGGTTGACAATACAGTAATAACCCGATTTTGTCAACCCCCTTTTTGAGCATCTTTTATAATGCTTAAGGAAACCCAGTGATCTGTGTACCAAAGTATCCCTTAAACATCTATCTTGAAGATTAATGAGAAACATTTGGAATTACGGTTATGTGAAATTATTGAAAGATAAAAGTTTGATGCACAAAATCGGGTCATTGCTGTACCTGTAGAAATTTATTAAAATAGGAATAAGTCACTCTGACACGTACATATTTTTTCTTCTTCTTCGCATTTCAAGCTTATTGCTTTACGCATATTAGCTTATCGCTTGTTTTCAACTTAGTGATCTAAATGCACTTCCACGGTTAATAATTGAGAGCTATCGATGTCTGTACCATTTTTGCATTAATATAATTGTGTGGCTACAAGCCTCCTCCAGCATGGTCTTGCTTTGTAGCTGCGCCTGTACCGACTTAGCTAAGGGAGGTTTATCTCTTCAGCTATGGTTCGGAAGACAGGCAATCTCCGGTTACTGGAAGTATCGATGCAGGATCATCATCTTTATGCAAGATCTGGAGAAGGCTGGTCTGTTTTTAGACTGTTTCATATAGGAGATTGTCAGCACCCATCAAATCGTGACACAAACACCTTCGACAATGTTTAATAAAGTCGAGGGCCACGCTCACCTCACTCTTCTCCGCTAGAATCTCAGTCGTTAATGGAACAGGATCAGACGGCGTAAAATAGGTGCATGTAGGAACGTGTTGGCAGCAGTAATTGATTGAAGTTACCTGTTTTACGTTGGAATTAGATTTCCTACGGCTTGTAAGAAAGCTTACTGTGACGATGATGTCCTTTCATATTAAAAATGTATGTTAAGATCGCTTGTTTATCGTGTATTTTGAAAAACTTTTCGTTTTCGTCGGTGCTGGGTTTGAATAGTTATAACAACTTGAGTAACGGTATAATGTGATATAAGGGGCTCGGTGGCCTTAGAGCAACCGTTTATGCTTACTGAGCATAAGATCGTCGGTTCAATCCCAAGCTTCTTTGCGTTATTCGAACGAATTTGATAGCAAAGATAACAACCTCAGAAGGAAGGTTAGTGCATTTGCTTCCACCTTCGCTCGAGCGCAGTGCTACTGTATCTGTCGCTTGGATTCTGGCCAAGTTGCCAGTCTTCTTGACATGGTGTCTTTGCCATTATCCTAAATTCAAATAGCGTAGTTGATTTTCTGGGGCTGGTAAATGCGTACCATTGATACTTCGCGTATCGCAGGTATAAAATAGACCCCACTAGCGGTCCTTAGCCTCTTGTCCAGTAACTCCTATCCCTACCTCCCCGCGGTGCCGGCTGGGATACGAGTAACCATAGGGAAGATCGGGTAACCAACCCCGGAAGGGGGGCTCCTCTCTCCGGAGAGTGCAGTCTTCGAGCGTCTGTTCACCATGGAGGTGCGGCTCAAAACGGCTGATCAACGTCCTGGTGCCAGCGTGGGACTCTGAACAGTGCGGTGCACGTTGGTCCCCCGGCGAGACAATGGGGGTTGGTGCAGGCCCTACAAGCCAGCCATAAAAAAAAAACAAAAGTACAGGAAGCAAGCAATGTAAATATGGACCGGGACAATCGGGATAGACCCAAGCAACGGAAACGGACTAACGATTGGAAACTCTGAACATGGAACTGCAAGTCTCTCAATTTATTGGGAAGTACCCGCATTCTTTCCGATTTATTGAGGGTCCGCGAGTTTGACATCGTAGCGCTGCAGGAGGTTTGCTGGAAGGGATCGTCGGTACATACGTATACACGGAAACAAATCCCATTCCATTTTCATGAATAAGAAATCATGAAATGGAAAAACTTGCCATCCCATGAAATCATAACAATGATTCATGATTTCGTCATGAAAATTCATGATTTCATAATGCAGTGGAATCAAGGCCGCTACAAGCGTTACACGTACTTGGCAAACCGTGTTCATAAACCGCACTACATAGGTATCTCTTATACGCCTTTTGTCTTCCTTCTTATACAAGTAATGATAGTCTAGTGGTCAAAGAATAGGTTTAATGATCTCAAGGTTCTTGGTTCGAATCCAGTCTGATGCTTTATTCTATTCTTTTTACATTTTTTTGGTAAAAGTTAAACCCATGAATTTTAGATCATGATTTCAAATCGGATGATTCATGATTTTGGGAATGTTTGCTGCGTTACGCAAAAGTTGCTCATGATATCATGAATATTATTCATGGTGTATTTTCATAACATGAAAATACGCTTTGTTCATGAAATCATGAGTCATTTTTCTCATTTCGGATATCGGATTTTTTTCCCGTGTAGGGATGGTTGTACCATCTACCAGAGCTGCGGCAATACACATGAGCTGGGTACAGCTTTCATCGTGATGCGCCGATCATGCAGAAGCGCGTGATTGGGTGGTGGCCAATCGATAGCAGAATGTGCAAGTTGAGGATCAAAGGCCGTTTCTTCAATGTCAGCATAATCAACGTGCACAGCCCTCACTTAGCAAGTGACGATGACGATAAAGACGTTTTTACGCGCAGCTGGAACGGGAATACGACAGCTGCCCAAGCCATGACGTCAAAATCGTCATCGGAGATCTTAACGCTCAGATCGGCCAGGAGGAGCAATTCAGACCGGTTATACCTACTTCCAGCATAGCCTCCCATATCGGTACACCTGGAGATCGCCGCAGCAGACGGAATCGCAAATCGACCACGTTTTGATCGACGGAAGGCACTTCTCGGACATTATCGACGTCAGGACCTATCGCGGCGCAAATATCGATTCGGACCACTACCTTCTGATGGTCAAGGTGCGCCAAAAAATTTCCATTGTCAACAACATTCGGTACCGACGCCCACCGCGGTACAATCTGGAGCGACTGAAGCTGCCCGAAGTCGCAACTGAGTACGTGCAATGCCTCGACGCAGTGTTGCCGAATGAGGGAGAGCTCACCGAAGCCCTTCGTGAGGACTGCTGGAGCAACGTGGAAGCAGCCATTAACAGCGCTGCTGAAGGCGCCCCGTTGGGTTCGTGGAGCGGAATCGACGGAACGATTGGTTCGACGAAGAGTGTCAGACGGTTTTGGACGAGAAGAACGCAGCGCGGGCGGCGATGCTGCAGCAAGGAACCCGTCATAATGTGGAGCGATATAAACAGAAGCGAAGCTAGGAAACCCATCTTTTCCGGGATAAGAAGCGCCGCCTGGAAGAGCTGGAGTGCGAAGAAATGGAGCAGCTGTATCGTTCTCAAGAAACACGCAAGTTCTACAAGAAACTCAACGCATCCCACCAAGGCTTTGCGCCGCGAGCCGAAATGTGTTGGGATAAGGAAGGGGGTATCTAAATGGACGATCGTGAGGTGATTGAAAGGTGGAAGCAGCACTACGATGAACATCTGAACGGTGCAGTGGCGTAGGACCAAGGCGGCAGGAGGAATGGCTTCGTCGATACAGTGGATGAGGGGGACATGCCAGCTTCCACGATAGGTGAAGTTAAGGATGCTATCCGACAGCTTAAGAACAACAGAACAGCTATCGGAGGGGTGGAAAGAGGGAGTAATATGCCCAGTATATAAAAAAGGCGACAAACTAGAATGTGAGAACTATCGGGCGATCACTATTCTTAACGCGGTCTACAAAGTGCTTTTCCAGATCATCTTTTGCCGTTTATCGCCGTTAGCAAGCAGATTTTCGGGAAGTTATCAAGCCGGTTTTGTGGACGGGCGATCGACAATGGACCAAATCTTTACGTTGCGGAAGATCCTCCAAAAGTGTCGTGAATATCAAGTCCCTACGCACCACCTATTCATCGATTTCAAGGCCGCTTATAATACTATTGACCGTGAAGAGCTATGGAAGATTATGGGCGAGAACGGTTTTCCCAAGAAGCTGACCAGACTGTTCAGGGCTACAATGGATGGTGTACAGTGCTGCGTGAAGATATCGGGTGCGTTATCGGACTCGTTTGAAACTCGCAAAGGACTTCGACAAGGCGATGGTTTTTCCTGCCTCCTGTTTAACATTGCGCTAGAAGGTGTTATGAAACGTGCGGGCTTTAACATGCGGGGCACGATCTTCAATAAGTCCAGCCAGTTCATCTGCTTCGTTGACGACGTGAACATTGTCGGAAGAACGTTTCAGGCCGTGGCGGAGCAGTACACCAGGCTGAAACGTGAAGCAGAGACGGTTGGATTAAAGGTGAATACGTCGAAGACAAAGTATCTGTTAGCTGGAGGAACCGAGCGGGATAGGGTTCGCATAGGCAGAAGCGTGACAATCGACGAGGATGAGTTCGAGGTGGTGGACGAATTTGTGTACCTCGAATCATTGGTGACGTCGGATAACAACTGCAGCAGAGAAATTCGTCGGCTTATTATTGCCGGAAGTCGTGCTTACTACGGACTCCACAATACCATGAGGTCGGGTAAAGTTCACCTCCGTACTAAATGGTAAAAAGGTAAATGAATCATTAAACAATGACGATGTTCCTTAAGGGGGTAGTCCACTCTGGCGGCATGAAAAATAGGTCATTTTCACGATTTTTTTTTTTTGTGTAAATAACGATCAATTCAAAAAAGAAATGCATGGTTTTGTCAATTGAAATGTCCTCTTTAATTGAGATTTGTTTTTGGATGTCTCCTGTAGCCGCTGCACCAGGTTCCCCAGGAGACCTCCCATCTCAGTCGTCGCAGGGCGGGACGTCTGGCGGTCACAACACTGGAGCTGGAACAACGAATTTTTTTGTGGTTATTCTCTGATAGATGACCCAGTTTTGTAAAAAAACAGTCCGTTTTTGTACCCTTAAATTGGAGATAAAAGCTTGCACCAAAAATCCATTTTTGATTCTTTTGAAAGCTTCGTTTTTCCACAATGGGTTTAATGATTTGGTCACACAGAAAACCTCATAAATATTCGTAAGTAAGAAGTCTAAATAGCAATTTGGTTGGTTCTTAATGTGATTGATTTGGTTCAGTCCTAAATTAGCAGTTTTGTCGAAAATGAACTGCAATATTTCATTAACCCCAAGGGGTAAGGCACTCTACCACTTTGTGTTAAACACAGCAAAAACACACTTCGACACACTTCAAAACACCCTTCCCCCACATGAAAAGCAAATTTTTTCATCAATTCTGGAACCACTGCCAATAATGTTTACGTTTGTTGATCAATTAAGTTGTTGTTGTTTTTGAATCCTAAGGAGAGAGAACTACGGCGGTCGGTTTGTTGGATTGCACCGGACCTTGATGGGTAAACAGATTTGGCAGAAACGCTCTATTCCATGCAACATAATTTGGAGAAACGTCTAAGAATTGTCAATACACTTTTAATCCGAATCAAATAAAAATCCACGATAAAAGCAGGGGTAACAAGCGCAATCCACACACCATTTGAGTTTCTTCAAATACTCAATCCCTTCAGATAGAACAGCGAATTATTCTCCGCCACCAGTGGGTGCTGCTGTTCCAGTCGTCGAACTTTCTATTTCTTCTTCATACAAGCGTTCGTACAAAATGTCTTTCGTTTCGAGATGCGCAATGTGCCCCCAGGTCTCAGCATTTCTTCGGCGCGTTTGGCTTTGCTTTCCCTGAGTAGTTCTTTCCGGTCGTACAACTGTTTCTCTGAACTGTATAGAGGAAAATGGCAATGGAAACCGATTCCTCCGTGAGGCACTGAAGATGTACAACAAATCGATGATATTGACTGATGGTCGTTCTCCGGTTCCACTCCAAAATCCGGTGCTGCGGACTGTATTTTTTCAGCCCCGAATCCTCCTCGCACCGGTTATGTTAATTAAATAACATCAGCGAAGGAGTCGAAGAGAGATCTGTCATTTTCAGCGCTAGGGATGTTATGGTTGCCAGTAAGCATAATTTTTCGTTCGATGTTTTGACAGCTCGGTCGACATGAAGAAATATCCTCCGACACCCAAAAACACACAAGGAACACAATCAGCACAGTCACAAGGTGGTAGAATGACTTACCCCCTGATTATCCCCAACTACTGGGAGTAAGATACATTGATTTTCAGAAACCAGAATGAAGTCGGCATGGCGTTGGTTGAAGTCTCCATAGAAGTGAACTTTCACCTCAGGAGGAAGCTGAGATATAATTTGTTCAGCATTTTGGAAGAATGTTCAAATAAGTGTTTTTATGAGCATGGTTGGGTGGAAAATACACTGAAGCGAACACGTGTGTTTCATCTGCTATGTGAGCGAATCCAAACACATAAAGCAACCAACGAGACAGACAAAACGGTTGCTACGACTACCATGACAAATTCGCTCTGTTACATAGCTCGATCGGAGTGGTAGAAGGATAATGATATATTGCTTGCCTACTTTGTTGCTATATACATGGATGAGGACATAGCTTGATCTGAATCGAGAAAATACATAACACAAAAATTCCCATTAACACACGTGTATCATCTTCGGCTTTACATCGTGAAGCAGCTTGCCAACAATTTGCTCGTTTCCTTCTACCTCCCCACCGAGTGATCTGTGTCGCACGGGCTGCTTGTCATGAAAAAAAAGGAAGAAGATTATATCATTATTGCTTTCCACTTCTGACATAGCGTTATCATTCGGTTCGTTGATCGCTTTTAATTTTGTCATTTCAGGCATAACATTTGATAACGGCACAAAAGCATTTGTAAACAAACTTTCTAACGCCCTTTACACGCGACCAAAGTACGCTCACGCAAACCAACAACATCATCGGATAGGGGTAACTATCACCTTTCCGAAAGTGGTATTGGTTTGCGTGAGCGTACTTTAGTTCGTGTGTAAAGGGCCATAGAAAGTTTGTTTACAAATGCTTTTGTGCCGTTATCAAATGTTATGCCTGATTTGGAGATATTTTTGATTCCTTGCTTACATGCGATGTTGACTTAAATTCTAGCACAATACGATGCTGTCTGTACATTGTTATACGACTTCTGGTTGTCTGGAGAAACACATTACCCCACTAGGTGACTAAGAGGTTACATTTTGCCACAACCAACAACGCCTAGCGTCTACTCAAAGTTTGAAATTGATTTTTACCAACCCTCTGGATCCCAGTTCAACTCAGGGATGTATCAAAACCTCGTGGAAGTTTAATGTTTAGTGATCATAAAAATACCCTGCTATTTGAGTAATTTCTGCTCAACTTAACTACACACTTAGAAATACCTAATCTTACATGTGACGGATTTCATTTTTAGCATAAAGAATGAGACGCAAACAAACATGTCATGTAAAATTAAGTGCTACGAGACTGAAAAGTTTGAAAGTACGTTTGATTGAGCTGAATTTCGCGTCTATTATGACTCATGACTCAATTTTATGTCAAAATTGACGCTCGTATATGTCAGTCTCAGAGCACCCAAATTTACATCACATTTTCTAAGTGTGTACCAAAAGTTTGCAACTCTATTTAAAATTTACCATCTTATTTATTTTACTCATAACCATCTTCAAACTACACCGAGTTATCAAGTTGTATGAAACTAACGAGGTCAGTCATACTTTTGAATAAGATTCTTTTATGAAGAAATATTTTCCTGAATTTGAATGAATTTCCCAAAGATTCCTGATTTTCCAGGTCCAAAAACGAATTCCTTGAAATTCTCTGATTTTCCACTACTTGATATACTCGTCTATTACTGTTTCTACTACAGTCCAAATGGTCATTCGAATATGATGATATAAATAATAAAATCAGATGAGGTTAATCTCAACTTTTTTTCTTTTTTTTTTATTGGGTATCAAGCTGGAGCTGCGTGACAGCTTAAATTTCAAGACTTGACCCATTTGAATAAATTTTGCTTCTATCTTTGACAATACAGCAGAAGGACTAGCCTATGTTGGCCGCTTGAACACTGGATTCCGTATGTATTGTTTCAAGATAGTTATAGAAAAAATGCTGTGACGTGTGCGCGTAGATACATCCGCGTAGTAAACCGATTGAATAAGTAAATCCGTTTCGAACGAAATATCTAAATTATGTGAGTTACGAAAACCGCGCGAATTCCGAAAGCCGTGCGAAACAACCGAAGCGAAAAAAAGAGGCTTATTATCATTTAAAGGGTGTCACCAAAATAAATGTGATAGCCTATGTTGGCAAGTTGATTAATTTTGGTTTCCTCCCTAGATAGTCTACTTATTTACTACTGAGCTTTGTATCAAATTAGTTAATTTAAAGAACGTATCAATCATTTCAAGATTTCGCGACCGCACCGAACAAATTCTATACTACATAAGCTCAAAAGCGTTTGACAAGCTCTACCGAATTGCGTATCACTTCTGCGTAAGCTCCGTAGACGTAGGCGCGTTGAATCCGACAGTCGGCAAAGGTTTAACCTGTACCAACACCGCTTAAGGAACGACCTCGAGTCAGTGAAACCGTTTATAGCTAAACATCTAAATTACGTAAGATACGAAAATCGCGCAAATAGTGAACGCCACGCGAAACAACCGTAGAAAAAAAAACAACTTATTATCACTTAAAGAGTGCCACCAAAATAAATGTGATAGCCTATGTTGGCAAGTTGATTAACTTTGGTTTCTATTAAGCCATAATTCAAACACTTATCCCAAATCAAAATGAAGCACATATAAGATTAGTTACAATACCATGTACCAAAATGGCGTTTAACCTTGTTCCCTGAGTAATACCTCAATGAAAACAACAATGAAAGCTTGTCACGCAAATAGATGGAGCACCGATGGGCACTTTCTGAAATATTACAATAGTATAATTCCCTTGCAAACCCAAATAAATCTATCTGCGTAAAAAATAAATAAAATAAGAGTGATTTGCGGCAAAACCCGCCAGTATCACACCCAACGTCAGTGCCTATACGTAAGCGTACTACGACGCGGCTCTCAATTAAAGGAGTAACAAGTGTGATACTATCACTGCTAGACTAGATCTTTGGTTCTCTCATGCAGTGGTTTATCAGAGAGGGGAAGCTTAGTAATCCCCATTGCCTGCCCATGACGCCATTCTATCGCGGCATAAGCCAGCAACGCCGACCATAAACCTACCGTCTCCAACACTCCACTATAAAGCATGAAATTAAGCCCGCCCACCAACAGCAAGGTGCGAAAACTAGCCAAGGGGAGGGAATAAGGTCAGATGAGGTAAATCTCAACTTTTTTCGTTAATAAACATCGCACGGTTGTACTAAATTCGATATCATATCTATTAAGGTATCATGTGCTACGAAATTGTAATCCGAATGTCGAATTCGCACCAGTCGTAATTCATTGCACTTAATCCAACTCAAAACAAGCCATATGTTTACAAAGAAAACAAGATAATTCTCAACAAACGGAAGTCTCTCAATCTCGCACTTTGCTCATTAATTCCTTCTAGTCCATACCACCCCGCACCGTAATCGTAATCCCTATCCAGATTTTCCACGGTATTCAGCTTCACTGTGTTCTGCTCTGGCTTACTCGGACTGACCTTGCACCGACTTCATGCCACATGCACGCATACACACACACACTGTAATAGGTAGTCAGAGTTAGAGTGCAACAGCTCTAGACGCCAGATCCGTGCGTTCACGAGCGATCCCAAGCGAAGAAAGCCAAACCTTAAGCATCAGCAGCACCAGGCGAATAAATTAAATTGAATTAGATTCCTTCCCCTTTTTCGCGAGTAGAACCCTCCCTGAGCCATTAGTGGAGCAAGAAACGCGTAAGTACTCCAATGTAGGTGGGATGGTGGCGGGGGTCGTGGGGGGTGGTCTGGGAGGATTGATTTATGGGACTTTTCATTTGCTTACGGTCGTTTTTTTTTTCTCGAGCGCAGCCGAGTTTTCGTAGGAAAAACCGATTTCAAGCGCTCAGTTGGGGATGATGATGAGGATGGCGTTGACGGTCGCTCGTTCGCTCGCTGCAAGGCAGAAACGGGGAAAGCCATTAATACTCCTCTTCCTGTATTGTAGTAGCATCAGCAGTAGGAAGGTGCAGAATGAAACTGAGAATCCTGTTCGTCCGTCGTCGCAGCCTCTGTGTTTCGCCTAGCGGCAATTAAGTAAAATTCGAACGTAAATTTACAGTGCAAGTGATTACTGGCCCCGCCACTCCTCCAGTTCACACCCCTGCACTCCTGTGCGCCGAAAAGCCGGTGATTAACCTTCGAATGGCCGCATAAAATTGCAAGCGTGGAGCAAGTTAATAATCCACTTGCTGGGTAAACAAACACCACGCTTGTTCGGACTCGAAAACGTGCAACGCAACAACGCGAGGGGAAAAGTGGAAAATTGGCGTTTTCACGTCCAAAAATAGAACCTTTCCGCGCGAGCGAGCATTGTCGGACGACCAGACGGACGATGAACGACGGAGATCGAGCCGTGGCAGATTGAGTGTGGTCCGAAACGCACATAAAGCTCCTACGAAACCAAACCCCGGTGATGATGGTGACGTCTGACGATGACACGGGAAGGAGGAAATCAAACTAATCCCGAGCGTTCGGTCTTCGGACGCTCTCGGTTCGAACGGTTGTTCGGTAGGGCTACCAGGATCAGCATCGGTTTCTGATGGTTCAGTTTGTGTATTGAGCAGAGTTTCGAAACAGTATCCGTTCCATACATAATGAAGCTCTCAAAATAGTTGTAAATTGCTTCATAAAATCAGGAAAATGAGCTTTAAAGCATTAAGAGACTAGAACCATTAGGCTGAAGGATCTTCATCATAAACATTCTCAGTTTGATCCGAAACTATAATTGCATAATTGTTTCACACAACAACAAAAGTGTTCCAATATGATTTGGACCATGACCTATATGTATTGTATTTAATTAACAATTAACCGCTTTTCAGTCACACCGTGGATCAAAACGCTACTAAGTTTGATGTCCGACGTTTCGGCCTTAAAATTTGGCATTCTTCAGGAGATATAAAATTGTGCCGTCTTTCGTTCAGCGTACAAAGCTTTACGATCGGAAGAGAATCCAAGCTTTGGCAGTTCTACGCCAAATGACGAATCGAAAAAACTCAACCCTCTCCGATTTGCATGAAACTTTGCATAATTGTTTGTTATGGGCAACAGTGGCGTCGCGTCCACATGTGCAACCTGTGACACAGGTTTAAATAATTAAAAAAAATGCGTTTAGATTTTTATACATTTTATGGTCACATTATAGCTGTACTTCTTTACTACAGACCACAAATGACCATGAATACACTATTTTATAGTGTTGCTCAATTAAATTTTCGACCTTGGTTTGTTTCAAAAAGGATTAAATTCAGTTCGTATGGTCTGCCTGATGCATTGATTTCCAAGCATGTCGATATCACTACTATGAGAAAACTCGTTAAATAGTGTACCTAAAACGAGCTTTTTTGAGTGGCGGGTGGCAAGTTTGTGAATGGTCAAGCCTGATGTAAGCCAAGCAGACCTTCTATCACCTCTTGAAACATACCACAAATTTTCCACAATACATGGCGGTTTGCGCCACTAGTTGTAATTGAAACTTTCAGCAGTCACGCGTCAAATGGAAGCAACACGGAATCAGCAGTCTGGTACGCTTTAGACGTTATCATACTTGCAGACCGGTTTGAATGTGTGAGTTTAAATTAGAAGAACATTTTGATGTATGGGTGCTTAAAGCGTGCATTTCTCGCTGTGCACTTGGATATCTGATTGCAGGCAAAGAGAGTAATGGAGAAAGAGAACGCAAAAGCTCGCTCTCACTGTCTTATCAGTTGTAAATCTCTCAATTGCCGATGGTTGCGCCGGTGCGCCTGTCAAAACTTATGAGCTTCCCCTGGTTCATTCTGACAGTGTTGTTCTGATGAATAAAGAGTTGATTAATTCAAGTTTGCTACCCAGGGGACGTCATGAATTTTCTCTAGATTTTGACAATGTTTTGTATCAAAAAATGTTTTCGGAAGTGTTTGACGGATATTCTTCATTACACTTCAGTCGAAAGATTATAGGTCCTTCGAATGTTACGTTAGGTAATGATTAATATAGTAATTGGGAATATGTCCCTCGAATTCATGAAGCATTGAAAAATATACAATAACTTATATGCGGTGGTAAGCTATAACGAACAAAGTTTGGTGCACAGGTAAACAAATGAGGCACGCGACGCCTCTGATGGACAATGATTCACATTTTTACTAAAATTTGGCAAATTTTGGACCTTGTGGAATTGCAAAAAAAACGGAAGTGGCAGTTTTGAGACAAATTTGTAGGGATCCAAAATTTACGAATTTTAGCAGCCCATAACAAGCAAAATTCCATACAAATTGGAGAAGATCGATTAAAAAATATATTTTTGTTTTGCTTTTTATCGTGGAACTTCTCATTTAAGTATTCCGTATTTCAACGAAAAATCTCTAACTTTCCACAATTTAATTTAATGAACTATTCTGTCCGATAGCTTAAAGGGTGATACGGTCAAAATTTGGTCAAGGGAAAACGCGTGTAAATCGGTGAAATCGTTTATTTAAAAAATCAAATTAAATTTCTTTTTCAAGTTCAATTAGTATAAAATTCAGGAAAAATATTCAGTTAGGCTTCCGCTTTTCCAAATCCGAATTGCCGGGCCTTACGCTTGACCCCTGCCATCAGATTTTGTACAGCCACCTTGTCCACCTTCTTCGCCGCAGAAAGCCAGTTTGCCTTGAACTGCTGCTCGCCCTTAGCAGTTTTTTTGGTCTTCTTTAGGTTCCGCTTGACAATAGCCCAGTATTTCTCAATTGGGCGGAGCTCTGGCGTGTTGGGAGGGTTCTTGTCCTTGGGAACCACCTGCACGTTGTTGGCGGCGTACCACTCCATGGCCTTTTTACCGTAATGGCAAGATGCCAAATCCGGCCAAAACAGTACGGAACAACCGTGTTTCTTCAGGAAAGGCAGCAGACGTTTATTCAAACACTCTTTCACGTAAATTTCTTGGTTGACAGTCCCGGAAGCTATGAAAATGCTGCTTTTCAAGCCACAGGTACAGATGGCTTGCCAAACCAGATATTTCTTTGCGAACTTTGACAGTTTCATGTGCTTGAAAACATCTGCTACCTTTCCCCTTCCTTTTGCCGTATAAAACTCCTGTCCCGGAAGCTGCTTGTAGTCGGCTTTGACGTAGGTTTCGTCGTCCATTACCACGCAGTCAAACTTCGTCAGCATCGTCGTGTACAGCCTCCGGGATCGCGCTTTGGCCGTCGTATTTTGTTTATCATCGCGATTTGGAGTCACTACCTTCTTGTAAGTCGATAGTCCGGCTCGTTTTTTTGGCTCGATGCACGGTTGTAGACGATACACCCAGCTTATTTGCGGCATCTCGGAGAGAGAGGTTAGGGTTTCGCTTGAAACTACCGGCAACTCTCTTTGTCGTCTCAGCGGCTTCCGGTTTTCGATTTCCCCCCGATCCAGACTTCCTGGCTGTCGACAAACGTTCCCCAAACACTTTAATTACATTTGTAACGGTTGATTTGGCAACTTTTAGCGATTTTGCCAACTTTGCGTGCGAGTAGCTCGGATTTTCGCGATGCGCGAGCAAAATTTTGATACGCTGCTCTTCTTGCTTGGACGGCATTTTGACAACTGAAGAGTGAATTCCAAAATCAAAATAGGAGCAACATTCTACACACACACACCTTCAAAATGAGGGGTGTTCAGGTTTTTTAAATGCAAAATTGAAAGAAATACGTCAAATTCATATTGACCAAATTTTGACCGTATCACCCTTTACGGTCAGTGCACACTGGGCCAGGAATGCAATTTAGCGGAGCAAAATTAATAACTCCGAAACGAAGCATTTCCACGACTTGGTGTCTTGGGAAAAGTTTCTCATCATAATAAGGACCATCTATTGACATACACAAATACTTCAAAACTCTTCTGCAAAGATAGCGCCTGTTGTCTACGCCCCGACGGTAACTAGAGCGTTGGAGCCCCCACTCGACGCTGCATCACTGCGCGCCACACCTGGCGCTGGCGAAGGGATCGGCTGCGATACCAAAGATAGACAACAAATCAATCAGACAAAAGAAGATACTAATTACATGATATAGTGAAGGTCTATTATTAAAATCTAAATTCGTCCTATAATCTAGTGCTAAAACCTATGTTAATCTATCTAGTGCTTATACCTTGACCGTAAATACTAAATTCAACATAAGGTTACAACTACGGCTAGAAACTAAGGAGAAATTAGTGCTATACTATAAATACTACAAACTACTGCTAGATCTACACAAGTGAACGCTAAAGCTGCGCATAGCTAGGGATGCTCAAGACGCATTCGGAGTATTATGTGGAAGAGAAGTTGAATTGCTAAAAGAATTTATAACCTCCTTATTACTCGGTAATAAACGTTAATGAATTCAGCTAATTCAGGCGACATCCGCAACTATTCTTCCAACATTTTATAAATTCTTTTATAATGTCGAAGAAGTCGTCCAGCCCTGCAGGCAGCGCCCTTGGAATGCCAACACCAGGGATGGTAGAAGAAACTGGAGAAGATTTTGGGCAGGCAGGTCCACCCGTTGTCATCGTTTTCCCTCCTAGCACCGAAGGTCAGGTAAATGCTGACGTTTCCAATAATAAAAATCCCCATTTAACTGGGTCAACGGTATCTAACGCTGTCAATATCGGCAATACCGCCATCGGTACCGCGATCGGAGTCAGGCTCAATCCAATCCGCGGCGCTCGAAGAAACCGGGATTACCAGTGTCAGTTGTGTGAAGAGGCTGATAACGAAGAAATGGTGCAGTGTGATGGTTGCGATCGGTGGTTCCACTTCATCTGTGTGGAAGTTTCGGAAGAAATTGCCAATGTCAGTTGGGTCTGTCCGAACTGTAAGGTCCCACGCATTCCCCCCACTAGTTTCACCAATACAACGACCGCACAACAGCAAGTAAATCCACCCCCGAAGAAAACTACTTCGCTACGGTCAAAGAGCAAGGTCAGCTCCAACACCAGTGGATCGAGAAGGATGAAGGAACTCGAGTTGAAGAAACTCGTGGAGGAGTTCGAGTTGGAAAGGCGGTTCCTCGAACGGAAGTACCAACTAATGAAGGCTTATGGAAGCTAGACATCTACGGAGGCTGATGACGTCGAAGACAACATGTCCAAGATCGAGCAGTGGTTAGTCGAAACCGAACTCCACGGTGAAGATTCCGGATTATCAGTAGAGGAGGCAGATGGGCAAACACCGAACACATCGGAGAGACCCAAGGAGCACCGAGCTCCGGATGTCGTAAAGCGTCAGCGAAATCCACCAATTCTTCGCAATGTTCAACTCGGTCAGCCCCATCAGAGTTGTCTGTCACAGTATGTACGACATACAAAACAGCCGTTCATGCAACCGTTGCATCTAGGTGCTCAGTGCAACCGCTTCTGGCAAAGCTCCCATCACCCTAATATTGGACAACCGCAATCCATTTCGACCGCGCAACGGATACAGTTTGAGCAATTTTCGGCGAATGAACGTCGTGCTTCACATCCCCAAGATGGAACAGTGTTCATACTAGGAACGATACCGGATATGTGCCATGGCCAGCATCGTCAAGGGATTCGGGAACCAGCAGCTGGTGCGAGATCTTCCTACGTTCCGGAATTAAATCCAAGCACACGAAGTAACGACCAGCGCCATGACTTGTTCCAGACCATCTTTCGTCTCATAGATGAATTTGGGTACCCTGGAGGAAGCCAACCAGTTCGTTCCTGGCCAGCGCTCGACACCGATTCAATCGGGCAATCCGAGACCAGGCACACCAGTTACAATTCCAGAGGAGCAGGTCTGTATTCTAAATCGGAGCCAAATTGCAGCTCGCCAGGCGGTGTCCAAGGATCTACCTGAATTCAGTGGAACGTTGGAAGAGTGGCCTCTATTCTACTCCATGTTCACGTCGTCCACGCAGATGTGTGGATTCCCAAATGAGGAGAATATGCTGAGACTACGGAAGTGTTTGAAAGGAAAAGCGCTGGAGGCAGTGAGGTGCGAGCTACTTTTTCCTTCAAACGTAGCAGACGTATTGGGAACGCTAAAGATGCTCTACGGGCGTCCAGAAGCGATAGTACAGTCGATCGTCAAGAAGATAAGGAACCTGCCTCCACCAAACACGGAAAAGCTTGATACAGTGGTGAATTTTGCGTTAACGGTGAAGAATATGGTCGCAACAATCACAGCATGTGAGGTCGACGACTTTATCTTCAACGCATCTCTCCGATACGAGCTAGTAGAGCGGCTGCCGTCATCTTTAAAGCTAGACTGGGTGAGGTATGCTCGTAACAACCTGAACCCGAATCTCGCCACGTTGTCGCGGAAGTGCTTCGTTTCGGAGTTATTAATTTTGCTCCGCTAGATTGCATTCCTGGCCCAGTGTGCAGTGGCATGCAACTCTGGAATTTGTCCATAGCCATGTGGATAGGATAAAGAGGACGGATGGTTGTGTTCCATGTGCATGTGCAAACAAATATTTGGATGATTGTCGACGTGGGGACAGGAAAAGTTCATGGCAAGCTCCTCAGAATATTTTCAAACCCCTGGGGTTTAGAGAACATCTGAAATTTCGGAGTTGCACCAACTCTCTGATTTTAGAGCTTTAACAAATTTGTTATAGTCTTCGAGTTAACAAAATATTAAAATTTCTAAAGCATTCAAAATATTTTAAAATTCGAATCACTTTTATCGGCATGTAAGTGAATTCCATGCTAAGAAATAATGTAAAATGGTTGATGTATAGGTTTACGTTTGGGTTGTACTCACTATTTCAAGTTTTATTTTATTTTTAACTGTGCAACCAAAATAAAAAATCAGCCTATTTTTATAGATGGTTCAAAACATCAAACTGCTATTACTTGTCTTTTTTTATCTATTTCGTTTATTTACTAGGCTCAGTCGTGTGTGACACTTTGCGGAGGCAAAATTTCTTGTCTTTGTTGGGAACAGATTTTAGTCAAATTAAAGACGTTTCAAAGATCATTAAATATATGGACTAAAAATGTGCAAAATTGCAGTAGATTCAGATAATAAGCGGATTACTAGACTTTCTTAAACTTCATGTAGACTCATCCAGTCAACCTCAAAGCTATATAAACTTGATAGTTGATCTGAGAGGTTGAGAAATTTCGGTCCACATCCTGAAAAGTTTCAGCTCATTGAACTTTTACTGAAAGAAAAAAAAATTACGATGTTAATACTTTTGCCCGATGCTATACATAGATTTAACCAGATATAGAACTCTACAATGAATTTCCAGCTAGTGGTACAGGAACTTCGAATTAACCTGTCATCATCCTTTCTGGAGGTAGTCTGGTAACCCTAACGACCTAACAGAATAAGCGAACCCCAATCGGATTGGGCAGTGCCGAGCAAATTTATTGGAAAACTAATTCGACACTAATACATCCCTCCGTGAAATGTACTCAGTAAAAACGTACTCAGTAAAAACCGTACGCAAATCAGGAAAATTTACGATTGCGCGTGGTCAATTGAGGAAAATGATTCATATGGAAACGTTTGGTCCCATTTAGTCATCAAATTGATCGCTAAAGCGAACTCGAACTTGAAACTGCTCAACCATCACGTGAAACTCAATCGAGTCGAGTGAAAAACACGGCACAAAAACAAATCGGTAACATTTAAAGTGCATTTCCGGTGTCTGTGTAAGCGCTTGGACCTCGAGGGGCAACACAAAACACACCACTCAGTCCGATAATGCAGTCTCGGTGTATGTATCGGTGGAAGCAAACGTGGTTACAACACGTCGAGGAATTAATGAACCGAAACAGGGCTCGTGAGAGAATTGCTTTTCGCTTTTTTGTTTTTGTGCATCGTGAGAAAAAATGTACGAAGAGTGCAGAAATTATGTGACTTGGAGCCCCCGAGGGGTATGCAATGTTTGTACATTTCTCCGGTAGTTCTCGTTGCACCGGAAGTATTTATTCTTCGGGTTATCATAACGAATCTGAATCTTTCGTAAACATTAGCTTTATTAGCGAATTAAAGAGCAAACTACTCAATCCATTGTATTCTTTGATCACAACATGTTGCATTTTGATATAATCTAGAGTTCAAAATCTACATAAACTTCTAGAAAATACGACACCATCGGTAATGTAAACAAATTAGAATGTGTCACTCCTGAGTTCCATCGCTCTTAACTACGCGGGGCAGCAACATCCTTCAGACATCACTCACGATTTTATTGCTCCTACTTACCTACTGCCGAGTTCAAGTAAACTATATAAATAGGTTCTCGGTCTACACGACATCAAATTTCAAAAAATGGTAGGAGCGGCAGGGAATCTGAGTGGAATATTGTCGTTGGCGATCGTGCATGCGACCATGATGATGCTGATTTGTACGTTTCCAAAGCTAACTTCGAAACCACTGACCGTTCACAGTTATTGAAAAAAATCGTAAATTTATAAAAACGCTCTTTCCCAACCGCCAAACACCAATAGTGCGTGATTGTTGTGTATCATTTGACACATTGCCGACATCATATTTAAACATTGCACTACTAAATTTCAGAAGAAAAAAAATCGTGAACATTGCAACGAAACGAGACTAGGCAATTTTTATGACTGACGCTAGCGCGTCTGGTCAATTCTAGCTTCAGCAGAAATTGCTGCAGCGCAGCGTCGTCATAACTTAACGATTTGCACACGCGGAACATTTTCTTGCACACATGTGTGGGTGGCGGCAAGGCAACCTCAGTTCAACACCTTCCCGACAAGACTGCAAGGGATCATGCAATAATAATGTAAGCTGATTTTCGGGAACGCATGATTGTAGTGCCATTGTGCCTTGTCACTAGAGATGGTCGGGTATGGAAATTTCAATACCCGAACCCGACCCGTACCCGACTCATTAAATTTTCAAGAACCCGTACCCGACCCGAACCCGATAAATTGAAAACCTATTTTACCCGTACACGACCCAAACCCGATCGAATAAATTTTCTAAAACGCGTACCCGACCCAAAACCCGACAAATCATAAATCTCAATACCCGTCTGTACCCGACACTACTTCTTCTTCGCCTTCGCATTTCAATCTTATTGCATATCGCATATTAGCTTATTGCGTGCTCTCAACTTAGTGTTCTAGATGCACTTCCATAATTGAGAGCTTTCGATGCCTGTACCATTTTTGCATTGATATGATTGTGTGGCAAGTCCAACCATAATTCTATGCCCAGGGAAGTCGAGAAATTTTCCAACCCAAAAAATTCCTTGACCGAACCGGGAATCGAACCCAGCCACCTCCAGCATGGTCTTGCTTTGTAGCTGCGCCTTTACCGACTGAGCTAAGGGAGGCCCCAACTCGATCCAAAATATCCAGCTAAAACTGAAATTTTCGAAATACTATTCAAAAATTAAAACTATTGAACAACATATTTATTTTCGAGTCATCGTTCGTATTCAGTATACAGAATAAAGGAGTGAATACGATAGTATACATTAATTACAGGTTGGCCAAAAATGTACTCAGAGTTCCCGGTGAGAGGTTTATTCTTCTAGCGTCTAATGTTGCTCCTGTCACTGATTAATCTTTTTCGATCAAATACACGGAAAAAAATCAGGTTTTGATTTTTAGAATCAATATTTTTTCGACTGGTTAAGAAGCAAATAATATTACGCAAACCCGACCCGAAACCGAAAATTTATTTTTTTGAATACCCGTATTTATTTTTCGGGTGAAAATACCCGTACCCGACCATCTCTACTTGTCACACAATATGCAAATTCATGCATTATTGGTGGTGGTGCATAGAGAGCTCATAATAACTGTAGAATTGAACCACTGAGCACACTAAGTTGAGAGCAGGCTACGAAACCAGGAAAAGAGGCTGCCGTACTTGTAGATAGCGTAAAAAAAATTAAAACAACCTCTCTTACGTAATTCTTGCATGACCCCCAAGCGATCTATAAACTTCATCCTGGCGACAGCCATCGTTGTGTAAAATCAAAAGTAACGTTAACAACGATTCTTCGCCTGAGATTTTTCTAGAAGGAAGTCCGTTGTTCGATCTTTGATTGTCCAATTGTTATTGATCGTTTAAAAATTCCTACATCTACAGGCAATTTATTTCCGGTCATTGGAAGAAAAACGAGGGTACTTCGAACGCTGTTTTCCACACAAATTTCGGAAATATATTCCTGGATTCATCTCCAAAGCTATGGAAAAATTGGCGGTAATTAAAATAAAGATTTTTAGTCTTACCTTACATCTAATTTGCACTGATCCCCAATCTAGTTGCTAGTTACTTCATCGCCATCACGGTTTATCGTGGAATCATCCTTTTTCAGTCAAACATATGCTGTTCTAAATAGGCTTACTGAACGTTCTTTGCCATGAATAGACTGTTTAAAACTTCTTTACTCAGTCAGTCCAACCCCTGAACTATGTTTGTGATTTCTATATGGGGGTACCCCTTGTGAAAACCGAAAATGAAACATGTAACGAAATTATGAAAGATTTTAAATATTAATAACTCAGCTGCCCCTGGACCAATTTCAATAATTCCATCACCAATCGATCAGAAATATTTCTACGCATAAAAAAATGCTTCCAACTGATGATTTTCAACAAGAAACTATTGAAAAAGTGGTAATGTCAAGCATTGTCCAATGTACAAATTAAAAGTGATAATTTTATAACTGTTTTTTTTTCATGAAATAAACGTTCTTCCCAAACCCAGTCGAGTACCACTTGGTTGCACATCATTCTGCTTTAACCTGAAAAGATATAAAAGAGCACTACTGTCTAGCCTCAACTCATTTTCGCTTCGGACGGCGTGGTGAGCAGGCAGCAGTAGGAGGGTGGTGGCAGGTTAGGTAGTCCACTATGTGAACACGCCAAGCGTAAGCGGCCATGGATGTCATCTACGCTTTATACTTGTAACCAAACTCGGAAGCAGGGGTGCAAGTGATTTTGATCGATTCCCTTCATCAACTTTCTCTTTGAAAAAAATATAATTGGTTCTATTACTAAAACCTATTTTTTTTTAAATTACAGTGACATAACATAACATATGTGGAACTTGAGTTTCAAAAGTTGAAGTTTTTCATGGGCTTTGAAGTGTGTGTGTGAAAATGTGTTGTCTATTGCATTTCACAACAATCTATAATTACTAAGTATATCTTTGAACAATATTTTCACGTTCCATTCAAATGAATATCAGCTTTATGTTTATGTTTACAGAAACCATCCCCATTCCAACTATGCATATTACTTAAGGGTCCTGTGCACCACCAGCGGTGCAAAGGGCCAACGTGAAAGACTTCCATCCTGGGCGGCTGCTCGCTTTTGCCTTGCCCTGGGCCCAGGTCAGATTTCTATCGACTTGCTTAATTTCCTTATTGAGGCTCCGCCGCCATGAGCCCCTGGGTCTGCCTCTGCTGCGATGTCCTGCCGGATTCCAATCCAGCGATTGCTTGCAGATTTCGTTTCCGCCCCGTCGAAGTGTGTGGCCGACCCACCTCCACTTTCGCTCTCGAATTTCTGTTGCTATCGGCTTCTGATGACATCGACGATGGAGCTCGGCATTCGAGATCCAGTTGTGAGGCCACCAGGCACGAATTTTATACCGCTGGCATCGGTTGATGAAGACCTGCAGCTTTTGAATTTTCTTCGCTGATACACACCACGTCTCGCTGGCGTATAACAACACAGATTTCACGTTCGAGTTGAAAATTCGGATTTTGGTGCGTTGACTTATCTAGTTGGATCTCCATACGTTTCGTAAACTCGCAAAGGCAGCCCTAGCCTTCTTGATTCGTGCACCTATGTCGCTCTTGGTCCCGCCGTCCGACGCTATTTGGCTGCCAAGAGATTGGAAACTTTCGACCTTCTCCACTGTTTGCCCCGCTACCGTAAAGTTGGAAGGGTTGCCCGATTTGGGTCCAACGATTTGGTCTTGTTGACGTTGATGGTGAGACCCGCCGCAGAGGAGCGTTCGGCTAGGTCATTGAGCTTACTCTGCATATCAGAGCGCCGTTGTGCTAGTAGAGCAACATCATCAGCCAAATCGAAGTAGTTGAGATGCTCCATGGTGATAGGCTGCCAAAGCAGCCCACGGTTCGGTACACGGTCAATTGCACCTACCATGATCTCGTCGATTACGATGAGAAACAGTAGCGGTGATAGTATACATCCTTGTCTCACACCAGCGACTACCCGGACAGGGTCGGACAAGGCTCCGTTATGCAGAACTCTGCACGTGAAAGCCTCATACTGCGCTTCGATGAGGTTGACGATTTTATCCGGGACTCCCTTGCGTCTCAGGGCGCCCCACAGATTCTCGTGATTGAGACGGTCGAAAGCTTTTTCGTAGTCAATGAATACCAAATAAAGGGACTCTTGGAATTCATTGACCTGCTCCAGGATGATGCGGAGCGTGACAATATGGTCCACACAAGATCTTCCGGCACGGAATCCTGCCTGCTGCCGTCGGAGAGTCGCGTCTATCTTCTCCTGTATCCGATTCAGAATAACTTTGCACAGAACTTTGAGAACAATGCAACTATGCATATGAGATAGAGCTATTGTTTTTGAATCATTCATCTGAACATACCAAATCTATAAGAAACGATGACGAGCTCTACCTACCGAATCAGTTGTATCAAGTACTGATCATTGCACCTCAATCCGGCGCCTGATTCGTTTCAGTGTTTTAGCTCTATTCGAAGTGATGCAGGCATCCGATCCTGTACAACCGACCGGAGTGATTTAAACTCATCAATCAACAGAGAAAGTACACCCGACTCGATTATCCCTCCGTGTGTTCCATCAAAGTTTCAAGTACGTTTCTATTACCAAAACGTCCCTGGGCTTAAAACCAAAATCACCGACGTCTTTCTCGCAATTTCGGTATCCCTTATTGCCGGATCCTTATTGCCGGGCTATCCGAATAAGGATACCCACAGCTTATGGGATTTTCACGAATAGGGTCTGTGGTGGATTATCTCATTTGTTTCAATATGTAGAGCTATACTGTATTGGACAAAGTGGTTGTACTGAGATAGACCAACAAGCCTGTTTCATTGGATTCAGGTTTAATTGGGAACTACGCCGCTAGGGACGCTTCACTTTTATGTTACATATGACTTATAAATTTCAAGCTGAAGTATGTCAAGAGAAGCTACAGTTTCATTCTGGAAACAGCCCATATTGTAGGGTATTTTAAAGTTTTTCTTGAATCGATGACCGCCATCTTGGATTTTAAAATGGCGTCCGAAATCGATTAACAGCCTCTCTACACGTCATCCTTATTCCGTTTCGTGTCCTCGCATTGCACAGCAACATCTTATAAGGACAAGCTTTCCAGAAATAACATATTAAGGAAGTTCATGTGCACACTACCGCCACGTAGTAAGAGAGTTCTTAAATAATATGACCACCATCTAAAAGGACTTGGTCACCTGAACAACTTTGCTGAAGACAGCAACGTTCTATATGGCCAGGTTCTCGAGATACAGTTTACATAGGAAGTTCACATGCACACTAGCGCTGCGTAGTAAGAGAGTTCTGAACTAATATACCAACCATCCGAAAGGACTTGGTCGCCTGAACAACTTTGCTGAAGACAATAACCGTCTATATGGCCAGGATTTTGAGATACAGCTTATATAGGAAGCTCATGTGCACACTACCGCCACGTAGTAAGAGAGTTCTTAAATAATATGACCACCATCTAAAAGGACTTGGTCACTTGAACAACTTTGCTGAAGACAGCAACGTTCTATATGGCCAGGTTCTCGAGATACAGTTTATATAAGAAGTTCACATGCACACTAGCACTGCGTAGTGAGAGAGTTCTGAACTAATATGCCCTCCATCCGAAAGGACTTGGTCGCCTGAACAACTTTGCTGAAAACAATAACCTTCTATATGGCCAGGATTTTGAGATACAGCTTATATAGGAAGCTCATGTGCACACTAGCGCTGCGTAGTGAGAGAATTCTGAACTAATATGCCCACCATCCGAAAGGACTTGGTCGCCTGAACAACTTTGCTGAAGACGATAGCCGTATATATGGCCAGGATTTTGAGATACAGCTTATATAGGAAGCTCATGTGCACACTAGCGCTGCGCAGTGAGAGAGTTCTGATTTAATATGGCCACTATCCGAAAGAACTTGGTCACTTGAACAACTTTGCTCAAGGCAGTAACTTTCTATATGGCCAGGTTCTCGAGATACAGTTTATATAAGAAGTTCACATGCACACTAGCACTGCGTAGTGAGAGAGTTCTGAACTAATATGGCCACTATCCAAAAGGACTTGGTCACTTGAACAACTTTGCTCAAGACAGTAATATATGGCCAGGATTTTGAGATACAGCTTATATAGGAAGCTCACATGCACACTAGCGCTGCGTAGTGAGAGAGTTCTGAACCAATATGCCCACCATCCGAAAGGACTTGGCCGCCTGAACAACTTTGCTCAAGACAATAACCTTCTATATGGCCAGGATTTTGAGATACAGCTTATATAGGAAGCTCATGTGCTCACTAGCGCTGCGTAGTGAGAGAGTTCTGAACTAATATGGCCACCATCCAAAAGGACTTGGTCACTTGAACAACTTTGCTCAAGACAGTAACTTTCTATATGGCCAGGATCACGAAATATTGTATGTTGGACCTAAGATCCATATGTTTTTGTTCATATCTGTCTAACAATTCACCACATCACTATGCTTTTAAAAATGATAGCAGTGATTGTAGCAAATTTTCTCAGCTACAACTTTGTTCAAAAACACTTTTCAATCAAATGTAAGGAATAAAACTTATTAATGATTCAAGTCACTGATGTCTTATGATTATGCTCATTCAACTGTTCAGCAGGCAACATTGATGTTTCTGGTGCAAAGAATAGAGCACAAATATCATGGCTACTATGTCACACTGCAGAATACAGTGTTGCCCACAGAACAGGTGCTTGATCATGCCATAAGATTATCAATCTCTTAAATAATTAATAACAATTTAATTTGACATTTGGCTAAAAAACGATATTCTGCAAAGTTGAAGCTTAGAAAATTTCTCGTATGAATAGTTATAGAAATTTTCAAAAAAGCGATATGGAAAATGAGTAGAAGACAATGAACAAAGAGTTTGGTTTTCCCATAGTAATTTCCATATAAACTTCGAATAGTTTGTGCCAAGTCAGTTTCTTACCAATTAATTTTAAATTTTGGGAGGCTAATCAGGACCTGATTTGAAACCGTTTGAGCACTGTGGACCGAAAATTTCAAATTTTGCATCAGTCTAGTGGGTATCCTAATTCGCGGTTCCTTATTCACGTCCCCGTTACCCCGGCAATAAGGATTCCTGACTGTATTCGGTGACAGATTCCCAGTTTTTCGAACCGACCGCTCTGCTCTGAACCACTCTAGAATGCGCGGTGGAGGTGTTTTGATAGCTGTTTCAAGCAACGGTAGTGCAGACCTCGGGCTACAAATGGTGAGTCGACAAACTGGAAGGAGTGTTGTCCCAACAGCTCTGGTCCTCACAAGTTCCTACCTCACGCTTCCACGGGTCAGCCGATGACAAAGACCGCCAGCAAAAGATGCTGGTAGCGTAGCCTGGGCAATGTCACCACGATAAAAACATGGATCCGGATCGTGGTGATAGCAAAGTGAGGAGGTGCGACCCTCGAGCGTCTGTTCACCATGGAGGTGCGGTTCAAACAGCGTCTGTCTCGGAGCGAGCGGCTGAATAAGAAATGCTGTATCACGTCAGCTACACCTAAGGTGGCAGCCCCACCAACATGATGTAGGTATCGCGACCCCGGTAAGGTAGCATACTGAAACCCCCAACATTACTCAGAAAAACGAAGAAAGAGAAAACAACGAACGGAATTTTCGGCAACCGACCCGGCAACGAAATAAGGACAATGAATGGAAACTCGGTACTTGGAATGTCAGAACCTTAAATGAACCTGGACGAGCGGGCCTTTTGGCTCGTGAACTGCAAAAAGTGAATGTGAGCGTAGCTGCTATTCAGGAAGTACGGTGGCCTAGATCCGGAGAACGTGAATTCCGGGCGGTGGATCCCATCGCCAACACTTCCTTCAAGTATCATATCTATCACAGCGGTGGCGATAGGGCAGAACATGGAGTAGGGTTCATAGTGATCGGGAAGCAGATGAAGCGTGTTATGCGGTGGAGACCGGTAAGCGACCGCATCTGTGTATTAAGGATTCGGGGCAAATTCTTCAACTACAGCCTGATCAACATCTATGCGCCAACCAACGATAAATCCGATGACGTGAAGGACGCGTTTTATGACAGTCTCGATAAAACTTATGATGAGTGCCCAAAACACGACGTGAAGATTGTAATCGGAGATGCAAATGCGCAGGTCGGGAGGGAAGATTTCTTTCGTCCAATCATTGGTACAAAGAGCCTACATACAGTAACCAATGATAACGGCCTGAAACTGATAAACTTCGCCGCTGCTAGAGGTATGGCCATCAGTAGCACCTACTTTGCACGCAAGAATATCCGAAAGCACACCTGGAGACACCCAAATGGCGAAACTTGCACCCAGATCGATCACATGTTGGTGGATGGCCGGCACTTCTCAGATGTCATTGATGTAAGGACTTTTAGGGGGCCTAACATTGACTCAGATCATTATCTTGTTGTCTGCAAAATTCGGGCGCGTCTATCGACCGTTACGAATTCAACGAACCGGAGATCGATGCGTTTCAATATCCATCGCTTGTCAGTAGAAGGTGTTGCTGCAGAGTACCGCCAGAAGCTTGATGAGCGGATTAGCGAAATCAACGTGAACGAGGACCTCAACAATCTGTGGAACACAATCCACGGAGCGGTGAACACAACAGCACAAGAAGTGATAGGTACAGCTCAAAGACGACCACGTAATGGCTGGTTTGATGAGGATTGCCAGAGGTTGACGGATGAGAAGAACGTTGCCAGAAGCCGGATGTTAGTGTCTGGTACCCGGCTGAACAGAGAGCGGTACAAGGTAGCAAGGGCAGCTGAGAAACGAACCCACCGCAGAAAGAAAAGGCAATACGAAGAACGCGTGATTGCTGAGGCGCAAGAAAGTATGGAACAGAACGATATGCGAAGGTTCTACGCGACTGTCAATGGTGTCTAGTCTAGTCTAGTCTACACATACACAGCCAGTACTTGAAAGAATCCTGGAAAATGATACATCTATCATTTTTCTTGTCATTATTAATGCCTGCTGCACATCAAGGATGTGAAACAAACAATAAAGCGGCCAGGCCTACTGTGTAGCGTTTAGTTAATTTTTGTGGAATTGAATGTTTACCATGTCTACTTAATAAGTATAGACAGTGGTTAACATTTAATCCACAGGTAATCAAAGAGCGGGGACATACCGTACCAACCGCTCCGTATGCAGGATTTGAAGATAGGCTATATAAATCGTTGGAAGTGACAGAGCTAAGAAAGTTAATGTACACTCCTTGGTTGTCCGATCTCCTGGGATGGAACACAGGTATTTACCCCTTGTGTTCGAGCGTACAGTCCTCCCTCCGTACAAGCGTGGACGGCACCGCCCACCCACTGCCATCCCTCAATCGATCCAGCCGACCTCAGTTGAAGGACAACGGAGAGCGGTGTGCGGACGTAACCTATACGGAGGGAATGCTGTATTCGCCTAGGTTATAGCGCCCTTGCTCGCTACCATTTTCTTCTAGCGGTTGGGACCTGAGCACTAACTCTTGTCCTAGCCCTATATGGCATATGGTTATAGCGCCATTACTCGCTTTCTGAAAAGAGAAGAAGGGAAGGGAAGGAGAGGAAAAGGACTTGGGAAAAGGAAATGCGGAATTCCTTTCCTCATTAGTATTTGTATCGTCAACTTTTATGAAAACTATATAGGGGAAATGTTGGCTTCGGCAATACCTCAACCTATTATCGTCAGGGGGGTAAACAAAGTCCTAGAGTACTCAGATTTGGCCAATAGATGCTCTGAAATAAAATGTACCGACATGCCAAAATTGAGCTCCCAAGGACGTTGCTTACCCCCCTGACGACAATAGGTCAAGGTATTGCCGAAGCCAACATTTCCCCTAAATCATTTTTCCTTGGTCAGAGGTATTATTACGACATTTGAATAAGATTGTCTTATCATTTGTTATTCAAAATTTAATGTTATAATGATCAACATAGCTTTGAATTATCTAATATAAATCGGTAACACTGTCCTGCAACCGATTATTTTTCTAATCCGAAAACTAAAAGTTACGAAAAAGCACTTAGGCCTTCATTAAGTTCCACTTTCACGCGACGTTCAATGTTTCGCGGTTTGCTCTTTACGCATTGTTCAGGCTATCATAACAAGCTATGACCAACGTGACGATTGCTTAAGCCCAGGTTAAACAAGTAAACAAGTTATTAAAATGAAATCATGATCCCGAAAGCAGTCAACAATCTATCTTAAACCGGATCAAGCGTGCGCCCTATTTTTCTAAACATTCCGACGCGGTCCGCCCAATATCTATCAATTACGTTTTTCTACAATAGTAGCCTGGGATAAATCCTAATTCGACCGACACGTGTTTGTTGAAACATTATATTCTGCCTAATATCAGTAGTCAGTAGTCATTAGGAAACCTGTTACTATATTACCACATATGTATCCTTCTTTCATGAATTTGTCCACTGACTGGCAGTGGCATTATGGATAAAATCCTCCTGGAACCATCTTTTATATAAATAATTTCAAGAAGCTTAAATCCGGGAGTTAGAAGGTGACAGCTCTATCACAACTCCTAAAGCCCATTTCAAGAACGCAAGCATTCCGAAGCTTTTTTCGTATATGCTAAGGAAGGTTCTACGCGACTGTCAATGGTGTGCGGAGTAAAACAGCGCCATCTCCCGCCATGTGCAATGACCTTGAGGGGAATTTGCTGACAGATAAAACAATGGTGGCTGCCAGGTGGAAAGAACATTTTGAGACATTGTTGAATGGAGAGAGTGAGGGAGTATCGAGGAACAGAGTAAACATCGCAGACGACGATCAAGCTGTGGAGCCTCCAACGCTAGACGAGGTTAAAAAGGCAATACGTGAGCTGAAAAACAATAAGGCTGCTGGGAAGGACGAGCTCCCGGCCGAACTTTTCAAACACGGAAGTGAGCAGCTGCATCAAGCAATCCACCGTATTCTAACGAAGATATGGGAGGACGAAGAACTGCCTGCTAGCTGGTTGGATGGCCTCATTTGCCCATTATTCAAAAAAGGGCACAGACTCGAGTGCGCCAATTATCGAGGAATAACTCTTCTGAATTCGGCGTACAAAATACTGTCACGCGTTCTGTTTAACAGATTGAGACCGCTTGAGGAGTCCTTCGTCGGTGAATACCAGGCTGGTTTTCGTGAGGGCCGATCAACGACGGATCAAATGTTTACCCTGCGTCAAATCCTTGATAAATTCCGGGAGTACAACTTGCAGACTCACTATCTGTTTATTGATTTCAAAGCAGCATACGATTCAGTGAAGAGAAATGAGCTTTGGCAGATTATGCTAGAACATGGTTTTCCGGCGAAACTAATTAGACTGATTCGCGCAACGCTAGATGGATCGAAATCAAGTGTAAGGGTTGCAGATGAGATTTCGACCTCGTTCGTGACCTTAGATGGATTGAAGCAGGGTGATGCACTTTCAAACTTACTGTTCAACATTGCTCTTGAAGGAGCGATTAGGAGAGCTGGTGTGCAGAGGAACGGTACCATCATCACACGATCGTACATGCTCCTTGCCTTTGCGGACGACATCGATATCATCGGAATTGACCGTAGAGCAGTGGAAGAGGCGTTTGTGCCTTTTAAGAGGGAGACGGCGAGGATTGGGCTCACGATAAGTTCTACCAAAACGAAGTACGTGGTAGCCGGTAGACAGCGTGGGAGCAATAGTGGTGTTGGTAGTGTAGTGTTGTTAGATGGTGAACAATTTGAGGTAGTGGAAGAATTTGTGTATCTTGGAACACTAGTGACATGCGATAATGATGTTACCCGCGAGGTGAAGAGACGTATTGCAGCTGCAAACAGGGCCTTTTACGGATTACGTAGCCAGCTGAAGTCCCGTAGCCTGCAAACGAAAACGAAATTCGCTCTGTATAAGACGCTGATACTTCCGGTAGCCCTCTACGGCCACGAATCGTGGACGTTAAAAGAGTCTGATTCGGTGTCTTCGAGCGTAAGGTGCTGCGAACAATACTCGGCGGTAAACAGGAGAATGGCATCTGGCGGCGTCGCATGAATCACGAGTTGTACCAAGTGTATAACGGTACGGATATAGTGAAGCTTATAAAACACGGCAGACTACCGTGGGCTGGGCATGTAGTGCGGATGCCGGAAGAACGACAAGCAAATATTATATTCAGCAGAGAACCCGGTAGAGGTCGTCGACTCCGGGGTAGACCTCGGACACGTTGGCTATTTGCAGTTGAGGAGGACATCAGGTCGCTAAACGTCCATGGCGACTGGAAGCGATTGGCTCAGGACCGAGTCCGTAGCCCATCAAGTATCAAGTAAGTGCAGACCTCTTCGGGTACGAGCGTGGAGAATATCTGAGTAAAGATTTTATGCGAATCAGAGTCAATCTTTGTTAGTGTGTCATACATACCGCCAGAAAAATCGGCTGATTGCGAATGCATCCAATCTCACGTAGACGTTGTTTCCGAAATAAATCGCATGACGAATATCAATGATGGGTTCATCCTATTCGGAGACTGCAACCAGCTTCGAATTGTTTGGAAATCAGAAAACAACGTTTATGCATTTGCCGACCCTCTAGAATCGAAATTTCCTCAAGCTTCTCAAGCGGAATGTGATACGTAATCACTTGGACAGACCACTTGATTTAATATTCTCGAATGATTTCATCACAGTTGTCGATACTGACGATCATCATCCAGCACTCGTTTTCACGGTGTATTCTTCAACGATAACTCCATTCGTTGAAGACATTGACGAACATGACTTTAGTAAAGTTGATTACGACGCACTCAACTCTATGCTTTCGCAAGTGGATTGGTACACTGTTTGTCGATGTAGGAACGTAGATGATGCTGTTAGCTGCTTCGAAGGAATACTACGCGATTGCTTCACACACTGTGTTCCGTTGTCAACACCTCGGAAGAAACCTGCTCGGTCTAACTCTCGTTTACTGTACCTTCGACGTATTCGATCCAAGATGCTGAAACGCTTCTCAACGTGAAACAATGAGATCACAAAGCTACACGTTTTGCAAATGTGTTCCAGACATCAACCCCATCTCCATTGGATGTCGAAGCTCCAACAAGGTCCCTGCCGTTGGATGTTTTTGACATGGACATTTTTTAACGTTAGCCAGACGATGGTGGAGGATGCATTGAAGAAGCTGAGGATTTATATTCAAGATAGCTAGTGAGGGTCATCAACCTCTCTGCCTACGATCACTGTATTGCTCGTTAGTTAGATCTATTCTTGAATTTGTTTCTGCCGTATGGACAACATATGATGCTGTGTAGCTTACCATGGTCAGGTCAATTACAGCAACCTCCTTACGAACATCGCTGTGCACTGCTTGGTATTGAACCGCTAGTGGTTAGACGCAAGTCCAACCAAGCCATCTTTGGCGCCAAGATGTTACGTTCCGAAGTAGACAGCCCTACATTACTGAGTCAGCTCAACATCTACGCCCCTCAACGAGTGCTGCTATGAAAACAGCTGATCTAACAATCTTATCGATGCGCTAAGTTGAAGACTCCACGATAATTATAGTTTGTTTAACTTCAACATTTCTACTGACGCTTTTCGAAACCGACTACGGAGTCGACAGAATGATTGTATTTTGTGCAGTGTGTAATAGTTTTTCAGTTAATTTTTAATTCATTAGGACCACGATGTCAGGTGATTTTATAATATAAATACAAATACAAAAAGGAATTTTTGGCATTTAATTCAAACCATAAATATTTTAACAGTTATATATTTTTTAGAGATATTCTAGCAACGTATTTCCCTTGGAAAAGTTGTTAGTCACTACCTGGACCATTATTGTACATGGTTAGTTACATAGTTTAATCAAAATGGTGGTCTCTAAGGATGAAAAAAGGAAAAAGTAGGTTTTCCCATACTAATTTCCATACGAATTTCAAACACAATGTGGATGTGCCGAGTTACAAACGATCGTTCCCAAATTATTCCCAGTTGTTTTGTAGACGATATAGACGTATATCTGTCGATAAGCGATAAAATTGTAGTTGAATTAAACGGAACACGGTAGCTCTTTCTCTTCATAGTGTTTTTATCCTAAGGTGCCTATTTCTAATGTGGCTTACAATTTTCCGCATTATAAAATTGCAACCAAGTGGATGAAACTATTTTCCTTTTTATATTCTCCTTTAAATAGCTTAACCAAATTTACCGTTTACGTGGTTCACATTCCATTCAATTCGTCTGCTGTTGGTGAGACACAATCAAATTAATAGCTTTAGACTTTTGCAAACTTTCTCAAGAGCTTGGATGACAAACCACCGCGACAGAAACCGAAACATTGTCTACTGAAAAATAGAATCAGCATTTTAAACTGGAAGCGCACAGGTAGAATAGTTATTTCCCTTTCAACTATGTGAGGTACGTTTGTTGAGTTTCGTGACTAATTTCATTTTGGGCACCCAACTAACAAGTTTGGCTTAGGATTTTTCCAGAATTGGAATATGAGTCAGCTATCGTTTATCGTTATCGTTGACATAATATTTGCAATTTAATCAAACTGAAACTCCACTTCTCGGTCACTATGAATTCTGACAACAGTTGGTTCAAACTCCATATTGCAACGACTTCTCCAAATTCCTGCTAAACAAATAGCATTATAATTCAATGCAAACGCCACAGCCGGTTTGGCATTTGCATATCTCCGACAGTAATTTCTTCAACACATCCTACAAAGTTCGTTGACTACTAAGTATCACGGATCGGGAATGGTCATTTCCGAAAAAAATCTGAATTAATCCACCTATAGTGAGATCTGACCCTTCTTACTAATAGAAATTACGACAAGTGCTATATGATGAATCCTCAATCGCATGTTGGATGTTTCCTCTAGATAGAAACTGACCACTTCCTCGGAGGTACTCGGAACATAGCCAGATGTGGTCAATGTGGTCCTGGGCACTCCAAATTACTACAATTGAAATGGTTTTTTTAATTCTCATGTAATTTGATGTGTCACATGATAAGTTTTACTCGTTTCAGGTTGGATTCAATCTCATGACCCAAACAAACCGAAACATATTCCGGCCATATCCATTTGCCAATTGTTCAGTGGTTGCCGAGAAACACACAGTAATTTTCCGATCTCGTCGAGCTGAGTCGATTGGTATGCGACACTCGGCCCTCCGGTCCTCGGATCGAAAGTCGATTTTCCTAGCGGTAAGTATACCCTTCTTGGTAAGAAGGGTAAAAAGAGATCCCAAACAACGCACACAACACTTACGTTTCGCATAGAACAGCTTCGAGTAGTCGCAGTCCATCCTGATTGGTATTCCGGTGGCGTGCGGGTGTGGATGATGATGATGATGGTGATCGCTGGTGCCGCCGCCGACGGTATTGACCGCGGCCGCCGCCGCTGCCAGCGATGGGAAGTGCGGATGGTGTGCCGCAGCTGCTGCTGCCGCCGCCGCTGCCGCGTGATGATGCACCGCGATCGAATTGGTGCCGGCGCTGAGATTCGCACTGCCACCGGTGGACGATGCAGCTGCCGCCGCTACTGCCGCGGCCACTGCCGATACGCTAGCACTATGACCGCCGCCGCCGGTTGAACCACTCTGACCAACGCCGCCGACGCTGCCGCTAGGGCCCGAGGGATAAGCGAGGGGGCTCAAAAAGGGATAGTTTCCTTTTTCAATTTTGACGGCTTTTGGAACACTTCCGGTTGAGGAAAAAACAAAAGCCGAAAACCGACGCGATCACACTGCTGATTCTCGCACTCTTCTTATTTTGCGTATAAATACTTTCTTTCGCGTACAGGCAGAAAACACACCTCTTTGATTTCTTTCTTCGCACCTTTTATCGTGGGGCCGAGATTTTAGTAACAAACAATTTCAATTAAGGCTTATCGTTTTTCTACTTTCGGACCGATGCGGTCGAGATAGGGCACGCCTCGCACCTATTTAAACCTTTTTAAGACGAACACCTTTCCGCAGAGAGAGATCATCCACACATTAGTTCCGGACTGCGGCCGCGGTAGTGGAGCCCGTCAAAGCCCTCGAAAAGGTAATAGTTGTTGATTTTGGTAATGCTCCTCCTCCTCTTCTTTCTCTTGCTTCCACTTTTAACTAAATGGTCAACTTCACGGGGATAATCCACCGGACGGACGCGCTTATCGTGTTGGTTTTAAATTGAAATTTAAACAATACCCTTGCCCGACGAAAAGAGCGGGAGGATCGCTTCAACCACGCGGCCGGCGGAACACGCAAACGAGCATCCAAAAGCAGGGGAAAATAAAAATACACAAAACCCAAACTTGAACCGCGGCTAGCAGTAGGGATTGGAAAACAAACAATACTCATCGACCGACCGAAAGCGACCTCCGAACTAACCGACACAACAGCTCGACCGGCTGCCAACCACACACATGGGAAAATCTATTTTCACTTCCTGCTGCTGTGTTTTCCTTTTTCTTTCTCGCAGCGCCCGGGAGGGAATTCTTCGACGGTTTTTCACGATTCGACACCGAGTTTGTACTTCACTTCTTGAAATTTACGCACTCACCCGCACTCATTTGAAACAAGTTTTCAACTGTCGTTTCCACCAATAATTTCCCGCAGAAACACGCAAATCCCTTCACAGAACCGTGACAACTGTCAAAAATTTCCAACGAACTGCATGCTCAACCTGTTGTTATTATGATCTCCGTCGTCGTCGTCGTCTTCGTCGACCCCTCTGTTTATGACATAATCGCAATTCGACCTACTACGACCGACGTCGCCGTCAACACAACGCGCGAATATTTATTGGTACGGGGAAAACACTTCCGCGTGCGACTTGACGAGAACGGGAACTAAACCCACGCTCTTCGATCGTTTTCAAACAAGTCTTTCTAAACACGTGTGATTTTTAGTTTTCCAGTAGTAGAAACAGCTTTCGACAAGATTGACTATTTACGAACAACGCGGACGAACGGGCGAACGAGCGCGCGCGTACCGGTTCCCGACAATTGGTGATCTAGAATGGCAAAATTTAAATTATTACAAAACAACACACGCTGCCAAGCCCCACGGTCGGAAGAGCGCTGCTTGCTTTTGCCTCTAAACTAGTATGGCCCCAAAGTGAGATCGGTCGGTAATAACTCTTTTAGAGCCTCCCTTTCGTCCCGAGCGGCATAGCAAGTTCTCTCTCTCTCTCTCTCTCTCGTATTCTCGCGACCGATTCGACGCCGCATCGTGTGCTGATTGGAAAGCTCGACAATTCTTGCTCTCTCTCGCTCTCATTATTGCCCCGCACGTTGCTAGACTTTTTCTCTCACTGTCTGTCTCCCCCGATATCGTGTTTCGTCACTCAGGTTTGTTGCTTTTCCGCGAGCGCTCGTCACTCTCGATCGTGGCTGAGTGCCGTTTGTTGTTTTTTCTCGAGTGGGTGTTGGGTGGCAGAAGGAAATCAACGCAGGTAGGTATTCAATGTGACAGCAATAATTGTGCGTCGCCAGAGTAGAACTAATTAAACAAACTGGAAGAATAGCGCCGCCGTTGCTTTCGTTGAAATTATGTTTTGACCTACTAGCAGATGTCACACCTCCACCCCATCAGTGGGCGCCCGGCCTAATAGGGATACAACTGGCAAAGCGAGAAAAAGCTTTGAAGTTTGACAGTTCTGTACCCGGCGTGTTTCTACATCAGAACAAATGGACCCCAGTGCTATTCTAATTTTGAAATTAAAAAAATGTTCCTTCCTACAAAGCTTCTGCTTTGCTTGTTGTTTTGCATCATTCTTTATCATCTTAGGTATATAAACAAATTTTGCAATACATACCGGATTTAGTAAGTAAACTTGCAACTAGCTTCCATAGCATCATCCTGTAACGATTTTCGCAGCACTTAGATAACGTTGCATTATATCTCCTGTAGAACGTTTATGAATTTGGATCGATGGCTCATCATTTAAATAATGCCGAAATGAGCAAACGACAAAACATATCCCTCTCCTATTTGGATGAAACTGGAATAATAGAAGATGATGTATTAGCCACATGCTAAGAAACCATTTCTACTCAAGTAGAGATGAACTAGCCTAAGGCTAAAAATCTCTTAAATAAAGAAAAAAAAAAAAAAAAAAAAATTTCTACTCAAGGTTAACCACGCCCACACGCATCACATACACATATTAAAGAAAAAAATTCGTCAATTGTATTGAAATTGTATCAAACAAGAAGTTGAAGCGAATTAATTGAGCATTGTAGGAAAATCATTGGGAACTACTTTAGCTCGGTTGATAAAGACGCAGCTATATAAAGCAAGGCCATATAGCTTGGGCGGCTGGGCTCGAAAACTTGTATCGGTAAAGTTTAAGTGTCAATTGGAAACATCTTTCGTATGAATAGACCTTGGCTGTAAAACTTATAGTTTAGAAATTAATTCAATATTTTAAGATTTAATTTTCGTGAAATTGGCCGAATTGAGTTACGTTCTATCGAAGTTTGTAATCGTTCGTGGAAAGTTCTCAGAGAAATGCTGCAGACGAAGTGACTTAAGCGCCACTCTCGGGTTTGAGAGACCACTGGTCGTGTTTTTATAAGGTTGCCTGACCTAGCTATTGTAGCATGAGAGCAAATCATTAGGATGAATTCAAACGCAATTAGACGAAAGTGAACTAAAAATTAATGCAATCGAAAACAAACCCAAAGCGGAACATAACACAGAAGTCACCAGGTGAACTGATTTATCACAGGGCTCTTTTTTTTCCTTGATTTGTTTTCCGTCGATCTTGTTTTCCGATCTGAGCACCAATGCTACCGACGCCAGGGGGTAGCTCCCACACCTGGACCCTACCTATCGACCCATCAACTCATGAACTGGGGATCAACCCAGGCCTGCTGGGGTGAGAGGTAATCACGCTTACCACTACACCACCGGTACCGTTTATCACAGGGCTCTTGAACGTAAATGAACGTACAAATGTAGACTATGTTGAATTAATTTCATGTATATTGTCCTTTTTTACACATACGGAACACACCTTTCATTGTGTGTCAGTGTGTACCTATGTTGTACACTCAAAAAAAAATCTAAGGTAACCAATTTAAAAGTCTCACTATATTTTTATTCTCCGGCTGATCTCGGTGTTCGTTTTAGCTTGCTATTTGTTTCTTCCGGATCCGTTTCGTATCCAGCAGTTGGTTTGGAGCTGCACCTTCCAGTGTTCCACAAGTTCTTCCAGTGGATATAGACCTTCCAAAATGATGTTCAACATCTTCCTCCGTGAAGGTTCCGGTCTATTTCATTGTTCACTCTCCACTGATCACTGCTCCTTTCGAAGAGAAAAACACTGGTGTTTGGATCTGGTTGTGGCGCCATTAAATGTGTAAATTTAAAATGTAACGGGTGTTCAATAAAAAATGAAATTTTTTTCAGTCATATAGCTAGTAAAATAAAAATTTTATTCAACGAATTCAGTATTTTTTTATTTAAAACATAATGTTTATTCTTAAAAAAAGTCAGGCCCTGGTCAGCCGTACAACGCAACTTAGTCGCGATGCTCTCACAAGAGCGCTGGACGGCACTGACGTCCATCTTCCGGATACAATTCCGGATCCTCGTGGTCAACTGCTTCGTATCCTTGGCCCCCAATTATTTTTGTACACTAGGGCACTGAGGGAGCCGAAAAAATCCTCAACGGGACGGCACTAGGGCAAGTTTGTCGGGTTCCTTTCTTTCGGCCCGTACGGTATCTTTTTCTGCTCAAGATACTCCAGCGTCTTCTTGGCGTAATGAGAAGACGCCTTGCCCGGCCAGAAGACGTACTTCTCATCCGGATGATACTCCTTTAAGAAAGAAGAATTTTCTCAAGACACTCCTCCTGGTACACTTGTTGATTGATGGCCAGACCGCTCGGCTTGAGCCACGGCTTTGAAATCCTTCTGTCCGATATGACGATGTACAGCATAACTTTTTTTTTCAAATTTATCCTTAAACTTATATTTTACTTCGGGAGGTGTGGCCGACTTGTCCCTGGAATAGTAGCTGTTTTTTCCTGGAATGTGGGCCTTCGAGAGCGGAAAGTAACTTTCGTCGTCCAGCACGAACGACGTCCCGCGGTAGTTCTTCGTCATCCACAGGCACTGCAATTTCACGGTCGCTATCGCCTCGTCCGTGTTCTCGGGGGACCGAGTCTTCTTCCGACAGATGATGCCCTCCATCTCGAGGGTTCGGTGAATCAAGATATGAGAGCAGTGATATTTTCGGCCGGCGTCACGCAAACTCGTTCCGTCCTTGTTGTCGAACAGCTTTTTCAACGCTTCCTTCTTCTTCTTCGTCATTATTTTTGCTGGACGGCCGCTACCGGACTTCCGCTCCAGGATCCAGTAAACTGTACTCACGGGCACGTTTTCGTCTCGAAAGTGGTCTACCGTAAAGTTTTTTCCACGATGACCATGCGTTTCGTAAAACCGTACAAGACGGTCGTGGAGTGCTTGCTGTTTCGACGCCATCTTCGATTGAACTGACAGCACCCGAGCGAAAAAAACATGCCACCCATTTTTAGGGAGTCCAGAGAGCAATTCTCTTGGAGAGAAAAAAATTTACGCTCTTTATTTTAATTACAGAACGGTATTGAAATCATTCTCATTTTTTATTGAACACCCGTTAGAAGCAACTTACTTGCACTTACTATCCAAAAGCAAAACAACCTACGGAAAATTCGATGACAAACGCAATAATCATCATAGAAATTTATACATTGGGAAGGCTTTTTGACTGTTACTCATTTTACAATCTGTTTGGTTTAGAATAAAACGTTATTAGAAGAAAATGTTATGTATTTATTCTAGTTTAAGGATACAATATGGGTTTTGCGATTTTTATTCCTTCGAATGAAAATTCGAACTTTGGGCTTGATACGTGCCATCAATTTCGTCAAAAGCTGCTGGTCAACCTCACCGGCTGCTTTTTTCCAGTATCTGGCCATTGAAATACCATCCTTAGCTATTTTTCCACTCTTTTTCAGTTTAACTTTGATGATACCCCAATACATTTCGATTGGGCGGAAATCCGAGCAATTTGGGGAGTTCATCCATTTCTCAATAAAGTCTACGCGATACCACTTTTGCGTATTCTTACTGTAGTGGCAACTAGCCAAATCTGGCCAAAACTTGATGGGCCCCGGTGGGACCTAATGGACGGCAATACACGTTTTTCAGGCATTCATTGATGTATAACAGTTGTTACGTTTTATTTGATGCAAGCTTTTTGAGCAGAATCAGAGTAGTTTCGCTTGATCGTGCACATTACAATTATGCTTCATGGGCAAACGTCACCAGTCAAATTGACGGATATCGCCGCACGGGCGAATGGAATAATAGCACTTCCGACAACAACACACGAACACAACTGCAGATGACGTCGCAACGAAGCCTGTCGCTCAAGCAGCAGCAAAGCAGCAGAAAGTAAAAAAGCGTGGTCTGATTCGGGCGGCCATCGCCGACGCGGTAGTGAAAATCGCGAAAACTTTCGCGATTCGATCGCAATAGCTCCAAAAGCAACTGCGGCATTTCGAAGAGGCCATCGAGACAGTTTGTGGAGACTGTGAGCGCCGAGTACGGCACGAAAAGTCATTTGCAGTCACTGCCCATATTTGCCGTCGTCGCGAGTGGATTCTTTTGACGGGTGCGCGCAGTATCAGCGACAGTCCATTGTCGGCAGGTTGAAGCGACGTTCGATTCCGACACGATTGCCTTGGGGAAATAGGCAGCTGGTGGCAACAACATCGGCATCGACCGAGGGGGGCGACACATCTAAATCTCAATTCTAGATGCTCAACAAATCTCTCACTAGCGAATCAAACTTCGAAAAATCTTCTTTGATTTCTCGCATCTATTTGCATCGCGCATCATCTTTTTGCAGGAGATCTTCAAAATCGTCAACAATCTTCTTCATATCTATTCAGCGTGCGCTCAGCTAACCACAGCAAAACACAATTTTTCCTGCATCGTAGATAGAGTCGCCCCCCTCGGCATCGACCAGAACCGCCGAGAAACGACGAGCGCTCACGCTGTGACCTCGTACGCCATCTTGTACATCAGTCTGCGGGATTCATCGTGCACATCAGACACGTGAGGCAACTTGGGACACGTGAACCACTGCTGGATTCGGGACTCGATATTCACTGCGGCCACAAGTCGGACGGAGAAGAAAAGTCGTGATTCGATACTAAAAGCGCATCTGCTCCTAGTCGATCGAGTGGGCCACGGCGGCTGGATACGGCCAGCCTCGGAAGACAAAAGATAAAAGCCTTCAATGCGAACTCGAATCGACGAAAGAATCAGCGACATAATAGTTTGACCAGCTCAGGGTACAGCGGCAACGCTGAGTGAACTCGATCCGAAATTGAGTCGCCCCCTGGTCGGCGCTGCACCGTCAAAGGAACTCGGCTTGGACCGTACGTGCCGATACGTTGTCGTGCAAGGTGTGCGAACTGAAAGCGGACCTACATCGCCAGTAAGCGGGTGACGATCTGAACCCGATCGCTTTGAGGTGGACGCCAACCATCATCAGGCCCTCGAAGCCGGTCGCGGTGGAGCATGCACGGTGCCTCCACGTCGGCACAGTCCGAAGATCGACGATGATGAGCTGTGAACGAGAGGATGTGCGGATGTTCCGGTAGCAGTGAGTACACCAGTGAAGAGATGAAGCATTGAAGAAGAAGAAAAAAGAACTAGCTAGGCGATTCTGAAGAACAGGAGCTCAGGAGTTAGGTGTAACATGGGAGGGAAATAAAGCTTGCACTATGTTATCGTATGTTCTGTTGTGGTAGTCATTCATGCTCTAGCCGGTACGACCAATGCTTTTGTCCCTGCAGAGGTCGTTTTGCAACACAGTCCATTCATATTGTTGGTTGTCATGAAAATTGGAGTCTTCTGGCCACAGCTGCAGATTCCCTGCCAGATAATCAGCTTACCGGCAAACTTGTCCGATAAAACAAATGTATATTTGTTGGGAACATCTCCATGACCCCTGGCAACATTAACTTCTATCCCGGAAGCTGTTTGAAGTCCAATTTGACGTACGTTTCATCGCCCATAAGGATGCATCCGTTGAATTTGGTCAGCACCTGGTTGGACTAGCGTTTTGACCAAAATATGTTGCTTTACGGTCCAGTTCGGTGGCTCAATAGCCCGATACTTAAAGAAACCTTCCCGAATGCGTATTCCGTTGGCCACATCCACGTCCAAAAGTCCTGGAATCGCTTTGAAAGCCTTCATGACGTTCTGACGCAGTTTTCGGTCCACTGTACCGCTTCGACGCCTTGATTGAACCTCCCGGGAAACAGACAAACTTTTCTTGAAACGTTTCAGCACTGCACATACGGTGGTTTTGGTGTTTATAATTCCAATATCATATTCCTTAGTGATATTGCGTTCTAAAATATGGATTTTTCAAAAATTCAGATGCTTTTAGGTAAGTTAAATAAAAATATGATTGGTTCTAATCTGTGTTGTGAAAATATCAAAAGATCTTATCTCACAAATGTGCATAATCTCATTTGAGTATCGTAAACCAAAAACTCAAACGCAAACAACAGCCGATGATATTACAAGCTGTGATACGGTTGCTATGATATCATGCTAACAAAACTCCCCGGCTACAATTCTCACCAAACTGTGTTGAGTTTGAGCTTCAAGATTTTTGCTGTATTTCCGAACACGAAACGAAACTTCCATCACTGCTGGCAGCAGTAACTTCGTGTCTGCCATCTGTGAAGCGTAAAGAAAGATAGCAAACTATGCTTTCTCTTTCTAAGAAAACGATGTGCAAAGGAATCATTTTTGTGGTAAGTCAACTCGTGGCTGCAATTTTACATGTTCTGAATAGTCTCGCAATATCAAAGGAGCTTGTAAAAACAATATCATGCTTGATATTTTATTCCAATATCATGCGTGATATTGGGAGCCCTTGAGAGCGAAACAAAATCATTTGAGTGAGGATTATGCCATCACTGGTTCTAATACTGAATACTGAATAAAAACCACAAAATAAATTTTATCGCTACAGATGCAGCTGCACTCATTTCCGGGAATGATAACTCGTTTCATTCAGAAGCAGATAACAGCTGTTCAGCAGTTTATTTGTTTATTTGTTCTTCGTCTTCGACAGTGTCGTACAGACTAGTTTAACTTATGCTATGTTTTTAATCCTATTTTTAAAACAATTTTTGGACACATTAAAATCAAACAAATCACTAACATTGTTGAAAGCTCTGAGGCAAGAACTGAGCGGGTTGTTATGACCATAACATGTTCTATGTGCGGGAACTGCGATAAGTGCTGAGTACCGCAGCTGACGCTGTGGAACGTTCAGTGATACTTGCAGGAGAAGATCCGAACAGTCGACGTTATTCTGGACGATATCGAATATAACCAGCCGCTGCAATTTCAGCCGTCTTGCCGATAGCAGTTCCAGATCAATTAGATCAATTAGTTCCGGTACAAGCCACACCATCAGTTGGATGTTATGAAGAGATGATTACAAGCGGAAGTAAACAGAGTTCCAGCGACGTCCAGCAACGTCCTTCTTCACCAAAAAGTTTGAAGTTCCAAAATCGAGAACCGATATACCTGGATGGTCCTTCTGCAGGCAAAACAGAATGCACATGACACATCTCAGGTAAAGTTTGACAAAAAAATCATTGTACATTTTATTGATTACAATTAACATCGTAGGGTGTTCGCCTCGGTGTTTGCACTGGATCACCATGTGCCCTTGTCGATCTCGATTCACATTACGAATCGTTTACAAAAGCCGAAGCGGAAGCCGGAAGACGAAGGATTGAAATCGAAGATGAAAGACAAAGGGTAGTTTCATTCGAGCGACCTTCGAGAAATTTCATCAGCCCATTTGCGCGGAACAGGTCGTTGGATGCATCAAACAAATATAAGGTTAAATTAAATTGACAAACCATCGACATACGATTAATTACTATTGATGTTGTAGGGTGTTCTCACAGGACCGTCGCGAAAATTTATCGGTCTCAGTCAAAATCACGGTTCATTCACTGAAGCCGGAGGACGAAGAGTTGATGCGGAAGCTTTGCAGCAGTCACGTGATAACATCGGCCTCGATTCAAGGTACGCACCCTTCGCTGAGTTCAATAAAAAGAGCCAAATGACTGGACTGTCACGTGATCATATCGGTCATGATCAACGATACAGAATGTATGCTCAATCGGGCAGACAGAGGGAGCTAGCCGAAATGTCGCAGTATTTCTTTAGCTCGGATCCGATGAACAGATTGCTCGTTGAGCTTCATAGACAAGAAGTAGCCATTGAAACGCTACGTGATTTCATCGGTGCCGATTTGAGGAATCGGCCAACGACTGCACCCGATAGGCAGCGGGAGTTCCAAGAAACTTCGCGTACCTTCATCGGTTCCCATTCGCGGAACAAGGCGTTTGTTGAATCCAGCATGCAGGCAATGGATAGGTGACTCGTGAACTAACTTCAGCCAGCGGGATCTATCGAACAGAACGTTCACGCAACCCGAAGGACTAAGAGGCACTGAAACACGGCATAATTTCAACCGAGATTTCAACGGTAGAAGACCTGCAAGAGGGCCACTATACCATGGCCCCGGACTCTCCCACCCGGTTGAGTCGGTCTGGGGTCCATGCGACCATCGACATCTTCGTAAGCAACATGGGACACAACATCTCGCAACCTGTGGCATTCCAGGAGCTGAGCTCGGACCACTACCCGGTGGTGGCTGAAGTTGGATCCTCGGTATACCGATTCGAAGCTTCCCGGCGCAACTACCATCGAGTCAACTGGGCGCAATATCAACACTGCGTCGACACAACCATCGACTACGATGTCCAACCGGGGACGTCCGAAGATGTTGACCGATGTCTACAATCCATCGAGGAGGCGATCTCCCGGGCCAGGGAACAACACGTGCCAGTATCCAGACAGGTGAGTAACTCTCTGAACCTTGACAGCCCTACCAAAGATTTCATTAGACTCCGTAACGCCATTCGTAGGCAGTACCAGCGTACTGGCCTGCCTAACTTGAAGACCAATTGTAATCGATTAACAAAGATCATTCAGGCCAGGATGGTGGATCTCAGAAATAACGATTTTGCTAGTAAGATCCGCTCTCTCCCAGATTGTGTTAAGCCCTTCTGGAAACTTAAAAAAATTCTTAAAAACAAGCCTAGGCCCATTCCACCACTGACCCCACTGGATCGTCCCGGCGACCCAGTGGTTCATCTGATAACTCCTGAAGAGAAGGCTGCCGTGATAGGTCAACACTTCGTCAGCTCCCATAATCTCGGACAAAACATCGTCAGCCCTCATGAATCTGAGGTTGCTGAAAATGCAACCAATGTTCTTCCAATTCCTAACATTTTTCCAGAGGAATCCGAGATTACGGCTGACGAACGTTGGCCTATATAAAATCATCTAAAAACATGAAGGCCCCAGGTTTCGACAACATCCTGAATCTGGAACTCAAACACTTGAGTTCCAGATTCTACAACCATCTACTTCCCCTCGTGTTGGAAGTCAGCTAAAGTCATACCCATCCGGAAACCTGGGAAGGATCCGTCCTCTCCTTCAAGTTATCGACCAATCAGCCTTCTCTCAGGGTTATCAAAACTGTTCGAAAGAGCAGTGTACCACCGGCTCCTAACATCTGCCGATGAAAACAACTTGTTACTCGAGGAACAGTTTGGTTTTCGGAAAGGTCGTTCAACCGTCCACCAGCTGACTCGAGTAACAAACATTCTCAGACGGAACAAGTCTGTTTCGAAAACATCTGCCATGGCGTTTTTGGACGTTGAAAAATCGTTCGACAATGTCTGGCATGATGGCCTGGTGTTCAAATTGCAGCAGTATGGTCTTCCAATCTTCCTAGTGAAAATAATAAACAACTATCTATCAGACAGGACGTTCCGAGTCTCTCTGAATGGCATCACATCGGATGCTTTCAACATCGGTGCCGGGGTTCCACAAGGAAGCATCCTATTCAACCTGTTCACCTCCGATATGCCGGCTCTCCCTGATGGTGGATCTTTGTCTCTGTTCGCAGATGACACATCCATCGTTTACAAGGGTAGGGTCATCGGAGCTCTGACTGCCAAACTTCAGAGAGGCCTGGACGTTCTGTCTGAATATTTCAACAGCTGGAAGATCCGTATCAACGCGGCAAAGACCCACCCTAAATCTCCTAGACTTGTTCCGTCGGAGAATAACAAGATCTGCCTGAACGGCACAGTGGTGGAATGGTCCAAAGAGGTCGTGTACCTCGGGCTAACACTAGACAGCAAGCTTATTTTCAGAGAGCACGTTGACAAAACGAAAACCAAGTGCAACATCTTGATAAGATCGTTGTATCCACTTATCAACAGGAAGTCAACCCTGTCCCTGAAAAATAAGCTTACTCTCTACAAACAAATCATCCTTCCTGTAATCGAGTACGGTATGCCAATCTGGGAGATTTGCGCAAAATTCCATCACCTTAAACTCCAAAGGATCCAGAACAAGATCCTTAGGATGGTCCTAAACAGTTCCCCGCGGTCTAGAAATTTTGAGATCCACCTCCTGGCTGGAATTCAGACATTAGAAGAACGAAGAGTATTCATCCTGGAAAGGTTCAGAGACACCTGTCTGAGATCAAACCATCAGATCATACGTGATCTAGCACGTTAGGTTAAGTTATACTCGTAGTTAGGTAGGTTATCACTTTTTTCAATTCAAATAAAACACATTCCCAAAGGGGTATTCTGTAAACTAGTTGAAAAACGCAAATATTAAATTAGAATATCAAATTAAACAAAGATGAAGAGCCAGATAGGCTAATTAATTAATATGATAAATCAATGTGCTACCATAATCAACAGAAATAAACATAATTTTACTACTACTAGTCTACTAAAACACATCCAGGCTGCTATGTCTTATAGTGCAAGGTGCCGTGTTGTCCTGAAAGCAGCCAATTAATCATCTCTGAAAGATACCGTCTTCGAAGTCAATTAAAAACTATCTTTCTAGCAGTGCAAAAAAAAAAGTGTTGACAAAATTTGTAGCTGGGAAAATAGCAAACTATTTCGTGTGTGACGATGGGCTAGGACGAAGAAATGAAAAAGTTCATTTTCTCCATAGTAATTCCCATATAAACTTCAAAGGGCCAATTCAGTACGAATTGATATCCAAATGAGCTCACATTTTAGTCATGAGAACCTGATTTGGAATCGATTGATTGGGGTGGATATATTTTGAACCTCCCTTATATACAGGTTCCATTGTGTTTTCGATGCAGTCTTGCTCTTTTCAGAAGAAGCCTAATTAAATTGTAAGGGCTCTACTCGAAGAGCCTGTATCAATCAAAATAGTTCTCCTTATTGACAAAAAACAAGCGATGACACAATGATAAGATTTTTCATGAACTGTTCCTCATGCAGCTGTGTGGCACTCACTCTCTCAGCATGCCACTCAAGAAAATCTGTGAGTCGCAGAAAATTGGCGAACGTAGTTTTTCCCGAAGAGCGTTCTGCGAGAGTGAGCGAGTGGCATCAACGATGGTTCAGGCATAAATTCAAACTGCAACTGCTAAAAGTCTCAGCCTCAGCTTCCGTCTCATGGTCACTCACCAATTGTAGAGCGGCGCGTGTTATGCTACTCTCTTCGCTTTCAAATACTTGCTGATGGATTAAGAACGTTGGTCGCCATGTGACACGGCAGCAAGAACCTTTTCAAGCTGCACCGCGTGATTACAACTGTTTGTGTGAAGGTTCGAAGAATTCTACTGAAATCGGCGGGAATTCACTCAGATTCTTTTTTTTTGGTAGTCATTTATTCTCTTTTCTCACTTGATCGAACAACTTCTAAGATTGCTCGCTTTAACATGCGCCGGCATCAATTTGTTTCGAATATTATTTTTATTTATTTGCTGTGTTTTGGTTGTTGTAGCTGTTCGCCTGAATTTAGTCTAAATAACCTGTCACTTTTAATCTGCGAAGTAGTCCTGTGTGTGAAATGTGTTAAGTGAGTTAAGAAAATCCCTTACATTTGTCTGCTGTTATGCTCTATGTGAGTTTCGAATAGAAAAGAAGACACGTTTACATTTTTTTTTGTCGTTTTGAGTTTTGCTTTTTGTCGTGTTTTATACTCTTGATGACCACACTACCTTTTAGGCTCATGCAATGTTTTTTTTTTTCATTTTTTTTTAAACATTAAAATTAGAGGTTAATAAAAGTCTAAAGCATAACAACCAGTCATTAAAATAAGTTAACGCGAAATACGTATGAAGAGAGCATTCGAGAGCGATACACGGTGGGTGACAGTTTTGTTTTGTTGTTGTGGTAAGATCAATATCAACAGAGAAACAGTTTGATCAGACTTCAGGTTAGTGACAGAATGCAAAAATAGGGAAGCGCCTTCTCGTTTTGTTTTTATTTTGCTCGAGATTGGAAAAGATTTTGTGTGCGGATCAGGTTGGGAGGAAGGGAAGCTTTTTCAATAAATAGTTCAGTTGTAATTCCGTCCGATGATATGTAATTGCCACATTTGGTTTGTGTCGATTTTCGCGTCCTTTGGTTTCTTCGGGTCTGTATATCTCCTATAATTCATCGAGTAACAACAGTAAATGGGAGCGCGAGCCAATTGAACTTAAAACATACTTGAAAGGTAAACAATGGAACAGCGTCTCTCTGTTCCGACACAGCGGGAGATCTCACGACTACAGCGATTTAGCTAAGTTTGTTACGCCAATTTTGACAAAATAAAACCACAGATAATTACAATAGAAAAATATCACACATGCAAATTGACTAGTATATGTATGTATACATTGATGGGGGGTGGGGGTTCCGGATTCATACATAAAATAATACCCTTGTGTCTATTTACTAGACAGTTGACTTTGTTGACGATGGCTAACGAAACAACTTGTTTAAATCTCTAATGCGTGTGTGTGTGTGAGTGAGTGTCTGCTTAAAAATTAATTGTCGCGCGATACCATTCAATTGCAGCAATATCGATTCCAATTACATTTTTTTTCTTGAGTTTCGTTAAAGGGGAATAAGTGAAAAATAATAACTATATACGTACATTACTGCAGATTATTAGGTACCAATTTTTGTCTGTGAGTGTAGGCGTTTGCTCAACAACTCATCTGCTCTAAATACAATCAGGACTAGAACGTTTCTCTCCATATCCTAGATGTGTTTTTTAGCCTTCATAGATTTTGACTATACAGGTTTGTTCTTTAGGTTAATATTTAGTAATATCTTAAAATCTCTCTTCTACTGCAGTTGCTTTGGTTTAGAAAGAATCTTAGTGAGGAATCCTCTACTGTTTACGGTTTTGTTGAATTTCATTTTAAAGTGTTACTATACTTTCCTGACGCGTGCGCTTCTTGTTGAAGTACAGTTTGAGAATTTGGTTGAAAAGGATACCGAATAAGACAGAAAGGAATGTCAACTGATTAAACAAAAGGGAATTTTCTACCAGCACTGATGGCAGAATATGCAATTTGTGACATTCAATACCATCAATAAAATATGGCCGCGTCTGCCATATTTTCGCTCATAAAAAGTGGAATGGGGCAGGAAGAATACAAGGAAATCAGTAGAAATTCAAACCAGGAATGTCTAAACTACGTCTACCTACACTAATTGCTTCCTCATGACAGATTGAAAGGAAAATTTTCCAACCACCCCTCAGAAGCAACGATTGCGCTCCGAAATGTTGCCAATTGTGCTTCCAATTCGGTACTTACTTGGCTTCCTTTCCTAAATTCTTCACCTACTTAACTTAAAAATTCACTATATACCAAACCACCACAGAGCGTGGCACTAACGACGATGACGACGACAACGACGAAGACGATGAGGCTGGCCGCACCGATTGGCACTGCGATGCTCCTCCTCAATCCAGCTTCCAACTAATCGAAGCGTGCTTCTTCCGGTATCGGTTCGCATTTTTGGCAATCAGGAAATCCTCCGTCGGAAAGTCCAACATCGTGGTACAGTGAAAGCCCATATTAGCCGACGCCACGATGTACTCGCACAGGGCAAACCAACTGAAGGCTGTCACACAAGAAAACCATGGTTATTTATTTGAAAACAAATTATTGTCAACACGTTACCCAAATCGTGGCACAGGAAGCGATGCTTCAGGAAAAACAAGATCAACCCAACAGTGGAGGCGATCGAGAGGGCAAAGAAGGCCTTCTTGTATCGGAGGGAGGTTTCCTCCTCGGCCGTCTGCGGCCCGTTCGGATGGAGGACTTTCAGCAGCTTTAGCGTCGCCAGCATGTACGACAGCGATGCGACCATAAACACAATGAAAACCTTTTCGTGGATGGCTGTTGGTAAGGGAAAATGTTTGTTGATTGAGGGGGAAAATGAGAGAAAGTTGAAGTCATGGGAACAATACTTACGGTAATTTTCCTTATTGGAAACATAGGTAACGCAGCATAGGGCGCTGATTTCCACGATGTTCAAACAGTGGACTATCTTGAGCAGGTAATTCGCCTTTTTCATATTCTGTAGGGAATATAGAAAAAAAAATCGTGTGCATTTATTAACGTTCTTTCAATTGAATAACCCACAGTTTAAAACATATTGATTCAGCGTGTAACAGAGCTATTATTTAAGTCCAGAACCTGTTCGAGATCTCAAGTTTTGTTTTCTTGGTCTACAACTTTTGTGAATAATTAAAATCTGTATCTCTTAAGCGAACCCCACACGTATCAATATATTGACGCGGAGAGGAACTATTGACAATTATATTGATGATGTGAATACAGAATTATTGTCAATACAATACGATTATTGTCAATAAAAACAATCGTGTAGGGTCCACTTAATGCATGACGAACTAGCGCGGGCAGAACTTGTTATTGTTTTCCAGTGAATGTAATTTACATTCCCAAAAAAAAACAGTGATGGATTATGTTCGCATCATTCGGTTCATCACAAGGGGTAATCAACTCTGCACACTATGCCGAAACTCAGCATGGCACCCTTTTCGGAACGTACGGCACACGTTGACAAGTATGACACAAACGATATTATATAAAACGGCAGCACTGTCGAGTTTTGCCACTCGTACTCATTACTATGGTTACTGCTTTGTTTACTTCAGATACTGAAAACAAAATTGAAATAAATCTATGGACAGTTGATTTCCGATCCCGCCCCTGGCGAACCATTATCCAGACCGAATCATCTCGGAGTCTTCTGCAGGACATCGTCTAACTTTACCTAAAACGCTGCAGGTTCTATTGCAGGAAAAATACAGCATAATATTCAAGACGTTTGGCGGACGGACACGGATTGGGGAAACATGATTCCTATTGAGATGGCTACGCACTGGATGGATTATACTAAGCCACGAATAAATTCGTATTCTCCCGATTCTTTCCCGCCGGCTCTTCTCGTCTAGCATCACAAATGTTTCCAAGTAGGACATCAGAATATGCAGCAAGAGATCGCAAAATACACCACCTTTCCCGTCGTTTTTTCATTGTGCGCTGTATGAAACTGCGGAACTCGGGCACCACACACGGGACGCTACGTATTATGTTGTATACTTATCCAAACAATTGTTCCCATATATTGGGAGTGGGAGTTTCTCCAGATCAGATCCAACCAAATTTGAAGGATGATGAAACCGAAACAATTATATCCAATGTTCAACAAAAATATCCACCGGTTTGAATTCCCGTGGAACTAACGCCTTCACGTCCTTCTTAAGTCCTTTTTCAGCTGCTTTGTGAACTTCCTCCTTCACAATCCCCAAGCAACGCTTTTCGGTTCATTAGCTACAAGACAGACGCATCGTTCACGGTCCAAAATCGGAGACAAAAAACATTGTTTTAATTGAATTCGTAGTTCTAAAAGAAAAAAATAATTACATCAGCATTAAATAAAATAAAATAATTGGAGTTTCGACTACGAAGTCTGGCGAGTTCAACCTAGTTAACTGCCCAACGTTTTGTTTGTGTTTTGGCAGTCTTCCTCGGAGGAAATTAATTCTACCGTAGTTAAATTTCTCCCTATGAAAGCTACCAAAATTTTCTGAGTATTTTTCCACCGAGAAACCGCTGTGAACATAAACAAGCACAAAAGTCATTATGAATTCAGGGTTGCCAAACTCATTGGATATTGCCGCCTTGATTGACAGATTTCGGCTCATTCGGCACAGCGTAGGCACAGCTAAATCATTCGGCACAGATCAAGGTGTGCAGCGTTGAATACCCCTTGGTTCATCATGCATAAGAGATGCAAAAAAGTTGTATTGTAATATTAAAACCTACAAAAGCTTCATGCATCATTTAACGCCATTGTGTTGATGAACACACACAACAGACACAACCGTATATTTAGCGTAGGATTACGTGCTCGGTATTAATATTCGGTGAGTGTGTTAGGGAAACCACTTTTTGCAGGCATCACCATTTCAACAGTTGGATATTTGTGAAATTTTCAATAGTGACCTATTGAAAATTGATAAAGTGTTCATTTTAGCAGATTTGTAGAAAAATTTCCAATCGGTTGGCTTGTTTAGAAATTAAATCCATCTGCTGTTGACAGATTTACCTCTATGGTTATAAGTGGTAACGTAACGCGGTCGATTTTGGTTTTTTGAAATTGCACCCCCAATATGTTGCCAAAAGACGCTGAGTCTTACTGGGAATTATACAACTGCTTCGGACATGCATTAGGATCTACGCTGACAATGTTTTGGGGAATCCATTGCGGAACTGGACGGAAATTTACGTTTTCCAAAAGCTGGATTGTGCCAACTACAATGATTAAATTAAACGGCAGAGAAAATGCAGTGTTGCCAGTAACTTTAATGATTATATAAAATCTAGCCATGGGTTTAATTTTAATTTTTTAATTTCATGAAAAAACTGTTTTATTTATTTATTTCATCAACCGATGTAGACTAGTACAAATACATATACAAATTTGTTTTTCTTAAGAATATTAAAAAATATATTGTCAGCTATTATATTTTTACTTCCTACGAGTTATGATTCCGTATGGAGTTAAAATATTGTTTTAGTTTATGCCGAGACATTGAAAAGTCAATGGTTTCGCAGTATTGATTGTAAGACGCCATCATGCGATTTAATGGCCCAAATTTTGCATAATTTGTGCGATGATGGGTTACGGCAAATAAATTTCGATTTCTGAGTTGTCGAGTAGGTACATACAAATTTAATTTTGATAAAAGTTCTGCTGAGTTAATGCGCTGCGAAACGATATCGTTTACAAACGAAACCATTGCATATTCACGACGCTCTTTTAATGTTTGTATGTTTATAAGCATGCAGCGTGCTTCATATGATGGAAGAGGAAATGATGTCCAACCTAATTTACGAAGGGCATATAATAGAAATTGCTTTTGTACTGATTCTAATCTTTCTTCGTGCGTGATTGAAAATGGAGACCATACAATGCTGCAATATTCCAGTATTGACCTCACATAGGCAATATATAGTGTTTTAATTGTGTATGGGTCCTGAAAGTTATAGCAAAAGCGCTTGATAAAGCCTAGCATGTTATTTGCCCTGTGAATAATTGTATTGTAATGGTCTATGAAAGTTAGTTTCGTTTCAAACAGTTCCAATGAGTGTGCCCAGGTGTTAATGGCACACTGAACCAACCCCTTGCCGATAAATATCATTTGTCGGTAAAATTGCAAAAAATCATCCCATCTACTACAATAAACACAATCTTTGAAATTTTCTTAGTATAGTACCAGCACTATGAAATACTTTTTTTTAATATGCTGATATTCGTCGTACCTGGAAGTGAATAATTATGGTGAATTTAGTATTGTAGTCAAAGGGTTGGTCACAGTAGAGCACACCATGGTACACTCATTGGCACTGTTTGGCACCCATGGTACATAATGTTTATGATCTCTGCAATAGCTGGCATCACTGTCTCCTGTGCAGTGCGGATGTGTCAAAATTTGATTGTTAACACAAACAATTGTACCGGAGCAACGGAAGATGCCGACATCACGACGACGACCGGGTGGTTCGTTTCTCAATCACACTTTCGTCGCTGTTGTTGTTGCTGCCGCCTCTAACAGTTGCTTTTGCTCGGCGAGTTGTATGAACTGGCGGCGCCACCAACCCAACTGCTGCTACTGGACGGATCGTGCTGAATTGTCCCTTCCGATCGTTCCATGCCCCGGTTGTCAGCAGCAGCACCACCTCCGCCATCCACATCCTTATCGTCATCATCACCACCCAACACCACCAGCAGTATCTCTTCTTCTTCTTCTTATTCGCATGTCAAGCTTGTTGCTTAACGCATATTAGCTTATTGCGTGCTCTCAACTTAGTGTTCTAAATGCACTTCCACAGTTATTAATTGAGAGCTTTCGATGCCAATACCAATGCATGAATTTGTATATTGTGTGGTAAGCACAATGATACTCTATGCCCAGGGAAGTCGAGAAAATTTCCAACCCGAAAGATTCCCTCGACCGGACCGGGAATCGAACCCGCCGCCTCCGGCTTAGCAGTTTCTCACTGTCTTCTGATTCACAGTTGTCTTCTTGTAGTAATATTGTTGATTGTAAGCCAATCCAATCGCCATCGACCAGACTGATGCACGTTCCGTCCCATTCCCTCAAAGACAGACTGGTAATACCGGCGGAATGAATATTCATCTCTTTGCCGAAGATATTGTCATCTATACCAATCGCATCATCGTGAACGAATCATCCATGTGGACATGCTCATCGTCATCTTCACTATCGACTGGATCGACCATCTGGCTGGAGCAGATATTCGCATCTCCGTAGCACTTCTACGGATTGGTTTCGTACGGTTAGCAGGGGACGATTTTGGCAAAAATGCGACGAATTTATTTCTTGCGTCATTCATTCCGTCTCCAGTAGCTCCGGGATGGTGCTCCGAGTTTTAGGATTCTTGTCCAACAGCGAAAGCAACACGTACTTCAATCCTTCGCTGTGTTCATACCTCGCTACATACGGACTGATCAGTTCGGATTGCAGGATTTCCTCAACATCCACGAATGGATTCTCAAAGAACATCCACACTTACAGTGTCACACCGAGCCTACATTTCCAGTTCCAGGCCAGAGTAGCGGCTTTCTGCCAACACTTCCGGACTACAGCACTCGATAAAAAGTTGCTCTTCCTGTACGAACGTCGCCGATCCCAAGTCAATAAGCTTGATATGGAAATTGTGATCGATGATAACGTTCTCGTCTTTAATATCCCAGCAGCAGCAGCAGTCTGTCGAAAGATCCAAAAACCCAGCTTATCCGTCATAACGGGTCCTCGATCGATAAACTCGTACATATCCATCCCGGAACCGTGGATTTCCATCACAACCTGGAAGATCTAGTCGTTCTTGAACCAATCGAACATGTTGAAAATGTTCGGATGTTTCACGTGCGTCAAGAGGTACACTTTCGTCGGAATTTCCCGCTTCTCCTCGGTCTTAATCATAAACTGCGGCACAAGCGATAAAGATGAAGCTTCTCATTCAGTATGAACTTCGATATAACCAGCAACCTGGAAGTCCGAGCTCCGGTAGCTCAGCTTCACATACCCTTCCCGATATGCCTCACCGGCCTCACCGTACTAGTCACGATGTTGAACGTCAATCTCAGATTCTGATGCTTATCCTCATCCTCCAGGTTGTTGTACGTATGCAGTAGACCTTCCTCCCCCAGGGAAGTGTGTGATTCGAAATGGTGTACAGTGTGTCGATCACATTGCCATCGTAGTGAATCGCTTCCGCGCGGTACTTCCTGTTTCTAATGATCTGGCGTTGACCGTTGTCTTCGACAGCTCGTACGGTTTGATATTAGGATTGGGCGATCTTTTTCATCCCGATTTCCGATTTTTCGGATCGATTCTTTATCCACTAAAAGATCGAAAAAATCGATCTCTTCTTTCTATCTTCAAAAAAAAATGGTGTTAAATTTTGTAATTGTATATACATCGAAAAAACGATTTACTCTCACCCCAGACTGCGTGGTAAATTTAACGAACATAACGTCAACATCAGCATCGCTCCCTACAATGACTGATTGCTCCTTACCGTCACGACCGAGGTCACGACAACATTTAATTGAATATTATAAAGGAAGAATATCTTGGGGGTACCAACGTAAACTCGCGTACAGTGCAAAAGTGAGGATAACAATAACATACCAACATTTTTGGTTAGAGCAAAAATAAGGATAGCAAACTAAGCACTTGAAAATGGGATTACGCAAGTGTGCGAGTTATGAACGTCAGAAAGGTCAATTAAAATAAAAACCATAAGATCGATCTACCAAAGATCGATTCTTTGGTACTGATTTAATCAGTGGATCGATTCTAGAGCCAAATATAAGATCGATCTTTCTCTGAAGATCGCCCAATCCTATTTGATATACCAAAACAAAACATTTGAACTGTCAAAATACCGGGTTGCCAAACATACAATTATTCACAAACCAAGTCATGTCGATGAGTGGCACTCTCGGCACAGCGCGGCACACTGAGAAAAATGTTGGCGCAGAATAAGTGTGTAGAGTGACCACCTAATTATATAAGTCACGAATGAATGTTCCTCAAATGTCTACTAGTTCTTGACAATTTTGATAATCTGTATGTCGTGCCTGTCCGAGGTTTACAGCCTCAGCCATTCGTCTCAATAAACAGCAAGCCGTTAATCGGCTGCTTCGGTCGCTCCACTTTCATTACCATCCATATCTTCCACTCGTTTATCCAGCTCTGCTTGCTGTGTCAGAATTTTCCCTCACATCTGTCGTAAAGCTAATTTACTTGTGTGAAGTGTTGCATTACTTGACGCAAATCTCAAGTTTATTTAATTTCAACTCGGGAGTCCCGCAAGGCGGTAACCTAGGACCGCTACTATTTTCGATCTTTTTAAACGATGTCGCCTTGCTGATACCATTAGGATGCCGCGTTTTCTATGCAGACGATACGAAAATCTACAAAATTATTAAAAGCCTCTCGGACTGCTGGGATCTCCAGAATATGTTAGGTATTTTTGCTGACTGGTGCTCAAGAAATTTGATGAGTCTAAGCATAGAAAAATGTAACATTATTTCCTATCACCGAAAAATCGAACCAATCATGTTTGACTATGTTCTCTACGGACGCTGTCTTGCTCGTGTAGAGCACATAAAGGATCTCGGCGTTACCTTGGACTGCAGACTCACTTTCAGAATCCACTACAATGACATCATCTCCAGAGCTAATCGACAATTGGGCTTTATTTTCAAAATTGCCGACGAGTTTCGTGACCCGCTATGTCTCAGGTCACTTTACTGCTCGCTTGTGCGATCCTTATTGGAGTCAAGTTCAGTTGTTTGGTGCCCTTTCCATGCTAGCTGGATCACTAGAATTGAATCCGTTCAACGCAAGTTTGTGAGATATGCTCTTCGTTTCCTCAACTGGCGTGACCCAACGAACTTGCCACCGTACGAGGAGCGTTGCCGTCTCCTGGGAATCGAGCCATTAGAGGTGAGACGGACGGTCGCTCAAGCTATGTTCGCTGGAAAGCTGCTTACAGGTGACATTGACTGCCCAACACTGCTGTCACAACTAAATATGTATGCCCCTGAGAGGTCTCTTCGTCAACGCGACTTTCTGTTTTTGGAACCACGGAGCCGGAATTATACACAACACGAGCCAATTCGAGCAATCAGCCGGCAATTCAACAACTTTTTTTATATGTTCGACTTCAATGTATCAGCTGACGTGTTTCGTCATCGGCTACTTGGCCTTTTCCGTACCGTTGACCGTAACTATTTAGTTTAAGTTTTATTCATTTAGACAGTAATTGTCAGTTGAATTTTTCAATAAACAATAAACAATAAACAATTATTATTCCACACCAACTTTATCTTTATCACTGTGAAATAGACAATGTCGCTTTCTAACATACATATTATATAGAAAAAAAATTTCTGCCGAAATTCCATAATTCTTTAAATCTTCAGCATTTCACTAAAATACAAGAGCATAAAAATATTACAAAGTCCCTTTTTCTGAAGGCATACCGTTTGAAATCAGCAAACTCTGTCAGATGATTTAGTTAGTTTGAGTGGGTGTGTTGTCATTCGTAAGAAACTGACGAGCCAAGTCATTGTTTACGTTTCGAGTTAGACCCTTCTGACATGATTCCCCTGAATTGCTTGCTCAGCAATGTTTACAACATTTCAGGGGAAACATGTTGGAAAGCACGGTTTATGCACTGAACAATTACAATTATTTTAAACAATGCCCAACTAACATTTTCAGCTGAAAAAAGCTGCAGATACAGCTACAAACAGAAGCTAGCAAACAAGTTTTGGAGAGCGTTTCCTCAACTTTTTCACAACCATTATTCAATTTGTCAAAAACAACCAATAAACGCTAATGTCACTTTTATACACATGCTAATCAACTTTCAACTTGTAGCTGTTAAACAAATCTAATAAAGTGAATATGTTACTCATTTGATGGCTTCTACACAACCAACCACTCTTGCTGAATAACATAAACATCAAAAGTGTTTTTTCAACAACTAAACAACCTGTTCTCAGCTAATAAACGGCGTTATCGCTACTTTGGAAGCATTTTTACAGTCAACTAGGTTTATTTTTAGACTTGCAGTTTTACAGCTTTTACTCTGCTCCTTTACAAAGCTGAAGAAAAGCGATTCATGTGCACTATTATAAAACCTTTACTCAGAGATTTTGTTGTAGAAGGGCATATTGATTGTTTTACATCAGTTCAAAGTGTTGGCATGTCAAGGTTGCCAATGCGATCGTCTCGAGTTCGATTCCAGGTTCCGGTGCAGGGTAAATAATTTGGTGGTGTGCTTGTAACTAATTTCAATTAATTTGATTAACAGCAAAATAAACTCAATAAATTCCTCCATCAAAAAAATAGCGTAAACAATATTTAACCCGGCTTCAATAGAAAGCTGTGTAGTGATTATTGGATAACCGGGAAAAGGTCGAATAAGCGCCTTTCAAGTCCACACACAACTAAACAGCAGGATAACAGCTGTATAGAAGCGTAAATGGATATGCAATAAGAGCTTGTAACAACCGTCCAAAACAGCCATAAGTAGCTGACTAAGTTCGCCAGATTTGCTTGTATAGAGGTTGAGTAAAGGTTTCCTGTATAACGTTTGAATACAGCTTGAGGCTGTATAAATGAAATGAGTAAAGCGTTTACATTGTGAAAATTGTTAGTTGGGTGGTGCTCGAATTGGGACAATTAAAAATTTATTTTCTCTGGCGATAATAGATTAAGACCCGATTTCCAATTACGTCTACTCGAGCTCTTAACTTCAAATTAGAACTGGCTTGAGCAATAACTTAGTTATTGCTCAAGCCAGTTCTAATTTGAAGTTAAGAGCTCGAGTAGACGTAATTGGAAATCGGGGAGTTAAGTCTGAAATTCCCAATTCTTGACATGAAATCTTATGATCCTAAGCGAGAAATATGTACCTATTTCAATTATTAGACTTTCGCAAGAACCAATTCCCTTACCAGCAAATCGTTGAGCTCCTTGATCAGCACGCGGTAGAAGTTTTTGTAGACGAAGGCAATTATGATCCTCGGTCCAACGTGGAGTGCTATCGAAATGCGCCACAGATACCGCTGTGGGCTGACGCCCGTGATGGCACTGATCGAAGGGATAACGTTGTACACCTAAAACAGAAAAAAAAAACACGCACCCACATGTCCACGTTTGAGCACATTTAGTACAAATTTCGGCAGTTTTGTGTAATCTCACCCGACAATGGGTTTCGTGGATTTCCTCTGGCTGGAAGACGTACGCCGACACGAAGCACACAAACAGCGTTCCCAGTGGAAGGATCAACGTAAAGACACAGATATAGCGAAAACTGACAATCAGGTGCACGGCGAGCTGCAGCAAAAGGAAGACGATGACGAAGAAGAAGAACAAAATTAGAATACAATAGATTTCAACGTGATGTGACGTCAATCGCCTTCTTAAAGGTAGGTAAATAATTTATTGATAAAGCAACCACTTCTCACCTTATCCGACTGGCCTTTGTCGCCTCCTGGTTCCTCCAAAGAGTACTGTTCCGTCGATGAAGGGGGAGCCGAAGGTGATGGCTGCGGCGGGGGATCAGTATTGGCCACTTTGATCAACATGGGTGTCCCATCCGAATCGGCACCACCACCACCATTGGCATCTATCATGCTGACGGATTCCATTTTCTCGCTGAAAAAAAAAATACACACATGAAAACATACTTAAAATATTGTTAACACTTCAAAGGTCAAAGCCAAAAGTGACAATCGATAATCAATTTTATAGCAGCAGATGTGAATTTCTAATAACTCATCAGGGTGCCAATAAAACGCTTTAGCAACCGCCCGCCGGTCACCGTTGCCATGCTGTCTCGTCAAAGGACAATGCTGCTGAAAAGGTACGTATAGGTTATGTGTGTAGGTAGACATATTTATCCTATGTATCATACAGACAAGTAGTGGTATTTGGAGCTGCGTTAGAATTATTTGGCTTTGCGGGGCGAAGAATGACAGTCGACAAAAAATTAGTGCTGCCGGACACTCCGTTAGGCATGGCGAAGCGAAGACGCGTTCCATTCCATCCGAGCTTCCGTAAAAGACCGGAGGGAAGCATTTAATTTAAATTAGAAATAGTATGAAACATATTATGACCAGGCTTGAAAATTATCATTACAGCTAAAATGCTACTTTTCAAAATTATGAAACTATGAGATATTATAATAACAGGGATGTAGTCGTAAGCGTGATTGTCTCTCATTTCAAAGGGCCTGGGTTCAATCGCAGTCGTCGCCGTCGTCGCCGTCGGGATTTTCTGAGGCATAAAATCTCTGATCACATCTGCCTTCGGAAGGGAAGCCATGGAGGTAGCTCTAAGACCAGAAGGTCCCGAAGAAACGTGCTCAACTTGGCTCGGCTCTGATACTATCATCGGTCCCAAACTAATCGATGCATCCCTCGAAACATAAGAAAATCCACGAACCCCCAATTTTATCTGTCAAACTTTCATTAGCGAATCAAAACAAAAATAGTGTAGTACTAGAAGTTTGACTAGAATGGGGTACGTTAATCGATTTGCTTGGGACCAATAGGCTAGTCAAGTAGTGAGTGAATTTAAAATCGTTAGTCGCCACCGGTTGGTTATAGTAAACTATACCGTATGTAATTTTAGCATGTCAATTTCGCTTTGAGAGCTTCACAATTAGCGATCTTATGATTCGTGAGCGTTCACTCAGAGTGAGCGCTCACGAGTCGTAAAATCGCTGATTGTGACACACTGAAAGCAATTTTGACAGATTTTATGTGTTATGCTTCATGACCTCTTCTTGTAACTTACAAGTACTAATTAGTATTATACTATATCATGATTTCATAATTCCGAAAAACATTTTTTATAGCAAGTGAGTGGAAGTAACCCTGATTTGAACTAAGGTATCGTACCAAACGCATAATTTACCTATTAACGCCGAAATCATGGTTTTTTTTATGTTTTCTGCTTGATAGGCCGAAGAAGTTCTCTACCCTATTATGATATTTTTAAATTAGTAAAACATGCTAAATAGAACACCAGGTGTAGGAGTGTTGCGGCATCTGCCAACATGTTTATTTGCTTATTATAACTATTTCATGAGACGTAGTCCTGCTAGGAACAGTTACGAAAATCTTATTGCAGGAACGAGAACTAGCGCCGGATTATTTCTAGTTTTGTTTATGCAATTTTACATTCAAATTTGTACGTTGTTTATTTATCATAGCCACTTCGACACCTCTCAAGACATTCGAGACTTGTTAGGGGATGAGATTTGAACTCGTTATTCCCACTCCCTAATGTAATTTTACAGAGGAATTCTGAAACTTTCAACTGTAGTAGCTCAAAATCCAAAGATAAGTGCTTCTTCATTTCAACATGACATTTTCATCCGGCCAAACATTGTAACACAAATGAGCACAAGACTGTGACATTTTATGCGGTGAACTACAAGATTTATAATCCAAAAATAAAGTGGGTACCTTCAACCTAAAAACACAAATCTAGCTGCGTGCGATCGCAGAATGAAAGCCCAAGAAATCGTCCGTAATAAATTTCGTAGATTCAACGCCGGTGCCTAGTATTTTCCATCCATAAGCATTTTTATATGTCAACTTCCTATCGTTTTAGATCACACATGCTGCACCACATAACTCAATACCACCAACACACCAATACAAATCGAAACACAACAAACGGAAGCCACCCTAGCCAGACACACGAATGAGTTTTCCACCACCCAGAAGCGAGCGAGTTTCGTACGCGCCTGGAAAAGGAACACGCGGAAAAGTGAGTTAATTGTCGATTTTCCCTCTTCTTACCTCTCACGTTTCTGTTGTCTCACACCTTTGCTCACTGTGGTGAGAAATCTCCTTCGCTCCTCGAGTGAGTGTTTATGTGAGTATGTATGTGTGAGCACTCCCGTCAAGCAGTGTGCGAAAATATACGACCGAGGAAAATTTCCTCCCGAGCCGCTCGGCACACTTTCACCACTACTCTCCCACTCCCACTCCCACTCTAGGGAAATACTATTGCGCGATTAGGGCACTCTGCTTTTCCAGTGAAGAAAACGGGTCACAATTCTTTCGACTTTTCTTGCACTCTGCCCGCTCGGAAAAATGCAATAAATTTCAGTTCAGCGAAACTCCTTGGCTTCCTCGATGGCTCTTGGATCACCGAAACTTGCTGAAAACTTGCCCGAGTGCTGTCACAGTCAAATAGCACGGCACGCACAGTCCAATAGCTGTTCACTATCTATGTGGAAATGGACACTGCAGGTATTTCCTGTGACACCAGCCTAATCCTGCTGTAATCACCGCCGATTATGTCGGAACTGAGAACAAACTGTAACGCATCCTGGAAGGACTTCCAAGATCGAATGGATCGAAGCGCACCTTTTCTGGTCCTGGATTTTCACTTAATGACAATTTACGCGAAATTTGCAATGAGATCGAATTTTCCACACACCATCCGATGCCGAAAGAAAGGAGAATGACGACGGTCGGCCGTCGTCCGTGCAAACGAGTGAGTCGATGAGCTCAGGGCTTGTGTGTGAAAATCGTCAACCTTGTCTCACTTGCCCTCTTCGTTCGGGGTTTTCCTTCTGGGGCCATTTACACACGGTCGATGAAAGCAGCTCAGTAATTGAGTCTAATTCAAATCAAAATTGCAAAATGTGCGGTTATTCAGTGAGTGGGTGAAATTTTCCTCACTTTTCCAGGAAAAACTGCACGGACGATGTGACCCACTCAAAATTAATTGAAATCGACTCAATTTAGCAGAAAGGGGATTTATTTACAAAGTGAGTTGAATTTTCCTCTGCACGGCCAAACAGAACAAGTCAGCGACTGAATTCAATTGACTCAGAGCATTTTCTTTCCATACGAAATTTACTCATATTTGGAAAAACCTACAGTTCTTCATTAGCTATGAGTAACTGCAGGTTTTTTTTTTCAAATATGAGTAAATTTCGTATAGAAAGAAAATGCTCTAAGTCAATTGAATTCAGCCGCTGAGTTGTTTTGATTGGCTGTGTGCAAATGAATGTGGAATTTGAGGAAAATCGAGAGAAGTTTAACTCAGTCTATTAGTATACTCCTAGACTAAGTAAAATTTCCGTCGGTTTTCTTCATATTGAAGCAGATTTTAGAGAAAAATCTCGGAAAATTCAACTCATTTTGTGAGTAAATCCACTTTTTGCAAAATTGTGCTTGAATATGAGGAAAATCGACCAACATTTCACTCCGTGTATACACTAATAGAGTGAGTGAAATATCTCTCGATTATATTCTAAAAAAAAATATTTTTTCCTTTAAAATCGAGGAAAATTTTACTCATTCACTAAGTAACCCCACTTTTTATAATTTTTGAGTCAAATTCGACTCACTTTTCAGCCTCCGGTGAATTGTGAGAAAAGCTTTTTCTCACGGGTGAGAAAACTACAAAGAAAAGATTGCTGCTGCCATCTGACGAAAACGCTACGAGAGGCTGTTGGAGAAAAAAACATATCTTCCATGTGAAGACACTAATCATTTATTTTCGCAACAACAATTACAACGAATGGATAACCTTCCGCTTTCGCATCGACTCCAGCCATTCCTGCAGCATCTGGTCACCGCTCTTCGGCTCCTGTCCCGGGTAGTAATGCTCCGGTGGCGTTCCTTCCTCCAGCCGAACAAAGTAGTGACAGTGTTTGTACTCGACCTCCCCAAATCGACCCCTTCCGTGCCGGCGGAATCCCTTGAAAACACGTCCCTTGCCGCAGAAAGATTCCGCCACCCACAGGTTCGAACGGAACTCCACATTATGCTTCTTCACTGCCAGTTCCACCGCTTCCAGGATCGATTCCTTTACGGCCGTCGCTCCTTGCTTGTCGATGAACGATAGCTGCTTGATCGCCTCGTCTACGGTCATACCTCGCACAAAACTTGCAATGTACCACATCTTCTTCGGGCTGTACTTGATGTTGGTCTTCTGGTGGCACACGAACGCTGGTCTGGGTTCCTCAGCCGGTGCCTGCGGAGGGTAGATGATTTTGTTGTTGTCGAGCCATCGCTTTGGACCGCTGCTGTGGCTGTTCCACTTCTTGGACAACGTGCTGCTAGTGTGAAATTGACTAATCGTCGTCGGTAGTGTGGTCGAAACCGGCAAGAGACGATTGGATCCACTGATGGCCAACCGGCCAATGCTGCGCACCAGTTGGGACATGAGTCCGGAGGATTTCACTCGGATTTATCGCGGAAAATCCAAATTTTATCGCCAGCAAGTGCAGCGATTATGTATTCGGTGTTACTCGTTTTACTTGTTTTTTTCTGCTTTTGACAGATGATTGTTTTGGTGTTGAACCGTGCGATGTTATTTCAATAATCCTATGCGAGGGGTGATGCAGCGCAGCACCTGGTGCTTACACAGCAAAAAAATATTGTAATATCGATCAACGTAATTCATTTTGTTTTTTTCCTTTATTTGAGAGATATTTAGCCATAGGCTAGTTCATCTCTTACAACGTAATTCAAGCTGATGTATGAAAAATAATGATGTAATAGCAAAAAGCAGATTCAATCGTACAACATACACTCAAAATAATCGACACGTTATAGTTACGTGAAAAATCACGTAAAGTATCTCTTTTTGCTTTGCCGTCAATTTTACATGATCCAAGTATAATATTACACAACCAGTGGAATGTGCGCAGCTGTTTAGATGAAATATTCAACAACTTTTTTTCTATGTATAGACCAATTAAGAGGTGGATCAGAAAGAAGACGTGTTAGTTTGTTGACGAAAATGAACTATGAGCATTTCGTATGGCAAGTTTTGCTATAAGAAATTCACATCAAAGACTGATCACTTGCGTTGGAAATAAATTTGGCAAGACATTTGTGATCAGCATACACCTTCCAAAAACGTCGAAATTACAGATTGTTTCATCGAAGTACACGAAACGAAAATCAATTATTTTATTCATGTGTTTCACTTATACATTTTTGCCAAACATCAGCCTTATACATTCCATAAGACAAACCATATAGGTCCTATAAGAATGCATAAAAGGTATGTGTGACCGCTTATACATTTCATTTGACACATGATCTTCATTAACTTTTTACAAGGCGTCTGCTTATTAGTTGACTTATACATTTTATGAATCATCAGCAATAGAAATTTGCCAAAAGGTATAAGGAGATTTCTATCCGTGTATATGGGATTTCATAAGGGCCCGCATAAATGCGAACCATTACTCGAACCATTACTTGACCTAACCTTGGACCTAACCGAAAATGGTTAAAAATTGTTTATAATACCAGCTTAACATTAACTGAAATGGTTATGGAACTTTACTTGAACGTTTGTGTGGTAGAGTTTTAACCTTATGTATGTATATTTTTGGAAGTGAACCTTACGAATAATGGGTTGTTAAGAACCATTCCAAATTCTTGTTTTCTCCATACATTTTTGGGAAAGGAATTATATTGGAACCATTTTATTTATGATTGGAGAACTTTACTGTTAATGGTTATGGTAGTCGGTAAGGTTCATAAATCGTTTTGTAACATCGATCAACTTTATGAAGAATATATCGCGAATTGGTTGCATGTAAATTACTGATTACCAAGTTGACTGATAGTACAAAACCATCAATAGACCTTACTGGAAACCATAATCATTACCGTTAAAGTTCTCAAACCATAAGTAAAAAGGTTCTAATATAGTCCTCTCTATGAAAATGTATGGAGAAACCAACTATTTTGAATGGTAATGGTTCTTAACAACCCATTATTTGTAAGGTTCACTTCCAAAGAAACATAATATACAATTTGCTGTTACTCATTAGCTATGAGTTCCTGCAGGTTTTTCTAAATATGAGTAAATTTCGTATGGTCAGAAAATGCTCTGAGTCAATTAATTATATGATTTGAGTTGTAGCTATACTGAAGATCCGAGAGATGTCGCCCCTTCAGTGGTAGGAAAATCATTTTTTCAGTATGGAGAATATCAGAAAATCCACGATTTGTGACTAAACATGCTTTCACAGAAGGAAACAAATAAACGAGTGTTTACCTTATCACCATAGTAATGTACTCGTGCAATTTTTGTGCATCTAAAACTGCTCATAAAGACGATAATGAATAAAAACTGAAAATTTTCATACATTTCCAAATGGTTTCCTACTATTCCCATACATTCTAAAGTGACTGGCCCTCTGGATGTGGATGATGTCAAAAACAACCAAACATGATTTATTGAATTCAGTCGCTGAGTGGTTTCCTCGGAATGTTTCGATATCCTTTATAGAAACAGCTGTTAGCGACGACGTCACGTTCACTTTTCGCATTATGGAATGTTGTGCTAACGTGAAGTCATCATTCAGCTATGTTTAAGTTCAGGCATAACATTTGATAACGGCACGAAAGCATTTGTAAACAAACTTTCTAAGGCGCTTTACACGCGAACCAAAGTAAGCCCACGCAAATCAACAATATCATCCGATAGGAGCAACTTTCCGAAAGTGGTATTGGTTCGCGTGGGCGTACTTTGGTTCGCGTGTAAAGGGCCTTAGAAAGTTTGTTTACAAATGCTTTTGTGCCGTTATCAAATTGTATGCCTGAGTTGATTTATTTATATACACATTTTTTGTGACGATAACCTACGCCCTACAGTAAAAGTATGGACGTATGTCAAAAGTTGTTCCAATGGAACCGTCAAAATGCACCGCTTTGCTCGATTGGAACAGCTTTTTTCAGTTTTGTGGTGAAAGTCGTCCATACTTTAACTAGAGGGCTTTATAACCTACTACACACTAAGATTTTGTTTTCATGTTCGGTAAATTTTACCGAAATCAGAACAGCTGAACGTTCGAACTTTGACCTTCATTTTAAAGTCCATTGATTTAAAAAAATAATTTCAAAACATGTTCAACCTTGTTTAAACGATCAAATCTTGTCATTTTAGTGTAGATTTAGTTTCAAAGTAACTGAAAAGCCATTGAATTAAATTGCATAAATGTTATGCATTGTTCAGACTGGAGAGTTATAACATGTTATAACGGTTGTCAAATAATTGCAACACAGAGACCACCATCAAGATAGTGCTATAACATGTTATAACCATAGAGGTAACTCTAATAGTACGTTCAGACTACAGAGTTATAACATAGAGGTAACTCTAATAGTACGTTCAGACTACAGAGTTATAACATGTTATAGCGCTATCTTGATGGTGCTTTCGGTGTTGCAATTATTTGACAACCGTTATAACATGTTATAACTCGCCAGTCTGGCCAGCGTTTAAGACAAGTAGGTCCCGAAGAAACGTGCTCAACTTTTTGACTCACCTCTGGTACTATCTTCGGTCCCAAGCTTGTCGAATCACCCCTCGAAACATAGGAAAAACCAATAACCCCTCATTTTATCTGTCAAACTTTCATAGCGAATCAAAACAAACATTGCGTAGTACTAGAATTTCGACTAGAATAGGGTATGTTAATCGTTTGCTTGGGACCAATAGGCTACTAAAGTGGTGAGCTCGGTGGTGAGCCAATTTAAAATCGTTAGTTTCGTATTGATTGTTGGTTATAACATGTTATAGCGCTATCTTGATGGTGGTTTCTGTGTTGAAATTATTTGACAACCTTTATAACATGTTATAACTCTCCAGTCTGGACAGCGTTTAAGACCAGAAGGTCCCGAAGAAACTAGCTCAATTTCTTGGCTCAGCTCTGGTACTATCTTCGGTCCCAAGCTAATCGGTGCACCCCTCGAATCATAGGAAAATCCACGAACCCCTCATTTTATCTGTCAAACTTTCATAGCGAATCAAAACAAACATTGTGTAGTACTAGAATTTTGACTAGAATTGGGTATGTAAATCGATTTGCTTGGGACCAATAGGCTAGTCAAGTAGTGAGCCAATCGATAGTTTCGTATTGATTGTTGGTTCAGCTGTTCAGATTTCGGTAAAAATTACCGAAGTTGGCGATAATTTCTAAGTGTGTAGTTGGTAAACTTTTCTTAAAGGCCCAAGCGCAATGACAGCGGAAGCGGAACGGCAGCGTCAGCGGAAACGCCCGATCTGAGTAAGCCTACTTGTCGGATTGAAAACTAGTTAGAACAAAATCGACTTCGGTTAGGCATCTTGATGTGACAACTGTCAAACTTTCCGTTTCCGTTCCGCTGCCGCCCATATTACGTTTAGGTCTTAAGGGCATCTTTAGCGGCGATCCAATTGGTTGGTTTGGTCTAAAATTTTGGAACAGACCCAGACCGAGCCCTTGCACTGGTGCTCTATATTTTGTTTTAGACTAGTTCTAAAATGTATTTTTTTTTTAAACCAGTATAATTCTCGATCTATTTTTAACTGAATTTGGATCAAGGCAAGCACTGTTCCAAACTAGTTTGACAGCTGTCGCACTCGAGATTTTGTTTTGTTTTGTTTCGTTGTTGAGGTTTTTTTCTGCAGCCGGCCCTGTCGTCGCAGCTGGGAAAGGATCACAAAGGAAACATCCGGACGCTTCTGTTCTGCAGGATTTTTCGGGCATGTTTGGAAACTCCCAGGGAAGTGGCCAGTTTCTGACTTGGTCCAAAACTCATTATGTGACACATCAAATCACATTAGATTTCAAAAGCAATATGTATCAGTGGTAGTCAAATATAATGCACAGAATCATGTTGACCCCTATCGGATATGTTCCGGCACCTCCAAGGAAAAAGCCAGTTTCTGATTTAATCCAAAACCCACCATGCTCCACATAGCAAATCCCATTAGAATTCAAAAGCAAGATCAATGGAAGTCAAATAATGTGCCCAGGACCACCTTTCTTACTTCCAGGCATCTTTCAGCAACCCCTAGGTAAGTGACTAGTTTCTGATATGGTCTAAGCACTGTGATTTGACACATACAATCTCACAGAAATTGAAAAACAAGATCAGTTTAAGTCAAATATAGTGTCCAGATCCACATTGGCCATATTCTGGTATGTTCCGGAATTGTCCAGTTTCTGACTAGGGTCAAAACCCAACATGCAACAACATACCAGACAAATTTAAATAAAAACAGGTTTTTATTATTATTTCACTGGGAAACACGAGGAGCAGGAGGACGAGCAGTTCAAGGCTTTTTGCGCGCACATCAATCCCGAAGACAGCCATCGGAGGTCAATTTCACGGTAATTGCCGGATAAAAACCGTGTACGAATGAGTACGAGATTAAAAAATGGCTGACCACGAAATCAGGGTGTGAGTTGGTTTTGACTCGGGTTTTGACGTTTGAAATAGAACGGCCAAAAATAGACCAAACGGTGCGTACGCACACAGTTTGATCTATTTTGGCTTGATCTTTTTAATTTTAGCTGGTTCAAATGTGACATAAATTTGGATCTAGATCAGACCACCGCTTAAGATGCCCTAAAGGATCAAAGAAGCGCTTCCAACACAAGCAAGCTGACTGTTCGGTTATACTGTTGTTATAACTCTCCAGTCTGGACAGCGTTTTATATAACAGTACGTTCAGACTACAGAGTTATCCAGCTTTCCATGCTCGGTAATGGCGGCCTGTTTGTATGAATAAATGTATCCTTCACTGTGCTTTTTGACACTATCTGGATGTTCGGGTTTTGACCCCTCCCTTTCCCTCTCCCAGGAACAGAAGAAAATGGAACAACATACGCCCTCCAGTTAGTGTCAAAAAGCACAGTGAAGGATACATTTATTCATACAAACAGGCCGCCATTACCGAGCATGGAAAGCTGGATAACATGTTATAGCGCTATCTTGATGGTGGTTTCTGTGTTGCAATTTTTTGACAACCGTTATAACATGTTATAACTCTCCAGTCTGGACAGCGTTTAAGGTCTGGGCCAAAGGGCTTATTGGTGTTAGTGAAATGTGCAAATGGTTAGTGGTGTTCGTATACACAAAAAATAATCATTGATAAAATTAAAAGAACCGTTGATAGAATTAAAAGTTTGCATTGGTTCTTTTTGGTAGAAAGTAGCTAACTTTCAAAATGAAAGTCAACCAACTGTCAAAACAAAAGTTTAGCATATTATTAATTTTAAAAGTTTAAACTTTCAAATCAAATTGTAGAACTGTCAAACTAAAAACCAAATACTTTTAGATTGATGTTGGAAAAGTGTTGCTTCAAAAGAAGGCTATTTCAACCCAATTAATATAAGTTTTCACCTCAAATACGAATAATTTTTAATTTAATTGCTTATATGTAAAAGGGAAATAACCAATATTTACATTTATTTATTTAGTATTTTGTAAATATTCATATTTCTATTTTTCATTCACATCAGGATGTTGATATCAGGGATGTTGTCTTTGGCGAATGGCTTTAGTGAAGGTTTTCTCCCAGACGCGGGGCTCCAACATGCAGGGGACTTGCTCGAACGAAAGTGCATCTTTTTTTCACAGCTGGTCGGTGATAAGCAGCAAAATCTAGTGCGACAAATCTTACCAGTGTCCTATAGAAAAGAACGGAATCTGTAATCCCTCCAGCGATACATTGTAAACGCTATTGATAGCCACCGAAAGCATCTTTGCAGTGTGCTCTAACGTTCCAATATGCTGGCGATCTGGAAAATAATCATCTTGTTTTCAAAACCACCCTCGAAATATCTAGACAGTACACAGCAAAAAAAGTTGTTGAATATTACATTGAAACTGCTGCAACCAGGTCAATTCATCGGTTGTGTAATATCACATTGTACGATGTACATCGATTTTGCGAACAAAATTACATCCATTGATGTAATATTGTATCTGCTTTTTTCTATTACATCATTATTTCATACATCAGCTTGAATAACGTTGATCGATATTACATTTTTTTTTGCTGTGTAGTTGCAATCTTACCTTCTGCGAAAACTTTACTCTTTCTCATTGCCTCCGCTACCGGAATCGGTTCCCGAAACTGCACGATGCACGATTGATTTTCTGCGGTTTGATTCTAGTGTCTCGTACTATATGCCCTATTGGATTTTTGGACCATGACAATGAGCTTTTCAAGAGGTGATTTTGACAGTTGTACAATTTTTATTTTAAAAGTATGAACTTTTAAAATTACATGTCGATAATGAAAGAAAAACTTTCAAACCAAAGAAAAACAATTCATTTTGAAAATATTCATAGTTGAAACTACCAAATTCAAGAAACTTTTAATTTGAAATGTTAAAATTTTTAAAGATACAATTTTTGTTTTTTGTGTGTATTATATTGCAATGTTTATCTTTTTACACGAAACAGCTGTTGGCAGTGACGTATTTCTATCTGTTCTCAGTATGTTGGCAGTGACGTATATCTATCTGTTCGCAGATGTTCAGCAATGTTTACAACATTTTTGCTTCTAACACCAGCAAGCTGCCTGTTGGCCTAGACCTTATATAAATGTCATTGCTTGCGACCAGGTGTTTCCCAAAAACATCGCTCAGAGCAAAATTTGATATTCTCTCTCGCATCGCTCGCATCAGATGCAAGAGAAACAGAAAAGCCCCGTTTTTTGACAGTTTGTTTACACTCGTTTCCATTCCGATCGCTTGCCGCAGTCGCGCATTTTTACGTGGATCGTCTCTGCATTAAAAAAAATACTCCATCCTAGCCTACGGCTCCTAATCTGTGCTGTGGCAGCTCCCAGCCTGGACCGAAAGAAGTAATCAACCAGTTTATTAGACTGCGGACTATAAACGGCAATCGATTCTGGTGATCATTATTCTCCCGCACTCGGTTCGTTCCATTTTTGACGGTGGCGGTGGGCTGGGTGCTAGTGCTAATAAAAAAAACGGTTGCTACTCGCAACAACAACAACACTCGCGCAGTTTGTTCGCTCGCCTCATCAGTAAAGAAAAGAGAACGTCGCCTGCAAGAAGCAAGAGTGTGTGCAAAAATTCATTCATCGCAGTCAGACCGTTCTTTGACCAGAAGCAGACCAGCAACAGCAATTACTGCCTCGTGCAAAGAATTATTTTTTTCGACGGTAAATTTCGCTCTTTTCGAAGTGTAAATTGTGCAAATTAATCAGTGCAGAGTAGAAGTTGCCATTTGGGCTGAGTCCAAAGTGAATTCACTTCAGCTGCGGCGGGTGTGGAAAGTTGCAAATTGCTTCGATGAAGCCTACTATTTAGCAGCAGCAGTAGCAGTGGTGGAACTACTCGTTGTTAATATACGGTTTTGTGTGATCCGTCAAGCGAAGCAAAGCAAAACACCGTACAAAATCAAAGTGCGCTAGCAGAGAGTAGTAATTGTAAAAAACTAAAAATAACGCAAGATGGAAATCGGCGATAGTTGAAGGCATTTCAAACAAAACAAGGAATTTGGAGCATTTGGATGTTGGTTTCTTTTGAGTGATAGAACGCAAGGTTTTTTTTTTCGTTGAGAGCTACAACAGCAGCAGATCTAAATCTGAAAACAGCATCAAGTGGGTGGTTCGAGCGACCTACACAGGTTTGGAGCTGAACAGCACTGACAGTAATGAAGTGATTTTCTGCATTACTTATTTGGCAAGACTTTGTTCCAAGCAGACAAAAGAAGCAGACGAAATTTGACATTGAAACTCCCGGAAGGCTATCGGAGAGAACAGAAGGAGGCGGAATTCTTGACCCGAATAGAGAGTACCGATGGTGTTACAGTATTCTCGGATTCACTGCAGTAATAAACGCCGATCGACACAATGGTAAGTGATTCATTAGCAAACCAAATCGACAACGATGACGACTCGGTCAAGGTACAACTGACCGTTACCAAAAAGGGCACCATCGCCGTCACCGTGTTGTCCTTGTGCCTTATTCGTCTCCGTTTATTGATTAGCACTAACATGCTTCTTTCGAACTCCTTGAGATTAATCACAGAAAAATGTTCTTGGGTGATTCCTCCTCATGAATAATTCAAGAGCTGGGTGGTAAGAGTGTGAGTGGAGGTATATTATCTGAGCCTCCACGCCTGTTTGCCTCTCTGTTTTGAAACTACAATGCAAGCAAAATGTGACACTCATCTGAAATTTTTGAGGCTCAAACAAAAAAATCGATTACAAACAACCTTTATTATGTTTATCGTCTCTCTTCGTCATACTGCCTGACGACCTCGAATCCATCCCCAGGGTTCCTCCGCCCCTCCTTACCGCGTTTGATAGATCCAGTATAAAGTGGATTAGGCGGAAGAGTGGGACAAAACAGAATAATACTAGGTACCGTAAGAAGTCGAGCCAAGCAACGAAGTGCAACGTAGTGTGGTATTCAACGATTGTGGAACTGGTGCTTGCCCCAATGGATGTGGTGAGGTATTGAGAAAAGAAACTGATAACGATAGGAGAATGTTATTTTTTAGCTGATTGATCCGTTCAGTGAGCAGTGGTAGCCAATTCGACACTGAAGTCATGTTGAGCGGTACAGGTGGGATGCAATTTTATAGAAAAACAAACTAACGTCATAACATTTTTGCGATGAAGATGCAGAGTTACTACTTCTAGCTCGGAGAGCTACTCTTTTTTCAAACTAGGAGAAATGTGCTTTAAACAAATCATTCCAAAGTTCAAGGTTCCCAAAAGTCATCAAAGTTTTTTTTTAACTTTATTTTTGAGATTTTTAGCCGTAGGCTAGTTCATCTCGGTGGGCAACAGAGTAGTTTTTTACAGTGTTTACTTCAACCGAAAATTGGTTCCTGACTCGATCGTACATTTACACAACATATTTAAGGCACAACATTAAATTCTGAATAAGACAGAGCTCAACACCGGGGGAACCGAGAGGGCCCCCACCAGGTAGAGATGTCCCAACAGCCGAAAGGAATTAAAAAAGACTAAACTTTAAAATACAATGCAGCATCCTTTAAAAAGCGCATAATTGCTGCCAGTGTGGAGGGATCATCACCCAGCATGTCGCTTATGCTATTTGGAAGCACGTGGAATTCCCGCAGGTTCTGATACTGAGGGCATACGCATGGAATGTGTTCGATTGAGGCTGGAGTTCTACAACCGACGCAAGTCCTGTGGAACGGTGTTCCACCGAAATTGTGCGAGATCTTGGTGTGACCGGTCCTCAAACGCGACGCTATCTTCTGACCCGCTGGTTCAACTATTCTGTCCATTTCCTCTTCGTCCCTATGATCCGTCTGATGAAGAGGGAGCGGTTTTGGGCCCACTCTGTGTACCAAGCTTCTCGTACTTTGCTCACGATCCAGCGCTTGACATCGTGTGTAACGGTACTTCGTTGGTATAGCGAGAGGCAGATGGTCCTGCCCCAGCCAGAAAGTCTGCTTCAGAGTTGATTGGTAACCCAAAAATTAAGTTCAGGAAAATTGCAAATACTTTAAAGGAGTTCCGAGGAATTATGGGATATTCCGAAGTGCATTTTAAGGATATTCTGAAAACTTGGTGGGTCTTCAAAGATATTTTCATGGAATATTGTGCTTAAAGATCTTTAGGGAATATTCTGCTGGCATCTCCCATGTTATATCCGTAACCAAGGCCAACAAGTAAAACAAGCTGTTGTTAAGAGCTACTATTTATTACGTCTAACTTGGTTGGTGGTCGGATAAAGAATCAATCTCTAACTCTAGACAGTCAGGCAAGGCCTACTACATCTAGGGCTACTACATCCCAGAAATCTTGTTCATTCGGTTTTTATCTACCCAACTTATTCTTGAAATTTCTTTCGTGAAAAAACGTGCTCAACTTTTTTGGCTCATCTCTGGAACTACCTTTGGTCCCAAGCTAATCGATGCACCCAGATGCAGAAAAATCCACGAACCCCTCATTTTATCTGTCAAATTTTCATAGCGAATCAAAACAAACATAGTGTAGCACAAGAATTTTAACTAGAATGGGGTACGTTAATCGATTTGCTTGGGACCAATAGGCTAGTCAAGTAGTGAGTAAATTTAAAATCGTTAGTTTCGAATTGATTGTTGGCAAAACGGCCTCACATGAAGCGAAAAAAAGTTGTTTTTGCAAAACAATGCACTATGGGCAAAAATGGGTCCAAAATTACCCAAAATTCAATATCTCAACAGCACGCTGAATTTCGGCCATGAAAAACAACTTTTCCGAAGGGAAATCGTCCGGGGAATCGATTACAGGTGATCCCATAGACCGGAGAGCCTTGAAGGTATGTTTTTTGGACCATTTAACCCCATTTTCCCCTACTTTTTGGAGGAAATGTTTTTTCACAGCTCTGTTTTTCGTAAAACATAAGCAATGGTTTTAGAATACTATGTCTTTAAACAACAGTTCATGCGATATTAGGGAAATACGGGGTACACACAACTATGTTAGTCACAATGACTAACATAGTTAGAATTGCTGAAAATTTGATCGGCATCAGGCAGTGAATAGTTAATATATTGATTGTACTTGCTTGTAGAGGCAAGGTGGAAGACTCCTGATTCATATCCAGCCACAGGTCCAGGACGACTATGCTGAACGCTGGCGGGAATCGGCACGACTGGGCTGGAGTAACCAGGAGCTTCCAAAGAGCGGTCTATTGTGCGTCCCGATGATGAATTAGGATTGTTCGAACAGTAAAGCGGATGTTGTGAATGAGCAGTATCAGAAGTGCTTCTCAATTGGAAACAGCCGGCAGGTGCTTGAAGCGTTGCACTGGAACACGGAAACTGATCAGACAAATGACTGTAACTAATGTATGCATACTTGCCTGAAGACGATGCTTGGGAGACCCCACCACCGAACTCGACCGCAGGGCCAGAACGACTCTGATGGCAGGAAATAGAACGACTTTGAAGGCGGGAAACAGCTAGCGCGACTGGATCGAGTGGTTCGAGGTCTTCCATAATGCGACAGGCATTGCGTTCTGGTCTACAGCGCTCCGATTCACAACGCAAAATCCAATTCTGAATCAGCAGACTGGGTTTAGTCCGGAAATGGGAGTTGAGAACTCGGAAGGTCCCGTAATAGGAGAGATCTTGATGGTAGGCGTGTTCAAACGAGGCAACCACATGTTTTTGAACCGTCTTCAAATTCACGGAACAAAAATCCTTTCGGCCATGTATCCGATCTAAGAGCAGCTTCGCGTAGTTTGGGATCCATTCCGACTTTGTACGAGATGAAGCTCATACGGCTGATGTCGGATCCTTTTTTGACTAGCGGCACAACCTTAATCGGATCTTCGCACTGTACACAACATTTCACCAGCTTCTCGATTGATTCCGATTTCACGCTAGGATGAATACGAGAAAGGTACAGCCAAAACAGCTCGGAGGGTTCAGGGACAGTAAGGACCTCGGTAAAGGAATTTTGGCCTGTTACTGCTTTAGAACCACCAACAAGTGGTTTGCCTGTGAGCGAGCCTTCATCGCGGCGCCGTTTTAATGGTGGTTGACGCATGAAATCAGAGTTTGTCGGAGTTGTCAATGCGATTCGTTTTGATAGCTGAGCGATCTGCTGTTCTTGCTTAGCCATTTCCTTCCTAAGCTCAGCGTGTGCGATTTCCTGTCTCTCGGTGATAGAATTAATCACACTGCCAAACGACGAGACGGCAGTTTTGAATCGAGCACATTTCATCAGCTTCGCGCACTCGTTACACATCCAAAACAGGTTCGGGCTAGTGTGGACAATGTTCAGAAAAGCCTTATTCAGTTTTGTACCGCCACACTTTAGGTGAATCCGAGGGGGACGACTCTATCTATGATGCGGAAACGATTTTGTTTTAGTGTGGTTAGCTGCGCGCACGCTGAATAGATAGAAAGAAGATTTATGACGATTGTGAAGATTTCCTGCAAAAAGATGCTGCACGATGCAAGTAGATGCGAGAAATGAAAGAAGATTTTTATTAGATTGGTTTGCTAGTGTGAGATTTTTCGAGTATCCATAATTGAGATTTAGATGTGACGCCCCCCTCGGGTGAATCATCCTGTCGCAAAAAGCCATGCAGGAGACGGATTCTTCATCGCCTTTAACTGGCTTAGCGCATTGGTCACAGGCGGAAGTCATGCTGACTCAGTTTCGAAAAGTGATTTAGAAACAGCGGTGGAGATGCTCTAATACGCAAAGAGGAATTTTATTCTCGAGATCGCCCAATGCTAGTCGTGTACAATATGTCCGATTGGATAATTTTTTCACTGTTTTCACAACACAAAATATGCTCTATTAGCCGATTATCGTAACGAACTACACTTTCCGCTAACAACCAGTACAATATTACAAGTATACCGAACGGAAAAAAACGAATAACGATAGCCCGTGTGATAAAAAAAAATGACAAATTTAGCAGCGCAAAATCACGACGATGTGAATAACAACAACTCTATATATCTACTTCTTTTAAACTTTGCTAACTATTATCTAAGAATAATTAATTCCTAAACAAAAAGGTGAGAATTTAACGAAAAATAGTGAAATAGTGAGATTCTTAACCTATGTTTCCTTTAACTTCCCTTACATAAAATTAATATATGATCCTAAACATAAACATATAAATAGGTTTCTACGGCTGAACGAATGCTTATAACTACAAGCAAATTCTGCTGTGTTGTTGCCGTTGGTAGGTAAGACTTCGTACATAAAGCCAAGAATTTAGGCCAAAACTAAATGTAAACCTACAAATTTCCTAAACTACGAGAATTGTTGGATGACTATATCAATTTATATTGGTTAAACGGCGAGAATCACAAAAAGTTAGCCTTATATGATACTTATCCCACAGACAAACAGACATAACACATTGAATATTTCTCCTTGTAAAACATTACCGACATCTGTTGAGTACACTGTGGTGGGTAGTACGCTGAACAGATGGCGGTAGTGTGTAAACGTCAAACGCAAGGGAATTGACTATGCGCGCCACAGGTGGCGGTAGTACCAACTACTATACTTTTAAATTGACCGTTAAATGCTTGTTCGATTAACAACTTGAGAGTGTTATGTCTGTTTGTCTGTGCTTATCCTAACTTAGTCTAACTTAACTGAATATACACAGGAATTTTATAACTCTTGTTCGCTGAAATGCACCAAGTAAAGTTCGAAGTTGATGGAATTTTGATTTATCCCCACTCTGACAAACAGGGCCAATTACAGGACTACTAGCGGTTAAAAACTGGTACACTTACCCCATCTGATCGCTGGTTGGCTATATCAAGCATAACTTTTCAAATGGACGTATGTAACATTGGATAGGAAATTAGAAACATTGGATAGCAATGTCTATATGAGATTATTAAATGCTATTTAAAAGTTAATGCTATTTTTTTAAATCTGTTTCTGCTATTAGTTGGATAAAGCGATAGCGTTTAAGAGAATTGTGAAAAATGTCGAGTTTATGTTCGATGTTTCACCATACAATTTTATTTTCAAACTTCTTCTGAATGTCTTGCAAAATTTATACCGCCAGCCCTGGAAGGACAATTCCACACCTATTCGGTAGCTGACCGCGGTGAACTCTCTCTTTCCACCTTTTTATCAGCCCTCTCCGCTCTCACCAGTTCGTTATCAATAAACAACAAAAGTCAACCAAAGCGCAGAATCATCCCCCCATCGCGAATTTTGATCATTCGTGTCCAACTTCTGCACCCATCTGGGAGCATTGTTCTTTTTATTCCATCGTCGTCTAACCAGAAAATTTTCATCCCCATTATCGTGACCCAATTTCACTAATTCCGAATTTCTTTCCAAGAGTTCCACCGTGGTAACCCGCCGAGGCGCTCAAAAATCCAAAATCACGACCCGCTCCCAACAGGCAGCCGAAGCAGCGGAAGCAACCGAACGGCGGAACAAATTCTACGGCCGCAGACCGAACCCTATCAGTTTGGCAGAGGTGAAAAAGAGGGGCAAGCTGAAAATGTCCTCCCAACAGGAGCTGGGTGGACCGGATGGAACGGCAATTGGGTCGGATCAGAACGTGGTGCAGTTGAAAGATATCTACAGCAATGCCATGTCGGCGATTGAACTGGTCCGTGGTCCGACGGGACTGGTTTACGACGAGAAGTTTGCGGAACATCGGTGTTTGTGGGATACCGGGTATCCAGAGTGTCCGGAGAGGTTCACCCGGGTGGTGGAACGCTGCCGACAGTTGGGATTGGTCGACAGGTGCAAGACGGTTGAGCCGAGGATGGCGACGGAGGAGGAAATTTTGACCAAGCATACGCCGGAACAGATCGAGATCTTGAAGAAGTCGAAAGGGAGCGAAGATGTGGATGGGCTGGAGAAGTTGAGTTCGTGTTACGATGCTATCTTCGTTCACCCAGTAAGTACGTGCGCTTATCATGTCTGAAGGCGAGAGCGTAATCTTTTGTCTAATTGATGAGCGTTATTAAAATTTAGCTGGCTCATTATCTTCCTTTTTTCACAGTCTTCGTACGATTGTTCTTTACTGGCGAGTGGGAGCACGATCGAGCTGGTGGATGCCATCGTGGCCGGGAAGGTACAGAATGGGATGGCAATTATCCGACCACCAGGCCATCATGCAATGAAGGCCGAATACAATGGGTATTGCTTTTTCAACAATGTCGCCATTGCGGCACAACACGCCCTGGACCAGCTGGGACTGAAGAAGATCCTGGTGGTGGACTGGGACATCCACCATGGGCAGGGAACGCAGCGGATGTTCTACGATGATCCGAGGTAAATTGGGAGATGGTTTTAGCTTGCAAGATTTTTACTTGAAACGTTCCAATTTATTGCAGAGTGCTGTACTTTTCGGTTCATCGGTACGAGTGTGGCAAGTTTTGGCCCAACTTGCGGGAGTCGGACTTTGACTACGTCGGCGAAGGTCCCGGACTAGGGTACAACTTCAATGTTCCGCTCAACAGGATCGGAATGACGAATGGAGACTACCTGGCCATCTGGCAGCAGATCCTGCTACCGGTGGCGATGGAGGTATGCATATATAACTTCTTTGGGATGATATATTGAGTTCAGGAATAGGCAGGACTTTCAGCAGTGTTACCAGATCTACCGGTAAATCGTGTTCAGTGTATCATCCAAACCATTTGTTGGGTTATCGTTCAGGTATTGGTATTTTTTAATAGGGTGGTGCGGTTGAGCCTGCATTAACGAGCATCCTGCCAATGGGTCGTATAGGACAATCCTTAAAACTTTGGAAGAATCTGTCATATCCCTTCAGCGCTAACCTCCCTTTTCACCCTTTTCAGTTCCAGCCCGAGTTGATCCTGGTGTCGGCCGGCTACGATGCAGCGTACGGTTGCCCAGAGGTTCGTATTACTACACCCGTTACTAATTATTTTTCGTTTCTCTGTTTTTTTCGTTTCCATGCTCTTATCTTTAGTTCAACCCAGAGTTGGTTATCGTTTCGGCCGGTTATGATTCTGCCCTAGGGGATGACAAGGTATAGATACTAAACGTGCGCAATTACGCCACGTCAATCATCAATCGTTTCCATCGTGCAAATCAGAACGTAACTGGTCCAATCGAAATTTCGCCATCTTAAAGTCTTCATTTTCAGCAAACATTGGACATATTCTTACCTAATTGTTATTCCTCTCGACAGGGTCAAATGGAGATAACCCCGGCCTTCTACCCACATCTGTTGACTCCGCTCATGTCCCTTGCCCAGGGGCGTGTCGCCGTCGTCCTAGAAGGCGGCTACTGCCTATCTTCTCTGGCCGAAGGAGGTGCCCTCACTCTCCGAAGTCTACTCGGAGATCCATGTCCTCTGCTCGTGGAAAAACTGCAACCGCCCTGTGAAAGCATCCAGCACACCATCCTCAACTGCATCCAAACGCACCGGCCCTACTGGAAGAACCTCCAACTGAACGATACCTACGGTCTCGAAGAGCTCAATAATGTCAACCCGCAGCCAAACTTCCACCAACTGATACAGTATTACGTCCAACCAGAACCGCAGTCCGAACCCATCCGGTACGAAACTCGCAACTGTTACCCAGTGCAAAGCACCGAAGAGAAAGCTCGCATCGAGGAGCACCTGTCCATGCTCCAGATTGCCACTCGTCTGACGTTCCCGGCAAGTCGAGTTTGCTACGTGTACGACGAACTACTCCTGGAACACCGGAACATCCACGAAGATCTCCACCCGGAACAACCGCAAAGGATTGCCAAAATCTACGCTCGTCACGAAGAGTACAAACTACTGACCAGGATGAAGCGTCTCAAACCCCGACATGCCACCACCGACGAGCTGTGTCTGGTTCACTCGCGACAACACGTCAACGTGATCCGTCGAACGGTCGAACGGGAAGAGATGAAGCAGGTGGCGGACCAGTTCAACTCCGTCTACTTCCATCCGAAAACGTTCGAATGTGCTACGATGGCTGCCGGATCGGTGCTACAGGTCGTGGACGAAGTCCTGAACGGGCAATCCAGGAGTGGAGTTTGCATCGTGCGACCCCCCGGTCATCATGCCGAGTCCGATATGCCGCATGGTTTCTGCATCTTCAACAATGTGGCGATTGCTGCACAGTACGCCATCCGGGACCACGGTTTGAAGCGGGTGCTGATTGTAGACTGGGACGTTCATCACGGAAATGGGACGCAGCACATTTTTGAGAACGATCCGAAAGTTTTGTATATGTCGGTGCATCGATACGACAATGGGACGTTCTTCCCGAAGAACAGGGATGCGAATTTTGACGTGGTGGGCGCTGGATCCGGCGAAGGGTTCAATGTGAATATCCCGTGGAACAAGAAGGGCATGGGAGACCAGGAATATTCGGCAGCTTTCCAGCAGATCATTCTACCCGTGGCGTACGAATTCGATCCGGAGTTGGTGTTGGTGTCGGCCGGTTTTGATGCGGCGATTGGAGATCCGTTGGGTGGTTGTAAGGTTACCCCGGAAGCATACGGTTTCTTTACGCATTGGTTGTCGTCGCTGGCCAACGGCCGGGTAATCGTTTGCCTGGAAGGTGGATACAATGTGAACTCGATCTCACACGCAATGGCTTTGTGTACCAAGTCCCTATTGGGTGATCCGCTGCCGATGTTACAACTGAGTTCCCGATACAACGGACCAAACATTGCGTGTGTGGAAAGCTTGAGGAACGTCCTGTCGGTGCATGAAAAGTTCTGGAAGTCGTTGCGGTTCAACAAAAAGCTTCCGGACTTCGGCAACAGTCCCGGTGCAGAACCAGATTTGAATGGTGCTTTCAGTAGTATGCAACTGTCGCCGTCGACGGCAGAGTCCTGCAGCAGTGGGTCAACAGGGTCGTCACCGGGTAAAGGAGACGCTCCATGTGATGGTGATGACCAACCCGGTCCCAGTCGGAGGAGAAAGACTGATAAACCGACAGCAGAAAGCAGCACTGGCGGGTCCGGTGCTGAGGAGAAACACGAAACACTTAGAGACTTTCTTGCTGCCAATTTGGAGGTAAGTGGAAAGGGGCAAGTTCCCTGAATTAAATATTCATCCAACGATCTTTGCAGGCCTTACAAAACGAGGAAATGTTTGCCGTCGTCCCTCTGCGCGATTGTCCACACCTGAAAGAACTCAATCCGGACAACTTGCCAGAAAGTAGGTTTCCCTTCTGCTTGCTATTTTCATTCTCACCCACCAACTAATATATCGTTCCTTAAACCCACCATCCACCATTAGCAATCAGTACAAAAGCCCCATGCACCGGTTGTGATTCCACTACGGAGAATTGGCTCTGCCTGCACTGCTTCCAGATCCACTGTGGCCGATACATCAACGAGCACGCGATGCTGCACAGTCTCGAGTCGGAACATCCGCTGGCGCTAAGCTTTAGCGATCTCTCGGTATGGTGCTACAAGTGCGAGTCCTACATCGACAATCCGGTGCTGTACCCTTTCAAGAACCTGGTCCATCGGGACAAGTTTGACGGCGAGGAGCTGGTTTGGTCCTATGGCAGCGATTTGTTCCTGGACGTGACGCTACCGGTCCAAGTCAAAAGCACCAAAACGAAGGAATGATATTTGTTTTTGTCCAAGATCTTGGTCCGGATATTCATGATCTACTTGGCCAACTATCTGGTGACTGCCTACTTCAAGTGAGCTCCCAAAGGTGCTCGATTTTCGGTTAAAACACAAACAAGTATTATTATTTTTACCTTTTTAACCAACTTACTTTCGGACGATTTTAACAACCAATAATGGGTCTCGATTAATCCAAGTTATAATTTTTAAAACAAAACTTAAGTAACAAAATGCGAGCATGTTCAAATTACTAGTTAAGCAAACTAAACTGACTAAATTATTAACTAGCACACATGGAACAAATACGATGCTAACCAAAGAAGTGATAGCAAACTAACCTTAATCACAGAAGCAAGGACGAACATAAAAGACAAACTAATATTTTCAGTGGAAATGAGTAACTATTGACCAACGAGTAGTGTTGTAAGAGATGAAGCTAAGTAGGAACAACATTTTTTTTCCTAAACTCACCCAGTGGGCACGCAAATCTCAACTGATTCCGATCCGATGAGTGCGTTGTTTAAATTTTAGAAATGATAGTTGGATAATCCAATAAAGATAGATTTTAGAAGCGTGCACATCTTCATGCAAAATTAGACAATAGTGAAGGACAACAAAATTCAGGAATGCTGTCAGAAAAAATGTTGATTAACACACTAGTTGAAACACAATAATATTAATTTATGTTAAAACATTTGTTAGTTTTCATTGCTGTAGTGTAATATCACAGGTAAAATCTTTTTATGTAAATTTCAGCCGAGATTGCAGCATTTTAGCCTTCAGGGGACTTATGGAGGTTAATTCTAATGAGCCAGTTTCACCTCCGCAGTGAATAGTGGATGGATTGGATGGATAGTGGTCGCTCACAAACTTTCTGACGAAATCGAGGTCGTCGACGATTTCGTGTATCTGGTGACCTCCGAGAGTAACACCAGCTGAGAAATCCAAAGTCGCATTATGGCAGTTCGCTGCACCACGAATTTGACTTTACAAAACGCTGATACGAGGCTTGGACTATGCTTGTGAAGGATCAATGCGCCATTGGTGTTCTGAATGGAAGGTGTTGCGCAGTGCAAGCTATTGACAAATCTATGTTTCGATCGACCACCGTGACGCTGCAATCGCAGCGGTGATAAGTCCGAAATAATGTGTCAAACTGAATACATTTTTGAAATTTCAACCAAAAACCTATTATTTTCTATTTATTCTAGCGAGTTTCTGTGGAAGTCAAAACATGATCCGAGCAAAAAAGTAGTACTCGTAATAATGGTATATAATGCTGAATTTTATCGTGCTTTGTTTCGAAAATATCTTCCAAATAAACAAGCATCATCCAAATCACCCGATTCATCCACCAACTAAATCTATTGCCACTTAAAAATTAATTTCAGTCGGTGTATTAATCAGCAGATTAAATCGTTTTTCGTCTGGTGCTACACCGAGCAATCGGCCTATTTAATAGTTTTTCGTCGATTGATTTAGTCGGCCAACTTTGTCTGTTGTTTAATCGGCAGATGATTTCAAACCTTAACATGTTTTCAGTAATTTATAAGTCTTGAAGTAGCTTTTTATTTAAGAACAATGCATTACAAAATAGTTTTATGCATTTTGTACAAGATTCATCCATGCTGACAAGAAATTTTCATGAAATTACATTGAAATTAAATAATTTTGCAAACAATCAATGAAATTTTCAAGGCCTGTCACAGACTTATCACCGTCGGTTAGTGCTTATTCCTGCCACCAGGCGCGCATGAGTTTAAGTTGGATTTCTCAATAGACCCTTTCGATGAAAGCCGACGTGACGCGGCCAAGAATGCGGCATTTTACTGTCATGTAAAATCATAGCATGAAGAAAAAGTTAAAAGCGTGCAAATGATTGATAAGTTCTAGTTAAATTTGTATTTCGTTAATTACTACTTACATAACTTATATTAGTTGATTCCTTTCCTAGCTTAAATACTACTTAACGTTTAAATTCCTAAGAACAGGTAAATTTGTTTTTTGACTAAATTGACATTTGATACAATCTAGCTAGGAGAAGCCTGTGACGCAGCGGCGTCGCGTAACCTCACTTTTTACCTGTGCACCAACTTTCAAAACCAGATTTATTGCCATAGTCTTACTCGAATCGGTTGAAAAATACACTTAATCTTCTAATTTACTCGAAATCTATCCATTTCAAGCAATATCTTGATAATTGTGTATGTTTTGAAAGTTGGTGCACAGGTAGATTGAGGTTAAGGCGACGCCACTGCTGTGACGAGAAACATCTTGCCTAAATAGATAAACTATACTTTTCCCACCGAAAACCCTATATGAAATTTATAACATGAATTTGCTTAACAGATACTAAAGTCAAAACTCGTTAAAATCAGAACCGTTAATGCGTTCCCGGTAGACTAGTTGAAAACCAAATTTTATGTTGATTTGTTGTTTTTTTACGATTGTTATTCAAACCTTATTATATAATAAACTGGCTGAGTGTGCCCGGCTTTGCTGGAGATTCAATGTTAGCTTGAGCTTATACGCCGATTAAAAAAAGCATGCTATATTGTACGTAGCCCCCTCTCCCCCCCCCCCCTCTTATCTAAGGGGATATCCCCTATGAGCATCTCCTTATTCCTCCACATGCCAAATTTGGTTCCAAATGCTTGATTAGTTCTCGAGCTATGCAGAAATTTCTGTTTCATTTGGGTCTCGAACCATCTATAAGGGTCAGACAGACAGACAGAAATTAATTTTTATATATATAGAAGATTAATGTCCGGGTTGGTGAAGCCCATCTGCAATAATCTTTCACAGAAGGTGAATTGCAGATGGAAGAGTGAACGTAGAGGAGTTACACCAGCTGCTTGTAGAACCACCCATTGCCCACACCGCAAAAATCGGACGACAACGGTGGGCTGGAATCGTCGTAAGAATGTCGGATGAAACTGGTTCTCGATAACGCATCGAGTGGAACGAGACGAAGAGGCGCGCAGCGGGCAAGGTGGATCGACCAGGTGGAAGGCGTTCTGCGGAGTGCAGCCATGGATAGAATGGAATGGAGACGACTTATGTGTTTGAAAGGACACCCAGTTAGGCTAATTAGCCTAACTGAAGGACAACGGTCGATCACACTTTCCATTCTACTAAAGATCTTCTTGCTGGCATCGCTCTTTGAGGGTAAACGGAAGTGTTTCTATGAGATAGGTACACTGAACGAATTTGACATATTCCTGTTATGTGGAAGTCTAATAAATTTGCGCTATAAGATAATCCATTGAAAATGATATGATTGAAAATGTGTCAGGTAAATTCTATATGAATATCTGATACATTTACAATGCTGATAATTTGGTAACTTTTATATGATCGTCATATGATAAATGAAAATCGATTAAATTATAATAATTAACTGAAATGGATTTGAAACCCATAAGCATAAGCTATACTTTTCACCACAATATAATATATGTGTCATAAATCAATCGAAGTAAAGTTTATGTGAAAATAACATGAAATTTACTTCTTCTTTTGACACATATATTTAATCGATTTCTAAAAATAAATTCGAAAAATAAACATCAGGCAGTGGGAGCTTTCACAGTTGTGCCTTTTTTTTATTGTAGCTGATTTGGGATTCGATCAAGATCTGTTGAGGTGTGATGCTTTCGGTGTCTGTGCTCGATTCCACTTGGCCACGGCTGACTTCAAGATTGAGCTCGTTCAAATAGCATGAAGTAAGAACAGCTCTCCCGACATGGAATGTAGTGCAACTTTATGCTCGTTTTGCTAGAGTGAAGACAAATAGCACTGACAAATTTATGTTCCGTTTCGGTGGTGTGGTTTGTTCAAATCTTTCTTAATGCACCTGTGTGCAATAAATCAACGACTAAATTATATGATTTGATAGAACTGGCTCATGAAGTTCGAGTACTACTTAGGGCTGGAATCTGAATTAGCCGTGTAGAAGGCTTACAATTAGAATCATAGCAAAGTAAATATTACAGTAGAATCATTTTTTTTCAATCTCAATACATTCTTTTCTGGAACCAATTATCATATGAATGAGTGTACGTTAACATCGTTGAAAATTGTTTCAATAATTTATAAAGAACAATCATGTAAGATGTATTTTATTGGGAGCGATATTCATCCCAGAAAAACATGCAAAAACAAATGCTTGCTGTTGGATTTCTTAAAAGGCATTTCTATATGACTATTTAATGATTGGGATAGATCTGTTTACAATCTTTAAACGTCAAAAATCAAAGCAAGCTATTACAATGGGATATACATGTTTTCCTTTACTGCAAAGTTAAATGACAGTCCAATAGTTTCTACATGTCTATTTACACGCGACATATCAACAAACGTCAAAAATCAGTAAAAGCAACTCCAATAAAATATACATGATTATCTTATAAGATATATATTTTAGTGAGCAATATTCATCATGAAAACAGGTATATTTTACTGAATTTTCTCATAGTGCAAACTTATATGATTTTCCATTAGTTTCTAGATGTCTGTTCCCACCCATGACATATCAACAGTTTTTCACCATGAAATATATCAGACAATATTCATATACTTCTTACCTTCGCTAACCACGTTCGAAGCAAAGTATTATCAAGTACTAAGTATGTGAAATTACGATAGAAATCATTCCATATCGCAGTCACAGTTTTTAAGTGATAATCCAATGGAGTCTATCAATCATCACATAGAATGAATAAATATGCTGACATTGCTATGTTATAAGATGGATCCAATAAACGGTACATGTCGATTTGTTTCAGTGATAGTCGCTATATTCATAGCCTGGCGGATACAATCTCAGGAACCTTGAGCGGAACCAATCGAGCAAATTACGACCAACAACAGAAAAGAGCACATCAGCTATTGTGAACAAAACTTTGGAAATTGTTTTCTCGTGATTCAAGGCTCGCCTACGCAAACTAACACCAACCGGTGGAAACTAACGATTTTAAATTTGATCACTACTTGACTAGCCTATTGGCCCCAAGTACATCTATAAGTGTACCCCATTATAGCTTAAATTCTAGTACTAGACTATGTTTGTTTTGAATCGCTATGAAAGTTTGACAGATAAAATAAGGGGTTCGTCAATTTTTCTATGTTTCGAGGGGTGCATCGATTAGCTTGGGACCGAAGATAGTACCAGAGCTGAGTCAAACAGTTGACCACGTTTCTACACGCAGAAAAAAACATAGTGCAATCAAACAAATTATGTTTCATGTTAAACAAAATTTTGAATAGAATATAGATCAATAAAATTGATAGATTAATTCAACAACAAAATTGAGTTGGGATAGTACTACTAATTTTATTGAATTGAACATTGGCTTTTATTGATTTAAAAAAATGTTTGCTTGAATCAAATTGAAGCATTATTTAAAGTAATTGTCGTTTTTGTTGCATTTGAATGTTATTTTTATTGTTTTAATACCAAATTTATTTAAATTCCCAGGTCAGATTAGCTGTCATTATAAAAAATAAAACCACATTTTTCAATTATGGTTTCAATTAAGTTACTAACTAATACCCCGTACAGACTATGGCTTATATCATGTAATATAGAATGTCTTGCAATGAGCACTCATACATCTAGTTTTCACTGGAAATCCTATGTATGAGTGCTCATTGCAAGACAGCCTATATTACGTGATATAGGTTGTAATGTGAACGGGGTATAAGACACTGTTTGTTTATTAATTTATTTTGTGCGTGAATGGGTGGAAGAACGTTTTTCCCTTGTGCCTTTCTGTACACCTTAATAAAGATAAATCAATCAATCAATCAATTCTGTACAAGTGTACACCATGCTTATTGTTACCTCTATGCTAACACTATCTTTGGGTTGAGGAAAGATTGCTACTGCCGGCACATAACTGTTTCTTGTTGTGTTTGTCGCTAGAAAAAAAAGCTTCTTTTATCGATCTGTGTGCTGAAAATACAAGGAGAAAGTCGATGAAGAGAATCTGTCAATGTTACTTAGGACCTAATGCAATGATCAGCTTGAATTGTTTCGCTTAGAGCAACCGTAACGGTACGCTGCTAAATTTATTTTAGCAGCCCTCATCATAGCGCAGCTACCGTATCGAGGGTTGCCATACGAGTAACTAAAATAGCAGTTGGCTTCTCGGTGAGATGCGCGTTACCAAATTAAGCAGCGCGATAGCAGCGCTGCAGAAAGGTTGCTATTCGTAGAAATGTAAAAATGTTAACTACCGGTACGGACTACGGCTAGTAAATTGATAACCGCGATAGCAGCGACCGGTGTAGGGAAGAGTGACTAAACTAAAATGAGAGCGCTGTGCGCTGTTAAAATAGTCGCGCAAATAACAACGACCGTTACGGTTGCTCTTAGCTATAGAAATGCAAGTAGGCCCGTTTGAACGCTCACTGTCGAATTTCATATGACAGATGGAAAGTTATCGAATAACCCTGCTACCCGGGCGTGATTATTTCTGACCGAGTAGAAGTTGAATTTTGGGCGACCGTGGCTGAGTTCTGTTTGAAAACCGATCGATCGGAACCACCGGGATTTCGGAACATTGAAAATAACTGTCGAAATCTCGCACATCACGAGAAAAGGGCCTATCATTGTTGATTGTTGATTTTCTTCATCGATTTTCTCTTTCGCGAATAATCCGACTGCAAATGAATTTCCCATTGAGTTTGTTGTTTCAGGCGCAAGCTAACATCATCTTCTGTCGAACTGTGCTGCGAGCTTAAAGAGAAAATTGTTTATGTTGCCGTGGAAAGAATAGGCCCTTTTCAAATGTTACGCGAGAAATGTCACGTTTCCACGAGTTGAATTTAAATCGGCAATTGGGACACAATCCAACACAGAAACAAAATCCATTGGCAAAATTACTATATTGATGGTTTAAATTAAATACTCGCACCAATAGATTTGTGCAGAAACGAAATTCATTTAATTTTACTTATTTTTCTATCAAAACTACTATGTCGTTTGAGTAAGCATAGTAGTTTTGACAGAGTGATATTAAATTTGTTTATATTTATAGTCAGCTATACTGAAATCATGGTAGATTTAACGGCATTAAGCACAGTTATACCATAGAGGTAACTCTAAGACTAGAAGGTCTCGAAATAACGTGCTCAACTTTTTGGCTCAGCTCTGGTACTCTCTTCGGTCCCAAGCTAATCGATTCACCCCTCGAAACATAGGAAAATCCACTAACCCCTCATTTTATCTGTCAAACTTTCATAGCGAATCAAAACAAACATTGTGTAGTACTAGAATTTCGACTAGAATGGAGTACGTTAATCGTTTGCTTGGGACCAATAGGCTAGTCAAGTAGTGAACCAATTTAAAATCGATAGTTTCGTATTGATTGTTGGTTATACTGAAAATAAGTGTTTTCTGCAAAATAGTATTCCTAACTATGGTCTTTGTTTCAGTGAAGAAGTATTTAAGTAAATTTTCTTGATTACTTTTTCGAAGGGACGTATCAGCTTTTGTAAACAACGCATTTGATCCTCGATTTGGAGTAACTGGCCCACGTATGTTAACACTACCATCAGATAGGGGAAATTTCCTCTACCTGATAGTGGTGCTTGTATGCGTGAGAGTAGTATCAGTTACGCCAAACCGACGATAAAATGCGTTGTCTACAAAAGCTGATACGTCCCTTTGAAAAAGTAATCGAGATTTGCGGGATCGTTATCACTCAGGCGAGGTTGATCCACAAAGGAGTGCTTGCAACATCGAGGCGATGGGTCTCGCTTCCAGCAGCTAGTGATCACGACAGGAACGCAAAGTTCGGGGTGCAAACTCGTGAACATGAACCGCTGCCTTCCTACTGCTGCTTCTGCTGCTACCTGCTTATTTGCCGTCCGAAACGAAAATGAGTTGAGACACGACAGCAGCGCTGTTTTATAACTTTTCAGATTTAAGTAGAACGATGTGTAACCAAGTGGTACTCTCGGTGGTACTCGATTATGACGACTGGGTTTGGGGAGAACGCGAGAAAGAACGTTTCAGTGCTAACATTTGAAAACGGCACAAAAGCCATTTGTAAACAAATGGTTTGTGGGTCCTTTACTCACTACTTGAAGTACACCCACGCGACACAACAGCAACATCGGGTAGGGGAAATTTTCCCCTTCCTGACGATGCTGTTGGTTTGCGTGGGCGTTCTTCGGGTAGCGAGTAAAGGGCCCACAAACCATTTGTTTACAAATGGCTTTTGTGCCGTTTTCAAATGTTAGCACTGGTTTATTTCATGAACGTTCAATTTCATGTGTTAAAATCATCACTTTTTATTTGTACATATTTCAACGTTTTTTTTATGGAAAATTGGAAAAGCATTTATTGTAGCAGATTTTGAGAGTTATTTCCTATCGATTGATGTATTTGGATTTTAATTTCATCTATAAATGACAGAGTTATAAGCGGTTAAAACCTTACACCTTTTCGTGACGGTCGCAGTTTTAGATTTTCGATTTACCCCCAGTACCTTCCCTTAATATAGTCTACGTCAAAATGTATGAATTTAGATCTGTCAAAATGCGTTTTACAGCGACTTATGTATTTTCCTCTGATTTTCACTAACTCGCTCTCACATATCGCACAAATACAACCGGCCGTGGAAATTTCTATACACAGCAAAAAAAATGTAATATCGATCAACGTATTTCAAGCTGATGTATGAAATAATGATGTAATAGCAAAAAGCAGATACAATATTACATCAATGGATGCACTAGTAAAAATCCACACATAACGAATAGAAAATTTCTATAAAATATTAAGCATAATATTCATTTCCCGCATAAACAATAACCATAAGATGCGCCTAACCACCAATTCGGGATATCATCCCAATTTTATGTGGTATGGTCGCACCATCTAAGATATCGTCAGTATATGGTACACGTTTATTAGGGTTGGCCACACATAATTAGATATCATGGAACAAAACACATACAGATTATGTGTCATATAAACAGTATGTGTGATCACATATAGAGATGATAAGCCCCAATAAAAAATAACCATAAACGAACGATAACCCAAATCATTGAACTATTCCACAAATGGTTTGGATGATACCCAGAACACGTCGTTAAGCAAATTAACCATACAATTTTTATTAGGGTGTGCAAGTGAGATTTATGTGTCTGGCATATAGAAACTATATCATAAATCTAATTGCAAAAATCTATGTGTGGAACACATAGAAACAATCATTGACTTTTTCTCAGTGTGTAGTTCTGTTCGCAAAATCGATGTACATCGTACAATGTGATATTACACAACCGATGGTTGCAGCAGTTTCGATGTAATATTCAACAACTTCTTTTGCTGTTTAGAGATCTCCAAGCACAATTTCACGAACTCCGAAGTTCGAAGTTTATATATAAAAATACAGAAGAAGAACCAAAAAGGCATCGCGATATCACAGCTACTTAAATATGAACCCTGCGGTCTTGCCCACACTTGTGCATCTGAAGGACTCCGTATTTTTTTATAAATACATTACGTTGATCGATATTGCAATTTTTTCACTGTGTTTTGGATTTCGCTGAAGCACAATCGAACGTAATTTTAGACTGGTACCTTCTGTGCCGCTGTATATGAGATTATTATACATAATTCAAATCCAGTCACAGGGGTTCACGTAAACACATCTGTCAAAACTCACCGTCGAAGCCGAAACGCACTCGTAATTTAGTTGGTCGCACATGTGTATCGATTAGTAAAAACAAATTTATTCTTTTCGAAGCCGTAAACGAAACAAATCAGGTAACTTCCGTAGAATACCATGGAAATAACTAATCTCAAGCAACCACTTGCCTTCCTTCCCCAGCAGCAATGACCTGCGTCGGCAAGGAGCACTGCTACTTAATCTACCGAGGCAGCAACTTCCTCAAGCAGCGACTGCTCCTGTCGACCTTAAGCGGCAAACCGGTGGAAATCCGTGACATCCGCCTGCAGGACGAGGACAGCCCAGGTCTGAGAGAGTACGAAACCGACCTGCTCAAACTGCTGGACAAGGTCACTAACGGAACGCGGATCAAGGTAGATCGAACGGGTTGCTCATTTACCTATCAGCCGGGGCTGCTTCAAGGTGGATCCTTCCAGCACGATTGTTGCACCGAGAGAGGAATCGGTTACTACCTGGATGTGCTGTTGGCGCTGGGACCGTTCTGTAAACTTCCCCTGGAGGTCACTCTGACCGGAGTGACAAACAGTGCCGAGAGTCCTTCGGTCGATCACATCAAGGCGTCCGCCTTCGCAACATTGAAACGATTCCTGCTGGTCGATGAGGGGTTGGAGATGACCATCCGGAAGCGTGGAATAATGCCTGGTGGAGGTGGAGAGGTTCATTTCAAGTGTCCGGTGAGGAAAATGCTTAAGGCAATCCAGTGTACAAAACAGACGATGATAAAGCGAATCCGAGGAATGGCTTACTGCTGCAAGGTTTCTCCGGCTATGGCCAATCGGGCAGTGGAATCGGCCAAAGGAGTCATGTTGAACTTTTTGCCGGATGTATACATCAACACCGATCAGCACAAGGGAAAGAGGTCCGGCAAAAGTCCTGGTTATGGGATCAATCTGGTAGCAGAGACGACGGATGGGAGCAAGTTTTCGGCAGAGGCGATTTCCAAAACGCTGGAGGACGGTGGAAATCCCTCGATACCGGAAGATGTGGGGAAAGAAGCAGCTATGAAGCTACTGGATGAGATCTATCGAGGAGGATGCGTGGATTCGACTTTCCAGTGGTTGGTTGCGCTTTACATGGCTCTTGGACAAAAGGATGTATCAAAGTTCTTGATCGGACCGCTGTCACAGTATTCGATATACTTTTTGCAACATTTGAGGGAGTTTTTCGGAATCACTTTCAAGCTGGAAAACGCCTCTGCAGAAGACGACGAGGATGAGGTGGATGACGACGAGATGGCGGGGTCTAACAAGGTGATGATGACCTGCGTGGGAATTGGGTATAGTAATTACGCTAAGAAAGTGACATAAAGTTGGGAAATGTTTGAATTACATGTTTTAAGTAAAATCATGATAGAAACCGTTTGTATGTTGAGAAAATCGATTATATTTAATGAACTTCCGTTAGCATAGGTATTACGATGATTAATTATTTCAAACAGCAGATCGCTCACTTGTTGTTCTTCACGTTGACGGTATTGAACAGCTTATCCTTGGCGATTTGTGCCATTAAGCCGTGGATCAGCTCGATTGAAGCCCGGCTGCAGTCCCGAGTGGCCTTGGAGAGCTTATCCTCCGTGCGTTTCTCGTTCGGATCGGTTCCAGTGACCACAAACGGACCACGTCCCAGGCTTGCCTCGCTCAGTTCCAACTTTTCCGACAGATCCAGAATCTGACCGGTGGTGTAGTCGGCATTGCTTAGCAGCCCTGAGCTGCCCAACGTATTAACCCAGTATTTGTTCCACAAAGAATCCAACAGTTTGCGATCCAAAGCCGATTTAAAATAGGATACTTCCAGCTGATAGTACTGCTTGCAGTGTACACCAAAGTCTTCGATCTTGTTAAGTGGAATCGTCTGGTATTCGGACGGTTCTTCGTTCGGAGGTTTGTATCCTGAAAATTCATGATTAGCATACCATTCAAAATCAGAAACAGTGCATTCAATACTCACCCTTGGGATATGTCCGGAACGCTCCCAAACAAACCTTTCCGGCAGAAACGGTCCTAACCGGATCGACCACGATGGCCACGAATGGTTCCTGGTAGCTCTGATTCAACATCTGCGTATTGACATCGATTCCGGACAGCCAGCAGCCATAACCCGGATGGCTGTGATACCAACCGATGGCATTCTCACACCGGCCCACCTCCTTGCCCGATTCCATATAGGCCGTCATATACTCGTATGCTTGCGATTGGGCGTTGACCCGAGTTTCGGTGCCCTCCACCGGTAAAGCAAAGGCATCCATCACTACCATTGTATCCTCCTCTACCTTGCCCAGAAGTAGTCCCATCACTTCTAGAGCTCCACCCGAACGGGCGTGCATCACCATCTTCAGCAGAGCCAGCGCGGAAATTTTTATGTCCTTGAAAAAGTGCGGATCCTTGTCCCACGGACGGGCCGCCAGAATCCGCTGCTGCTGCTCGGCATCATAGCGGAAAATTTCGTCACACGTCGGCAGGGTTTCTATGTTGTTCTCCAGCTCCCAATTCTTGCGGGCCAAATCGGCATCGGCCATTCTCGGAACGAACGTTGGTTTAACGATGGAAAATAGTGAAATATTGGTAATTCCGAAGCGAAATTCCTGTTTCTTTTTCTACGATGCTTCCTGGATCGCGACTTGCGAAAATGTTGAAAGAGATGCAAGTTGATTTTGTCAAACTTTGTGCGGCAGGGATGCCAGTTTGTTTAATAGTAAACATTTTTACACGGCAAATGATATAAACCCAAATTTAAGTTCAGTATACTCATAAATCGCTAAAAGTGCAGTAAACAGGGCAGGGCACAGGCACAAGGATATCGATCAACGTAATTGGGTTCTTTAAGGGTATTAACATAGAGGTAACTCTAAGACTAGTAGGTCCCGAAGAAAATCATTATTATTTTTGGCTCACTCAGTACCAGAACAACGGTCCCAAGCAGTCCCAAGCTATTTCACTCACCCCTGCATGTTCTGCATGAATCCACACACCCCTGATGTTATCTGTCAAACTTTCATAGCGAATCAAAACAAACATAGTGTAGTAATAGAATTTCAACTAGAATAGGGTACGTTAATCGTTTGCTTAGGACCAATAGGCTACTAAAGTGGTGAGCCAATTTAAAATCGTTAGTTTCGTATTGATTGTTGATATTAAGGTAAATGCATATTCGTAATCTGCATTAAAAATGAAACCCAAATCCAAAATTTCATCAATTTTGGTACACTGGAACTATTTTAAATAAGTACGATTACATTTGTAAAAATCACCTTATTAGCGCCCCTCGGTGTCACTTTGTATGGGAGCGAGCTGTCAGTTTGTTAGTTTAGTGTCAAACAGTGAAGCTGTTATTTTGCTTTAAATCTTGATTTAAAAATCGAGATGAAAGTGTGTGGGTTCGAAAAAAATATCGCTGTGCTCAGGAAACGAAGCTCTTTCAGATGATGTATAAAAAACGATACATTTTTCAAAATTAAAGAACCCAATTCAAGCTGATGTATGAAATAATGATGTAATAGCAAAACGCAGATACAATATTACATCAATAGATTACTGCTTGATTAGCCTATTGGTCCCAAGCAAACGATTAACGTTTCCCATTCTACACGGATAGAAATCTCCTTATACCTTTTGGCAAATTTCTATTGCTGATTATTCATAAAATGTATAAGTCAAATAATAAGCAGACGCCTTGCAAAAAGTTAATGAAGATCATGTGTCAAATGAAATGTATAAGCGGTCACACAAACCTTTTATGCATTCTTATAGGACCTATGTGGTTTGTCTTATGGAATGTATAAGGCTGATGCTTTGGCAAAAATGTATAAGTGAAACACATGGATAAAATAATTGATTTTCGTTTCGTGTAGTCGAAATTCTAGTACTATACAATGTTTGTTTTGATTCGCTATGAAAGTTTGACAGATAAAATGAGGGGTTATTGGTTTTTCCTATGTTTCGAGGGGTGAATCGATTAGCTTGGGACCGAAGAGAGTACCAGAGCTGAGCCAAAAAGTTGAGCACGTTATTTCGGGACCTTCTAGTCTTATTCCAGCCAGCGCTCTGCATAGTCGTCTCGGCCCTGAGTGTAGAGGTCGGGGGTCTTCCAACCAGCTATTACTGGCAAGTATATTGACGATTCAGCTTCTCCTTTGCCTGATACCGCTTCAACTTCTAGCTGTGTTTCCGGTTCTGCGATCTCCACACTAGCCACATCATGTCCATGCATCCGTCCTGCCAACTACCAGCAGGTTTATGCCGTCACCTGCTCTTCCTCGGATCCGGGACACCCTAAAACAGGCACTGAGGAAGCTTCCGAACCTCCCGACCCAGTCGCGCTTGCTGCAGACATCCGCCATCGTCATCGTCCCGGTCCTGTGGTCGGTGATGGTATCGGGGGCTTCCGGCCTGCAACCTCAGGCGAGTATGTTAGTGATTCCGAACTTTCGGTACCTGATGTCCTTTCGATTTCTAGTGCCCGTGATTGCTCCTCGAATGGTCTCCGGATTTACTACCAAAACGTGCGTGGGCTGAGGACTAAAATCGACTCGTTTTTCCTGGCTGTTGCGGAAGCCGAATATGATTTGATTGTGCTGACGGAAACGTGGCTGGACGACCGAATTTACTCATCGCAACTTTTCGGGTCACTCTATTCCGTCTTTAGAACTGACCGGTCTGCCTTAAACAGTCAAAAATCGCGCGGTGGCGGAGTCCTGATTGCAGTATCTACTAGACTAGCCAGCTACGTAAGTACGTCACCCATTTCCAGTCAACTGGAACAGCTGTGGATTGTCGTCGAACTTCCACAAAGCAAGCTTAGTGTAGGCGCAATCTACCTGCCTCCCGACCGCAAAAACGACTGCACGATCATCCGTGAGCATGTGGAATCGTTAGGGTCAATTTCGTCACAATTAAGTCCCTGCTCTCCCGCTGTCGTATTTGGTGACTACAATCAAGCTGGTCTACAGTGGCGCTTTACAGACAGTGGCACACCATTAACTGATCCACTGCTTTCGCATATGACGGTTGCTTGCTGTGCTCTTTCGGACGGTTTTAACTTTTACGGGTTCACACAAGTGAATACTTTTCCGAACCGAAATGGACGTTTGCTAGATCTTGTCCTGGCAAATGATTCCGCACTACCGGGAACTTCTGTTTTCTTGCCATTTAGTTTACCTGCGCCGATTCTTTTTCCGCCGTCATCTGAGTGCTACTCTTTGGACTTTCGCCGGGCCGATTATGTTGCATTGAACAATGCGCTTGCGGAAATTGATTGGCAATTTATCGAAACTGCCGCTAGCGTGAATGATGCAGTGGATTTTTTCAGTGCAGCACTGGAAGATGCTATTTTCCGCATTGTCCCAGCTCGACGACCTCCGCTAAAGCCTGCATGGTCTAACCCACGCCTACGCGTGCTAAAACGTCAACGCTCTGCCGCCCTCCGAATGTATTGTAACCAACAATCAATACGAAACTAACGATTTTAAATTGGCTCACCACTTTAGTAGCCTATTGGTCCTAAGCAAACGATTAACGTACCCTATTCTAGTTGAAATTCTATTACTACACTATGTTTGTTTTGATTCGCTATGAAAGTTTGACAGATAACATCAGGGGTGTGTGGATTCATGCAGAACATGCAGGGGTGAGTGAAATAGCTTGGGACTGCTTGGGACCGTTGTTCTGGTACTGAGTGAGCCAAAAATAATAATGATTTTCTTCGGGACCTACTAGTCTTAGAGTTACCTCTATGTTGTAACTCTCGCTCGCCGTACTACACAGCAAAAAAAGTTGTTGAATATTACATCGAAACTGCTGCAACCAGGTCAATCCATCGGTTGTGTAATATCACATTGTACGATGTACATCGATTTTGCGAACAAAATTACATCCATTAATGTAATATTGTATCTGCTTTTTGCTATTACATCATTATTTCATACATCAGCTTGAATTAAGTTGATCGATATTACATTTTTTTTGCTGTGTACAAACGACTGTTCAATTTTGCGAGTCGTAGTTATCGAAATTACAATCGTTTTCTCTATAATCGACACGTGAGACGCACGGAAGCGAACCTTCGCACGAATCCGAAAAGTTTGTGGTCGTTTGTCAACTCAAAACGGAAGGAATCCGGATTGCCTTGTTCCATGTTTCTCGGGAATGACTCGGCTAATAGTGAAAGAGAAAAATGCGACTTGTTTGCTCGTCATTTCAAGCAAGTGTTCAACGATTTCTCCGCTTCGCCAATGTCGTGAACTGGTCGAGGTTTCAAGCCTCTTCCATTGTTCACTGTCAAAAGAGACGCCAGCCAAACTTTTCCGCGATCCACACTAGCGACTGTCCGCTTTAAAAATCGTTAACAGAATGGCGAGCTAGTCTGAACGGGCTCGATTGACTAGTTCACACATCGTGTCACACTCTTCCAACCCAAAGGCTTATTCTAATTCTTTATTTCATCTCCCTCACTTCGCATCTTATGCATTCGTCGTTTCGAAGCCGATCTTTGATGGCCACTACATAGGCACGGATCATATTCGTGTATTCGGAGCATTCCGAAGCTCAAGTTTAATCCAATCTCGGTGCGTATCTGTCAATAAACTATTCGTGTACGTCGACGCTCAGTGCTGCCAAATTCAATTAGCTGACTTCACACCAAATGAAGGTTAATTGATTTTTCTTTAATTACTACCATGTCACATATACTACAGCCAACACAAGTGCTGGATGCTGCTGTTGGGATGCCACGTGATGTGTTTAGTTTCGTTATTCCGCGCATTTCAGAAGACATGGTGATAGCCGCAACACGCAGACTGAAGCTATCGTTCGCCTCCGGACCTGACGGCAATCCGTCATCAGTTCTGAAACGTTGTGTAGCCAATCTCTGCCTTCCACTTGCGAGGCTATTCAATCTCTCGGCACAGCAATGTGAGTTCCCCTGCCGCTGGAAACTTTCTTATCTGTTCCCAGTGCACAAAAAAGGAGATAAACGGAATGTCCTAAATTATCGTGGAATCACCTCCCTGTGTGCCTGCTCAAAACTGTTCGAGATTATCATAAATGGTGCTCTGTTCGCACGCTGCAAAAATTATATCGATACAGAACAACACGGTTTCTACCCGAAGCGCTCCGTGTCCACGAACCTGGTGCAGTTCACTTCTAACTGTCTGCGATGCATGGATTCAGGATGGCAAGTCGATACTGCGTATATAGATCTAAAAGCTGCATTTGACACGGTGGACCATAATATCTTGCTGGCCAAGCTGGAGATACTTGGCATCTCGTCAACTGCTGTGGACTGGTTCAGATCTTACTTGGTGAATCGCTATGTACATGTCAAGATTGGCGCGTCGGAATCGGATGTTTTCTCAAACAACTCGGGAGTCCCGCAAGGCAGTAACCTAGGACCGCTACTATTTTCGATCTTTTTAAACGATGCCGCCTTGCTGATACCATTAGGATGCCACGTTTTCTATGCAGACGATACGAAAATCTACAAAATTATTAAAAGCCTCTCGGACTGCTGGGATCTCCAGAATATGTTAGGTATTTTTGCTGACTGGTGCTCAAGAAATTTGATGAGTCTAAGCATAGAAAAATGTAACATTATTTCATATCACCGAAAAATTGAACCAATCATGTTTGACTATGTTCTCTACGGACGCTGTCTTGCTCGTGTAGAGCACATAAAGGATCTCGGAGTTACCTTGGACTGCAGACTCACTTTCAGAATCCACTACACTGACATCATCTCCAGAGCTAATCGACAATTGGGCTTTATTTTCAAAATTGCCGACGAGTTTCGTGACCCGCTATGTCTCAGGTCACTTATTTACTGCTCGCTTGTGCGATCCTTATTGGAGTCAAGTTCAGTTGTTTGGTGCCCTTTCCATGCTAGCTGGATCACTAGAATTGAATCCGTTCAACGCAAGTTTGTGAGATATGCTCTTCGTTTCCTCAACTGGCGTGACCCAACGAACTTGCCACCGTACGAGGAGCGTTGCCGTCTCCTGGGAATCGAGCCATTAGAGGTGAGACGGACGGTCGCTCAAGCTATGTTCGCTGGAAAGCTGCTTACAGGTGACATTGACTGCCCAACACTGCTGTCACAACTAAATATGTATGCCCCTGAGAGGTCTCTTCGTCAACGCGACTTTCTGTTTTTGGAACCACGGAGCCGGAATTATACACAACACGAGCCAATTCGAGCAATCAGCCGGCAATTCAACAACTTTTTTTATATGTTCAACTTCAATGTATCAGCTGACGTGTTTCGTCATCGGCTACTTGGCCTTTTCCGTACCGTTGACCGTAACTATTTAGTTTAAGTTTTATTCATTTAGACAGTATTTGTCAGTTGAATTTTTCAATAAACAATAAACAACAATCTTCGGTCCCAAGCTAATCGATGCACCCCTCGAGGCATAGGAAAATCCACGAACCTCTCATTTTATCTGTCAAACTTTCATAGCGAATCAAAAAAACATAGTGTAGTACTAGAATTTTGACTAGAATGGGGTACGTTAATCGATTTGCTTGGGACCAATAGGCTAGTCAAGTAGTGAACCAATTTAAAATCGTTAGTTTTCACAGGTTGCTAATACTTCTTCTTTGTGTATCATCTTTGCAAAGTTTTGAAATCTGCACTAGAATCTGCATAATTTTTTTCAAGATGGCTGGTTTTAGAGGCCTTTTGAGATAACCTCAATATTCCACCGACCTTCCTTAATAAAAAAGAAAATACCTTGCGAACCCAAATGATAGAAATGTTCCACAAACGGTTTAGATTAAACTTCCTAAGCACGACGTGAAGCAAAAAAACATAAATTTTCGATTGGGTCGCAGGTAAATAAACATTCATCAGTTACGTAATATTTGAACGACGCTTACTTGCTAAGCGTATCTTCCTACCCTACTAAAGTACCCTGGCAAAAAATGACGTGTTATTGTTTATGTAGTTGTGTGTCGAAAATGGCCAGATAAATTCTTTTGTGCGCTGCTCTTCTGCTGATGATGTCTCTTTTTGAGTTTTGACTGGCCACCACAGTTCGATTCGTCACTTCAGTCCGTTCGCATTTGGAAAGTATTTTGTTAGCTTTATTTTTCCGCGAGTCGCCGTCCAGTCCCGTGATATTAATATTCTCATTGTTTTACACATTTCAATTATGAGCTTATGACTCATTATTTGCTTTCGGGACTTCGTGTCATGTAATCGTCCCAAAGGAATTTGTTTCTGTCGCCCAGAATGCATTGATTGTGGCCAGTGAGGAATTGCGACTGTAGGATTAGGGAGAAGTCAGTGGAAGATAAAATTCGAGACGAGATACCCTACTGCTGAAACGGGAAGGCTGAATGGTTGACTGGCCATTTGGCAAAGAGTGAGCGGTGAAAATCTCCCATCGTATTTACACGTCTCTAGCTGCTGTTGCTGTTTTTGCTCGGCTGCAGCACAACAGAGAAGTAATAAGAGAGTGAAACCCATACCGTGGTGCTGCTACGTAGTCAGTGAAAATTATCGACAAAAATCCATCTGTAAATCGGTTTTCGAATGAGAAATTTAAGTGCAAGTGCCTTTGTGTAGTACCTGTTGAATGGTCGGAGAAGATTTTTGTGGTTAACTAGAGAGATTGGTGTGGTTTTCCTCTGGAAGGAACTGATCCAGTACGGTGAACCGTCCAGGAATAAGAAACCGACAGGGAAATCGTAGCGCAAGATGTGGAGTCCAACGCATATTCAAGTCACTGGTGAGTAATCTGATTAGTCATCGATGACCTTTGGTTTTGAAGATTGTATTTTGGAATAACACTTAAACAAAGCGATCCCAGCTACAGGTATGGGTTGTTTGTAGGCAAACAAAATTGTCATTATCAATTTTATAATATTGTTAATGACAACTTTGTTTGCTTACAAACATACCATACCTGTGACTGCGATCGATTTGTATAAACGTTATTCCAAAATACACTCTTCAAATGCAATATTTCCGTATTAAACTGCAAATACCATACTCACACACAAGATGACTCTTGGAAATGTGTAATAATTCAAACCTTCAAACATTGAAAATGTTCAAAATCCTTTGGGTTAAAAAAAATTTAAAAATATCAACAACTTGAAGGAGGCGAACCAGCCCACGACTGTAAGTCTCGATAATACAGAAAACTAAACTAACAACAACTTAGACTTCATCGGATATAAAGTAGCCCGTGGCCAAAAATCCCCTTACTAAAAATTAAAAAAAAACTTATACTTCAGAGATTCTATCTGGCTTCAAAAAAATCAAAACTATAACTTGTTTGTCCCATTCCTATTGTGTGTTTAGTCTAGAACCTTGAACATTTAATGTTCAAGGTTCTAGACCAAACATACAACATAAATCGAACCTACAACATTCTACGACTCTGGGTTTGTTTTTAGTCTACTCTAAGAAAAAGTTGTATAGATAGTTCATTATAAAAGAAGCATGACAAAGGCATGGATTGGTAATAATTTTGTAAATTAAAGAAAAATATCAAATTACTTATTATTGTTCAGAATAATTATCAATCACCTGTTTGTAGGCCACTTGGTGAATGGGCATCCGATATTCTAGTCCGTAATGGCACGGTATTACAAGCCAGGGGCGGCGGATTCAATTCCCGGTCCGGGCGAGGTCGGGTTGGAAATTTTCTCGCCTTTCCTGTGCATAGAATATCATTGTGCTTGCCTCACAATATACAAATTCAAACATTGGATGACATAGAAATTGTTGTAGGAATGCTTAAAAGTTGAGAGCCGGCAAAACACTCGCTACAGAGCCTAGAAGAACCTGTTCGTGAACCACAATTTGGCCAGTAGGTAAATGAAATCCGTTGTCCCCTGATCAACGGAGCAGCGAACATGGCAAGGAAAATGCATCGACGCGTGGTCGAACATAGCGTAGTACGAGAAAAGTATGTGGGTACTTATATCTACCTACTTAGTGATAAATGACTATCACGTGTAAAAATGTGCACTGGTTCCCTACTTTCCTATTCCAGGAAACCGTCGAATGATCGTGGCGATGATGTTAGGCACCTCCCCCGGCATGCCCCACTTAGGCATCGTTATGTTGTTGTTGCTAGTCTACTAGTGCGATCTTCGGCTACTACGGCATTAATGATGTCATGTTACAACATAAATAGCCTCACCAACTCGGTATGCTAGCCTCTATGTGTGAAGTTGTTTTTGTGTATGCATGTCGTCCACGCGCGGCAATTTGTGTTGCACTAGTTTCTGCCCGGCTATACTGGTTGCCCTCCCCGTTTTAACCGCTTGCAACCGTGCACCGTGATGATGAATTTGTCAAGAGTATTCTCAGCTGTATTATGCAGCGAGTTCAAATTAGACACCAGTAAATATGAGTAGTAAATAATTTATATCAAAATTTGGTTTAATTATTCTGGACCTTTTAGGCTAAGGCTTTTTTAATGCATTTCAAACATGCTACTCAGTTCCTAAGACATCACTTTAAGCTATTTCACCACCAAATAATAATCGAAAATGCTATTACCAACCTTACACTTGAATGCCCTTTTTGCCCCAACGGTTGACCGTTTAACCCCCACCTCCAAAAATGCAACAAGCGAACGAATGTTGTGCCAAATGAGTCCTTCTCCGATTTGGATGAAACTTTCAAACTTCCGGAATAAAATGATCTGTAACAAGTCTATCTTTATTGGAAGTCTAATTCGAAATCAATTTTCAGGTGGGAAACATTTAATTCAAAGGTTGCTCTGATTGGATTGCGTGTCCAATGATTGCTAGGATCCAACATTACCCCCTTAAGGTTTCATGATCCAACAGGGCTTGCACCGGGCCGGAAGTTGGATCATACGTCGACCTCTTTCCAGGATTGGTGGTTCTTCTACTTCAGTTGTCGTTGGTTCCTGTTCATCTTCGGATTCCTCATTATTGGTACCTTCATTTTCCGACAAGTCATCCGTCAGATTGGAAGCGTCTGGATTTTTCGGAAGTGGTTCGTCAAACTGGAGTGCTTCTTCATGTGGAGCTGTAGGATCCTTTTGAGGTATATCGTAAGTTGGAACCACCATCGAAGCCATCGAAGAATATCGAAAGCGATGTCGGATGAACTATTGGACTGATTTCTAGAACGCGAGTCTTCAGGTGGTTGATGTGCGACCGTATCAGACAATGTTGATCTTTAAGAAACACATGACGGTTCCTATCTTCTCGATTACGATTGCTGAAAACCTCTCTGGACTGCGCCGTGCTTTTGGTTGAAAGCGTCATTCTGTTTCTTCTTGTCTCTGGATGTGGTGCTACGGCAGAAAGTAATTAGTGTACCAGGTGTGTGACGGTGTATCCAACTTCCTCAGAAGCAGTCGTACTTTGGCCGCAGCTTCCAGGTTCTTGGCATCCGAATAAAATGCGTACCGGCTGTACCACTTCTCGAAGGTAATTCCATTTTCCGGGTCGAGCGAAAACTCACTGATATTCGTTACCAAGGCCTCAAGTGTTTTCTCTGGGTTACTAACGGTTTGAGCTTGTTCCGCTAGCTTCTGTAGGAGCGCCGCCATCTTGAAAATTGCTTCCTGAAGACCTGCCATCGCTTCTGGTTGTTATATCCTCGTCGCCAATTGTTAAGTCCGGTACTTTCGGAATAAAATGATCTTGAGTGGTTGTAACAAGTCTATCTTTATTGTGTGTGTGTATGTGTGTATTCCCTCTAACCCCACTGGCCGATATAGTTATTATGGAAGAACTATCTCTACAATGTCGCATATATGGTCATTGTAGACAGCTTTAGTCCGAGATTTAGAAGGTGACAGCTCTATTGCAGTCCAGCAATCCATTTCAGAATGTCTGTCACGCCCATTCCGAGGTTACTTTCACTTACAATAAGCCCCGCATGTATGTATTACCTCTATCAATTGGATATTAGTATTACACACACACTTCCAGTTTCAAAATGTTCTTTTGATCCTGACACGTATTTAGTTTGTTTTTTTTTTATTGTGAAAAGTATTTGGACTGGTCTTACCATGTTAATTTGATCCTGCACATCCATGGGTTCCGTAGTTTTGTTTTTCTCTACGCTTTGCATCTCATTTCGTGATTCACCTTTGTCGTAATACTTCCTTCAACAAACACAAATTGTCTTGCATTGCCATGGTCAACTGGGAAGAGGTTCGCGTCACCAAAACCAAAAATGGCGACGGACACATTACATGTTCCCGGGCTAATCCCGGACCGGGTTCAAACTCGCCCACGGTGACGAATATCTCAATAGAACAGAACTACACGTCGAAAATGTGGCATCTGAACTCGGAGCTCCCGGGAAGCAATTTTCGACACCGAACAATGAAACTGAAGCTGCGTCGTAGATTTTGGAGGTTAGATTCTAGGTCAAACGAGTCACTCAAGGCAAACACAGTCAAAACACGATATATCACTAAATGATAACTTTATGAACACTTGAAACTAAATATTTAATTCGCTGAAGAAAAATACGCAGCAAAAGAAAATCACGTCAGTTTTCAAGCGCGGCCTGCTGCGATCAATCTAACAAGTCTATCTTTATTGGAAGCCTAATTCGGAATCAATCGTCAGGTGACAAATATTTAATTCAAAGGTTGCTCTGGTTGGATGGCTGGGATCCAACAGACATGTCTTCAGTACATATTAGCGAATTTCGACAGTGAGCATGCATAAGGGCGAATACGCGATGATCGATTCTCTTCATCGATTTTCTCTTTGCATTGCTACAGCCAGGCATGGAAAATCATTTGCATTCATTTCGTGCATTCATTTACATTCATTCGCCTCTAACTTTTTTCTTCAATAGCATTCCGCAAAATGATGTATCGAGCTTTTTTAGATTTTGTTATTAGCTACAACTTTTGTTAACAAGTCAAATCCGTATCTCTTATGCATGACGAAGCAGAGCGAACAGAAGCCACTACTGTTTTTCGGTTAGTTTATTTTACATTCACTGAAAAACAGTAACAAGTTCTGCCCGCTCTAGTTCATGATGCAAAAAAGATACAGATTTGAGTTATGAGCTAAACTTGTAGCTAAAATAACAAAACCTACAAAAGCTCTATACATCATTTTGCGGAATGCTGTTGATGAAAAAAGTTAGAGGCAAATGAATGTAAATGAATGTATGAAATGAATGCAAATGATTTTCCATGCCTGGCTACAGCTAAGCGAAACAATTTTCTAGAATTTGTTCAATGCAGAGTAGTAACAGGTTGTATTTGGCTATCAAAAGCAACAGCAAACGCACCGAGAAACGTTAAATCTAGCGAGTTATTAACAAAAGAGAAAATCGACGAAGGGAATCGATCATCGCGTATAGGCCCTTATGCATGATCACTGTCGATTTGTTTTTTCTATTCAGTTCCAACCTGGATCGGTTTAAAGATTGGGTCGGGTTGTTGCCTGGCTCGGGTTGAGATTCGCACTAACAATAAGCTCGGGTACGCACTATAGTCGCTATATTAATAGTCTGGCGGATAGAACTTCGACCTATCAAAAAGCGGACCTAATTCAATATATTCCAACAATTGAAAAGGTACTATCAACTTTTATAAACAAAACGTTGATTACTCTTTCCTCGCCAATCGAACGCAAATTACCAGCATCATCAGATAGGGGAACTTTCCCCAACCTAAAGATGGTGTTAGTTTGTGTAGGCGAGCCTTGAGTCACGAGAAAACGGTTTCCGAAACTTTCTTGCAATAGCTGATGTGCTCTTTTCTGTTGTTGGTCATGATTTGCTCGATTGGTTCCGCTATTTGACAGCTCAATTGGTTCCCGAGATTCTATCCATCAGACTATGAATATAGCGACTATATTACTTGGATAATAAACAAATTCGGTATATGCGTGATTGGTTTTTTCCACAGGTCAAGAGACCCTTTTGTCTCTAGACTAATATTTCAAAAGAGCGTTTGTGTTTTCACATATGAATTTTTCGTAAAATCATAACTTGAAAATCGCAGATTGTAACATTGATTGTGTCTGAAAAGAAGTTAGTTGTATATAATTAGTTGGGCTTTGTAAAACAAAATATTCACTTATTAAAACAACTTGCATTAAAAAAATGAGTGGCCAATTGCTCCAACGTTCTTTTTTTTATAGACTAATTCATTAAAAGAATACAGTCTTCTCCCTTACTCGATATTCAAGGGAACATGGAATAGGGGTATTGAGTTACAGAACAACACATACTAGGCAGAGACACGCATAGACTGAAGCAGGAAGAACCAAACGAATCGTCAAACGCTGAACCAAACCAGCAAAACATTACTGTTCCCTCAACTAACCAGAAAGGAGTATTGTTCTCAATGATGAAAAAAGTGTTTAATTATTTGCACGAAATATTTGATATCTGTTATTTCTTTACTTATTGTTTATTACTTATTATTAGCCCAGACTATTGAATTGGTTAAAAATCTATAAGCGTAAACTTAGACAAATTCAGGATAGTTCCATGAGGTGCTGAAATTAAATCGAGAACCCATAAGATGTTCCGAAAGATTCAGTTCAGAGACCTCCAGAAAGTTTATGAAAACTTCAGAAATATTTCAAGGAACTTGACAGAAATCCAGATAATTCCAGGGAAGTTTAAAGGTGTTTACGAGAATTCCATTTATTTTAAAGCAGAACCGAGATCTTCATTAGGGTTGAGAGTTTTAGGGAAACTCCGAGAACATCAAGACAGATCAGAGAATTAAAGGGCAGTTCAAAAAAATCAAGGAAATTGCAGAAACCGGAATTTCCGGAAACTTCTGTTTGCTCTGAGAAAATTTCTGGTACGCAATAAAAATTATATGAACATCCGGAAAATGTGAGAGTATTTCAAGGATGTTATATCATGGAAATTTCAAGATCTAAAGAAAATTCGAAAGTTAAGCTAAGTTGATTAGAGAACATCAACGAAGTTCCATTAATTAAAGAAAGGCGAGAACTTTTAGCAAGCACCGATATTTTCAAAAAAATTCCAGAGAGCTTCTAAGAATTTTAGATATTTTTAGATTGTTTAATTATATTCAGTGAAGTTCCGAGTACTTCGAGGATGATCAGATAACATCAGAAAAATCATATTAACTTAAGGAAATTTGCAGCTACTTACAAAGAGTTCCTTAGAATTATTGGATATTCTTAAGAAGCTTCAGGGAATTATAAATATATATCAAAAAATTTACCGGAACATTTGATCAATTTAGAGAAATTAAGCAAGCATAGAAAACTTCTTGCAGGGAAAATTAGTGATTTAAGCCAAAGCTCCGCGACCGTTTAAAAGCTTTATAAAACTTAAGGAAAATTGCCATTAAATCAATTTCAGTAAAATGGTAGGTTCTTTTAAAAACAATACAAAGGCAGGGCAGTCAAGAGAATTTTATGGAAATTGAGAAATATTTTGGGCAGTTTTAAAAACATCAGGAAACTCTAGACTATTGAAGAAGTTAAGATTTAGTTTCGATTATTTGAACTTCAGACAAATCTTGAGAACTTCAGTGAAAATCATAGAACTATTTTAATTATTTCGTTGCGGAAGCCTAACGAGGTTCCTGAAATTTCAGAATAACTTCGAAAACTTCACAGAAGTACAAAGATCTGCAGAAACATTTCGGAGAACTTCATAAAAGTCTATGGAACTTAAGGAAAATTCCGAGAATTTCAGGAAATTTTATGGACATTTCGGGAGCATCTCAAATAAATTTAGTATAGCCCCAAAAACAAAGGGAATTTCAGGGGAGTTCAGTTCCATTAGTTTCACTAAATTAGTGGGAAATTTCAAGAAGTTCCCAGATTTTCAGAGAACTTTAGAGATGTTAAGAAAATTATTGAGGTTTTCACATAAGTCCAGAAGTTCACGCAAGCTCAAACATTTTTAGAACAGTTCAATTAAATTCATGATAGTACAACAAGCTTCATGAGAACTGCAAACACTTTAGAGAAGTTTCGAGAACTTCGAGAAAAATATTGATCTAGCTAATAAAACTAGAAACAAACAAAAAAACTTCAACAAAGAACAGATATTCTCAGAGCAGAGATATTCCAGAGCAGGGAAATTACATAAATTAAAAAAAAAAGTTTCGAGAAATTCAGTGAATATTTAGCACTTTAGAAAAGATTCATGATCGTCAGGAGAATTGTGGAAACTTTAGGAAGTCCGAAAAAGTTTAGAGAAGTTAAAAAAATTAAGTATTGCGATAAATTTTTTGCATCAGGCTAGTTTCTAAAATTACAAAAGAACTTCAAGACAGTTTAATTAAATTCAGGAATATTTTGGGAACTTTCAAGTAGTTATGAAGACCTCAGAATAGTTAATTCCATATTCAACGGAGATTTCTCATGAAAAAATTGCTTTGAGTTTACAATCTTAGGCTTAGGCTTCAAATCAAGTCTAAAATTCATCAGAAGTACCATGAAAGCAGATTGCAGGTGATGTTTTTCTCATAGATTTTTTTCCCTGAACTCCCGTGGAATGAGGTCCTTAGAAATTATAATAAAATTCCATGAGCTTTAAAACTGTGCAAGGAATTTTACTCCAGATTCTTTAAAATTTCTTGAAGTGTTGTGGGAATATGCATATTCTAGAACTAGAACAAAAAAAAAACTATTGAATCTCTAGCTTTAAAGGTTTCTATCGTACATATTTAAGTGTTTATGGGAATCTAATTGAATAAGTCTAAAAAATCAAACATTTATTTGGTATGCCATCAGAACGACTAATTTTCTTCCCTTTGGTCACTTTTTAGTCACTTTTTTACAACTAAAAGTCACTATCTGGTCACTTATTTCTTCAACAAGGTCACTAAAATCACTATTTTTGACAGCATTGATCGCTACCAGCCCTGCTTGTAGTCCGTTCATATCTAGGCAGAGATGCCAAATTTCAGTGCGATACTGTCTTTAGTTTTGTTTTGACAGCTGATTGTTGTTGACGTGTTTGGCATCATGTTGAGTATGGATAAAAACGATTTTCGTTCTCTCATAAAACATTATTTTTTGAGAGCCAAAACGGCGAAGGAAACAAAAAGAAAAGGCCCTCCGATGCGGTTACAGAGGACAATGTCAAAAAACATGAAATGGTGTTGGCTGACCGGAAAGTGAAGGTGCGCGAGCTAGCAGATACCGCAAAGATTAGTACTGAGCGCACATATGCATATGAAAAAGTTATCCTGCCGCGCAGTAGTGCCGCGAAGCTCACTCCTGACCAAAAACACGAACGCAAGAGCACTTCGAAAGAGTGTTTGGACTTGCTGATGCGGAATCGGGCGAACTTTTGGCGTCGATGGGTAACTTTTGATGAAACCTGAATCCACTATTACAGCCCAGAGAACAGAATGAGTGCCCGGCAATGGACTGAAGCCGGCACGAGTGCTCCAAAGCGGCCGAGGGAGGCTCGATGGGCCGGAAAGGTTATGGCGTTGGTTTTCTGGGATTGTCATGGCATACTCTTCGTGAACTACCTCGAAAAAGGAAAAACCATCAACAGCGAGTATTACCAACAATCAATACGAAACTAACGTTTTTAAATTGGCTCACTACTTGACTAGCCTATTGGTCCCAAGCAAATCGATTAACGTACCCCATTCTAGTCGAAATTCTAGTACTACGAAATGTTTGTTTTGATTAGCTATGAAAGTTCGACAGATAAAATGAGGGGTTATTGGTTTTTCCTATGTTTCGAGGGGTGAATCAATTAGCTTGGGACCGAAGAGAGTACCAGAGCTGAGCTAAAAATTTGAGCACGTTTCTTCGGGACCTACTAGTCTTAGAGTTACCTCTATGGTATTACTGTGCATTATTGGAGCGATTGAAGGCCGAAATCGCTGCAAAACGGCTTCACATGAAGCGAAAAAAAAATGTTTTTGCAAGAAAATGCGCCGGCGCATATGAGCATCGCAACCACAGCTAAAATCAATGTCCTCAGACTATTATCATAGAGGTAACTCTAAGACCAGAATGTTCTGAAGAAACGTGCTCAACTTTTTGGCTCAGCTCTGGTACTATCTTCGGTCCAAAGCTAATCGATGCACCCTTCGAAACATAGGAAAATCCACGAACCCCTCATTTTATCTGTCAAACATTCATAGCGAACCAAAACAAACATAGTGTAGTACTAGAATTTCGACTAGAATAGGGTACGTTAATCGATTTGCTTGGGACCAATAGGCTAGTCAAGTAGTGAGCCAATTTAAAATCGTTAGTTTCGTATTGATTGTTGCTATTATCTCTTCCCAAACCTCAAAAGATGGCTCATCAATAAAAAAAAAATCAGCTCACGTGAGGAAATCATCGACGCCGTGGAGGAGTATTTTGCAGACCTTCCGAAAAATTACTTTTCGGACGAGATCATGAAGTTCCAGTCATGAAATCGCTGGAATAAGTGTATCGAGGTAAGGAGGTTACATTCCACCCCACCTAGTAACTTTTTCTTCTTTTTCGCATTTCAAGCTTATTGCTTATCGCTTATCGTACATTAGCTTATTGCGTGCTTTCAACTTAGTGTTCTAGATGTACTTCCACAGCTATTAATTGAGAACTTTCGATGCCTGTACCATTTTTGCATTAGTATAATTGTGTGACAAGTACAATCATACTCTTTATACCCAGGGAAGTCGCGAAATTTTCTAATCCGAAAAATTCCTGGACCGGGACCGGAAATTGACCCAGCCACCTCCAGCATGGTCTTGCTTTGTAGCTGTGCCTTTACCGACTGAGCTAAGGGAGGCCCAAAATAACAGAGGCCAAGAATTTAATAATCTAGAGTAACCACCCGTTCGAGAAATGCGCGCAAAAGTTGAGAATTAAAAAATATCGGGAGAAATACGGGAAAAAGTCGAAAATTCCATTAATATTCAGATTTTTTTATTTGTATGAATGTAGTTTAGAACGCTCTAATTGAAAATTGAAATCATTGAAATTAAATAGTATTTCCGCTTTTCTCATAAATGATTTTTCATAGGCATAAAATCAATTGAGGGGTTTAGAAGCAAAAGGGTGTAAGTGACTTTGATCGATTCTCTTCACCGACTTGCTCTTTCGTTAATAATTCAGCTGCAAACACATTCCTTGATTCGTGTGCTATTCTGGATGCTAGATGAGAACCTCCTTTATCAAACTATGTGGCAGAAATAGCGCAAAATCTGTTTATAAAGCTGCGGCTATCAAAAGCGTGAGTCGATCAAAGTCACTTACACCCCTTTCCTTCTAAACCCCACAATTGAAAAATTAAACAATAACACTGTGCAGCAAATCGAAACTTTTTTTTCTACAACTGAGAAAGTTGACCATATTTGACTTTCTTGTAGACCTCTGAGTAAAAGTCCTGAACATACCTATATCCTAACACGTCCTAATTTTCTGATACCGCCCTCTTTATGAAGTTTGGTATGTTGTCCCGATGTCGGTCGACCTAAAGCATGTTACGACATTGCCGCCCAAGAGTTTTTTTTTGTAGAAAATGACTTGAGGAACTTTTTTTTTAGAATATTGGAAAACGATATCTCGTTGTCTCACCCCTCGTTCAGGAGTTTTTTTTTTCATTGGGTACCCCCTCTTTTTTTTCCTCTGTTCGGGACCTAACACTACTGCGACCAGTAAATTGATCTATTGTAGTATATCCCGTGTCCTTAGTTCAGTGCATGTCGTATTACTCCATCACTATTGAGAAATGATGAAGTATTCTATTTTTTCACAGTTGCCACTCTAGCATTTATCGCAAGGATCCGACTTTAATTGAAAGGTCCCGCTATTTATACCCTTCGGAGTGTTGAAACACCCTCCAAAGGCGCGCCCCTTTTTCAGTCAAAATTGGATTCCTTAGTAACAAAATTAAGGTATGACACCGATAATGACCACGCATCAGAACCCTAGTCTTAACCACTTCAAACTAGGGAACAACGAATATAAGATTAGGAATCACATAGATGAAGACAACTAACTCATTTTTTCCTTGTTTCAAGATCATCCTCGGTAGACAAAGCCGAGTCTTGTCACTATCAACAAGGCATAAAAAGTAACAAGGACTAAGATGTCTTTCTTTGATTACTGAAAAATCCTGTTCCCCTAGTTTGAAGTAGTCAGGACTAGGAATCGGTGGTAGATCTTACATCCCGTAACGTACCACGAAAAGGTGATCTACCCACGTTACGGGGCTACCCCCTTAAAATCTAGAATTCATTTTTTTTTCTTTATTAAAGAGACTTTCAGCCTTGGGCTGGTTCGTCTCTGGGAATCCCAGACGGGGAATCCCCTATTTGAGGGGGGTGGGAATTCCAGAGGAAAATTACCCTAACAGCATAGTTTGGGGGGCCCCGGAAACAAAGTTTTTAGCTACGGAGTTTTTAATTTGGTGGCCCTGGAAGGGAACCTCCGAGGGTGGGGCTCCGAAAGGGGTCCCTTAGTTGCTTAGTGGCTGTCTTAATACTGTCATTTTGTTGGAGAATTCAGTTTTCGTTGCGTTGGTCTGTATAGTTGCTGATGTGGGTGGTTGGTTGTGAGATTCTGGTTCCGAGTGTGATCTGGTATGGTGGTGATGATGATGATGGTGAGTTAGGTGATCAGATTAGATCTAACAGCTCAGCTTCCCGCAGGAAGGCTAAAAGGGTTGTAATTCTGGTAGAATCGTTACCGAGGGCATCGCTGATGCTTCCCGGGATGTCGTAGCGGGTTCTTGGTGCTTCGTATTTCGGACAGTGGCAGATAATGTGATCCACCGTTTGAGGAATTCGGCATAGATCACAGATCCTATGGAAAGGTAGTTGTGGGAGATGTTTGTATGATGTGTTCGAAGTCGGGATACTATGACCTGGTCTCGATGTATCGGTGGGTCCGCCCACCTGGAGATGTCTCTTTTAATTTTTCTGATGGCAGGGGTTTCACTGGCCGCCCAATCGCGAGCCCAACCTTCCCCTCTAGAATTCATGTAAAATCACTGTAAAAACCGTAGTATGTGCTAGTATGTTGAGATTTCCATAAATTAATTATTTTAACAACCCAAAAGAATGAAAACACTCTAAATCCGATGATTTTAACAGGGCTGGTGGCAGGTCACTTTTTAGTGACTTGGTCACTATTTTCAAGCCAGTCACTAAAAAGTCTCTTTTTTCATCAAAAGGTCACTAAAGTCACTATTCCTTAAAATTTAGTCACTAAAGTCACTTTTTTACTACCGATGTTGAGAGTAAAAAAAAAATTACTTCAAAAACTCACATCAAATCACAGATTGATTTAGTAAAAAATGTGTGTTAGAAAGATTCATTAAAAATGCGTGTAAATTCTGACGGACAAGTAAAGTTGCGAACAGACGGTAATGTTAACTGTAAAATTGATGCTGACGAAATCACTAATATTTTTATTTGTTTGATCTCGAATTGGTAGAGGTTTCGCAGGTTGCAATTTTCTCAATTTGGTTGCGTTAGAGATCTCGAATTTTTAGGCCAAAAAAAAATGATCCAAAACCAAGGGGTAGGTCACTCCGCACACCAATCCTGGGTCATCTTTTTTGTCAGTGTGCCGCAGGTGTGCCGATTGTGCCGGTCATAGAGCAAGCTGCGATTGTTTGTGAAATACCCATCCCGGCAACCCGGTATTTCTGCCACCTTGAATGTTTTGTTTGAAATCGCAGGGATAAATCGGATTGAGGATGACGCGGGAAGTGGCGGGTGTGCGAAATTTTGTTATTTTGTGTTCATAGGATAATAAAAGTTCTGTGTTTTAGGGTTTTATAATGCCCTCAAAGTCAGAACAGAAACCTAGCCTTTCGTGATGTGAAAAGCAACGGTCTATTAGCGGCCGGTAAGAGTTGGAACCGGTGGGGAACATGGTTCAAGATCGACTATAGAGGATGATGAATAGACTTCTGTAGTTTGTTTGGTGTGAGTTGCAGCATTATTTGTATTGATCGGAGATGAACCAGCCTGCGGCTGAAAATCTCCTAAATAGAGATAATAATAATTATTATTTGAATTAGGGTATTAATGAGGTCTAATTAACTGCCTCTGTCTCTTGAGCCCACTCTAGAACCTACATTTCGTATTTAGATCCATATTTTAACTGCTGGTCTGAGTTCCTCTGGTATATTCAATTAGAGGATGTTACTGAATATACAGTTAAACAGTACATAAAGTTGTGAACAACTTCAATGACAATTGTCTAGCAGTGCTCTCATTTTATTTAAAATGATCCAATGCCTACGAAATTGTGCCGAAGATGTGCCAATGGATGTGCCCAAGCTGTGCCGAATCTAGTTTCGGCACAATGTGCTGAGTGACTTACCCCTTTGTCCAAAACTCTAAAATCCATCCCTAAATCCCTAATTTTTCACGATCGAGATTTTTAGACCTAGACGCATTCAAATTTTGTTTTATATCCGTGATCTTTCCATCTGGGATAATTTTCTTCGTTCCACAGTAATGAGAGGTTTTTGAAAACTGCGATCTAGAAAAGTTGTCTATGTCCCACAGTTATGAATTTGTTTCCTTGTGTTATAGAAGATTCTTTTCTTGGAAGAAATGGAGACGACCAGTGCGTTATAGCGGCTACAAATAGAAGAACGATTTTTCTAATTAAAATACTAATCGCTTATCGCATCGCTTCATAAATATCCTAGATATTTAAAATTGACTGTCTTCATAAAATTTTCAAAATTTGTCTAAATCTTTGAATTTGAACATTTTTCTCTGTGCCTCAATTTTGCGATCTAATCATCAATGTGTGCTTTCGATACTAATATCAACTTAGTAAATAGTTTGTTTAAAAAAAGGCTTATTCAATTCATATTTATTTTTTGAGGATAATGGGATCCATAAACCGTTTGTTTTTTTTTAGAAACATGAAAAATGCGGGTTTGTGAGTTTATAACATTTCTCGAATTGGCAATCGACATCAATGGAAGATTGAAACCATATCTTTCTTACCAATAAATGTCACTATAGGTCACTTTTTTATTGTTTAAAAGTCACTATTTGGTCACTATTTTCGTTATTTTAGTCACTAAAGTCACTACTATTAAATCACATACTCACTACCAGCCCTGTTTTAATTATACCCTAATGTTATTTTATTCAATTTTAACAAATTACTGGCCTTTCATGATTACAAGAATAACACAACTTTCTAGGACTGACAATATTTGACTTTCTTGTTTTCCCCTGAGTAAAAGTCTAGAACATACTTACATTCTAACGAATCCTAATTTTTTGGTACCGCCATCTTTATGAACTTTGGTATGTTGTCCCGATGATGGTCATATACTAAAAACTGATTGGGAAATGCGTGGACAACACCAACTAAGGAAATCTAATGGAATCTACCCACCACTCGTTCCCAGAGACTGAATCTTGCTTCCTCCCCTTAATATCCAGCTAGGAATAGTTAAAAACTTTATTAAGTCATTGGACAAGGAAATGCCCGCGTTTCTATGTTTGCGTGAGGTGTTCCCGAAACTAAGACCAGCTAAATTTAAAGAAGGCAGCAAGTAAATATCTATATTATTGAATAATCTTAATTCGGCAGGAATATTTAATGGCCCGGATATCAGGAAGCTAGAGAAGAGTTCAGTCTTCGAAAATAAGCTTTTGCCAAAGGAACAAGTTGCCTGGAGATGCGTTGATTCACAATTGTCTTGGAACAAATCGGTCTCCAAGATTCCGATCAATTATTGTCATTATTATCAAATGTCCCTAAAAATCCATTTCCTGCATTGCCATCTTGATCAACTCGAAAAACAATTGAGCGCCGATACCGATGAACACGGCGAAAGATTCCATTAGTTTGCTGCACCATTTGAAGCTTGGGATGCAGGAACAAAATTGGTATCTCTGTTAACAGAATTATGCTGGAACTTATTTGAAGCCGAGTAATTAATAGTTGCAATCATTCCTTAAAGCTAAAGAAATTGCCAATAACCATAAATCTGAGCGAATCCTAAAAATCTTTGAGTGAGTATTTTATAAGAAATATCACCAAAATGAGGAATAATAGTAGTATGTGTAATGGTTGTATTGTGAATTTATATGGATTTTATATTTTTGAGGAGGGGTGCCTAATTTTAATAATCACCCAAACGAGGGGTAAGACGGCGATATATGGTTTTTAAATATTTCAAAAAAAATGTTCTCCTAATCGTTTCCAACAAAAAACTCTCAGACAGTAATATCTTAGCATGGTTTAGTTAGGCAGCATACGACCATCATCGAGACTACATACCATTCATAAAGAGGGTGGTACCAAAAAATTATGACGTGTTAGGGTATAAGTTTATTCGAGATTTTTACTCAGGGGACTACGAGAAAGTCAAATAAAGTGAATTTTTCCAGTCCTAGAAAGTCTTGTTGCACAGTGTTATGATGAAATAGAGCTCAAATTTCTCGAGAATCAAACCGAGGAATGTATGTAGGATTTTCATACAGTTTCCTGTGAATAATGATCGAAATCCATAAGGATTAGGGTAAATGTTGGCTTCGGCACCCATTGACTGTTTTCGGCAACCAAAATTTAAAGGTTAATTTCACTATGTTTTCCCATCAACGCAGTTCCCTGAATGTGTCCAAACGATTGTTTAGCCTTTCAGCTTCAATCTGATTATATTTGAACGATCGAGCAATCCAGTAATGCTACATTTTTCTTCAAATAAAGCATACGCACTACAAAATGGGGTTGATTTCGAGTTGCCGATAATAGAACAGCTGGTTAACACGCAGTTCTAATGGGAAGGTTGCCGAAGAAAAAGAGGCTGCCGACAATAGTCACACTCACCTGAGAAGTTTGGAGCGTTGTAAAAACGCTTTCAAAACGTTTTGAAAAATTCTGTCGATTGGAATGGATAGAGAAGCAAGCAGCAGATGAATGTAAACAAACAGACACATTATATATGTGCGTGACGCTGAGAAAATGCTAGTAGAAGTGCAGACGCTGCTTAGATTGACGAGAATACGTAAATTCCCCTATGTAATATGTTCGTAGTAGGACTTAAATAAAGCATAAAGAGGGCGGTACAGAATAAATCGTGACGTGTTAGGGCATAACTATATTCTAAAATTAAACTCAGGGCACCGTTAGAAAGTCAAATATGGTCAAATTTATCTGTCTCAGAAAGTCGCGCTGTACAGTGCAATGGGCGGTATTCCGTGCATCTCACAACATAATCTCCAAAGCCACCCAGCAGGCGTTGAAGTTTGTCAACGCTGGCCAATACATCATCAGCGCTAATTATCTAGTTTCAAGGCCTTCTACAGCACGTCTTTCTTTTCACTGTTCTCTCGTGGTGAGGAGAAATTTATTCAATCAACAAACTCAACACCACGGAAAATCGGTCCAACCAGCCGTGCTTTGGAGGCAAAAAACAACATGGGATGTTGTCGAAACATCATCGTCATCCAATGCCACAGGAAACTGTACAAATAAATGGACACATCAAACGACGAGCAAAATGACTGAAAGTAGCCAGCACCTGAGCGTGAGAGATTATACGCACCTACTATGACAAACCGTGTATTGAATTAAAAATATGCTCTGTGGTGTGGTCAAAAGCGGACAACGAACGTGACCAAGTATGCCGCTACTGCTCGCCATTTGCAAGTATAAATCCGAAATTAGTGTGGGACAATTAAAGTAAAAAAAAAAAGAGTCTTGAGTGAAAGCAACTCAAGCAGTGCAACTCGGTAGATTAAAATTTCCGGGAGCTTATGATTTGCTACAGTTCCCACAATTGTTACCCGGTAGACTGTATCCAAACATCTTTCGTAACACGGATTGATATGGTCCACTCATCACAGCGAGCCCAAGTTAGGCAGATAATACGAAGACCGAGTTGCTTGTTGCGTAAATGCATGACATTTGATAGCTTTGCTGAATGTGAATATGAAAACTGAGCTCCGATTGATCCAAGTAGGTGATGACTAAAAGCTTCCCGGTAGGTGGCCATTTAACCTTTACTTTCATCGGCTAATGATTTTGGCTGTCGATTTGCTACATTTCAACGCCAGCTTGATGAGTATTTCGCATATTCATCGTTTCCATTCGCTTTGTCTGATCTGATCATCCGGTTTTAAATGCTGGTTCGCTCGCTCTTCGATTACACACTCTCGACAAAGTTGGAATGGAACACCGCCACACGACGGACGCGTAATAAACAATTGAAGTGAAAGTGTTTATTATTTGGCGCTGTTGTGAATTCCGTTACCATCCAGAGGTCTGCAGACAGGCGGAGAGGAGGAGGCAAATTGCTTCCAAAAAAAAAGAGCTCTCAACCGGTTGTTGTCGCTTTATGATATTGTTGCACTTACCTACACTTACTACACCGCTGATTGTTCATCGTTTCGAAGTCAGCGCGGGAGTATGCTTGGTTTGGATGTGATTACGTTATGAAAATTTTTCGTAAGAGATTTTTTTTCATCGCTAGTTTAGTGAGAGGCACTGACTTTCGCGGTATTTGTCCAATTTTAGAGCAATTCATTTTTAGACGATTGCCAACTTTGTCGAATTTTATTGGAGCATTTCACTTTAAGCTTTATTGTTTTTCAAATACTGGTCCATCAATTCCTTTATTGTTATGATGTCCTTGAGTGCTAATTTTTAGCATATATTTCAGGACACCGTTTAGTTCTTCGAGAGAAATAAAAGGAATTTAGGTAGATTGCCGTTAAATACGCAGTCTATGGTGAAAGCAACAAATAGAAAACTCAAATAGTGATGGACAAGATCGGTTTAAAACAAAGAAGGCGTCGACCGGCTGCGTTACTGATCTAAGCAAGCGGCAAATGAAGGTTACCCGTTGAAATCTACGGACAGCGATGTTTTAGTTTGTCGTTCGTATTGTTAGGGAATGAAACCTTTGAATGAAACTGTTAAACGAGTTAGGCAGCCCCATCTCATTTATTATTGTTTGTCGTACTAGCATTGTTGGCATGAAATTGATTCCTAACTTCTAACATAAGCGCGAGTGTACAAATTTGGAGAAAGAGCTCAACGCATGACTTGAAAACACTCAGTCTGGGGATAGATTTGCCTTCGCAATCAGGCAATTGTAATATTGTTGATAACAAATGGAATTCAGACGGTAATCATTAAAATCTGGTAAAGCAGCTGTGTGCTCGATTCATCGTGCATCTATGAATGTATTTTTCTCCCTTTCAAAGTCGAACAAATAATGGTTTGGAACCACTCACTATTTGAGCGACGAGCGCACAAATAGTACATCATTGCATCGAAATTTACCAGACTGGTAGACAGTGGTGTGGTAGAAGTATGTAGATGTTAGTCGGTCGGGGTGTGTATGAGTGTTTCGCGATCGCAGCACCAGCTTATACGAAATAGAAAAAAAAAACTTGGTCATACATCATCAGCAACAGCAGCAGCTCTACCGCATCGCGTTAAAAGTCAGTGTAATCTCGCGTTCTCTGTGCTCACTGAAGCTAAGCAGGCCGAAAACGGTCATAAACAAACTAAGTAGGTGGGTATCTAAGCAGAGGTAGGAAGGTATCACAATCGCAGTAAGCATGTGAGCAGCAATTAAGAGGAGAGAGGCAGCATGTAGTAGTAGCTTGAAAAAAATAGGAGCGGGGCAGCAGGGAGAAACTTAGAGGTGCATTATTGCACTTTTTTCTATTCTATATGATTTTTGCAAAATGGGAAACTAGGTATGTGTGGAAAGATAATCTTGTTGATTGAGTGTAGTGCATGAATTTAGTTTTAACCATCCGCTGTAAAACTGGGATCATTGTGGATATTTTTTGCATTTTTTCAGGACAAAAGTGAATGTTTGCTTTACTACTTAAATTTTATATTTCAAACCGATTGATTATTTTTAAAATGCTGCAGCCTTTGCCTTATTTCTCTCAGCCTTGAATGTTCGATTAGATTTGGTGAACATTATTTGATTGCAGCGTTTCAGATATTGCTTTGCTGATTCTTAGTAAACAAACTGAGTCGATTGGTATATCGAAAGTGTGTTTTTCAAGCAATATTTATAGCGTTTCGGTACATCTAGGTGCACGGAAAAGGCAAACATATCATACAATTATTTCATTTGGTTTATGATAAAATCACGAACTTTTCTGAAATTCCAACCATTATTTTTTGCACACTCTGCTGGTCAACCTCAGCACGGATCGGTGGCCAACTCTGAAGCATCCCTAATTATCTTACCAATCTTCTTCAACTTTCGCTTGATAATTACCCAACATTTTTCGATTGGTTGGAATTGCAGGCGATTGGGTGGATGAAATGTCCCTTTGGTATAAAATCCACACACGGTTTTCACGGTCTGCAATACATCCCAGCTGGTTAAAACTTCCAAGGCCCTTTGTGTGTCTTATTAAACGGTAAAATGCCAAAACATGTTGAGCCCATCGTCTCTTTGTAATGAAAATTTTAGTTTTTGCGGCCACAACTGCAGATCTCATGCCAGATCATAAGCTTCCGGGTAAATTTGCTGACCGAAACAAACTTAAACTTGCCGGGTACATTTCCTCGTGTCAAGGCTATTTTTGACGTAGGACTACGTTTGCGATTTCTATATGGGTGTGCACTTTGTTAAAACCGAAAATGGAACATGTAACGAAATTATGAAAGATTTCGAACGTTAATAACTCATCTGCCCCTGGACCAATTTCAATAATTTTATCACCAATCGATCAGCAATATTTCGACGCATCGATAAAATGCTACCGACTGTTGATTTTTAACAAAAAGCTATTGAAAAAGTGGTAAATGTCAAGCATTGTCAAAAAGCCTCAAAATAACTAATAAATCCACCAATTACGTAGATGCATATTCTGCTTCTCTAACACTGTCATCAGAGAGTTGTTACACACTTATATTATTTTACCGAAATCTCAACAACTGAACGTTCGTTCGGTGATTTTTCACAGATTTCCTGTAATTTTTCACAGATATTCACGTTCAGTTGTTGAGATTTCGGTAAAATTTCACAGATTTCGGTGAAATCTTATGTATAGTAGACGAAACAAGTCGTCAAGTCGAAGTGGCATTCGCCTCCGATCTTCAAGCGTGTGCCAATAGGGAGGATGGAATCGCGTAACATTTTCCATACTCATCGCCATATTCAGAACCCTGTTTCTGTTTCGTTAATAACTCGACGAAAAACACATTCATTGATACGTTTATTGTTCTGGATGATAGAAGAGCATAGCAGAAATAGTGCGAAATAGGTTAGTGAAGGCAAAAGAGGAAATCGGTGAAGAGAATTGACTTTCACCCCTCTGCTTCTAAGCCCCATAATTCAGTCTTGACAAAATATACAGAGAACTCAGGTCTTTGAGCATCTGGTTGATTCGAGAATATCTAATAGATATGATTAATTGAACAGTTAAAGGTCTACAAATCTTATTAACCATATGGATCGCCAAATTATCCAGAGAACATTATTTCGGTCCTTGATCATCTGAAGGTCTTTGGAATAATTTCTTGCGAAAATATCTTAGAGACATGGTTTGTTTTATTAAACAACTAGAGATCTTCAGAATAATAGGCAGAATATTCAGAATATTTTCTGAGCCACCAGGAATCACGAGAGAATAATCCAAGAGGCATTAATTGAAATTTTGGACAGTTGAGGATCTTCAGAATAATGCCTTTGATCACCTGAAGGTCTTTGGGATAATTTCTGAGCAACTTAGTATCATAACAGAAAATCTTAGCGACGTGAAATACATTGTTGGACAGATGAAGATCTTCAGAATAATACTGGATCATCCTGAAGTCTTGATTTTTAGCCGAAGGCTAGTTCATCTCTAACCCCTGAAGTCTTGAAAAATATCCAGCGATCCTCATCAATATCCTCGATCACTTGAAAGTCTTTGGAATAATTTCTATGTTAGCTGGTATCATATGATAAAATTGATTTGGATTGATGGATAGCAAGATATCTTCAGAGTATCTTACTATAATAGAAGTGAAGTGTATAATATGAGAATATCTGAAGTGTGATTTTAATTCGATCTCTCGATGTGTTTTCCGTCGATATTGTTTTCCGTACTGAAGTACCAATGCTACCGACGTCAGGGAGGCAGCCTCCCACCCTGAACCCTATCTAACCAATCCGTCAACTCATGGACCGAGGACCAACGGCTTTACTTCCCTTCCGAAGGAAGGCGTGACCAGAGATTTTATGCCTCAGAAAATCCCGACGGCGCCGACTGGGATTGAACCCAGGCCCATTGGGGTGAGAGGGGCAATCACGCTTACCACTACACCACCGGCGCCACTATGTGATTTTAATTGTTGGACAGTTGTAAATCTTCAAAAGAAATACCTGAATAACAAGGTCCTAGGAATCATTTCTGAGCCGCCTGGTATGATATGAGAGATTATCTGAAATTTAAATTATCGGATAATTGGATATCTTCAGGGATCATACCTGATCATTCTGATGTCTTGAAAGTAAGTAGTAAAATTTACGTTTATTTTCTGGTTTTTTATGTTTCAACATTTGGTTTAACATTTCAATTGGTTAGCCTTCGGCTCTTCATCTTTGTTCTAGATAATTGGTTATTCTAATGTGATGATTGCGTGTAGCACTAATTGACAGGATACTCTTTCATGGGATTGTTTTCGTTTGAATTTAAAAATTTGATAACCTACCTACTTGAGCACTGGAGCCTACCTCACAACTTAAACTAGGTTGCCAAATCACGAATGATCTGGTGGTTTGATCGCAGACAGGCGACTCTGAACCTTTCCACCGTGGAAGTCTTTCGCTCCTCGAGTGTTTGAAGACCGGCCAGGTGGTGAATCTCAGAATTACGAGTTCGCGGTGGACTGTTAAGGATCATTCTGAGGATCTTGTTTTGGATCCTCTGAAGCTTTAGGTGGTGGCACTTAGCACAACTCTCCCAGATTGGCATACCATACTCAATAGCCGGCAGAATGATTTGCTTGTGGACAGCAAGCTGGTCTTCCTGTTTATCAGAGGGCAGAGCGACCTGATCAAGATGTTACACTTGGTGGATGTTTTGTCCACATGGGATCGGAATAGCAATTTGCTATCGAAGGTGAGACTAAAGTAAACTACTTCTCTCGACTATTAAATGGGAGAGCTATTAAGATGGATCTTGACGTTAGCAGGCGGAACGAGCCTAGGTGAATTCGAGTGTGGAAACATAATGCTTTGTGTTTTAGCTGCATTGATACAAATCTTCCAGCTCTTGAAATAGTCGGACAGAACATCCAGGCCTGATTGTAGTTTAATCGCCAGAGCACGGATTACTCGACCCTTATAGACGATGGAGGTGTCATCTGCGAACATTGACAGGATGTTGAATAGGATAGACCCGAGCAGGCTACCTTGAGGGACCCCTGCATCAACGTTGAACGTATCAGAGGGGACATTGTTCAAGTAAACCTGGAATGATCTGCCCGACAAGTAATTTTTGTGGATCTTCACGAGGTAGATCGGAAAGTTGTATCGATGCAGCTTGTACACTAGGCCATCATGCCAGACATTGTCGAACGCCTTCTCGACATCCAACAATGCCATGGCAGATGTATTGGAAACGGACTTGTTCCGCTTGACGATGTTAGTAACCCTTGCGAGTTGGTGGATGGTAGAGTGGCCTTTCCTAAACCCGAATTGCTCTTTGAGAAAGATGTTATTATCATTTGAAAACACCAGTCCGCATCGTGCTCTCTTGCCGTGCGGATCTATTTGCTTTTTGCTGAAGGAAGTGTTACTACTACCTAAAGCTACAACAAATTTAAACAGCACTTTTCAGTGCTCAACCTGTAAAAAATTTTCTACCTTGTTCCAACTCATATTCCTCTTCGATCCTTGTTTGGACCCTACCCGAGGTAATCCTTCTTGGATATCGATTTGGAAAATTCCTCTTCGATCCTTCAGATTCTTATAGTAATCTGCTTGGAAGTCGAATTGGATAAAAATTTACTGCCGCCATGGCGCCTAAACGCAAAAGAAAGGGGCAAACTCTTGACCCCCCTTCTGATGAAATTAATTTGAGTAATCAATTTGATTTGCTCACGGATGATGAGAATGATCCATCATCCAAGAAAAATTCTAGTAAACTTTCCCGGCTTAATGCCAAGAAGGAAAAGATTCCCCCTATTGTGATAACCACTACCGATTTCCATGCTCTTCGCATGGAACTTTTGAATTTCGTGAAAGTTAAGTTTTCACTACAAATTGGACGTCGGGGTGAATGCCGTGTATTGGCTGAAACCTTGGACGGATTTAAATGTCTTCTCAAGTATCTTACTGAGAAGAAGCACAAATTTTTTACTTACGACACCAAAACTGAACGTGTGTTCAAGGTTGTCATGAAAGGACTGCCCAGTGGTGAATCCCTGGATCAGATCAAAGATGAACTGGCAAAATTACTTGGAGTTGTGCCACTCCAAGTAATCAAAATGAAAATGAAATCCCGTCCTGGCGATTCGCGCAACGGGATTTCTAATGATTTTTATTTAGTTCACTTCAAGTCTAGTGAACTAAACAACCTTAAGGCCTTAGAAAAAGCTAGCCTTATGCTCCATGTCCGAGTGAAGTGGGAACACTTCAGGAAGACTGGAGGAAATTTCCAAAACCTCACCCAGTGCCGTAAGTGCCAGGGATGGGGTCACGGAACTAAAAATTGCTACATGCCAGCTAAATGCATGAATTGTGGTGATTCCTCTCACGCAAAGGACGACTGTCCTGTGAAGGAAGATCCTAAGAAATTTAAATGTTCAAATTGTGGTGAAAACCACAAATCCAATTTTTGGGAATGTAAGACTCGCAAAGCGATCCTACAATCTCGTTCTAACCGTCAGGTAGGAAACGCTCCACGTTTCCGACCAGGTACAAATTCCTCTGCTGTTAACAACGGTCAGCGAGGAACAAATTCTACATTCGTACCCGTAGGTACAAATATCTCCCCTGCTTCAAATGTTTCATCTGTACCTACTCCCCTCGCTGCTAACAATGTTCAGCGAGTTAATGGAGCTACCTATGCTGCTATTGCAGCGGGTAGAAATCAAAATACTAACCAACGTTCTAACGGAAATTTTGACAATTTTGACTTAGGAAGCATTACTGCCCCCAAAATGGAATTTTTACAGAATTCATTAATTGACATGATTTCTGATATGCTTAAATCTAACTCCATGTTTGATGCTATTCAAACTGGAGTAAAATTTGCAAATAATATTGTCATGACTTTAAAATTCAGTAATGGATTTTAAAGCATTAAATATTGTAAATTGGAATGCTCGATCTCTTAAAGATAATGAAGACGAGCTATTTAACTTTTTAAGAGTTCATAACGTGCATATTGCCGTTATAACTGAAACGTTCCTTAAACCTGCCCATAAGGTTAAGAAGGACGCAAACTACTTGATTTATAGAAATGATCGTCTTGATGGACCCTGTGGTGGCGTTGCCATCATTATTCATAGACGAATCAAACATAAAATTCTTTCTTCATTTGAAACCAAAGTTTTTGAAACTTTGGGAGTTTCTGTTGAAACAAAATTTGGACAACTTACGTTTATAGCTGCCTATTTACCATTCCAATGCGTAGGCCAGAAAAAGAATTTTCTCAAGGGTGACCTCCAGAAACTTACCCGTCATAGGTCTAAATTCTTCATTATTGGTGATTTTAATGCAAAACACCGCTCATGGAATAATGCTCAAAGCAATTCCAATGGTAATATTCTGTTTGATGATTGTTCTGCAGGTTATTACACTATTCAATATCCAAACAGCCCAACATGCTTTTCTTCTATAAGAAATCCCTCCACTATTGACTTGGTCTTAACTGATTCATGTCAACTTTGTAGCCAATTGGTTACCCATGCTGACTTCGGTTCTGATCACCTTCCAGTAACTTTTGAAATATCCCAAGAAATAATTTGTAATCCCAACAGCTCTACTTTCAATTACCATAGAGCTGATTGGGAGCAGTATCGAACATTTATGGAATATAACTTCGATCCAAACATTCCTTTGCAAACCAAAGATGAAATTAATTATGCTCTTGAATCTCTGACTACTTCTATAGTTGAAGCAAGAGCTGCCTCAGTACCAAAATGCGAGGTTAAATTCGATTCAATTATAATAGGCGATGATCTTCAGCTCTTGATCCGTCTTAAAAATGTCCGTAGGAGACAATATCAAAGAACACGCGATCCTGCCATGAAAGTTATCTGGCGGGATTTGCAAAAACAAATTAAAAAGCGATTCTCTGCCCTGAGGAACAAAACTTTTGAAAATAATATTTCTAAATTAGACCCGAGTTCCAAACCCTTTTGGAAACTCACAAAAATTTTGAAAAAACCTCAAAAGCCTATTCCAGCGCTTAAAGAAGGTGGTAAAATTTTGATCACAAATTTGGAAAAAGCTCAGAAACTTGCTAAGCAATTCGAGAGTTCCCATAATTTCAGTTTGGGTCTTACTAGTCCTATTGAGAATCAGGTTGCTCGGGATTTTCTGAATATTTTCTCTCGGGAAAATATTTTTGATGATTCCTGGGGGACTGATTTGGACGAAGTAAGGTCTATAACTAAAAAAATTCAAAATATGAAAGCTCCAGGTGATGATGGAATTTTCTATATCCTCATCAAAAAACTCCCAGAGAGTACCTTGTCTTTCTTGGTAAAATTATTTAACAGATGTTTCCATTTGGCATACTTTCCTGATAAATGGAAAAATGCAAAAGTTGTTCCAATTTTGAAGCCGGATAAAAATCCAGCTGAAGCTTCTAGCTACCGCCCAATAAGTTTGCTTTCTTCAATAAGTAAACTTTTTGAAAAGATAATTTTGAACAGAATGATGCTTCACATCAATACGAACTCAATTTTTGCAGATGAGCAGTTTGGATTTCGCCATGGGCATTCAACTACTCATCAACTCTTAAGAGTTAACAATTTAATTCGTTCAAACAAATCTGAAGGCCACTCAACTGGAGTTGCTCTTCTAGACATAGAAAAAGCATTCGACAGTGTTTGGCATGAAGGTTTGATTGCTAAATTGAAAAAGTTTAATTTTCCACTTTATATTATGAAATTAGTTCAAAATTATTTAACTGACAGAACTCTTCAAGTAAATTATCAAAATTCCAAATCTAATCGACTACCTGTTAGGGCAGGAGTTCCTCAGGGTAGCATTCTTGGGCCTATATTGTATAACATTTTCACTTCGGACCTCCCTGATTTGCCTCAGGGTTGCCACAAATCTTTGTTCGCTGATGACACAGGCATTTCCGCTAAAGGAAGAAGTCTTCGTGTTATTTGCAGCAGACTGCAGAAAAGTTTAGATATTTTCTCTTCTTATTTACAAAAATGGAAGATTTCTCCCAACGCTTCCAAAACTCAACTTATAATATTTCCACATAAGCCTAGAGCTTCGTTTTTGAAACCTAGTAATAGTCACATAGTCACTATGAACGGAGTTCCAATTTCCTGGTCAAACCAAGTGAAATATCTTGGATTAATACTTGACCAAAAATTAACTTTTAAAGATCACATTGAGGGCATTCAAGCCAAATGTAACAAATATATAAAATGTTTGTATCCTCTTATAAACAGGAAATCCAAACTTTGCCTGACGAATAAACTTCTAATATTTAAACAAGTTTTTAGACCGGCCATGCTTTACGCTGTGCCAATATGGTCTAGTTGCTGCACTACCAGGAAAAAAGCACTTCAAAGGATTCAGAACAAAATTCTGAAAATGATTTTGAAGTTGCCTCCCTGGTACAGTACTACCGAAGTACATAGAATTTCGAATGTTGAGACTTTAGCACAAATGTCCAACAAAATAATTAATAATTTCAGGCAAAAATCGTTGCAATCCTCAATTGCAACGATTAATTCCCTTTATACTTAGATAAGTTTTAGTTTTAGTTTTTAGTTTTAAGATATCAATTGTTATACTGACATGCAGGTTAAAAAACCTGTTTAAAATACTGAATTGCCAAGACATGAACAATGTAAAAACACTTAGATATATATCATAACAATTAAGGCTGGTACGTTACTGCAGTAACTGGAGCACCTAGGTTAAAATGAAATGTAATTTATTTTGAATTTGGAACAAATAAAGAGTTAAAAAAAAAAAAAAAAAAAAAATCATTTGAAAACACCAGCAGACGGCTGAGTATCAACTTTTGATAAGAGGCTGCTGGGCACTGGTAGGATCTTTGCCAGGCTTGTGTATTGGAATCACTTTGGCTAACTTCCAGCATGCAGGGAAGTAGCCAAGCTATAAACATTTGTTGAAGATAAGGGTAAGATGGTTGAAGAAATCAATACTCAAGTTTTTCAACTCGAGGTTGACTACACCATCCATACCCGCGGCCTTCATGTTTTTAGTGCTTCTAATAGATGCTATCACCTCATCAGCCGATATTCTACTATCACCATGCACTACTACGGGGGGGTTAGCGACTCTAGACATTGCCACCAGTACGGCAGACTCATGGGGGCTCACCACAAAATGTTGGCCAAGAGCATTGGCCTTTTCAACTGGGGCTATGAGTAGGAATGGGTCCGAGTTCTGGTCAACAGAGGAAAGCGGAGGGATCGGTCTCGACTTATTTTTCAAAATTTTTGTCATCTGCCAAAATGGTTTTGCACAATCTGGGAGAGAGCGAATCTTGTTGGGAAAATCCTGGCCACCAGTTCCACCATCCTGGCCTGGATAATAGGCTAACTATTGACATTGGTCTTCAAGTGGGGCAGCCCAGAACGCTGGAACTGCCTACGAATGGTGTTACGGAGCCTGATAAGATCTTTGGTTAGACTGTCAAGGTTCAGAGTATGACTCACCTGTCTGGATGCTGGTACGTGTTGCTCCCTGGCACGGGATATCTATCGCCTCTTCGATGGTTTGTAGACACTGATCGACTTCTTCGAACGACTCCGGTAGGACGTCGTAATCGATTGCTGTGTCCACACAGCGCTGATACTGCTGCCAGCTGACACGATGGTAATTTCGCCGGGAAACTTGAAACCTATTGGCCGAGGAACCTACTTCGGCCACCACCGGATAGTGGTCCGAGCTCAATTCCTGATAGGCGATAGGTTGATAGATGTTATCGCCAATGTTGCTGATGAAGATGTCGATGGTGGCATGAGCTCCGGATCGACTCAACCGCGTGGGAGTGTCCGGACACAGGATGTTGTAGTGGGCTTCCTGCAGATCGTTGTATAATATTGTGCCGTTCTGGTTTCGCCGACTATTGCCCCAGGCATGATGCTTGGCGTTCAGGTCGCCAGCGATGACGAAATTTTGCCGCCGTCATGTTAGCTTGATGATGTCTCTTCGGAGGTCTGCAGCCGAGCCGTCCCTAATGTTGGTTTGCTTGGGGCAGTAGACCGCGATGATGGTGATTGGACCAAGCGATGTGCTTACCTCAACTCCGATAATTTTCAGCTAGAAGCTTGGTAGTAGCCGGCAGCTGATGGTCCGTCTCGCAGCGATGGCCACTCCCCCTGCCCCGGAGCTGGTGCGGTCAAGCCTTACGCGCCGAAAGTCGGGAAGGAAGACGTTCAGCTCGGACTTCAGGTGAGTCTCGGTGATGACGGCTATGTCGATGTGCCGTTCGTTGAGAAAGTCAACATACTCGATGTTTTTGCTCTTCAAGGAGCAAGCATTCCAATTGGCTGGGCCGCAGCAGCAGCGAGACGATGCTGAACTATCGACGACTGTTGGGAACCATTTGGATACTCGCAGGATTGGCTTGTTGGTTGTTGAGCAGAAGCGGGGTTAGGTTCGGAACATGTCGACGGGGCTGGAGAGCTGGGTACTAGACTTCCGTGAGTACAGGAGGCGACCGAGCTGGTTGTTGATTGTAGCCTTTCGATGGATATTAATGAACTCCACTCGCTTGGGACATCCGCGATTGGAGGCTTGTGGGTTTCCACCGCAGCTGACACATGTTGGCTTGAAAGTTCTTGCACTTTTCCTAAAGTTTATGGGGCTGTTTTGAAGTTCTCTGATCATCCTCGAAGTACTAGGAACTTCCTTGAATATTATGAAACTACCAGAAAATCTCTAATCTTCTTTGAAGGTGTCCGGACTTTCATGAAGGTTTCAGAAGTTTTTAAGTTCTCTTCCAATATTCTTGTAATTAATGGATCATCAGCTTTGAAGCTCTCTGATCTTCTCGAATTATTTTTTTGTTTATAAAAGTTCTCGAAACTTGCCTCTCACAATTTTCTAGTATTTATGTAACTTCTCTTAAGCTTCCAAAATATGCATGAACCTCTCGGTACTTTGCTCAAGTTTTCGGAAATTCTCCGAGTTTCTCGGATTTTTTTTTCAAAGTTTCAGCAATTTGATTTAAATTAATCGATCTTTTCTGATGTTCTCAGAGCTTCCTTAAGTTCTCTGAATTGCCCCGGAAAAATGGAATAGTCCTGAAAACCATCAAATTTCCCTGAAGTGCTTTACATTTGTGAAGTTTCCAAAATATTTCTGATGTTTCCTTAGGTTTATTGGATTTCTCGGGACTTTCCTGAAATTCCCGCGTTCTCAAATTTTAACAGAATTGCACGACGAAACTTTATTTAATTCATCGGAACTTATCCTCACAGAGCTTTAAACTTACCCAAAAGTCTGAACTAATCTGAATATTCAGATCTTCTTAAAAGTTCCTGCAGTTTTCCTGAAGCAAGAATGGAACGGCAATTAAACACTTTAAGCATCCCTGATGTTCCGGGGAAGTTGATAAAACAAACTGGCGGGAGAAGACGGAAGAATCTTTCGAGCTAAGCCAGAAGAAACTTCCAAGCAAAGTCGACATTACTTTCCCATAGGAATCGGTAAATAACTTACAGGATAAGGAGGAACAAAATTCCAAGTGAAGATTGAATAAACTTTAGGAAGTTAAAAATTCAACATATTGATGAACCTATTTATTCACTGAATAAAAGTATTTACCGATTCCCAGGAATTACCGGGATGATTCATCAGTTGTTTCTCAATTCCTGGGTAGCCAAAATCGGCGAGGAAATGGAAACATTAATCGAAAGAGTATCAAGCACAAGGGGTACGTCAGTCAACACACCAATCTTGGGTCATCTTTTTTGTCAGTGTGCCGCAAGTGTGCCGCAGGTGTGCCGGTCATAGAGCAAGCTGCGATTGTTTGTAAAATACCCATCCCGGCAACCCGGTATTTCTGACACCTTGCATGTTTTGGTTTGAAATCGCAAGGATAAATCGGATTGAGGATGACGCGGGAAGTGTCAAGTGTGCGAAATTTCGGTGAATTAAGGTTACTAATGGGGTCTGATTAACTGTCTCTTTCTCTTGAGCCCACACTAGAACCTACATTTCGTATTTAGATCTATAAGTGGTCTGAGTTCCTCTGGTCTATTCAATTAGAGGATGTTCCTGAACATACAGTCAAACAGCACGTAATGTTGTGAATAACTTCAATGACAGTTGTCCAGCAGATTCGTAGCAAAATTTCTAATCAATTGGTATGTTTAGAATTAAAATCCATCAGCTATTGAGAGAGTTAAATGTGGTCAAAACCTGACCACTTTTCGTAATTCGGTCAACTTTGGTTTTTGAAATGGCACCCTGACAAAGGAACCGTTTTGGATGATTTGAAATTATGCTTTCTTCTACTTTTTCGTGTTTATTGAGTAGTTTGTGAACTGTTCAACGACAACGAAGGTGCATAAAATAGAAGATAAGGTCCGAGAACGATGTTTGCGCTTTGCATTCAAACGACTACCATGGAAAGACCCAGTTCGCTTTCCTCCGTACGAACAAAGATGTCAACTCATCGAACATCACACTTCTGGATCGAGTGTTCATTTTTGAAAAACGTTCCATAAAATATGTTGTCCAGTTACATCCAATCTTTCTTTAATTGAAAAATGTTAATATTTAATTGCTTTGTATAGGCTTATTATACCAGTGTTCTCGTTAGCTCAGATGAATTATTACTCATTTGCATTATTTATTTTACGTTGGTAGGTATCTACCTTTCGAATTTTCAATGCCTCATCATTTCCGTGCCTTTCTTTCTTTTTTTTTTTAGATGTAGAGCGCCTTTCTTTCTTTTTTAGATGTAAAGCTAGCCTACGCCTAGTCCATCTGTTCGTATCCAATTAATAGCCTAATCGGAAATTTTTCTCCGCTGAATACGTCCATTTTTATAATTTGTATTCAGTCTCGCATTTTCGACTGGAAAACAAAAATAAACTAGATTTATCCACACAACGGTGACATGCCATGTGCCTTTCTCGTATGCAATACATAGGAACAGCTGATCGAATTTAATTCGAAACCAGTTATCCGATCAGCATAAAATTTAATACAATTCTTTAGCAAAAGAAAACAGCGGCTGGACTAAAAATCGATTCAACCGTCTCCGTGAAAAGTGAGTGAGTATAAGCCTCAGGTCGATGATCGGATTTTCAACTGATATTTATAGGCGTAGTGGAAAACGAGTGAAATCGTAACGGTACCACGGATCGGCGAAAACACAGATGCATGGTGTAAAGTACTGTTGGAGAGTTCTTCGCATCCACACACACACCACACCACACATACTGGAGGCATCACCCGTCGAAGCACTCCATCGACCACACCACCTACTTGAAGGGCAATCATTTTCAAATTAATTTGAGTTCTGACCAAATTGTTTGTAGTGAAAAACAACATAACAAATTGAAATGAAAAAAAAAATGCTGCAAAGAATTTGCTTTTATGCCGCCTTGAACCGGCCGTCGCCATCGTATGGTGGTAGTTGGTATGGTATTTATGCATGAGAAAACTCCGGCCCGGCGCACCCTCCCAGTGAACAAAGTCGGCCTTGAGCGATTCGGCTGAATACTAGACCTGTGCGCCGCCACGCCACGCCGCCGCCGCCGACGATTTTCATACGCCGCCGCCGCCGATGAAATTGAACCGGCGCGCCGCCATAGTAAAATTGTCCACGCCGCCGAATAAATTTATGTCACGCCGATGATAAATCCGCAACACCTCTTCGGCAAAATGCATCTTGAACGCGTTGTAATTAGACCGTGTGTGCACGCTCGTTCATGACTACTCAAAATGTAATGAAAACTCACTCAATTTCATTACAACCGGATCTTCTCTAAATTTAGTAACATTGCCAGAACTAAATTTTGAGTAAAATGGCGAGGTACTTGTTGATGAGTTATTTCTACTCATTTCCAAAGAATCCAAAATATAGGAAAATGAGTCAAAAACACACAAATGGGCAAATATTTCGTGTCTTTTCGTTTTTTCTTTAGGATTAATAAACCAAAAACTGAAAAATAGTTACATCAAGCATCAAATAAAACAAAATGCAAAACAATTACCATTTAATTTGCGGTACGTTTCTGCATCCACGGCGGCTGCAATTTGCATCATTTTCGAATAAATTCTTTTGAAATTTTCAAATTTTCTTCTACGACGGAAAGGAAAATTTCGTATTTTTACATTTTCACAATCAGGGCTGAAAAATTTCATTACAGCTAAAATGCTACTTTTAGAAATTATGAAACTATGGGATATTGAAATAATAATTTTTATATGTAAGCTACAAGAAGAGGAGGTAAAGCTTGTGTAGGACATAAAACCTGTCAATGTCACTTCCAGAGTGTTAGCTATTAGCTATTAGTTATAACGAAGGGTATTCACTCATTGAAATATCTCATTACAGCTAAAATAGCTAATTGTGACCCTGTGAATGCAAAATTGACAGGATTTATGTGTCCTATACAAACTTTACCTCCTCTTCTTGCATCTTACATAAAAAAATATTATTATTATTATATCTCATAGTTTCATAATATTGAAGAGTGGCGTTTTAGCTGTAATGAGATTTTTCAAGCCTGCTCAAAATTCCAGTTTGTTTCTTTTTGAGTCAACAAATGTGCTGAAATCTTAAAATTGAGATCTGCCTTTATTTATTTATTGTTGAGTCAATGTTGCTCATATTCAGAAATCCCAACTACTCACGCTTTGACGTTTCAAAAGAAGTTATGAAAATGAAAATGTCTGACTCATGTTTGAGTAACCTCGAACAAGCCTGTATGAGGCAACTATTTAGCGTCATTTATAACGAATTCGTTTATTATCAGTGCGAAACCGAATTTTTGGCAGAGCGAACGTCAACCGGAGCTGGGTTTTAAAAACAAACGAGCAAACTGACGTTTGTCAGAAAACAAGCAGACCCAATTTTGATACCCGATCCAGATTGGAACTGAATAATAAACGAATTCGCTATTAGTTTTTTGACGTTTGTTCGCACTTGCTCTATCTAGCACGCAGGGATGAATCCTCTTTGTCCTCTTGCTCGTGCTTATTCGAGATTGCGTTTTGGTGCGCTGATCAAACGTCAAAAATCTCAGTTCACTGGTTTCGTCTCGATGAGCAAGAACGGCCAGATCTACAGGTGAGGCAGAAGGAAACTAGCCGACTCTTTCTTTCTCTCGATCCGACGAGAACACCGGATGAATGAAACAGTCGACTTACGGTTCCTTCTGCCTCACCTATAGATCCTGCGCATCGGTCTCGTCTTTACGCATTTGATTTTTGGAGGTTTTGTTTCCATTCACGACGACTTCAGCGATGTCGAATTTGAATTTAAATAAAATTCCCTTGAATTTTCTGTCGATTGATACTTCGAGAGGAAAAAACCTTTAAAGTGAAACGTGGAAAGAGTGACGTGAAAATACGTATATTGAAGGAGAAAGTGATCTGCTTGTAATGCATGTCAGAGGCTAAGAAGAGGCCGGGTGATACCGAGGTCCGGAATTGTAAGTCGAAATGGATAAAATAAACAGACACACCTTAACCGATATCGAAGAATCTGGAGATTGACTTGATATGGATGGGCAAAACCCGTTATCTAGTATGGAGGAGGAGCTAAATGCTCAACTTCCGAGTTTGTGTGAAATGAATGTCAATGTTCCGTCAAGGACCTAAATAAGCCCCAACACTTATAACAATCAGCGTAACACGTTAGCATGACTTACGTAAGATGATGAAAAGTCTCGAACTAAATAGAGCCGGCGTGAATGCTGTATTGAACCGTCTCACGATCTCATATTCACAGCACATGAGTGGGCGCTAGTTGAATACTTCCGAAACTTTCTTGAGCCGTTTGAGGTGAGTTTTTTTAAGTTGTGGTTCTGAAACTATAATTGTAAACTATTGTTGCTATATCTCTAGTAACTAAGCCTACTAATAAGTTCCATCTGACCAATTGGTGACCATATAAGGTTTGAAAATTAATATCCAACCAGTGCATTGAAGATCAGATGTTCGTTTACTGACACACTTGCCATTCGATAGCTGAGAAAATAATGTTTGATTTTCACCTAACGAACGGAATTCACTAAATGAAATGCATTTAAAAAGCATTAGTGTTCATCCAGTTAATCTTGACGTTTTGAAATTGCATCATTTTGGAAGAAAATGTACTTCAACTGAAAAATTGTCTCAGTCAGCGGACAAGTTAAAAACGTGCCAGTTAAAAGTCGATCACGTAGCGAACGTCTAGTGTGAAAAGTTTCATTTTAGTTCCAATGTGATTTTAATCTAGTCTGTTTCTAAAACATGGTGACATATTGGTGGTGAAAAGATTGTAGTAAAATTCCGTTTTGGTTTACAGATTATAGTAACCCTGTTGTCTGCTGAAAAGAATGCAACAGTTAATATTGCCATGCTCTTGCGATCTGAGATTGAAGCTTGTATCAGTGAAAAAAATGAGGACTTGCTTGCCATGACACACATGAATCTGGGGATGAAGGAGCATCTGAATCGAAAGTTTCCTGTAAAGGACCTAATTTTGATTTCGACTTTACTTGACCCTCGATTTATGAACCTGAAATGCATTAAAAGTGCTTTGGATGAACGCTCGATTACCAATTTCTTGTACGTTCTATAAGATATGAATTTATTGTACGGACATCATTAAAAAACGAATATTCAAATGGGTTTCTAATCAGATGAGTGCGATGAACTTCCTTCTAACTCATCTTCCTCGTTGCTCAGTCTTGCTATGAAGCACTCAAACGTTGAAGATAGTGTGACCTCTGTCATCGAGAAAGAGTGCACCGCATTTTTGGCTACGTCATACCCGAACAACGTTGTAGATGGAGATATTCTCTGCTTTTGGAAAATTAGAAAGTTTGGCAGCCTTGGTTCGCAAGGTCTCGCGAAAGGTATTGTGTGTGCACACCAAGTGAACGAGTTTTTAACATAGCTGGGCCGACCGTATCTGCACGTCGGTCAGCCATCCACCATAAGAATGTGGATAAAATATTCTTAATTCATAACAATTACAGCATTTGCAAAACGACGAGGATCGGATTTACATAAAGGTGAATAAAGGGATTTACATAAATATTATTAACAACACGCTGAAATTTGATCTTTTTTTTAATCTCTAACAGGTCCAAGTTGTGCGGGATTCTACGTATATCCGAAAGACTTCATCTTCAATTACATAAACACAAGTTATATGACTACAATGCGCGTACATTCAAATATGCATCAGAGTAATAAAAGCACATCATTTATCACTATCAACATATAAATAACGTGTAATGCTCAATAAATGATAAAAGATTACTTTTCAATACTATCCACCTCTACATAACGTACTTTTCTTATACTTAATAAAAAGGTTGCTTACACTTTGCTATACGACTCAACCCCCTGCAAATGTAAATAAGCACTTGACTTACTTTTCTAAACAAATTCTGAATGCATGGCCAATGAGAACGACTCAAAATTGAGTAAGAGTTACTCATATTTGAGTTCAGGTTACTCAAATTCGCGAAAACGTAGCTCACCCATAGAATGAGTCAATTTTCCGACGCTTTTCCGAGGAAAAGTTCTCGAATATGAGGAAAACTGAATGTGGTTGTAGTCGTTCCACTAGTGCACTTCTAAACGTGGGTAAAATTTTCTTAAATTTTCCATATATTCAAGTCCTTTTTCCCGGGAAAGTGTCGCAAAATTTATTCACACTATGAGTGACCTACGTTTTAGCGATTTTGAGTAATCTGAACTCAAATGTGGGTAGCATTTTTTGTACATGTGGGATTAGTTTGAAAAGTATTTTTTTTTTCTAAATCATTAAAAATACAATCACGCCGACTCACGCCGCCAAGCCGCCGCCGCCGAAAGCAAACGGCGTGACGCCGCCACGCCGCCGCCGCCGGCAGAAAATAACATATCACGCCGCCGCCGAAAATATTTTGATCGGCGCACAGGTCTACTGAATACTTCTCCGCGGGCACGGCGCTGGCATGTAGGTTGACTGCGAAGAGATTGGTGAGGGTTGGTAATGTAGAATCCCCTAGAAAGGTGTCCGCTCCCAGCTGACGGACGTTGCCATACCAGTCACGACGTCGACCCATCAAACTTCGTATTATCATCACAGTTGGCTGAGAGGTTTGCTAAACAACCTTCTTCGTGTTTGACTGAAAGAAGCCGCCGATACGGCTGGACGCAGCTATTAAAACAATTTCATTATTTTTTTTTTCAATAAGTGTCCAGCGCAGTAAGACATGGGTCAATTTGACGCATTTATTTCATTTTAGTTGTGCAGCCATCAACGAGTTGGTCCGATAGGTAGGTAGGTTTTGAAAAAAGACGCAAATGGACGGGTCTCTCTGGACTGCTAGAGCATGACCAATGCATTTGTATACGTTTAAGAGAAACGGAATTTTGCATTTTTAAGCAAACTCGTTATTGGATCGGTCTGGTTTCATGTTGCAAATTTACACCCTGACAAACTTAATTAGCTTTGCTTTTATTTTTTCCTGCTGGTTCGATGAACTGAAAATAAAAATAAAAGCGAAATAACTAAATGTGACGAAAAATACCTTTATCTCAATAACGGTCGCCCATAGTGTTTCCATTTTTCGGCCATTTATGGCTACCCGGTAATATGAAAAAAAAACGGTCCTGCCCGTGAACGGTTGGTTTTGTTTTTGCGGGCGCTTATTTCATCTGTTTTCCGCATATTTTTTAATTGTACCAAGTCAAAAAATATTAGTTTTTGCGTGTGGATAAGTGTAAATTAAGATCTATCATGTTTTAATAAGCTTTTTTAGTGATATTGTAAAAAACGTGAAAACTCTGGGACAAGAACAAAGAGTAGGTCACTCCGCACATCAATCTTGGGTCAACATTTTTCTCGGTGTAAAATTATATTATTTGTGTAGCGTTCGTGAAATCCTGCTTGGAAAACTCAATAGAGCAAGCTGCTATTTTTTTTTTCTAAAATACGAATTATATGATATATTTGGCAACCCGGTATTTCTGACAGCTTGAATGTTTTGGTTTGGTGAAAATGCTCGATAAGGATTCCTTCTACCGACGAATAAAACGCTTCTAAGTCAACTGGAAGAAACCAGAGTTTTCTATGATGATTCGCTGCAGGAAGTGGATTGCATTCTCACGTAAACGAGGAAACCATCTACAACTACAACAAATCCACCTCGCTGCAGACAAGCTGACTGATACGATTGCGGTGCTGTGCGAAAAGTCCATCTTTTTCCTGACCAGCAAGAAGCAGATCGAGAAGGACGGTGAGGAGGGCATTCCGTCGGTGAAGCTGTTGGTTCGGGATAAGAACGACAAAGACAAGGCCAATTTTAAAATGCTACTGGAGGCGATGAAGGGATCCAATGATGGCAAAACGCTAGACGTCTTCTGCAAGGACAACTTCCCGGGTGAATTCTGTGAATCGTGGCGAGCCTTCGTCAAGGACAAGAGCTTCGACACGGTGGAGGAGGACTCCGCGGTTATCACCATCAAGCCAGCCTGCCTAGTGACGGTAGACGTATTCAACTAGTACCTCAAGGATCTCATCATGGAGATTATCGATGTTGATAAGAAGTAAAACATACCAAACTTTCAGAGGGTGTCGGGCATGCTCTGACGGACAAAAGATACGTCTCCGGTGTGGATACCAACTAGTTAGACATGTGCTACCCGTCAGTTATTCAGTCGGGTGGCAGTTACAGTTTGTATTCAGCGAGAAGAACTATCTGCACTTCGGTTTGATCATCTTTGTTCTGGGTGCACGTTACAAGTCCTACTGCTCCAATGTCGTCCAAACGTTGCTGGTCAATCCAACGGAAACGATTCAGAAACACTACACTTTTTTCTGCTCTATCTGCAAGAGGAACTGCTGAAGGTGATGATTCCGGGCAAGAAGTTCTCGGAGTTTTTTGACGTCGGAATGGATTATGCCATGAAGGAAGATCCCAAGCTAAGACGTTCGGTTTTGCCATCGGGTTGGAGTTCCGGGAGAATTCGATCAACAAATTTTATGTTGAGGCAACGGCTCGGGAGCGGCAGGATGTGACCTTGTAAGGGCCCTTCTTTCAGCAGCAAATCACCAGCACTTGGTCAATTGGTCATCTACCAAACCAATATCACTTGAACAATACCGAACAATCACGGCACAATACAAAAATCGAAAACCATTTATACCATCTCGTATAAGATGACACATATCCGAAAATAAAACTCTTCTTTTGCTTAATTCTTATTTATATATAAATCTCACTTCAAATTTACATACTTCGCATCGGTGGTAAGGCCACAGATGTTACCCTTCGCATTACCCTTTGTTTAGTTCGATAGCTTGGTACAGGGAAATTAGTCACTAAATCACAACACACGATTTTGCCTTGAACAATTCTTAGTTTTATTGACACCTTTTTTACAGAGCGAACTGAACTCATTCACTCCTTTGAATGGACTGTACTTTTCCTATTTTCTCCTAATCTCTGCTGCCTGCCCAAACGTAGCAGGTTCATTCACGTTTGCGCTTTGTGCTTTTACGAATCCATAAAAAAGCTCTTGTCTATAGTGCCCTGCGCCGCGCTGAAATACACATTCTGCGCGCCATCAAAGCAACCAGTTTTTTTCTTTTAAGCTGGGTTTAGATAGGGCAAGTCAATTGATCAAGTCAGTTGAATTCAACTGACTTTAATGCGAATTGAACGTGTAAACCATGCCATTCAACTGACTTGATCAACTCACTTGAATTGAAAAAAGTTGGACCAGGCTCAACTTTTCAAGCCAATTGAATTCAACTGAGTTGATCAATTGACTTGCCCTATCTAAACCCAGCTTTATTCTGACATTGTCATTTTTCTTCCGTTCAACCCTTGATTAGCCAGTAATCTTCTCCTTTGAATTTTCCATATCCAACCGCCACCACTGCATGAGCCAATTCATCCAAATTGTTCTTGCATTCCGGTTCGTAGTACACTCCATTTGCGTAGAAGCTGAAAGACTTGTGACCGGCATCGATAGCAATCGACATCCCTCGGAAGCCTACATTTCAAATTTAAATATGAACCGAAAAGTGAATTGTTGCCCTGAGTTTCTCTAGTATATACAATTAGAGTAAGTTTAGTTTCTGAAATACACAGTGAATGTTGTGAAAAACTTCAATGACAGCTGTCCAGCAGTGCTCCCATTTTATGTAATGATCAATCCAATGCCTACGAGATTGTGCCGATGGATTTGCCCAAGCTGTACCGAATCTACTTTCGGCACACTGTACTGAGTGACCTACCCCTTGGCCAAGAATTTGTTTCGAGTATCTGTGTTGCTGTGGTGTCGCATTGGTTGGTTTTTCTTTCCGCTTGTTTTTGGTGTTTTGCCTCCCTCCCAAGAAGTGTTTTATTTGGTATTTTTTTTTCTTTTTTTGGTGCTGGCGTTCTGCCTTCCGGAGGATGCACGCGAATGAGGTGTTAGGCAAAAATTCGGTGCAAATGAAAAACTTCGCATGTGATTCAAAATGCTGTGTTCGGTTGTAAAAACAACGTGGAAGATTTTTTTCGATTACCGCGAGTGAACAAATCGGTGCTTTTTTGGAGGCAGAATTTGGTGATATCCATCTGATTATAATCTAAATACGCACCAGATTTCGAAACATCACATTTCTAAATCTGGAAGTGTGTTTCCAGTACTATTATTCGTATGATAACGGTAGTGTTTACATGCGGGGCTTATTGTATGTGAAAGTAACCTCGTAATGGACGTGAATAACCAGGCATTCTGAAATGGGTTGCTGAATCTGCAGTAGAGCTATCGCTTTCTAACTCCCGGACTAAACTTACTTTAAATTATTACATCAAGGATCGTTGTAAGCAAATTTCTTCCATAATTGTTTTTCACATGTCAAGTCACTGATAGACTTGATCCTCAAAAAAACCTTTGCAAAATCTCATTAATTTTTCCGTCCAATGACAAAGATTCACCTGGTAACAGAAAGTGTAATTTCGTGCATTCCGAGTCACATTATTGACGTAGATACTTGTTCGCTTTAACGGCTCCATGTAATTGTTTTGCTCAAGTCATTTAATTTCGTTTCAAATTTGGCTAATAAAAAATCTGCGCATGTTCGTCACTGACAGCATTGCCACTGACAGTTTACATGGTTTGCATTGACAATGGCTGTTAGCTCGAATGAGTGACCAAAGCAGAATTTTGAATATCGCCGTGTATTGTTGAGATTTTGCAGCACTACACACGGAAAGACAATAGAGTTCTTTCCCACAATTAGTACTAGGGAGCAGTTTCACTAACACATGCGTTTTATTGGTTGAAAATAAAATACAAACCACTGTCAAATCGACAGCTTATTTTGTGGGTGACAATTATAAACAAATCGATTTTACACGGCTACACAGCAAGGTTGTATTAGTGAGATCTTGCGGCAAGACGTCAATGCAAGAACAACATGTGAAAAGGGCATATAAGCTTTTTGTAAACAAACCTACTTATGCCTTTTTCTCGTCACCCATATATCACCAACGCAAACCATCAACATAACCGGTTAGGGGAATCTTTCCCCTTCCCGATGATGTTGTTGGTTTGCGTGGGCGATCCTCGGTTGGCAAGAAAAGAGCCTACAAAGGTTTGTTTACAAAAAGCTTGTATGCCCGTTTCACATGTGGCTCTTCAATGGAATACGCTACCCCAACCCCTGAAAGAAAAGTTGATGTCTCTTCCTGGGAATTGCCGGAGCAGTGTACATCCCTCCAGATCAAACCCGTGACTTGGAGGCCCTTCCGACGAAGCTATTGTTCTTGGTGATTTTAACCTATCGGACATTGCATGGACTCCAACCCATAGTGGTTTCTTTTGTCCTGATCAGGGGTCGTCCATTAATAATGTCACACATTTAGGGGGGAGGGGGGGTTTGAAAACTGTGACGAGCCATACAAAAAAAAATTAAGGTCCATACAAAACATGTGACAAAGGGGGGTTGAAAATGGGCCAAATTTGCGTGACATAATTAATGGACCATCCAGCTCCTGGACAATTATAGTACCACAATTCTGTCACAAATCAATGGCCTGTTGAATGAAAACAACCGCACCCTGGATCTCTGCTTTGTGAGTGCTCTTGATACAGCTCCTCCACGGCACCTTTAGTCAAGGAAGTGCATCATCACCCTGCTTTAGTTATCGTGATCGAAAATAATATTGTTCATGATTTAATCAGCACTCCAGACGCTGTGTCATATGACTTCAGGCACAAAGGTTCGGTCCAACCGTTGACTCCCAGTTGCTCCACCAGACTGCTATCGATGAGCGAGAGATCCGAGCCGTCATCCAGAAAAGCAAAGGTTTCGATAGTAGCTCGCGGACCGGAGATGATGACAGGAATAATGCGAAACAGAAGAGCCTGCTTGTATTGCCGATGCGTATGGTTCTGCACGGTTGACATACCTTGTGTATGCCACCCACTGGCATTGGATCGATTGGAATGCAGCAACGGATGATGGTGATATTGGCATCCCTCGCATCCCTCACACAAGTTGGAGGCGAACCAGCCTAAGGCTGAAAGCCTCCTAAATAAAGCTAAATAATAATAATAATCCCTCACACACCGAATTGAATTTCTGCAGCTTCTTCTTCCGTGTGCGTTAAGACAACTCCGGCAAAGCCCGTTATCTTGCGCGAACTTCCACCGGTTGTCTACGGTATACGCTTTGTACGTGGAACACTCTGTCACGTGATGACCTGACCTTTTACAGCAAGAACATACTCGGACTTTATCCCGAACTGGCTCTCGAACTTGCTCTGCTTCGCTAGTGTGGGCATTCACCGTTCCCTCCTGCTTGGGCCACCACTGTTCCCAACGACGTACATTGTAACTCTGCTGACTGCTGTGATGACTCTGAGCATGAAATCTCCAAACGCCTTTATACGTACAGACTATGGCTTATATCATGTAATATAGATTGTCTTGCAATGAGCACTCATATATCTAGTTTTCACTGGAAATCCCATGTATGAGTGCTTATTGCAAGACAGCCTATGATATAAGCCGTAGTCTGTCCGGGGTATTAGGTTGACTACCGGGTGCTGCAGCATATAATCTGCCCACTGCATTTTAGTGTGCGCAGGAAGTTTCTCCACCAGCTCCATCAGCAACGTTGGATTGGAAAGGTGGTTTTGCTGTCCTGCGGCTTCCAGATGATCGCTGAGGCTTCGCACAGCCATTCCAAAGTCGATTATGGTCTCCAATTTCTCCGCTTTTGGTGCCGGAACACTACGCACCTTCTGCAGTAGAGCACTAATTAACAATTCAGTTCGCCCGTACAGCAAACGAAGGGTATCTATCACTTGAGACACTGATTCAGGCAGCAGCAACCTGCTCTTGACAGATTCGTACGCGGACCATCTCAAACACCGCTGCAGACGCGCGAGGTTTTCGGCGCTAGTGTAACCACATGCAAGCGAACTATTCATGAAGCTACTTATAAATATCGGCCAGTCAGCTGGGTCACCCGAAAACGTGGGTAGATCGCGGGGCATCACTTGACGCGCGGCTAGCTGCGAGGGGGAGAGGGTAAATTGATCAGTAATGGGCAGACCCGGCGGTGGGGGAACTGCTCCTACGGATAGTACCGGATTTACATGTGACGGAAAGCCAACGTTCGACAGTCCCTGTTGCGGGACAACTGTTCCAGACGCAAGTGGCGAAAAGCCAACAATCGGCAATCCCACAGTTGGGGGAGCTATCCGGAAGATTGAATCTGATTTGCCGGTGGCGGAAAGCCAACATTTGTTCCAAAAGAAGGGGGAACGGTATTTGTTTCATTGGAGGAAATCATGGCAAATGGTGCCAACGTTCCAAATTGGTTCATAATTTGTTGGAGGGAGTTTTCAATTTTTGGTGGTAATGGTGGATTTATTATTGGATCACCGAGTGACTTACCTTGATGTGTTACGGGGGGCACTTGGGGTTCGACTTTACCTCTTGGGTTGGTTACCTGTTGCTACTTCGGACCTATTTTAGGGATCGCGCCGGTATACTGCTGCTGATACCTCTCCTCACGGCACCGTTCAGGAACGCCAAACGGCTTTAACGTTGAATTCAACTGTGGCTGCTTGAAGCTGGATTGCTGACGGTGTTCTGCATGCCTCAGCTCTTGTCGCCTCGTTGCATCCATAACCAACTTTTCCCAAATTAGCTTGTTGACATCATCGGTTGGCTCCCGCTGCACATCCGGCATCGTTTTCCCCGAGTCAGTTTGAACCTGGCTGTTCAATGTAGCTGCTGCGGTATCTGCGGATTTGCCTACTAACGGAAGACCATCAGCAACATCTGACTGCTCATCGCATTGCTATTGTCAGTGCTTCACCCTGTCCAGACTCGTCCTTTTACTGACCTTGCTCCTGTTGCTGACCGAATCGTCCGTTTCGTGCAACTCCTCCTCCAGCATCTTATATTTTTCCACCAAATGACGTTTTTCCATCGCTTGCTGCTCCTCCAACAGCTTCTTTTTTAGCATCAAACGTGCCACCCTAGCGCTAGACGTTGTTGTTCGGGAACATACACTCAGCGGCAAACAGTGTCCACAAGTCCACGATCGATCTGCCACCGATGTAGATACTTCCGCGCATTGCATATGCCACCACCCATTACATTGATCGCATTGCACGGAATCGTCGACCGCGTTTTAAATCTTGGTAACACCGTTCGCCAGTTGAAGCGGTGATGTCGTTCGGTTTCGGTTACACAGCGGGCAGTGCTGGCAGCAACAACTTCCGCGGCCAGTAACGCTCTTTTGGTCAACCAAACGCTCAGTGTGGTCGACGCCACTACAGATATGATTTCTAGAGCAGCATCTAAACTTAAGACTTCAGCTAAGACTGGACCCGATGGTGTTCCGTCGATTATTCTTAAAAAGAACATCACTTGTCTTTTAGATCCACTGCGCCGCATATTCCAGCTCTCTCTTTCCAGCGGCATCTTTCCGTTTTGCTGGACTGCGAATTTCCTGTTCACAAAAAAGGGAAGCAAACGCGATGTAAACAACTGCCGGGGAATCACGTCGCTGAGTGCTGTATCAAAACTTTTTGAATTGGTTGTCATAAATATAGTCCCTAAATGCGCAAGCAATATCTAAGTATAGATCAACACGGATTCATAACTGGGCGTTCCACAACAGTCTGATTGCTCGTACCCAAACGGACGTTATTTACACAGATCTTACGGCAGCCTTCGATAAGCTGAACCATGAAATTGCGATCGCTAAGCTTGATCGGCTAGGGTTCGGTGGAAATCTTTTGACATGGTTTCGTTTGTTTGGGAGCGCCAACTGTCAACAGTAACATTTACTGCTTGAAATCGCTCTATTGCTCTCTCGTACGGTCTACGTTGGAATACTGCTCTGCAGTGTCTGTGAACATGTACATACTTCGTTTATAAATCACCTGTTCTGCACTGCGATAGCAACAACAACAACCATATTTATCAGACAAGTGTCGCATGAGTTTACATTCCATAAAGATAAACACGCCAACGCTCACGATTACACGCCGCGTAATATAGGTATTCGCACCCTCCTGTATGATGAGTCACTACTGTGTGACCTGTCTTCATACATATGCCTAGTAGTGCTTCCTTCTTTCACATACGATCGACCATTCCGATGGGCGTTATGGCGATGACCAGTATAGGCAGGCAGGCTCGCACCACACACGGGAGGAGAGAACGACTGCCTTCAATTAGAGACAAGCTGTTAATTTAATAAGACTGATTAGTTAGTTGATTGGCAATTGGCTGGATGGTGAGATGGCTGCGAGATGCATACGTGGGGGTGATACCGGTTGTGGTGAAAGCAACGTGCTAAAATTATGGAACGAACCGGTTTCGATTGGGTCTGGTTGGGAATTCCCGTCCCGTCAGTGCATCTGCCGGATGGGAGTTTGCGGATGGCTACCGGTACGATTCAAAACAAATTTTCCGACACCGGTATTGTATTCAAATGCGCAAAGATCGAATTACTTTCAATTTCACTGCATACTGCACGGTACTGAAGGTTCGGGAAGCGTTTGTTGTGAAACGGTATAGGAGAAATACCTTTTCTTGCTGCGCATGCAAGAAACGGAAGATCGTTCGTTTAATAACTCTTTAATGGCTCACATACTTCAATTAACAGAATACGGCAATTCGCGATTTTTCCCAAAGTAAAGCGGACGCTGCAATCGCGGCACATCTGCCTATTTCGTAACACCCAGCATTATCTATTAGACTTACGCTTGTTTGTTTCTTTTTTCTTTATTTTTCGGTGTTTCTTCTTTCGCAATTCCTTCCGACCGTCGGGCCGTCAGTCCAACGAGCTAAAGGCTTGCTGATCAAAGGCAAACATGGCACCAACAATTGTTTCGTCATCATCGCACTCAGCAAGGAGAAGTACCAGACATCGGTCAAGGAGAAAGCACCGGAAGCGGTCGAATGGCACGAAGAATGCGAACTGTAAGTATCAATGCGTCCTTGGAACAGTTTCCAAAAGGATTGAACTTTTATAGACATCCTATATGTGGTCTGTGCGGCCGTTGACATCGATAAATATATATATATTTTGAGATGAACAGTTCGATTCATCCCCGTCTCATCTATTTCAGTCAAATCCCCTCGCAGGGAAACCGAGCGGAGCTGGTGCTCACAGCATTGCACCACAACTCACTGGGAATCGACGAATTCCTGGGCCAGGTCGTTCTTCCCCTCAACGAGATGGACGTGTACGAGAGGCCTCGATCCCGGTGGTACAAACTGCAGAGTAAACCGGGCAAGGAGAAGAAGAAGGAACGTGGCGAACTGGAAGTTCGGATAGCATTCACCGTCAAGGCCGGTTCGTTGACGGATCTTAGCAAGAAGGAGAAGAACAAGAGCTCCATCAGCAATTTGGCATCGAACGTCGGAGGATCGTTGTTGAGTATTGGTGCGATTGAAAAACGAAAGAGTCTGAAAAAGTTTGCCAAATCCCTCGGGTCCAAGGTGCACATAAGCGGAATCGGCAAGAAAAAGAACAAAGAGGCTGAAGTGGTAGGTGATGATGGATCGTTTACGGGCAGCTATTCGAGTATCGGAACGCCAAGTGGACTTCAATCGAGACAATCACGGCAAACCTTCGGAGATGCCGATCCGGGCGTGATCAGCGAAGACGAGGATGAGTTCGTTTTCGACAATCTCTCACACAAAAGTTCGGGAAGTTCGTTGAATATCCGGGCCCAAAGCGGAGCAGGTCACATTGTGCCAAAATCTTCAACACAATCCAGCTCTTCTACACCAGATGAGACTAGAAAACACAAATCGATGACCCTGCCACCGTCGAAACCACCAAGGCTCGCATCTGAAAATGAATCCGAATCAGCACCTCCCGCCAAGGTAGATGAATGGGAGCAGAAGCTTTATGGCAAACATCTTGAAATTGGCAGCACGGATTCATTGAAGAGACGGTCATGGGAAAGTTCACGTGTCCTCCTCACAGTACAACAGGAAGAGGATGAAGAACAGCAGCAGCAGCAGAAGAAAGAACCTCAAGAGCCATCCCTCCCGGCACCGACGTCAGTCACGGCTCCGACCTCTCCACTACTCACTGATAAAACCCATAAAGAAGAGTCGGAAGGATACGATAAACCGAAAGCCCTTCCCCGTGCTGGTTCACAGGACATCAGTAAGGTCAACGATAAGCTGATCATGCACAGTGCCCCCATCATGAGTAACAGCGTGAGCAACAGTCGCAAATCGATCAATCAACCATCGCCCAAGCTGGAGAAACAGGAAAGCCATTCGTTCACCAAAAAGTTGAAGCATTTCATCAAGGATCATCGAGCGGAATCGTTGGAGAATCTTTCCAGCAAGAAGCAGCTGAACGGTACAAAGCAACACGTCAACGAGCGAATAATTATTGGTGGCGAGAACGGTAGCAGTGGCACCGGAGATCTACCTACTCCCTTCCTAACGGCGGCACGGCAAAGCAAGTTGGTCACGGAAGTATCGCCGGAGATTCTTGCCAAATATGAGGGTAAGACACGCGAAGATATGATGAAGATTGCACACAACCTGGAGAATGAAGTCACCTACCAGAAGCAGAAGGTGAAGGAGCTCGAGGACTACCTGGACAGTCTGCTGCTGAAGGTGATGGAATGCCACCCGCGGATATTGCAGAATCCCTACCAGAAGGCGAATCCCACCAAGAGGTGAGTGGCTGGAAGGGATGTACCTACTTGTGTGCGGTGTGTTGTTGTTGTTGTTTTTTCATGGGGGTGTTAGGTTCTATCATAGCACTTCCTACTTTGTTTTAAACTCAGTCTTTTGAAAGTGTTCGGTCGTTGTCGGACTTTTCACCGAACAAAATCTTATTTTATTATAGGTCGAGATAGGTCGAGATAGGTCGGCATAATGTTCAACTAAGTTGTAGCACAAGTTAATTTGAAACAACTTTGCTGAACGAAGAAATTGTCTTCCTCTAATGGTTCACAATTTGTGTTTTCCCGCCCATGGCTACTCTAGAGCACTATGCCTTTTTGACATTGTGTGCATAAGCTATAACTTTCTGAAATCACAACATATTTTCATAGTATGTACTAGTTCTTCTATTATTGGAAATCTAGGCCAATATCTCGCCCGGGACACTCCGAAGATACTGGTTTTTTTTTAATTTATTGTTTCAAAACATTCTGAGCGGGAAAGGGTTAATGAGTACCAGCTTTTAAAATGGCCCCTATGAAATCGATTTTTCAACAGTATTTTTTGTTTACTTTGATTTCTCGTAAATGACTTGTTCTAAACATGTTTCGAACTTTTTATGGTGCACATTTTTGTTGAAGCAACCTAGTTGCTATCTTTTTTGCATGTTATAAATAGCCATATCCTAAAATAGCGCAATTGGAGTTGTGTTATTATTAAATAGTTGCAACATGTAAGTTAGATAAATATGAACAAAACAAATTTGTTTTCCCATAGTTCAACTTCAAATGATTCGTACCAATAAGTTTCGTACCAATTGCGTTCATATTTTGGGAGGCTCAACAGGACCCGATTTGGAACCGTTTGAGCACTGTGGAGCAATAAGTTTAAATTAAGCATCAGTTGAGTGGCCACGTTGAGACGGTTCCTAACTAAAGAAGTCAGTTTTATTCTATGATTTCGCGTAACATTTGAAAAGGGTCCATCGTCTTTTGTAAGCAAAGCTTTTAACGCCCTTTACGCGCCTACGCCTACACAAACCAAGAAACCTATCGAAAAAAGAGGAGAATTTCACCGAAGCGATGGTGTTGTTGGTTTTTACGAGCTCCGGTTCGCGTTAAAAGTTTTGTTTAGAAAAGATGATAGGCGCTTTTCAAATGTTACGCAAGATTTTATTTAACTCGAATTAGTGGTCCTAACAACCTCTCAACTAGCATGATATGAATAGAAATTTTTCTTTAACGGTTCTCTTATGGGCACTGGAGGGTTGAACTAGAATTAATAACAAAAAACAAATAATTGTAATCAAACCGAACTGATTTTAGTGTGTTTTTTTCGTTCCTTTTTCTATCGTTTCTAGTCTACTCAGATCAATCCAGACGCAGGAATAGGAAAGGGGTAATAAGTAGACTAGAATACCAGCTTCTCTTTTCCCCAAATGCCCAAATGGACATTCTATAACACCACTACCTATTAGTTAACCTATTCAGTCTAAGCTATCCTTCTGTTTTGTAGCCTGCGTGACTTAAACTGGAATCACACCTACTTCTCTACTTACAGTGGATGATTTGCCCTTCTTCCTTACAGCGGTATAGGCCAGCAGCTGATGGAGTGCGTGTATCTGTAGTTGAATTAAGTTAACAATAATCGCCCACTACTACTACTACTACTACTACTACTACTAACAACAGAACTGATCCCGTAGCCAGCGAAAGCACATTTTCGTCATCGTCGCCGTCGTCGGTAAGCATAACCTAACAATCCCTATACCAAATCCTCTTCACACACACACACCCTACACTTTTCTTTTAAACTCAGCTTTTGATAAGTTTTCAAATTTAAGTGAAAAAGACAATATTTTACCAACTGCGATGGTGCCTTTTTCTACAAACAAAAAATAAACACCCGTAAACCCACAAACGACTTTATTGTACATTTCCAAGTCCGTTATTTTTAAAATCTACTAAACATTTTTTTAAAGATATATTACCTTATTTTTACACCCTGTAGCAATTATCCTTTATATAATTGTTTATAATATATTCATGAAACTAGAATAATCAAAACAACTAAAGGGAAACTAGTGAATTCAAAAATCCACTGACGTTGAACCCAAAAATCCGCCCTCGTAGGATGTTGACGAGAGAACACAGAATGCCTCGTATTTATTGATACTTGCGGTACCTTAAGATTGAATCGATATACTTTCCTTGTTATATCGCCCCTTTTATATTGGAGAGGATTTACACAGTTGCTTCAATCCAAGCGAAAAAAACTCAATCCAAACCGGCGTTTGCCTTAATCCGAGTGGATCGTATGTGTCGATAGATTATGCGCCTATTTGCGTCGGAATAAACATAAATATACACTGAAACAAAACACAGGTAACGTTAGTTACAATTATTGATGGATCTTTGAAGTTTAGAAAGTTCGAAAATACATTTATTTAGCATTGATTTATTGAGAAAGAACCGAAGAACATTATTTCTGATGACATTCGCCCTTAACGTGTTTAATAGGAAATAGTAATATTGCGTCCTCTTTTTTTAAATCTAGTTCATTAGTTTGGAAGTCTCAATCGCGTTAGCTTTACGGAGCCGAGCCTTCATTGTTCATTGATTGTGATAAAATTCACTTATTTCTATGTCTTGAATGCTCGCGGCTAACCCGAGGTTAGAGGGGTACATTTTCGAAGCATAGAATCAGGGTAGGACCTTGGGGGTGGGGTTTCGTTGTAGCCACTCCCTGGGCATTGGCATAACCTTGAGCAGGGTTACTTCCACTCACTTGCTATAAAAAATGTTTTGCGGAATTATGAAATCATGAGATGGTATAGTGATAATTAGTACTTGTAAGTTACAAGATGAGGATGTGAAGTATGTGTTTGACACATAAAATCTGTCAATATTGCTTTCAGTGCGTCACAATCAGCAATTTTACGACTCGTGAGTGCTCACTCTGAGTGAACGCTCACGAATCATAAGATCGCTTATTGTGACGCTCTGAAAGCAAAATTGACAGGTTTTATGAGTCAAACACATACTTTAAACCCTCTTCTCGTTACTTACAAGTACAGCATATCATTATATCATCTTCTTCTTCTTGTTCGCATTTCAAGCTTATTGCTTAGCGCATATTAGCTTATTGCGTGCTCTCAACTTAGTGTTCTAAATGCACTTCCACAGTAATTAATTGAGAACTTTCGTTGCCAATACCAATGCATGAATTTGTATATTGTGTGGCAAGCACAATGATACTCTATGCCCAGGCAAGTCGAGAAAATTTCCAACCCAAAAGATTCCCTCGACCGGACTGGGAATCGAACCCGCCGCTTCCGGCTTGGTATCATCTAATGATTGCATAATTCCGAAAAATATGTTTTTTATAGTAAGTGAGTGGAAGCAATCCTGACCTTGAGAATTGCTTAACTGCAACCAGGTCCCAGGGTTTGTCTGTATCTTTATATTTTAAAAGTTGCACACTAGTGATGCCAGTTGTGATGTAGCGGACCAAAAGTTTGTTGGAATTTAACTACAAACCAAAATTAAATAATTGTGTACTACCTTTGAATTTGGCTTGATCGAGTGACGATTTTCTTTTCTTTAGATCAAGACGATGAAGTTTTGAAGAAGACGACGATCATACATCACGGGGAAGAAAAAAGTTGGTCGCCGTATTACACCTGGAAAACTAGTGTGAAACAGGATATCAAAGATCGGGTCATTCCTTGAATTTCTGGAAAGAGCTGGCAAATAACAGAAAACAATTTCAAAACTCCACCTACAACGCCACTACAATGGATGAATCTGTGTACAAAGGGAACGACGAAATTCGAGGGATTCCCTGATGAGGAAATTAACGCCATGCCGGGATTTTCATCGGACGCATCGTCAGACCTATAGAGGGCGGCGTCATCAAGAGCGCCAACAACAACATCATGGTAAAGTCAGGCATCATAAACAATCAGGTAATTTCTTACTAATTATATTTATACTCGAATTAACCAGCTTAAGTTACAGCTGTCTATGAATTGACACAAACCCCCCCCCCCCTCCCTTGTCTCTTCCCTTATGATAGCTAATACATTAATGTTGAAATGGGATCGTGCCGATACGTTACCCTACCGGTGATGTTACTATGGCTCGCCCTGTTTCATATTCGTGGATTACACAGAACTTAAAGATGGTAAAGATGCTGTGATGCCACCTCCTGTCTACTGGTATAGCACGTTAAGTGCATAAAATTATCGGAGACCTGGCCCTTGACCCCGTTCTATACTACACAATCACAATCACAATCTCATCAGAGCGTTGTCGCCAGTATGAACGGTAGTGCGGTTCTAGATTCGTCTGGAGTTTCAGTTCGACCGGCTATGGTGACCAGTGGGCAACGATGAGACCCATCGAGACGGGGGACACGACAAACAAAAACTAATAAAGACAGACAAAGGAATTAAATTCTTATACTAGACATTTGCAGAAACACATAAATCAACTGCATATAGCAGAGATCGCGAATCTCCAACACGTCTCTGATAGGGATATTAGGATTGTCTTCCTTGGGTTAAAATACGCTCTCTGGCATCCGTACATTGCCACACCGTTGCTGTCCACGAGGTTTATTCTATGGAGATGCGCATCTAGCGAGTAGTAATTGGACATAAGTCTACTCATCATGTGAATGAAGTCACGACTTAAGACCAATAATTGAATGTAACCACCGTCCAAGATTTCCAGTGTTCCAATCGGTTTGCCAACTCGAAAGGGTACTCTGACGCACTAAATGGTAAAATTCATAGTGTGAATTGTGCCTGTCAAACAATTCGCCTCCCTGTGCGCCCACCTTTGCGAGAGAGTCCGCCTTCTCATTGCCTGGGATTGAGCAATGTGAGGGGACCCATACAAAGGTAATCTTTCGACCAGCACACTCATATGCTCCCTTTACCTTTGAAAGGAAATAAGATGAGTGCCTACCTGGTTTCATCGACCAAATAGTCTCAATCGAACTGAGACTATCCGAGAAGATGAAGTAATGGTCTGCGGGCATGTTGGAAATCATCCCCAATGCGAAGTTGATTATTGACAGCTCAGCAACAAAAATGGAACAAGGTCCCTGAAGGCGCTAGAGTTTTCATTGAAGACAACCAAAGCCATTGGATCCATTGAGACGAGACCCATCTGTAAAATATCTTTTCACGCATTTGACGTGTTGGTACTTTTTTTTTGGGAGGTTGTTCATTGAAACTTCTGGTCCGCTTCGTAGCATAGTGCTTGCTAAGAGGTACCAGGTGGTAACCCACTGATTACCTGACGATCGCCAAATTTGTAAGACGTCTGCATTGAATTGTCTCACATTGTAATATTCCGCCCACTATATCACAATCAATTGCGAGTAGCTGAGCGGAATGGAGACAAGGAAAGTGTTGGCGAACCTGGATGAAGCGGCGGTGGACACGGCGAACAGGGCAGCAGCAAAGCAGGAACTACACCACTGGTCAGCGAAGCAGGAACAAACGGGGCAACTAGTGGCACAATTCGTGGAGTACTTTTCTTCCATGCAGTGAGGAACACGAGAAAGTTGGTTTTTTGTGTGTTTTTGATAAAGACCAATTTTATACTGATTTAAAGAGGGCCAACCGATCATTATTTTTCCTAGCTGGTTGAGTTCGGGGTTTATAAGGCACGTGAAGCGATCGGATCTAAAGGAGATAATGATATGGAGTGATAAGCTAGTCTACCTACTCTCGTATCTTATCGTTTGGCTCATTATGGATTGGAGGTATAACATTTCAATTTTTAATGGGGTTCTGATTTCGGGATACAAATTTCAACAGTGTTCCCCTACTTATTAAGTTCTTCAACAGAAAGCATTGGGTACAGGACCAAGTCTCTCCCGGCTGGCGCCAGAACAATGAACCTGGAATCAACTGAATCAAGTGGTCATGGGGCAACCGGATAATCGAGCCATACTTTTTTCGTTGCCGCTTTTCAAGGACAGGTCAATAGATGATGAAAATTAATTGCCCAAATTGAATGTTTTAAAACTATTTTATTCCCTTTTCCTGATGATGGTCACATATATCAATCACTGTAAAACAACTTTCCATCTGATTTTTGACAACCAATTTTTCATCTTACTTTCTTCAAACAGTGGCTGAAGCCAACCATTGTGAGTGGATCTATGAACACTCCATGCGCTCATCTGATGCTTTGAAGCCACCCACATTGTTGAGCCCTAGGATGGGTCATCTTAACAACTCCCTGCACCCCAGAGCTCTAAAGTTTGTATGGAAAATGTATGAGCAGTAGAACAAAATTGTTCAGTCCTCTAAAAAATTCTAAAATAGTTCAATTTAGATCTAACAGATGCTAAGCGGAATAACTTTGTCCAATGCTGTAATTTGATTTGACTTTAGACTAAGTGCTCCGCACATACCTACAAGCTCATATTTACGGATGCAGGTATGCGCAGAACACTTGGTCTATCTAAAGTAAAATAATAATAACTGTTTGCCCCGAATTCAAATCGATTTGCGATTAATGACAAAGTTGTTCTGCATAGTATTGCCGATCTAAGTTCAAGGCTTGTTCAAATTTGACCAATTTTTGAATTTTTGACAAACAAATGAATAGTTTTGGTTCGTTTCCCATACAATTTCCCATACAAAATTTAAGATTCTCCCGCAAATCCAGATCATCATAACAAAATTCGTTCAAATTTTACAGTTGTTGGTGACCTCTATACACATCTAAAGAGCTGTGGGAAGCAGGGACGCCATACCAACATGACCCACCCTGGTGTTCATGGATTACTCATAATTAAAGGGTGATACGGTCAAAATTTGGTCAAGGGAAAACGCGTGTAAATCGGTGAAATCGTTTATTTAAAAAATCAAATTAAATTTCTTTTTCAAGTTCAATTAGCATAAAATTCAGAAAAAATATTCAGTTAGGCTTCCGCTTTTCCAAATCCGAATTGCCGGGCCTTACGCTTGACCCCTGCCATCAGATTTTGTACAGCCACCTTGTCCACCTTCTTCGCCGCAGAAAGCCAGTTTGCCTTGAACTGCTGCTCGCCCTTAGCAGTTTTTTTGGTCTTCTTTAGGTTCCGCTTGACAATAGCCCAGTATTTCTCAATTGGGCGGAGCTCTGGCGTGTTGGGAGGGTTCTTGTCCTTGGGAACCACCTGCACGTTGTTGGCGGCGTACCACTCCATGGCCTTTTTACCGTAATGGCAAGATGCCAAATCCGGCCAAAACAGTACGGAACAACCGTGTTTCTTCAGGAAAGGCAGCAGACGTTTATTCAAACACTCTTTCACGTAAATTTCTTGGTTGACAGTCCCGGAAGCTATGAAAATGCTGCTTTTCAAGCCACAGGTACAGATGGCTTGCCAAACCAGATATTTCTTTGCGAACTTTGACAGTTTCATGTGCTTGAAAACATCTGCTACCTTTCCCCTTCCTTTTGCCGTATAAAACTCCTGTCCCGGAAGCTGCTTGTAGTCGGCTTTGACGTAGGTTTCGTCGTCCATTACCACGCAGTCAAACTTCGTCAGCATCGTCGTGTACAGTCTCCGGGATCGCGCTTTGGCCGTCGTATTTTGTTTATCATCGCGATTTGGAGTCACTACCTTCTTGTAAGTCGATAGTCCGGCTCGTTTTTTGGCTCGATGCACGGTTGTAGACGATACACCTAGCTTATTTGCGGCATCTCGGAGAGAGAGGTTAGGGTTTCGCTTGAAACTACCGGCAACTCTCTTTGTCGTCTCAGCGGCTTCCGGTTTTCGATTTCCCCCCGATCCAGACTTCCTGGCTGTCGACAAACGTTCCCCAAACACTTTAATTACATTTGTAACGGTTGATTTGGCAACTTTTAGTGATTTTGCCAACTTTGCGTGCGAGTAGCTCGGATTTTCGCGATGCACGAGCAAAATTTTGATACGCTGCTCTTCTTGCTTGGACGGCATTTTGACAACTGAAGAGTGAATTCCAAAATCAAAATAGGAGCAACAATTTACACACACACACCTTCAAAATGAGGGGTGTTCAGGTTTTTTAAATGCAAAATTGAAAGAAATACGTCAAGTTGATATTGACCAAATTTTGACTTTATGGGTGGCTTCGGCTTCTATAGGTCTCTTGGCTCCGTAACGTGGGAAGATCACCTTTTCGTGATATGTTACAGGATGTAAGATCTTCCACCGATTCATAGTTCTGACTACTTCGAACTAGGGGAACAGGATTTTTCAGTAATCAAAGGAACACATCTTAGTCCTTGTTACTTTTTATGCCTTGTTGATAGTGACAAGACTCGGCTTTGTCCACCAAGGATGATTTTAAAACAAGGAAAAAATGAGTTAGTCTTGTTCCGTGTTGGGCTGGAGGACAGCAATCTCTGTGAATGTGGACAAGGCTACCAGGACGCCGATCATATTATTTGGTCATGTTCTGAGCATCGTGGAGTCAGATCTGAGCTGTACGATTCCCTTCGGGCTCGAGGTAGACAACCTAATGTTCCAGTTCGGGATATTTTGGCTAGACGTGATCTGGAGTTTATGAAACTCATATATGTTTACTTTAAGAATATTAACCTTAGATTGTAAGTTTGATTAACCTTGTGTTTAGTTTGTATTTTGTACGTGTGGGTTTTTTATGTTTGTTTTCAAGATGAATAGAAATAAGTTCATGTTTTAGGATTAATTAAACATTTGTATCGTAAACCACATTTCAAACCTCCTTCTCCCTTTTCCCATCCAAAAAAATTGTAAATCTCCACTAACCTCGAGACAACCGCGAGTATCCGGTCCCGCTCCTTTAACTTTAAATATAAGACATCAATAATGTATAACGAAAATGATAACTCGGCTCTGTAAAGTTTATTCGATTGAGCCTGTACAAATAAAGTAATTAATAAAAAAAAATTTGTCAATAGTGATGGAGCCATACGACATGCACTAAACTAAGGACAAACGGCGCCGGTGGTGTAGTGGTAAGCGTGATTACCTCTCACCCCAGCAGGCCTGGGTTCAATACCAGTCGGCGCCGCCGGGATGTTCTGAGGCATAAAATCTCTGATCACGCCTTCCTTCGGATGGGAAGTAAAGCCGTTGGTCCCCGGTTCATGAGTTGATGGGTCTATAGGTAGGGTCTAGGTGTGGGAGCTGCCTTCCTGGCACGTCGGTAGCATTGGTGCTCAGCACGGAAAACAAGATCGACGGAAAAAACAAACCAAAGGAAACTAAGGACACGGGATCTACTACAATATATCAAATTACTGGTCGCAGTGGTGTTAGGTCCCGAACAAAGGAAAAAAATAAAATACGTCTCTTCATGAGGGGGGGGGCAAGCCAACCAATAGAGGGCGTCTCATTTTCTAAATGGTATCGGTGAGTGCAGTTACACGGAGACCAAATTCGTTAAGTTAAGATAACAATCCTAATAGTGACTTTCACATGGGAAAATATTGTTGTTTGAAAGAAACCTATAGTTATTCCAACATTAATTTGACCGTCAACTCAATCATATCTACCTAATAGATTCAACTGTTCATCTTATACTCAATTCAACTATAATTTGATCAATTATAACAACCGTCAAATGTAATTTATTTATATAATTTGGTTTCAAGTGATCATCATAAATCTACATACTTTGAACTTGTGATGCGTAGAGCAGGCCATAAGATAGCTGGCTCTCACGCAGATGAACACGGTTCAAATCTAAGTTGAATGTTCTTGTTCACTTTTTTATGATTTTGCAGTTGTGTTTTTGAGATCGATAAAGAAGCAAAACAAACTTTATTTAATATGTCGATAATGAAGAGCAGTTCGTTTAATGAACATTGTAAAATTTTGCTTTTCTAACAATAGTTTTCTTGAATCAACTAACGCATAGTTGTATTTTGAAGTTTGGCGTTTGTTCATCTACTGAAAAATATAGTTGAGCCAACCGAGGAGCCAACTATGGACTATAGTTGTTGCCCTCTATATATAGTCAAATCAACTATAGTTTCGGGTTATCTCTAAAAGAATTGAACAATATAGTTATTTTGACCGGAAAAATAATTGCGTCTGCTATAATTTGTTCTCCGTGTATGGCCGTCGTAAATTTTGAGCAAGATAGTATTTATAAACAGTGGATGCTGAACTTGTTGACATTAAGGGGACAATAGCTGACACCATTGAACTGCGAACCGTGCAATGCAGATGATCCTGAAATCTTGAGAAAACGTCCAGAGTATTTTACAGAGATTTTAAAGCACCTAAAGTTTTTGAAATTATTTCTGAGCAACAGGAGAAAATTTATAACATATGAGATTAGGATTGCTGGGCAGATGAAGTTCTTCAAAATAGTACATGATGAACATGATGAAGTCTTGAACAAACAAAAAAAAATATTCTCAGATATTCCCTAAAATAACCGTATAGACAGCTTCGAGTAGACCCCTTACAGAACATAGTGAAATGCGTGGAGAAAGCACTGAAGAAGTGCAAATCAATATTAGGAAATGTACACACTTAGATTTTTTGCCGAGATAGTCTCTCAGTGGAAAACTTGCCGAGATTCAGCTAACAAACGGGAATTTTGGTGAGATCTCAGCGAACAAACATAAATTTAGCTGAATCTAGGCAAATTATTCACTGAGATCCAGTAAAATAAAATGCCGAGCTGCTCGGTGGTGCCCATCTCAGCAAAACAAATCTAAGTGTGTAGCAGGTCGTTTACGGTATACAATCCCATTCTATCCAGGATCAAAGGTCTCCTATGCACGATCTGCGAGAGATCGTGTCTGCACAAACTAGCGAAGTGGCTGGTCACAGAGTTCCAGAGTAAAGCAGTTAGTAACACCCAAGAGTTCAATCTTCAGGAGACATCAACGAGGACGAGATTATGGTATCTTTCGACGTCACAGCTCTGTTTCCCTGCGTACCGGTCAAGGAAGCGATCAACCATTTGGAGGACTGGCTATTAACACAACGAAAGTATGGAGAAACAAGGTTCGGACGTATGTACCTTAAGCTGACCCGCCTATGGAAGAGAACTACTTCTCTTCCAAGGTAATTTCTACAAGCAGCCGAAAGGAGTCCCATTGGGAAATCCCCTATCCCCCTTGATGTGTGAACTTTTCATGGTCAACTTGGAGACAATCCTGAACGAGAAAGGACTACGTTTTGGTTGGGCTCCCGGTAGTTGGGCTTTAGCCAACCTAAATCGAAGTCAACCGTCATTTCTGACAGTGCTGATTCATTTTTGAGGGGCTCATGTATGAACAATTTGGATAGTTGCTAAAGGATTGTGATGATAATAAACAATCGGTGTATCCCTCAACCAATTTTCAGCTGACAGCTCAGCCCAACTAACGAAAGCCTTTCACTAAGTGGGCTACGGGTTTAGCCCAATGAGCAAAAGTTGACTGTATTACCAAACCGTTGATGGAGGTTTGTCGACGATATCTTCAGCGTAGTTAAACGGGAAGCCCTTCCACAAATTTTAGAGATCAACAGAATTCACAAGGATATCAAATTCACTCACGAGGTAGAAAAAGACGGGAAACTCGCATTTCTCGATCTTCTAGTCATCAGGAAATCGTCATCATCTTCTTCGCTTGAATACGAAGTTTACAGGAAACCAACAAGCACCAAAAAAGTTATCCCTATACTTCCAACCTGAGTACTACGGACTCACTCAAGGTGCTTGTCACTTGGGAGCCAGAGTGAACTGTCAAGCAGGGAGCCAAACATTCAGAAGCAGCTAATGCAGTTACTGTTCCTATCTACCGTCAAACATTGTAATCTCATAAAAATGTTCTATACTTTTTCATACCACATTCTTAATTTTAAGCTCAAAGATAAAAACCAACCGGCTTAGTGATGACAGTATAAAAACCAGCATTGTTTTTATGAGGCAGCTGAGTTTTCAATTACAGTAAAACATAATTTGGCGAAACATGTATGTAAACAAACTTTGATAGAGTCATGGGAGCTCGAGCACTCCTGGCTCAGAGCTTTTGGTGGGAATCAACTGAGAAAGAGCAAATAAATTTTAAACTTGAGAAAATTTTCAAGCAGTTTTCCATTGGCTTGCAAAATAAAATTGGTCGTCTCCGCAGTACCCAGCTTCCAACCATTCGTTCCAGCAGAAAATGGCCGCCTTTCACCACATGATTCATCCTATGCAGACTCTTCCACTCAACGATATAGGAAAGGTTAAGGAATAACAGTACATCTCCGCAACAGCGAGACTCAACGGATACATGACCACAATCCAGGCAATCATCGGTAAAAAAGCGAAAATTCTTCAAAGGAGATTATTTACAACCTTCACCTCAGCATCTGAGCCCTTGAAAGGAGTGTCCGTTCCATTTGATCACGATATTACTTGTAAGCTAAGATCACAGTTAAAACAATTCGGATTAGATTTAGTTTTCACCAGTAGACATAACCAATTGAAATCATTGTTAGGATCCACTAAGGACCCCATTAATGTTTTAAGTAAAGTTTTAAGTATAAAATAAGCTGTAATCATTGTAACAAAGTATACGTAGGACAAACCAAGAGAACTTTAGCCACTAGATTTAAAGAACATATAGCGAAGGTTAATAAGACCAAAAAGCAAGAGAAAAAAGCCTAACATATGATTTTAAATCAAAGGTTGCAGAACACCACCCCTATTCTGTATTTCGTTTCGAACGAAATTCTCATACAAAAAAATATTTTTTTGTATGAGAATTTCGTTCGAAACGAAATACAGAATAGGGGTGCACATCTTCACAGAGGACCACCCACTATCGGCGGAGGACATCACGATTTTACGAACTGTATCTACACCATGGAAATTTGATGTTGCAGAGAGCCTCGAGATCAACAAACAACGCAATTCAACTTTACTCAACAGGGATCAAGGAAACGGACACACATGGCTTTTCAAGTTACTACCTAGGACACATAAACGAGTAAGCAGCGGACTACCTGTTCCTACAGGAAATTAAATTTCAGTTTACCTAGCTTCTAAGTGAAAATGTACCTGTGTTAGGGCATAACTATATTCTTATATTCTACACATCTCTACACAACTCAGTAGACCACACGAAAGTCTGTCTGTTTGTCTGTCCTAGAAAGTCGTGTTGCACGGTGTTGTCATCAAATTCAGCCTTCCTACAAACACTTTCATTCGACAATGTCTATTATTTTTATTGCTCTAACAGTCTATTGAAACATTCTGGCAGTGGGTTCCATCTTACTCAGAAACCCATTGTTGAACTCCTGTGCGCTCATCACTTTCTTTCCACCGATGGATAGCTGTTCAACGTCAACTGTGCTTCCATCCCGACAACCAACACGTAACCGCTTCCGCTTGCGGCAGTATTGAATCTGTCCTACTTGAAGAAACATTCCATCGCGGGATGCTTCCTCTTCCTCCAATTCTTGGTAACAAAGCTTGACAATCTTAACCGGTTCGCCTCCTAAGCGGGTTGTGAGAGGCCTATAAGAGTACAGAGATCGATATAGATCGTAGACCTGTTTGCCGCTCATTTCAGACCATCGAATTTCAGCGAATTGCGCGTCGATCTTTGGAGCTGGAAAACATGAAAACTAACTCATAACATCATTTCATATGCCTTTTAGCTGTAGCTCAATTTACCATAAGTCGCCTTCTGACTATCCTGAGCCGTGAAGGATGAGTAATAGTGATCGAGGTTTTCAATACAATGCAGCAGAGCGGAGGCACCGATTTCGGCTAGTTGACTATGAAGTTCTGGCATCAGCATGTGTTTGATGATTGGGACTTTTCTCTGAGTCAATATCTGTTAAATGTGATCACAAAATGTATCAATTTTGTTAAGCTTTGGTCGAGCAACTAATTTCTTCATGCACTTGAACGATAGCACAAAAGTTCATGGGTCTTTTAAATGATACACATCAAGCTACTTACCTCACCAACATCAAAATGATTCGGCTTGACCTTCATGATGGTGATTCCTGTTTCCGCGTCACCATTGCGGATGGCGTGTACAATTGGAGCAGCACCTCTCAGTTTTGGAAGCAAACTGGCGTGGACATTAAGCATTCCTCTAGAAATGGCAACAGATGATAATTGAAAATAATTACTCTGATGGTGGTTAGTAGGTACTTACAATCGAAACGAGGATATCAGCGATTCGGGAATCAAATGGCCAAACGAAACCACTACGCCGAGATCGAAATCCCTGTCTACTGCGGGCCGTTGAAGGGGCCAATCGTGAAGCAGGAGCCTCTCGGCTTGTGAATATTGTTTCAGTGGATTTCGTTTTGCTTTGAACGAGGTGACCACTTCCAGGGACGAAACCGTACCGTTTGATTTTCTGTAACATTCGAGTTGTATTGAAGAATAATTATAGCATAATACTTTAGAAGTAAACACCTACAAACTTTCATTAAGAATCTTTAAACTGGGAAGCGAAAAGTTGTCGGTACCGAAGAACAAAATTCTCCTTTTACCAGCAGCTGATGGGGTACAGCAATCGCGGGTGGTCACTAAACGGGACAAATGAAAACATTTTCTACGATATTCAAACACGTTGCGGCACATACTATCCAATATTTTCATTGATTTTGTAATAAATTGCTACACTGTTTTACTTTTAAACAGCGCGATTGTGTAAAGCACTGCGATGAAAAACAGCTGATTGCATTGCATGCGCCGCGATGTTCAGGAAATCAAAACAAACGCGAAAACGACCAGGTAAATAACTAGCGTCATTTTCGAAAAACTACCGAGCTAAAAATTGCTGTAAGAACTGTCAAAATCCATTTACTCTCTTCATCAGTGTTCGTGAGATTCTGCTTGGAAAACACTCATTTTTGACGTTTTGTCCAACTGGCGGAAAGCGCGTTTCTGTATGGTTTCTTTTCAAAGCGAAAATAGTGGTTGCTTCTTGCAATATTTAGTGCTGATTGAAAGCAAAATCGGCGAAATTGTATCGTAAATTTAGTGTTTATTCGTAGTGAAATTGGTGGATAAATGGTAGCAAGTGAAAGTGCTTGAAATTGGATATGCTATCGCTGGAAATCCTCGCCACAACGGTTGTGCCGGCAATGGCGCTTCTGTTCGTGGGGGCCATTGGTTTTGCAAATCTGTTTCTCAACGTGCGGTAAGTTGCATGAGTTCATTTCAATCTATTATTTTAATTTATTGTAGTGTGGTATACATATATGGAGAACGTTTTAAATTAATACTAGTTTGATGAACATTCGTTAATTTCAATTAAACCTTTCAATGTTATGGAGTCAAAGTCAAGAAATGATACAATGTCTTGTAGTACTAGAATGGGGGGAGTACAGGGCTTGAACGGCAAAATGGAACTCGATTTACAATGTTCAACTTTTTTTTTAGAAAAAGATTCCCAATCCGAGTGAACTGTTGGTTCTGTAACACAAACACCAGAGTCCCGTACGAAAGCAGTAACTCGTGGTGCTGCCAGAGCTGTACCCAGTATAATGGATTTACACAGGTTAGCATAATAAACCAAAGCAATAATTAAAATCAAACAACGTTTCCATTCTTCACTACAACTAAAGGACGGCGACTACAATCGTGAAATTCCGGCGCAGTACCAGTGTAGACTGAATCCCCGGTCGAACATCACCGACGATGATAAGATCAGCTATGCGGCACCATACAATGGACTCTGCTTCGGCTGTAATCGTAATCAGGAGTTGAAAATCCATCAGCTGGCTTCGTTCGTTCCGGAAGTGGAGGAAAACTACGACGAAGAAGTGAACGAGTACAGGCGGCAACTAGAGCAGGTCTACAAGTTGTGTTCCCGCTGTGAACGCGTGGTCAAGCGTACACTGAACGACGTAAAACGGAACATCCTTGGCTCAAAGCTGGCTCAGATCGGTACCAAGGGACTGAAGGTATTCGATTTGCACATGCAAGCGAATGAGAAGCAGAACACCTTCAGAAGACGAAGAACCATTGCCGATGTCTGTTTAGGAGTGATTACGATATTGCTGTTGATGAAACTTGGTCAATGGGTAGCACAGGTTGATCTGAGCAAAAAACGATTGGAAGCTGTGCTAAGTCCAGAAGCTTCACAAATAATCCTTATTGCAATTTCTTACCTGGTAGCCATTAAAGACACGCTGCTTGCTCAGTGGAACGGAATCATCGAACAACCCACCGTAGCGGACGGCATAATTCAACTAAAATGTGCCAAAAGCTTCATGTTCCACCATTGGAGTCAGAAGTTAGATATTTCGGAAACCGTTTCCGAAGCCCTTCGCGAGAGCCCGGACATAATGGTCCAAAAGCATGCACTGCCGAATCTTGCCCTAATTTGTCTCGCTGTAACGCTGTTGGCAATGAAGTTGCATGTTGGCAATCTGAAGCCGTTGGTGCTGATCGCATGCAGCAGTATTGAATTGTTGCTCAAGACTGATTACGTACAGGCAGTTTTCAGCAACCAGGTTCAAACTGAATCAGTCGAGGTAAATCATCAAACAGTGATGTTAGAAGTCGTTTATAGAAATTTGTGTTATATTTCAGATGCTGTTGGTGTTCATCTCTCTGGTAACGGCTCTCTGTTGCATCGGGCAAACTGCTCCCAAAATTCAACCCTCGGACAATGTCAACTCTAGCTTCCACAAGATCTATTCTCAGCAGGCAAATGATGTCGATTGTTCAGACACCATCGACGACACCAGCTCCATTCTACAGGATGCTTCCATCTGCTCGCGCAAAGAGTATCAATCAGAGAAACCTCCGGGTAATAATCTAAGCGCAAAATCGATGGATACCACTAAATCCATCAGTCCTTCGGCCCTGAGTGCATCTACTGTGCGCCCATTTTTGGATAGTTCCTTCAGCAGTCAGATTCATTCGCCTTGGTCCCACATGGGAGGATCAGTTTTGAATGTAAACCGATTGAATGCTACCTTCCACGAGCAATCAAATCGCAGTTTCAGTCGTTCAAATCTTGTCCTGCCGGAAGCTTCCCTCTCCAAGACTCCATCCATTTCGGTCGATAATTTTAACACTGCCATCGCCGGACCAAATGACTCTGCTCACCTCGGTCATGGTTTTTCCACAACTTCTCTCAATAATGCGACCCTCGTGGAAGAGGACCGATTTGGAAATGACATCGACCGTCTGAGCATAAGTGGTCGTCTTTCGGTAATGCAAAAAGATCTCACAATGGTAAACAATCCCTTCGCTACCCATCACGTTGATCGCGATGACGACTGCTATCTGCGCCAACGGAAGGTAACCATTTCTCCTCCCCAACTAGGTACCGTAGCCGAATCCGGTAGTTCCTGGATCGCAGGTGGCTACTGGGGAAACTCTCCGCAGAAAAATTATCCAGACAGCAACAGTGAAGCTCCAAATGGGGCATTTATCCATCCCTACATGTCTCGAACGTCATCACAAAGCTCCGGCTTCGAATCTCAACCAACACGTCGCCCATCACCGGAAGAATCAGCCGGTGTAGATCTCGATCGGGTATCGCTCTTCTCCGAACCGACTGGAATGTTTGCTTCCAATGTGAGCAGCGTGTCTGCCTTCCAACAGCCGAACCCTCGTCTGAATCAAACTTTCCATTTACCGTTGCCACAGTCCTCACCGGTGCATTCTCACGTGTCTTTCTTCAGTCGGCCTTCAAATTACTCAACAAGTGGCCGTAGCCTATTTGGAGAATGTAACCTTTTCCAATCGCAGCACAGCTCGCCGCAAGTGCCGTCGCAGGTCTTTCCTCCACATCACTCGCAAACACCGACATTTGGCGGCACTTCCAACCTATTCGCCCATGGGAGCTTTCCATCCTCTCCGGGTGGACATCTGGGGGGACCGAAGAAAGCCTTTAGCACTGTTGGCGGTGGCGGCAGTACGCGCCGCAGTCTACTGAATCTGAGTATGCTGGGGGGATTGGCAGAAGAGGGAAAACGGGTCGAAGAGTAGATTTGCGTTAGATCAGTTTTTATTTCGCCTTAGTTCGATGTAAATGTTTAGGTTTTTTTTTATTAATAAGTTCGTAATAGTTGTGTTTGTTTTTGTCGTGATATAGACTGATAAATAGCGAGGTATGAAATTTTGTTCCGAATGACATATTATATTAACATTACTCATCAAGATAGTAACACAATAAGTCAATCACTAAGCTGGAAAATATGGGTGATAGTCATTACACAACAAAAGTTGGAAAAGTAAGCAACCCATCGCAACTAACACTGCCACATTTTTGTAAACTGCTACTGTAATATTACTTAATTAAGTACAGGCATTTTGGAAAGGGACAGATAGGTACTTTAATAAAATAAAACAAAAAAATTTCGGCCGCTATTGAACCCGAGATTAAACTATTCGACGTAACTTTTCATATAATTTCCGTTATACTTTATATCACATTATTCTCCTCTTTCTTTCTTTCTTAGTGCGCCAAAAGAAAATGCGAGAATTCTCATGCAAATGTCTTAGTAGGCCTGATATTTTTAGAGTGCTTTGTTCGCTTATTTGCTGCTCAGTCGATGCTTTTCTCGTCGCTGCTTGAGTGTGAGTGCGTGAAAATTCCGAATTAGAGGAAATTTGGGGCAAGATGGCACTAACGAAATTCCCTGCGCTTTGGTCAGATAGCGTATAGGGCGTCGTTGTGCCAATTTGGTCGTGGCACATTTTGAGTATGAGAGAGTGATTTCAGTTTGTTTAAAAGTGCCTGAGTAAAAAGCAAGTACTTTCGATGATTACCCGTAGTTGTTACAGTGAAGATATACACCCATATTCTCGTTTATGTCTAGGCGTGTTTGCCATACAGAAACATTTTTATTTGATTTTGTGTTGTGGATGGGTTTCGGGCGTGGACGGGCATATGGGTGATAATATAAAGTTTACGTTAGGATAACGTCGAAAAATTGAAAAATGTATCGCTTCAGTTTGAGAAGCACTTCACTTCGCAACCGATGAACCATTCTGACAGTCCACATTACCGTGCAGGCGCCGTGTGTCGGCAGGGACAGTTTGATTTTTATAAAGTACCATCAGTCAAAACTGTATTTTGAGCTTTATCTCTATACATTCTTAGGTGTTTCTTAGTAAATGGGATTAACATTGAGCTGTCCATAGTTGGACGTTGTTGAACTTGTGGTACTTGGACAACGTTTTATGTGAATAGCCAAGTAACCATACAATCACAAAATAACTTTAAATGTAGGTTCAGAGTGAGAGTGAGATATGGTTAGTTGGGTATTCAGATAAAACTATTACTTTAAAAAAACTAATTCTGGTTGTATCTCTTTTTCGTTTGCATGTAACACTATTTGATATTACTAATCATATCAAATCTATGATGTACCGAGCGTTCATTCCGGGTGGTAAGCGAACCTGAAGATGAAGAAGTCCCTTCTCGGAACGATGCTTCAAAGTCGGTTTCTGTGATGGTTGGTATCACAATAAAAAAGAGGTAAAATAGGTAGCACCATCTTCATCGAAATGTAAGTATTGTTGATAATAATCATAACTAAATGATATGCAAATTTATACGATAGGTACCTGGATCAACGATATTTAAACATGCGCATTCAATCTCGACGACATCTAATTCTGCATTTCAACACCTTTACCTCTCCTTTCTCTTATCCTTCACCTAAGCATGCATCTACGCTTCTATGTTAAGGATCAACTTAACCCTCATTTAGTATTCGGCTGATTTCAATCGACTCGCATATGTCATTATCTAAGAGCCATCTCATCTTTATCTATTTGATTGCTGCATGGAAGGTGTACAATTGGTCATCAACATTACACTGGCGACCAGGCGATAAAATTCCACAATTTTTGACCAGAAAATAATCCATTCTATAATCCTAAAGAAGCTTCAAGCGACCTATAATCCTATGCTTGAAGACCGTTTAAAGTTGATAAAAATTTCAATTTTTCAGCCACAATTTTCTACTACAATTAAGGTAAGCTGGCCAACCCTATGGGGCGAAAAGAGCACCAGTATAATCGTTGGCATAAACAGCATTTTGATAGAAAGTGGGGTAACTACTGTAAAGTCCTTATTGGTACAGTTATTTATTTCAACGTTCATTAATTACACAATACATATTCATAAAGTTTCATTCAATTTTACTTCAAGCTATAATTAGTTTCTATATATAATGAGAGAGAGAAGGATTGGTATTTTCCATTTAATTCCACTACTTTATTTGCTTATTCTTGACAGATACGCGTATTTCGTCTACAACGTGCAGACTTCTTCAGTGTCTTGTACTAATACTCGACTGTACAAGACACTGAAGAAGTCTGCACGTTGTAGACGGAATACGTGTATCTGTCAAGAATAAGCAAATAAAGTAGTGGATCTAAATGGAAATTACTAATCCTTCTCTCTCTCATTATACAGGTATTCCACTAAGACGCCCACATTCATCAGGATAGTTTCTATATTTTTTTTAACTTTTTTCTAGCATGTTGAGCTATCCTGACCAACTTAATCGATTTCGTTGTATTGTTGTGTGTGGAATGAATTTTAGGCATTGGTACAATATATTTATTTATGTGTCAACATCAACAGACTCGATATGGTCCCAATGATGGTTTAACTTAAAATTAGTTAGTTAAAAAGGTTAAAATTACAAAACATTAAAACATGATCATTGACGATTTACATTTCTAGAGGGTTTGTCGTGGCAGATACTCGCTGCAGTCCGCCTATTGCACCGTTGATTGCACAGTTTTTCCGAAGTAGTGGCATATTCTCAGCATAACATTGTTACGAAGCATTTGGGTTGGACGTTAATATTTACTTACTTCAAGATTGCGGTGCAATCAATTCTGCCATGTAACGTGTCCGAGACAAACAGGGCTTTTGAAGTATCTCTTCTGTTGCGCTGAGGCTCCAAGTCAATCATCTGGTAACGACTTTCATAGCTGGGCAAATACCTCTTAGGGCAAATGAAACGATTCTCTCCATGGTAACATTCTTAAAGCGTATCGCAGAAAGCGGCGTTGCACGGTCTCGACTCTCTCAGTACCATTGTTGTAGTTCAGACTCCAAATCACAGAACAATAAGCAATACAACACACTTAGTTTTTTCTACCAAGCTCGGTAAATCTCGACAAAAAAAGTTTCACTAAGATCTCAGAAAAAGTGACATTTGATTACTGAGTCTCGGATAGTGCTTAGCTGAATGTCAAGCAAACAAATGAAAATGTTTGCTGAGATCTCAGTAAAACTTTTTTTTTGCCGAGATTTGCACAGCCAAGCTTGGTAGAAAAAAAAACTAAGTGTGAATGACTTGGTACAATGGATGTCGGAGAAATTTTTAGCTGTTCTGAAGATAAAACCCAATGTCCTTGACGACTTGTCTACAACCTACGATATGTGTTGCTTGTATGTAAATTGGCTTGGCTTACACGTTCAATAGTGGTGTTCCGGAGAGCATAGTGGAAAATAACTGGTTCTTTATTTCGAGTAAAGGTGATGATTGAACACTTTGCAGGATGCTCCATCATTCGGTTCAAATGGCACCAGCTGGCAAATGCTTCAAACTGACGTTGGAGGAATTGACAATCATCGATCGAGCAGATTTTGAGATCGTCTGCATATGATAGTCGTGGACCTTCGATAACTATATAAATTCACGTCATTGAAGTAAAGTAAGAAGATCAACGGTCCCAGATGACTTCCTTGAGTATTCCTGACGTAGCTGCGAAAATATCGAACTGACAGTCACCATAGGTTACCACCAACTGCCTATCGGCGAGATATGAGCGAAACCATCTCAAGACCCTAATAAAAAATACCATAAACGAACGATGACCCAAATAATAGCACTATTCCAAAAAATGGTTTGGTTTAGCAAAAGAACTGTGAATAACTGACCATCAATCGAAAAGGAATCTGCCCGATGTCGCCGCACGTCTTACCTCCACGGTGGTTGGTGATTGAGAGTCACAAGTATGCAGTGTCCAGTTCGTTGTCCTCACAACGCTCATCATGGCTGAGAGTCCCTGCGATAGTGCTGAATGTTCAGCACACTGCACTAAGAAGCATTGGGCGCTCTTTGTACCTGCGTTTACTTCGCTAGAGAAGTTCCAGCTGTTATCAGGATTTCCAGTCATCGTAGGTTCAGAATTTGATTGAAAACGACTTAGGGTGTCATTTATTAGGTTCTGCAGCGTGACGTCACAAATGAACTCAGTGTTAAACGGCTGAACCTTTTTGACAGTTCAGTGGTACTGTTTACAAGCACTTAGTCGTTTTTTCGAAAAAATATATTTTAAAATTTCCGAATTTTAACTTGAAAATTGTTGAGGAAATGCGTGGTGAAAGGATGTTGCTCGTGGACATTGCAAAAGTGTGGTTTACAGCTCACTGCAATCTGAAAAATGATCCAGAAAATCTACCCAAGAAAAAATCGACTAAGTCCACGTAAACAGTACCACTGAACTGTCATCAGATTGAGGTTAACCCCGACGGTGCAAAACCTAATTAGGTTTTGCACCGTCGGGGTTAACCTCAATCTGATGACAGTTCAGTGGTACTGTTTACGTGGACTTAGTCGTTTTTTTCTTGGGTAGATTTTCTCAATAATTTTTCAGACTGCATTGAGATGTAAACCACACTTCTGCATTGTCCACGAGCAACATCCTTTCACCGCGCTGTTCCTCGACAATTTTCAAGTTAAAATTCGGAAATTTTAGAATTTGTTTTTTCGAAAAAACGACTAAGTGCTTGTAAACAGTACCACTGAACTGTCAAAAAGGTTCAGCCTATTAACACTGAGTTCATTTGTGACGTCACGCTGCAGAACCTAATACCCGCGAGTATTTTCTTCATACGTTCGATCCGTTCGGCGTTACTGACTTGCATTTTTCGGTGGGGATTGCTTCATGGGTAGATGCGCTCGAGGACATTTTGATTGATTTTGATTTGATTGCGTGACTTAGTATGTCCGCTTCGTCAATGCGCGACCAATCCGATCCGCTTGTCTTGCGCACAATCTTAGTAGATTTGCGTTTTATCGAAGATAACAAATTGATATGATGTCTTCGGTTTTATGCATATAAAAAAAGTAGAAGGGTCTGTGCCTAGGGGCTCGAACGGGAGCTTGACGTAGGACCGCTAATGGACGGAATAAACGTGAAGAGCATTAAGTTCTTTTAATTGATCAATTATCTATTATCTCAACTCTTTCCGTTTTTGAATTGTAGGCGTACCAAATTTGTAGTAATCTTTTTCAAAGAGATAGTTGATCAATCAAAATCACCTGCGCCCCTGCTTCCAAGTTTGAGTGGTCGTTGGGGGCTTGTGGTTCTGAATATGGATAAACAAGCACAGATAAATTCTATTCCAACTCTTTACTGATGTAAGCTTGATGGCCCTGAAAAGGGCCGTTTTATTGAAGAGGACATCCATGGCCACCTACGCTTGGCGTGTTTAGTGTAGGTGACAGCATCACGGACCTCATTTTCCAGGAACACCTTCAGTACACCTCGTAGATCAGACCGGAGATACGTCAGACACCGCCACGGCGAGCCAGACGACGGATGGTGGTTATCTCGAAGAATTTACGATGACGATTGGCACCTCCTTTGCCACGACGAGTCAATTGTTGCTTGTTGTGTTATAGCAGAGTGGACTATCCACCACCTTCCTACTGTTGCTATTGCTGATCACGCCGTCCGAAGTGAAAATGAGCTGATACCAGACAGCAGCGCTGCTTTATATCTTTTCAGGTTAAAGCAGAATGATGTGCAACCAAGTGGTATAAAAGCTACAAAGACTCCTCCCATTATGAGTAGTTTGCTATCAAGTAGCGATACTGGCTCTTTTCTTTTTGCGTACGCGGCGAATGAGAACGACCCAAATTTGAGTTTAGTTCACTCATAATCGCCAAAAGTGTAGGAACTCAGCGATGAGTAAATTTGTCTCATAGTTTCCTGTGGAAAAACCTAAAAAATCTGCCGTCTTCGTCGAATTAGATGCTAGATTGTTGCTTCTTCCATCGAAAATATCCGGCCGTGGCAATTCAAAGTTGATCAAGGTTGATCAAAATAATGTGTACCCCTGCTTCCAGTTTGATTACATGAGCATTTTGTGTAATCATTGGTTCTGAATATGGACAAACAGGCAGATGAATTCTATTCCTACTCTTTACTGTAATAAGCTTGGTGACCCTGAAAAGAGCCGTTTTGTTGCCAAAGTTGGTGATGATTTAACCTCCGAAACCAAACAGAGTGCGTCTCTGTCACTTCAAAACGTAGATGACATCCATGGCCGCTTACGCTTGGCGTGTTTAGTGTAGGTGACAGCATCACGGATTTCATTTTTCAGGAACACCTTCAGCACACCTCGTAAATCAGACCGGAGATATGTCGATGTCCACGGCGAGCCAGACGACGGATGGTGGTTATCTCGAAGAATTTGCGTTTGGTTCTGAATATGGTGATGAGTGTGCAAAATATTACGCAATTCCATCCTCCCTATTCGCACGCGCCCGAGGATCGGAGGCGAATGCCACTTCGACTTGTTTCTTCTACTTACTACTCTCTGACGACTGTGCTGGGGAAGCTGCATATGCATGTAGGTAATTGGTGGATTTGCTAGTTAATTCGACGCTTTTGGACAATGCTGGACACTTACCAGTTTTTCAATAGTTTCTTGTTGGAAATCAACATTGTTATCGATGCGTAGCCATATTTCTGATCGATTGGTGATAAAATTATTGAAATTGGACCAGGAGCAGCTGAGTTATTAACGTTCAAAATCTTTATTAATTTGTTACATGTTCCATTTTCGGTTTTCACAAAGTGTACCCCCATATAGAAATCAAAGACGTAGTCCTACGTCAAAATCGAAGCGCGATTCCCTGCGCTTCGGTCAGCGTTTGCGTCAGCGTTCCCTAGCGTTTGACGTTTACACACTACAGCCATCTGTTGAGTGTATTACCCATCATAGTGTATACGACAGATAGCGTTCAATGTGGTGTGTATGTATGTCTGTGATATAACATCGAGGTAACGTTAGGATAAAATCAAAACATTGAGAAATATAACGCATCACTTTCAGAAATACTTCACTTCGCAACCGATGAACCATTCTGACGGCCATATGAGTACCCAAGTAACCATATAGTCGCAATATAGCTTGTATATTCTTACTTTGCTTGAGTATGGTTAGTTGGGGAATCTGATGAAACTGTCACTTCTTGAAACTGATCCCTTTCGTATTTCTTTCATTCTCTTTTCGCACACGTGCACTCGGTGGACCTGCGACTTTGGACGTGAGCCTCGTCCCAGATCACCATGGCAAGATAGTGGACATAGAATGAATATAGTGGACATGAAACCGACACACCAACCAACGAGGAAGGAGTCAACATCGAACCAGGAACGGAAATTAGTCCGGATTTATCTCCCTACGAAAACAAGAAAAACCCGGAAAAGGCAGAATCATGTCAAAACTGACCACGGACGATCTACGGAAGGAAATTGCCGGTGAAGCACGGAATGAAATACGAAGCGTTAGAGAAAAACTCCAAGGGATTACAATAGAAGCAATTAACGGCGGCGGAAGAGCAGAATATGGTGAGAGCTGTCCAAATTAAATATCAAAATTAAACCTAATAGGGGAATTTACGTATTCTCGTCAATCTAAGCAGCGTCCGCACTTCTATTAGCATTTTGTCAGCGTTACGCACATATATCACGTGTCTGTTTGTTAACATTCATCTGCTGCTTGCTTCTCTATCCATTCCAATCGACAGAATTTTTCAAACCGGTTTGAAAGCGATTTTACAACGCTCCAAACTTCTCAGGTGAGTGTGACTATTGTCGGCAGCCTATTTTTCTTCGGCAACCTTCCCATTAGAACTGCGTGTTAACCAGCTGTTCTATTATCGGCAACTCGAAATCAGCCCCATTTTGTAGTGCGTATACTTCATGTGAAGAAAAATCTGGCATAATAGGATTGCTCGCTCGTACAAATATAATCAGATTGAAGCTGAAAGACTAAAGAATCGTTTGAATACATTCAGGGAAGTGTGTTGATGGGAAAACATAGTGAAATTATCGTTTAAATTTTGGTTGCCGAAAACAGTCAATGGGTGCCGAAGCCAACATTTACCCTACATGCCAGGTTTGAAAATAATATTTTCGAACCTGGAAGTGTGTATATATTATATAACCAATATCCATTTGATAACGGTGATGCATACATGCGGGGCTTATTGTGAGTGAAAGTAACCTCGGAATGGGCGTGACTCTCCAGACATTCTGAAATGGGTTGCTGGATCTGCAATAGAGCTATCACCTTCTAACTCCCGGACTAAAGGTGTCTACAATGTCCATAAATGCGACATTGTTGGAGAGAGTTCTTCCATAATAACACTGCCGGCCACACACACACACACACACACACACACACACACACACACACACACACACACACACACACACACACACACACACACACACACACACACACACACACACACACACACACACACACACACACACACACACACACACACACACACACACACACACACACACACACACACACACACACACACACACACACACACACACACACACACACACACACACACACACAGACACACACACACACACACACAGACACACACACACACACACACAGACACACACAAACACACACACACACACACACACACACACACACACACACACACACACACACACACACACACACACACACACACACACACACACACACACACACACACACACACACACACACACACACACACACACACACACACACACACACACACACACACACACACACACACACACACACATAAAAAAAAATCGAAGCGCGATTTTTCAATCCGCGCAATCTTACCTCACTTTATTTATTTATTTTTTTTTTGCTTTGAAAACTTTGGGTGATTCTTTTCCGGCTTCGAAATTAGGTTCTAATTTTCCGTTGCAGCATAGTTGGGTTGTTGCAACTCCTGGCAGGATCGCCATTGTGAATAACTGACCATCAGTCGGAGAGGAACCTATAGTGAAAGATTACGAACTGATTTTATGGCAACGATTTTTTGCGCTAAACAACGGACAAGAATTGGAACATGGAATGTACTGACGCTAGCCCAACAGGGTAAACTGGCACAACTCGCCAGTGAGGTATGAAGCTAGAAATCCTGGGACTTAGTGCAATCCGCTGGCCGAATTTTGGAGAACACAAGCTGCCTTCGGGACAGGTACTTTTATATACTCCGCGACATCGTGGAGTTGACTTTCTGCTTTCAGGCTGCGCTCATCAAGTGGGAACCTATCGATGAGAGAATAATCGTTGCCAGATTCAGAACACGGGTCCGAAACCTTACCATAATCCAATGTTATGCGCCAACCGATGCTGCCGAATTGCAAGACAAAGAGAACTTTTACAGTCAACTGAATGCTGTCGTGGATAAGACTCCAAGAGGTCATATCAAGATCTACACAGGTGACTTCAATGCGAAGATCGGCTCCGACAACTCGGACTATGAGCGCATTATGGGACGCCATGTTCTCGGAGATATGAGCGAGAACGGCGAGCTGCTTGCAGTGTTTTGTGGCAACAACGACATGGTGATCGGGGGTTCGCTCTTCTCCCATCGCCCAGTGCATAAAGTCACATGGGTCTCCCGTGATGGATATACAGAGAACCAAATCGACCACATCTGAATCAGCCGAAAATGGAGAAGGAGCCTTCTTGATGTTCGGAATAAACGCAGCGCTGACATCGCGTGTGACCATCATCTCCTGGTCGGTGAGATCCGCCTATGCATTGCGCGGGTTCAACGGCGGGAGGAAAGACTCGGGCGGCGATTCAACACACGCCGACTGGAAGACCCAGCAGTGTTCGTCGAAGAACTCGAGGCTTGCGCAGCTAATATTCCGGAAGGTGGCAGCGTAGAAGAACAGTGAACGAGCATCAAGAATGCCTTTATTGAAACAAGCGAGAACAACCTGGGTGAGCAGCGCACTCATAGGAAGGAGTGGATTACCGATGAAACCTGGCGGAAGATTGAGGAGCGGAGAGAAGCAAAAGCCGCGATAGAGCGAGCAAGGACCCGAGGAGCCAAGAACGAGGCCCGTCAGCGGTATTCGGCTCTAGAGAGGGAAGTTAAGCGTTCCTGTATACGAGACAAGCGTGCGTGGGTGGACTCCCTGGTTGACGAAGGGGAGAAAGCCGCAGCAACTGGCGATATCTATGATGTTTCACGACGCCTGAGCGGAGCAAGGATGATCCCAAGGATGCCTGTGAAAGACGCGACTGGACAGTTGCTCACCGACCCCACTGACCAGTTGAAACGTTGGTTTGAGCACTTTGAACAACTTCTCGAAGTTTCAACGGTCAACCAACCATCAACATCTCGGCATGATCCGCCAAGGGTGAGGTGCGTTACTCGTGTCAACACTGAAGCTCCATCATTGCAGGAGATAGAACCAGCCATCCGAAGTATGAAGCCCAACAAAGCCCCGGGGGTCGATCGCATATCAGCAGAGATGCTCAAAGCTGACCCCATGCTATCCTCACAAATGTTGCATCAACTATTCGTCAATATCTGGGACACCGCACCTTTTCCGACCGACTGGATGCAGAGCGTCTTGGTAAAAGTCCCCAAGAAGGGGGATCCAACTGTATGCGACAACTGGCGAGGCATCATGTTACTGTGTATTGTTCTCAAAGTTCTGTGTGAAGTTATCCTCAATCGGATACAGGAGAAGATCGACGCGACTCTCTGATGACAGCAGGCAGGATTCCGTGCTGGAAGATCCTGTGTGGACCATATTGTTACGCTCCGCATCATCTTGGAGCAGGTCAATGAGTTCCAAGAGTCCCTGTACTTGGTATTCATTGACTACGAAAAAGCTTTCGACCGACTAAACCACGAAAACTTGTGGGGCGCTCTGAGACGCCCTGATAAAAACGTCAACCTCATCGAAGCGCAGTACTAGCAACAATCAATACGAAACTAACGATTTTAAATTGGCTCACTACTTGACTAGCCTATTGGTCCCAAGCAAACGATTAACGCACCCCATTCTAGTCGAAATTCTAGTACTGCACAATGTTTGTTTTGATTCGCTATGAAAGTTTGACAGATAAAATGAGGGGTTCGTGGATTTTTTTTTCTATATTTCGAGGGGTGCATCGATTAGCTTGGGACCGAAGATAGTACCAGAGCTGAGCCAAAAAGTTGAGCACGTTATTTCGGGACCTTCTAGTCTTAAAGTTACCTCTATGGTACTAGCATAGAGGTAACTCTAAGACCAGAAGGTCCCGAAGAAACGAGCTCAACTTTTTGGCTCAGCTCTGGTACTATCTTCGGTCCCAAGCTAATCGATGCACCCCTCGAAATATAGAAAAAAAAATCCACGAACCCCTCATTTTATCTGTCAAACTTTCATAGCGAATCAAAATAAACATAGTGTAGTACTGGAATTTATACTAGAATTGAGTACGTTTGTCGATTTGCTTGGGACCAATAGGCTAGTCAAGTAGTGAGCCAATTTAAAATCGTTAGTTTCGAATTGATTGTTGGTACGAGGCTTTCTCATGCAGAGTGTTGCACAACGGAGCTTTGTCTGACCCGATTCGGGTAATAGCGGGTGTGAGGCAAGGATGTATATTATCACCGCTACTGTTCCTCATCGTAATCGACGAGATCTTGGTTGGAGCCGTTGACCGTGTACCGAACCTCGGGTTTCTGTGGCAGCTTATTACCAGCCGGTGGAAACTTACGATTGGCTCAATACTTGACTAGCCTATTGGTCCCAAGCAAATCGATCAACATACCCCATTCTAGTCGAAATTCTAGTACTACACTATGTTTGTTTGATTAGCTATGAAAGTTTGACAGATAAAATGAGGGGTTAGTGGATTTTCCTATGTTTCGAGGGGTGAATCGATTAGCTTGGGACCGAAGAGAGTACCAGAGCTGAGCCAAAAAGTTGAGCACGTTTATTCGGGGCCTACTAGTCTTAGAGTTACCTCTATGCTATTACTATGGAGCATCTCAACGACTTCGATTTGGCTGATGACTGATGATGAACAGCGCTCAGACATGCAGAGTAAGCTCGACGACCTTGTGGAACGCTCCTCTGAAGCAGGTCTAACCATCAACGTCAACAAGACCAAATCGTTGGATGTCAACACGGAAAACCGTTCCAATTTCACGGTAGCTTTTTTTTTTAAATTCTTTATTAAAGAGATTTTTAGCCTTAGGCTAGTTCATCTCTAATTTCACGGTAGCTGGGCAGGCAGTGGAGAAAGTCGAAAGCTTCCAAAATCTTGGCAGCCAGATAGCGTCGGACGACGGCACCAAGAGCGACATAGGTGCACGGATTAAGAAGGCGAGGGCTGCTTTTGCCAGTTTGCGAAATGTATGGAGAGCGAATCAGACCAGTCGACGCACCAAAATCCGAATTTTTAACTCGAACGTGAAGTCTGTGCTGTTATACGCCAGTGAAACATGGTGTGTATCAGCGGAGAACACTCAGAAGCTGCAGGTGTTTATCAACCGATGCCTGCGGTACATAATTCGTGCCTGGTGGCCCCACAATTGGATCTCAAATTCCGAGCTTCATCGTTTGTGCCATCAGAAGCCGATTGAGACAGAAATTCGTGAAAGGAAGTGGAGGCCACACACTACGACGGAGCGGAAACGAAATCTGCAAGCAAGCACTGGACAAAGTAAGTAAGTAAGTCGGAAAGGAATCTATTATACGCCAGTGAAACATGGTGTGTATCAGCGGAGAACACTCAGAAGCTGCAGGTGTTTATCAACCGATGCCTGCGGTACATAATTCGTGCCTGGTGGCCCCACAATTGGATCTCAAATTCCGAGCTTCATCGTTTGTGCCATCAGAAGCCGATTGAGACAGAAATTCGTGAAAGGAAGTGGAGGCCACACACTACGACGGAGCGGAAACGAAATCTGCAAGCAAGCACTGGACAAAGTAAGTAAGTAAGTCGGAAAGGAATCTACCCGATATCGCCGCACCTCCACGGTGGTTAGTGTCCAGTTCGTTGTCCTCACAACGGTCATCATGGCTGGCTACGAGTCCCTGCTATAGTGCTGAATGTTCAGCACACTGCACTGAGAAGCATTGGGCGCTCTTTGCACCCACACAATGACCATAAAAATTTTATTATGGGAGATATCCACTAGCCCTGAAGTGCACCCCACACGACAGAAGTTTTGTCAATGTTTCCATCAATAATTTCATGTCAATATTTTCTACAATATTTTCTGGGGTTCATCAATACAGGGTCGCTCCTCACTAACATTTATGTATCCGATGGAATATTGCGAGTCTAATCACAACCACCTTGACAAAAGTTGCCAAGAAACAGGCACCATCTGCTGCTGTAGTCAAACAGAAGGAGAAAATGAGGGGAAATATTGAAATATGAAATCAAACTTTTCTAATTTTACGTCAATATGTTCATCAATATTTCCGTCGTCAATATTTGTATCAATATGATTGTCAATACTTTTGAGTATTGACAATATTTTTGCCCAGTGTTCACTCGGCTGTCGACAAAAGCAGGCCACTCTCGATGTGTGCTACGCGATCGTCTGTTTACTCGGCAGCAACCATTGTGTGGTCCTCCTCATTGTTCTTCATCAGCAGTTCTTTCGGTCGATGCGTCGTCGACTTTGGAAAGCAACCGTTTCGTGATGAGTGTGTGAGTGCTGACCACGTTTTGCGTCCATTGCTGCAATGGACGCGCTCTGACCCTCGTTGGCGTACAACAATTTGCCATACAATGAAACTACTGGAAGCGGCTCCAGTTCTGATGGAGGAGGCTTTTTGGATAGCGGAAGATAAAGTGTTTATTGTGTTGTACCTTTTGACTATAGCTTTAAGATGTATTGTATAGTGACCATGAATCCTCGGCTCTGTTAAGTTAATTCGGTTGAGCCTTATCAAATAAATAAATATACCAACCAATATTTTTGCCCGTGTGGTGCTTGCTTGAGTCTATCAAATTTGGCGATCGCGATGGCGTGATTTATCTTGTCGAAGGCAGCAGACAAGTCAGTGTAGATGACGTCTGTTTGTGACCTTTCAACGCGTGATGTACGATGTTAGCCACAGTAGATTGGTGGTATAGATCGACCGGAGGTGAAGCCATGTTGATTTTCGCTTAGAAACTGCTTACAATGGGAGAGCAGAGGCTGAATGATGACTAACTACCGTCCCGTTTACTACCCTTTTTATATAACACTAGGGATTCAATATTAGCTTGAGTTTATGCGCCGATTTAAAAAAAAGCATGCTATATTGTACGTAGCCCCCCCCCCCCCTTATTATCTAAAGGGCTACCCCCTATGATTATCTCCTTATACCCCCACACTCGCCCCCACATGCCTAATTTGGTTCCATTTGCTTGATTAGTTCTCGAGTTATGCAGAAATTTCTGTTTCATTTGTATGGGAGCCCCCCCTTACAGAAGGGGGAGGGGTCTCAAACCATCATAAGAACCTTCCACGGCCCCAAAAACCTCTGTATACGAATTTTTACGCCAATCGGTTCAGTAGTTTCCGAGTCTATAAGGGTCAGACAGACAGACAGACAGACAGACAGAAATTCATTTTTATATATATAGATAGATAGATAGATAGATAGATATGCGCAAATTTCCAGTTTGATGGAAAAATGCCACACGAGGTGGACAACCGGAACAGATGTTTTAGCAGTTACTCTTATACATCGATTGTCCCATTCCATATCAGATTATATTTTTTGAAAATATTTTAATTTTTTAAAAAAATTGGAAAAAGATCCAATCACAAAAAAAGCAGCCAGGTCTCAGGACTATGTCTATAAAAAAAGATTCTCCGTTCGGCGCATATTGAACTATTAAGGACTTTTTTAATGCTTGTCGGGTGTTTTCATCACTGCGGCCATTTTTCTGATCTATTGGGATATATTACCCTTTTTTTTTTTTGCTATATCAAGATGTCGTATTACTATTATTAGGAGTGATTATCTCAGCAAGGCATTACACTTCGAATAAAGTGCACTGCCGTACTGGGAGTTGTTCTCCAAATGTCAAAAGGTTCTACCAGCCCCTTTACGCCTTTTATTGATAATTGCCGGACAGTGGCATAGCAAATGTTCCTTAGAAAGGTCCAGGATTTTGTGCGTCACAGAAATGCTTGGATTAATGAAGCGCTTCGACTGCCTAGCAATAGAAGTGTTATTCCAGTTTTCCTCCACTTTTGAAATTCCCACGCTTTTAGCTCCATTCTAAGAAATGCAGCCGATAAGCCACAAAAGGGCTCTGTCCCTATGAACTTATGAGTAGATCCGAGTCTTACTACAGCTCTTTAATTTCCGTCAATCCCGCTATGACCAGAAATCCAATATAAGTTGACTTGATTATGATAAGACAATTTTTGAAGTGATTGAACAAACTCCCAGACAAGTGTTGATGTACATGTCACCGATTTAAAAGCATTTAGAGCAGCTTGACTGTCAGACATTATGCAAATATTTGAACTCTTATAGTTTCTACACTCTAAAATTTCTTGGATTTCAGCTTGAAACACAGTTGGCAATCTGCCCATAGAAACCGATAATCCTGGGCCAGTTACTCCTGGCCCCACTTGGTTGTTCAATCTTGAACCATCTGTATAAATAACAATCGATCCTGGACGAAGAATCGGACCACCAAATTAAGGACTTTAGTTGATCATGTAATTATTGAAGAGGGATCTATTAATTCTGAGCCGTGACCACTCCGAAGAAACAAATCTTGTTTTATAATAGTCTTGATGTGATCTTCAATAAGGCTATAACACTATAATAACGCATGGCAAACGAGTTCCCTAACTTGCATTCAAGTATTCTCTCTTCCACCCTCAATTGCAAAACTCACAATCTTTTCTCATTTCCACGTTCCCTGTATCATATGTTTCCACCCCCCTTAATAATCACCCGCGTTCTCTTTTTGCATGAAACATCAGAAGCGCCAGAATGTATTCTATCCAGTGCGAGAGAGTCGCAAACGACGCGCGAGCGTACGAAGAGAGTGCAAGCAAAGCGTCGAACCTGTTGTCAGCCAAGCCAAACTAACAGAACAGACATTCAGGCGCTTGACTGCTTCTGCTCCATTCAACATTATTTTCCATTCATTCGAACTTTGGCTGCTGAGCGCAAACGACCGCTCGGGAACACGGAGAACGGATCCAGAATATCAGTGTCGGGGGTTGTTTTTTTTTCGGAAAAAGTGAGAGGGCGGAATACCACCACCCAATCAAACTGCCAGCCAGTAGCCCCACGAATTAGTATTTATCGTACCCCAACAGTAGCATCGGCAGCAATAGCAGCAGTGAGTGCAAACAGCAACGAGATACGGGGGTGGTGTTATTCATGTGATTATCCGGAAGAATTACTAACTAGCAATCGTCACGCAGCAGCCATAATCAAGGACAATAGCATCGATTTTCCGCATTCGTGGTTCGCTAAATTGGCCGGATCTAGACAAACAAAGTCATTGAAGAATAAGCACAGAAAAGAACATCCAATCGCGTAGCAAACATCAGGAGAAAAGTAGTGTGCTGTGCGTGTTATATAATTCTAGGGGTTGACACCTACGAGCGCAAAACGAAAAAAAAAAAGAAGGATCGGCTGCTCGATGCTATCCCATGTGTAATTAGCTCCTTCCCAAGGGGATTCGCCTTTTTCGCGTGGGTGGTGGTGTTCGTTCTGTTATTCAAGAGGTGGAAAAATCATCAATGAAGAGAAACATTATGAGCCGTCGTGATTGAGTGCCTCAGCGAAAGTTTTCAATTCGGCTAAAGGCGGTAAATGGAAGAGTTTGGATTGATATCTACCTATACTATTCTTTGTATACATGGCGTGGATGGAAGGAATGCGAAAATAAGCCCATTGATTTATGTTTTATCGCATTCTGCTTTGAAAGCTGTTTTCAATTTCTATTTATGTCACCCTCGCATCAAACATTTTCATTTCATTTGTCATTAGTTGCTTCGTTTTTTTTTTTGGTTCAAGTATTGATTTTCAACCATTCCTGGTCAAAAAGCAATCAGAGTGTTGTAATGGCAAGGAGATGAGCTAACTGAGGAAGGAAAATAAGAGCATCTTAATTCGTTGTCCAATGCCATCATCTAGTAATAGTAGGCGCACGACAGTAAAAGGGAACACTGGAAAATTAGGGCAACCGTAAACAGCCTACTTAGCGAGCACGCCAGGAGTATCTAGGATTATGTCTCAGAGGCTTTTGTTGTAGAGGCAAATGCCCGTCTGCTGGGTTCACGTCCTGCCGGATGTTGACACCGAGATTAATTGAATGGCTTTTAAATCCTGTCTCATGCAGCCAGCGAGTGGCTTTCTTGCGTAATTTTGCCCATTTGCGATCCGTGGATGGTTTGCCAATGGTGTGTTGTTGTACCCCGTGGAGAGAGGATATCGAATTGCAAATATGTATATCCGCTTTGATTTGATTGAGTCATCTCGAGTCGGCTGTTGCCACTCCGGATGGGTTCGTTGATCCTGAAGATGCCGATAGAGCGGGTGGAGTGAGTTGCAGTAAACAACAACTGCCGTGTATAAGAAGCGAAATTGATGTCGATATGTATTTATGGGGTCGGCTTTATTCGATTTAGGGCAGGAAATGGCATCAATTTGCACTGTTGCATATTTTCTTTCATCGAGGAGATCTGTGTTTTTACGTTCAGAAGAATACAAGTAACCACGCGTCTCCTTTGCGCTTCCGTTTCTTGATACCGCATACATATATTAGTTTGTTTGAATGTGAGATTTGTATCTTCGTTCTACATCATATTGTGAAGCCGGTTTTATTGTAATTAGTAGGTATATGCTTGTAGTTATACTATAGACAGTATCAGTGCGTAAATCTGAATCCTAAAATGGTAGAAAAATCTCATGCTAGCCACTAGTGAATTAATCTGCGTTAGCATCGCACTCCACCTTCTTGCAGAAAATCTTCACCAACGCACAGCTCATGCCACGAATTTGATTCTGGCAGTCGGACAATAGATTCAGCTGTTGAGTTGAGTCCTCGGCCTAAGGTCGCTGGCATCTTGGAGGCTGTCCATATTCCACGTGGTCAGTTTATGAGTCAGTTATGGTTTTAGTCCTGCGTAGACAATAGACTGATCTAAAATTGGAAAATTTCGCTCCATAGTGCTCAAACCCTTCCAAATCGGGTCCTGATCAGCTTCCCATAATTTTAACTCATTTGGTAAGAAACTAACTTGGCACAAACCATTTGATGTTTATATGGCAATTATTAAGGGAAAACATTTTTTTTTTTGCCAGGGCTTAATATCTTAGTTTCTTTATCAAAAATGAGATCGTAGAAATTTGACAAAACGTTTAAAACTGAAATATTTCTATTAGTCAGGAATATATAACGCCTCAATGTAGGCAATTAATATCAGTTGTTCACACTAAATCGTAATTTTAACGTAATCTGATATCGAACAGCACCAGAACAAATGTTGATTATGATCAGAATTTGAGGAGCAGTTAAAATATGCATATTTTCTCACTTCCACAAAATTTTAAATTTAGAGCAATAAAAAGCATCGTTAGGGAAAACGTTTTCAAAGCACTATTTAAAACTACTTATTTTTTTTTAATAACAGTAGGGTAAGTGAGTCAGTTTTTGGCCCTAGTGGTCCTCTAATTTGCCCCTGGGAGGGAGAAGCAGATAGCACAAACGGAATTTATTTTTCAGCTTGTTCTTCTGGTCATGAAAATTAGAGAATCTTAGAGCGAACGTTAGTGTTTTAGGGACCGTGTTTCAGGGCTTTTCTTATTGTGGAGAATGTCAAGGTTATTCCGAGGAAAACTAAAAGAAAATTAAATTCGGAGGATACTTTCAACGAAAATTTGAGGAATATTAAGTTCCCAAAATTTTTCCTGATGTTAATGAAGCTGTCTTGAAGGTCTTTTGTAGTTTGAGGAACTAGTCTGATGCTTGCAATACTTCTCATCAAATTCTTAAACTTCCCTGAGCTTCATTGGAATTCCTAAAGTTTCTAACGATTATGAATCTCCTCTAAAGGTTTAACAATTCACTGAAGTTCTCTAAACTTCTTTAACATTTATGTGACTTCTCTACTGCTATCGGAACTGCTCTGAGGTTCACTATTCTTTTCTGAAATTATGCAGTTTTTATGAAGCTTGTTGTACTGCGCTGAATTTAATTGAACCGTCCTAAAAATGTTTAAGCTTCAGTCAAATTCTTTAAATTTCCCACTAATTTTCTAAAACTGAAATTCCTCCAATTTTAGGAGCTTACTAAACTTCTTTCAAATGGTCCAGCATTTTTCTTATGTTCATAAAAATTCCTGAAGTTCGTGGATTTCTATGAAGTCCTCGAAATGTTTCTGAAGCCCACTGTCTTTCTGTGAAGTTCCCGAAGTTTTTATAAATTTCTAATGAAATTTATAAAAACTTCATGAAATTAGAACGAATATAGTTCTTTGATTTTCACTGAAGTTCTCAAGATTTTTGTGAAGTTCATGAAAGTTCCCATTAATTTAAAACTTCTTCAATAGCCTAGACTTTCCTGGTGTTATTGAAACTGTCTAACTGATTACTGAATTTCTTCTCCAGACTGCCCTGAATTTATCAGTATTTTTTTGAGAACCCGCAACTTTACTGAAATTAATTGATTTGCCTTGAAGTTGCGACAATTTTCCCTAAGTATTATAACCATTATAAACGCTCACTACTTTCCCTGAACTTATCTATGCTTACCTGAAGTTCATAATTCCCTGACGCTTCAGACGTTTTCGGATTAATCATAGAATTCTGGAAATACGTCACAATTCCACGCAACTCCTCGTAAGTCACTGCAAATTTTCTTAACTTAATGGAATTATTCTGAAGCTATCTGATCGTCCTCGAAGTACTCGGAACTTCGCTGAATATCATGAAACTATCTAAAAATATCTAAATTTATTAGAAGTCCTCTAGAATTGCTTGAAGTTTGCTAAAAGTTCTCGCATTTGTGTTTAATTAATGGAACTTCGTTGATGTTCTCTTATCAACATAACTAAATTTTCGCATTTTCTTAAGTGCTTGAAATCTCCATGATATAACATCCTTAAAATAATCTCACATTTTCCGGATGTTCATATAACTTTTATCACGTTCCAGAAATTCTCTCGGAGCTTGCTGAAGATACCGGAAATGCCCTGAGCTTCCCGAAACTTCTTTAAGGTTTCTATAATTTCCTTGAAATTATTTGAACTGCTTTTTGATTCTCTTGATGGCCTCGGAACTTTCCTAAAACTCTCAATTCTATTGAAGATCTAGGTTCTGCTCGGAAATAAATGGAATTCCCGTAAACACATTCTCTCACATTCTCTGGACTTCAGTGAAGTTCCTGAAATATTTTTGAAGTTTTCATAAATTCTCTGAAGGTTTCTGTACTTCCCAGAAATTCTCGGAACATCTTAAGACTTCTCGATTTTTTTTCAGCACATCATGGAAGTACCCTGAATTTTTCAATATTTACTATAATAGATCTTTAAACTGCTCCAAAAGACTGGACTAAAGTTACGGGAAATGCTCTTAAAATCTGAAATTCCCCAAAGATCTCTAGATCTAGCTTTTCTGAAGGGCTTAGAACTTCTTAAAAATTTGCACAACGCCCCTCAAGTTTTCTATATTTCTCAAGTTCGCTTGACACCTGTGAAGTTCTCTGAAATTCTACGAACTTCATAAAAGTTCCTGAAAATTTTCGGATGCTAAAATAATCGCTTTGAGGGTCTTAGTGCTTCCAGTAAGTTCTCCATATTTTCAGCGTGTTAACTTTCCCTTATGTTCCCGCCAGTGTTTGCTTTTATCATTTACCATCACGCGCAAGGAATAGCACTTCAACCCAGTGTAGATGAATTGCGTTCGTTTTGAATATCTTCGCTGTGAAGTACGAGCAAAACGAACAAATGAGCTCATTATACATCAACGAATGCGCGTTTCACAAATACTTGATTATCCAACCCAAAATTGTCAAAATCAGAAGCGATCCTCAAAAGCAAAATAATCAAATCCGGTTTGGGCAAAATGATTATTTTGAATATTGTCGATTCCAGAGCCTAAAACCTCGATATTATCATCAATTCAATCTGTGTATAAAAACCAACTCAACACGTTCTACAGCGCTGTATTTGTGTATTTATGAAAATAATCATTTTGCATTCGATCCTCAAAATCATCCCCTCCAAGATGCAGATGAATATTGACATTCACAACAACACAGGCGATAATAAACTTCCAGCCACGAATGAACAAAAACAAATGTTGACTTCGATTGACGAGTGCACGGATGGATTTGAGTTCACTCACTCGACAAAAAGTGACACAACAGCGGGGCCCTGTTTACTAAAAATGAACACATATGTGTTCATTTTTAGTAAACAGGGCCCGCTGTTGTGTCACTTTTTGTCGAGTGAGTGAACTCAAATTCATCCGTGCACTCGTCAATACTCAAAGGTTGCCTTGATCAAGAGAATGTGCTTATGCCAAAATACAAATTCATGCAGGTAGTTGGTCTATCTGTTAAGGTTGTCTTCATTTTTAGCTAAGTTGAGTGTAGAAGGAATGATTTTCATCAGCACTGGTTCCCGCAGTTTGTTTATGGAACTTCACTGAAATTCTCAGCATTCCCTTTCATTCCTCAGAACTTCTCCAAAGTTCCTACAATTGTTGTGAACTTAATGGACAGCAATGAAGATCTCTAATCGTATGAAATAAATCATTTATTTTACTAAAAAGTGACTCGCTACCAGGCCTGGTGTTTACCTCTGCGTCCCCACAAAGGTCGCAGAAGGGATATTGATAATGTTGTTTTGATATAATGTATTGATTTCTGAAATTAACGCGAATAAGACTTACGATCTTTGGAATGGCTGGAAGGCAAATGAGTTGACCCTATCAATTCAGTAAAAAGCTACGAAGGACGATATGTCCAGCCCAGATAAAAAGCTATTCAAATAAAATGACGCCCCCGAAAGCAGTTAGCAATGTTATTCAAACCGCATCAAGCATACGTCAAATTGTAATATACTTAGGTTGTGTTCCATTTAGTAAATTTTCACTTAAATTTGACCGATGGAAAATGTTCAAATATACCTGCTATTCCAGCAAACTTATTTATGACACAAGGAATCAATTTTGACATACACCTTCTCGAAAATCGACCGATCAACAACAGAGGGATTTTCGAACAATTTATTTTCGAAGTGTCAAATTTAAGTGAATATTTACCAAATGGAACACAGCCAGTTAGGTCTGTGCCACAAATGGGAAAGAACACAGCCTTATTCCGTACCCGTTACGCCCGAGTTCTATCTGTTCCGATTTTCTACAATAACTGCCTGGTTTAGATCTTAACGCCCAGACTCAAGCATCCCCCCTATTCTGCGAGTCACGTGACTCTCTCTCACCGGCGAGGTGACAATTGTCACCTCATCGGTGACAGAGAGTCACGTGACTCGCAGAATAAGGGGGCATGTGTTTGAAAATCCTTCCCTACCTAAGTATATGGCAAAAAAAGATTAAACTGGAACGGATGCCACTTGCCCGTAAACTTCACGTGGAATCCATTTCGCGAGAAATCGTTGATGAACTGGAAACTTTTCTCAAATCAATGCTTTCCATTTCCGGTACCGCCATTGAACGAGTTGAACATGAAAAAGACTTGCCAGTTGTTGGGTTCTTCTGCCACTCTCCGGATGGCATCCATGTTTCCGTTGGTCGGCTGCTTCCCAATGTGAAAGGGTTTTTAGGGCGAAATTGTCCACAGATGAGATTGTCGGGATAGAAGAGGTCTCGGAAAAGTCCCGGCTTAACCCGATCCATGAAATTAAGAACATCTTTTTTTGAAGTGCTCTCTTCATTATGACTTCGATGTCCGGATGTTATGTTCACTTGAACTTTTCCCTAAATTTTATCATTTGTTTTTGAAACCCTCACCTCATCAGCTTACAATAGCGTGTTTCATTTTCCTCTTGCACCACCTGCACACACACACAAATTTTTACATATCTTTACTTAGCACCAACAGTAAGCACCGTCTTTTGGCCACATTAAAGCACAACTTATCAAGTGATACGCACACAATCACTTATTCACGTTTGCACTGAGCACTTTCCAAGCAACACACGCGACTCTGTGATTCTAAACGATGAGCACCAGCACCATTGCACAGCACCGTTCGTACTCCCGTTAGCACCAACCATTACCACCTAGAAAACGCCCGTGTTCAGCACCGAATTGAAAGAGAACCAACCTGCCATCTGCCTGCGAAGTTCTGTACCCGGTTACTCTCGTGCACGTTCCGTTCGTTTTTCTGTTGTGCTGCAAGAGTGTGTGCACGCGTGCACGTGCAATTAGTAAGGATTTGCAAGTAGTGTAAGGTAGTAGCGCGGAATCGCACAGACATAAACCAGTCGAGTAGAGGGACTTGGAGTTGGTGCGAATAATGGCCAACACGGCGCATCTTTTTCGCAGACAGAGCTCACGGGATTTGATCCAGCAGGCGACGGTTCGCAGTTTGGATGAGCTCGAGTTGAGGGTGAGTAGGCGGTGATTTTAGTTTATTATTTTGATTAATCTAGAAGAGCAAGATGCCACTGCCGACGTTCGTCCAAGAGGACCAATGGCATCGGGAACGTGTCGAAGCTGCTCGTAAATCTCGGATAGGCTACGCAGGAAATTGGGCTGAGATCGTTGCATTGCAGGAGGCCACACGGAGTAAGATTTCCGAGTTCTATCGAACGACGGGTTACGCGAGACGCCCGGTTGACAATTTGAGGAAGCTTGCCGAAATGAATTACGATACGAATTGGCCAGCGTTCCCAGAGACGTCGAACCGAGCTGTTGGACGTTTCGCCAGGCGTCCTCTGGAGAAAGCGGAAGTGGTTCATCCTAGACCTAGTTACTTTAGTTCGTTTCCTGTGACCCACACGAAATAAATTGTTGATTGCACCAATCAAAATCGTTGGTTGTTTTACTTCAGGAACTTCGAAGTCGCTTGGTTCGGGCGGAGAATGGCAATCGAAATGTGGTGTACGGTGCAACCAATCAGGCATTTATCTCCGACGATGATCCCCCGATGGGAAGGATCTTGGACTTGGGTCCAAGTTCCGCACCGCCCACGATCCGGGGGCCACCGGGAAAACTCCCAACGCAGACTTCCGTTATCGACAGCGCGGTGGAGGAAGCGGTTGTACCGGAACGACCCGAAGACGAACGCGAAAGTTGGGATAGCAAGTGGACTTTTCTGTTGGCCACGATTGGGTAAGGACATATTTTACCATTGGTGAATCGGAGTTATTTGATCGTTTTTCTATCTTACAGGTACGCCGTTGGATTGGGCAACGTTTGGCGATTTCCCTATTTAGCGCAGAAGAATGGCGGAGGAGCGTTTCTGGTTCCGTATTTTGTGATGTTACTGCTTCAAGGCGTTCCGATTTTCTACCTGGAGTTGGCGATCGGTCAACGTCTGCGGAAGGGAGCGATCGGGGTTTGGCACGAGGTGTCGGCCTATCTGGGAGGAATTGGAATATCGTCGGCGTTCGTGAGCTACATAGTAGCTTTGTATTACAACACGATCATTGCTTGGTGCTTGATCTACCTGTTACACAGCTTCGAGTCCCCACTGCCTTGGGCGGAATGTCCCAAGAGGCTGTACAAGAACTTCACCTACGACGTGGAACCGGAGTGTGTCGTTTCTTCGCCGACAAAGTACTACTGGTACCGGGAAACGTTGAGGGCTTCGCCCAGTGTCAACGAACCGCAGGAGATCAACTACAATGTGGCGATCGCACTGATTACTGCCTGGTTCTTGGTGTACATGTGCATGGTCCAAGGAATCACCGAATCGAGTAAGATCGTGTACGTTACCGCGATCTTCCCGTACGTGGTGCTGATTATTTTCTTCTTCCGGGGCATCACCCTCAAAGGTATGTATGGTTTAGTGACAAAATAGGTCATATTTTCAGAACTCGTTTTTGAAGTCCCGGAATTAGGATTATTTTTTCAAAACCCGAAATCTCGTGAGTTTTTCAAAGTCTTGGAATTTTTAAATGTTTTTAAATAGCAGAATCATGAAGTGTGTATTTTTTAAACCCACTAGAGCAAACACCAAATTTGGACTGAATGGGTCAGGGAATTAGGCCAAGCTTTGTAAAATTGGAGATTGCACTTGAACATGTTTGAGAAATCTTTGATTATGTTTAAGATTACGGACTAAACATTTTTTAAGATACTGAGACTTCAGAAAGATGTTAAGGGGCTTGTTTTTTTTTGCTTTGCTCAGCAAATGTGTGATTATAATTTCAAGCACGAAATATTTGTAGTTTCTGATATTTGTGCCATAAATATTTGAAATGACAAAGCAAAGAAATGGCCAACTTGTTTTTGAAGTCCCGGAATTAAGATTATTTTTTCAAAACCCGAAATCTTGAAAGTTTTTCAAAGTCTTGGAATTTTTAAATGAACATCTATGAACTTCTCCAAACTTTCGGAAAGGTTCGAAACGTTTTCTCCGAATATTTCTGAACATCTGGTCAGCTCATTAAAATAATACAAGCTTCCCAAAATACGAACTCTGTTGGGCTGCAAAAAGCTTCTTGAACTTCTATTGAATTCCCTGCTTTTAAACATAATTCCCTACACTTCTATGAAGTTGTACGAAGTTTCTCGAATTGCTACGTAATTCGCTAGACTTCTATAAAGTTTGATGAACTACTATACAGTTTGCTGTACTTCTACGAAGTTTCCTGAGTTTCTACGATATTTCATTATCAAATCCAAGTCCATTAAACTTCAACCATGAAGAAGGTCCGCGATCCATTATGAAGTTCCCAGAAATTTGACAAACTTCTCACTTCTACGGAGTTTTTCTGATATTTTACAAACTTCTTTGAATTTCTACGAAGTAAATTGGAAGCTGTTTACTCATTGATTTTTCAGCCCCCTTTATGGAGCGCCGATAATTTTAATTTCGGAATGTACACATAATTTAGTGCTCTGTTATTAAAACTAGGGAACGGATAAACTTGTCTGCTATCAACTCGCCAAATTTATCGGATATTGGCTTTTCAGTTTAACGGTGGATTAAAACGCTAGGATGTCTTATGTCCAACATTTCGGGCTTTGGATTTCGCCTGCTGTGGAGTATATAAAATTGTACCGTCTATCGTTGAGCTCAAAAATGTTTACGATCTTAAACTAAAACGAGCCCTGATGAAGATTCCAACCCCTGGATCTAAACGTTGACGATGATAAAACTGTAAAACTTTTTCTCGAAGACTGAACGCCGGTCCGGGGGAACGACACTCATTCAGATGCATTTTATTTCAAAAAGGACTTGGTAGCGCTGCTATGGCAAAAGATCGTGATGGAAAGAATCGATCAGAATAGACAAAAGGATAAACAGGGATGGTCAGAATATCTTGCAAAAAAAAAATAATAGAAAAGGGGTGTCTGGAATCGGATTTTTTTCATTGATGTGGATGAGACTGCGGATTTGAGGAAAAATGGATGTGGGATGAGGATGGATAAAGAATTGTCGTTCCCGCTGACGCCGATACATAATTACTAATTCTTCGAAATCTTTAAACTTCCCCGAAAGTTTAGACTTTTCTGAAGTTTTCGGATCTTTTCCCTGAAGTAATTTGAACTGCCCTTAAGATCGCTAAGGGGTTTAAAAGTTAATGCAATTTTCCTGAAGATAATTGAACTGCCCTGAAGTTATTTGGTCTATCCTGAATCTCCCACAATTTGTCTGATGTTTTTGATATACTACTCTTTAAAATCTCAAAACTTCCCTGAAGTTTCCTAAATTTTCAAAAAGTTCTCGAATTTGCTCTAGCGTTTACTAATTTTTCAAGCAGTTTTCGGAACTTCTCAAGTGTTTCAACAATTGTCCTAATATTCATGAAACATCCATGAAGACTCCAGATATTTGCAGAAATTTTCAGTACATTCCTGAAAGTCTCGGAATATTCAAATATAATTCTTCGAAACTTCTTAAATGTTGCAGTAATTAATTGATGGAACTGCTCTGAAGGTCTCTGATCTTCCTCAAAATACTTGGAACCACACTGAAAATAATGAAACTGCTTAAAAATCTTCAAACTTGCCTAAAGTTCTCTGATCTTCTTTCAAGATGTCGGAACTTTGCTGAAGTTTACGGAAATTCCCTGAATTTGTTGGAACTTCTGCAAAATTTCTTTGAACCTAATTGAACTTTCTCGAAGCCATCCTGAAGTTCCTGCAACTCTCCTGAAGTTCTTGGACTGCTCTAACATAAATGTAACTGTTTTAAAAATTTCAAAGCTTTCCTGGAAATCTTTGACCTTCTTTGAAATTCAAAAATATGTCTAGATTTTTCTAAAATTTTCAGGACTTCTGTGAATTTCCCTGAAATTTCTTCTTAACGTTTCTCAAAATTTTGCTGTCCTGAATTCATCCAAACTAACGTTGCCCGAAAGTTTGGACGTCCCTGAAGTTATTGTGACAGCCTTGATCTCTGAGCTACCCTGATAATCTCTAGAACTATTTTCCCTGAGGTTCTGGGAATTTCTCTATAATTTCCACAATTTTCCTCAAGTTATCTGAAACTCTCTGAAGCTTTCTTGACTTTTCTCTAAAGTACCGTAAAACGGGGTATCTTTGATAATGCGGGTAACTTTGATAGTAGAATATAATGATTACTATCTGCACTACATCCAAATTGAAAACATTGGTGTCATTTTGTAGCTTAGGGTATTACCTTTGATATCATATCGTTATTTTTTTTTTTTTTAATCTTTATTTTAGAGATTTTTAGCCTGAGGCTAGTTCATCTCTTACATATCGTTATTTACAGGGTGTTTAATAAGTTTGAATACACTATAAAAAAATTAAAATACAAGATATTCTTTCTGAGTCAATTTTTATTGAAGCAATGTTTATTAAGAACCTTTACGACATGTAAGCTGTGAGCACCCCCCCCCCCCCCCTTTGTGCTGTATGACGAGTTTGAGACGTTCCTCAAAAGAATCGCACGCGGCACGCACCTGGTCCATCGGCATCTCGTCCCAGATCTTGGAAATGAGCTTCTTAAAGTGGTCCATAGTGCTCACTTGATGTTCGCTCTGCTTGGTCAGCATGTCCGACCATACATAAAAGTCCAGGGGAGAGAAAATCAGTCAAATTCTCCCGACACCACGCTTGGACGATATTCGCCGTGTGTGCTGGTGCACCGTCCTGTTGAAAGACGTTATGATCCTTCCCGTAGAATCTAATCTAATCTAACACCGACACAGCCAGTTCTTGAAAGCATCCTGGAAAAGGATGGATATACCTCCATATTTTTTCTTGTCTATTTGATATATGTTTCACATCGAAGATGCGTCACACATATCAAAACGGCCAGGCCTACTGTGCAGCATTTAAGGGGTAAGATGATTCAGAAAACATCGGGCCTGTTTGAATCGAAGATTTAAACACGATGCTTCAGAATCCAATAAATCGATGAAACGTGGACATCTCGTGCCGTACGTTCCGATTTTGGTAATTTAAATTATATGATTGGTTGGTTGTTGGAAGCATCAAAGCTAGAAAGGTTAAGTGATGTTCATTTTTTGTCTGTCTGTTTGTCTGACCCTTATAGACTCGGAAACTACTGGACCGATCGGCGTGAAAATTTGTATGCAGGGGTTTTTGAGGCAGGGAAAGGTTCTTATGATGGTTCGAGACCCCTCCCACCTCTGTGAGGGGGGGCTCCCATACAAATGAAACAGAAATTTCTGCATAACTCGAGAACTAATGAAGCAAATGGAACCAAATTTGACATGTGGAGATCATAGGAGGTAGCCCCTTAGATTTTTTTTTCTTTATTAAAGAGACTTTCAGCCTTGGGGTGGTTCGTCTCTGGGAATCCCAGATGGGGAATCCCCTATTTGAGGGGGGTGGTAATTCCAGAGGGAAGTTACCTTAACAACATAGTCTGGATCCCAGAGGGGATTTCCGAAAAAGGGCGTGGGGCCCCAGAAACAGAGTTTTTAGCTACGGAGTTTTTAATTTGGTGGCCCTGGAAGGGAACCTCCGAGGGTGGGGCTCCGAAAGGGGTCCCTTAGTTGCTTATGGGCTGTCTTAATACTGTCATTTTGTTGGAGGGTTGGTTGTGAGATTCTGGTTCCGAGTGTGATCTGGTATGGTGGTGATGATGATCATGGTGAGTTAGGTGATCAGACCTAACTCACCATCATCAGCCCCTTAGATAAGAGGGGGGGGGGGGGGTGCTACGTGCAATATGGCACTCTTTTTTTAATTGGCGCATAAACTCAAGCTAATATTGAATCCCGAGCAAGGCCGGGCACACTCAGCTAGTATACGATATAGAAATGCATAACGCTGGTCGTCACTACCCGAGTCTTGTCACTATTATCAAGTTATAAAAAGTAATAACCACTAAAATGTAATCCTTTGATTACTGGAAAATCCTGATTCCCTACTTTGACTATATGTTTAGTATAACTTCTGCGTGAAGTCAACGATTTACATAGTTGAAGATGCTAATTTCAAATAACAGGCTGTAGTGGTAATTTTTATACGATAGCCAGTGGTGGCGGGGGGGGCACCCCTCACCATCCCTCTCCAAAGGGGGAGTTTGGTAAAGAGAGATGAATAAACCGATTTGTACCTTCCTTAAAAGTTGTCCTAGCTCGCTATTCTATTCGTCTTCTGTTTATTTGAGATAAACAAATGTTCGGATGTATATAGTCAATTTTTGATGTGGATTGGCAAACCTTTTCGTGGCCAATAGTCAGGTTCAATGCTGCGACTCAACGAATGATGGGACGAATGATGGGACGAATGATGGGACGCCTCGTGGAGATTCTACGTGGCTTCGGAACAGCTTCTCAGCGGCAAGTAATAGGGACTGAGGAACTAGAAATTGTCTCCTGGGCCTGGTTTTGGCCAGATCAGCAACCGATTATAGAATAAAAAAACTCCACGGAAAAAAACAAACGTCAGGTTCGATCACACGCACAGCCTACTTCTTCACGTAAAGATCCTTCTCGTGGAGGTCCCGAAGTGCCGGGGCCACAACCTTCTCCAGATCCTCGGTCTTATAGTATGCGGTGTTGATTTCCACGTTTTTCCCGATAAATACCAGTGGGAGCTTCCCACGCCTGGATACGCCCCCCCAAACCATCACCGAGGCGGCGCTCTGGAATTTGCGACGAGGGGATGCTGGCCAACGTTGGAGCCCACAGCCGATCATTTGGGACATTGTGTTGCAAGACAAAGAGTTTCTCATCCGAAAACACGAACTTCTGACCTGCGTGCCGCGAAAGTATCAGTTTGGCTCTGTCCAACCTCTTCTTCGTTGTAGCCTCCGTTACCCCGTGAATGTTGCGTTTCTTGTACGGCTTGTATCCCAGGTCCTTCGACGTCGCGGTACTCCTTCATCGTGCGCGGTAAACAAACAACAAATGACAGCAAGTCGACACCGTGCGCGTCGGTTAGCCTTTTGACCTTTCTGACGTTTATTTTATTTTTTTTTTATTTTTATTCTTATTTCATCTGACTTTTTTCAGTCTTAATGAAATCTAGGATGGGGAAAAGCCTCTTTGAGTAAACCATTCAATAAATAAAATTACAAATAGTCAATACACAGAATACGTTGAATACAAATGAATACAAATGACAAACATATTAAAAGCTAAGTCAATAATCTAAAATAATTGAACACAACAATCTGCAAATGTGTCGCAGCTCACGCGTCGGAGGGTTGGAAACTCGGCGTAGTGTTGTAGAAGGACCATGTAATAAAAAAACAGCAGGAAATACACACTTTCGAAGAAGCAGTGATTGGACATACACTCACCACTGTGCATTGAGGCGGCGTTGAAAAGTGGCAGCAGAAACATTGAAGTCAAATTGTCCACTAACATCGTTAAACCGAGAAGACATTATCCTGATAGGATCGTGTTGACCATAACGGCTGTTCCGGGTAGCAAGGTGCAGGAAATTACGTTGCCTCAAAGGTCTTTGCGGCGCATATACGTGCAATTCAGCAAGAATATCTGGGGCATCGATTTCATTGGTCATTACCTTAGCGACGAAGATGGCTTGCAAATTGGATCTTCGCTTCTCTAGAGTATCGATGCCTAACAGCAACGATGTTCATATGGAGGAAGATTTGACGAATCACGTCAGGGTAAGTGGCGAAGAGCGAGGCGCACAAACTTTTTCTGCACCGCACCGATACGGTCAATCCAGTTTCTGTTGTACGGGCACCATACCAGCACGGAAGATTCCAAAATAGATCGAACCAGTGCACAGAAAAGGGACTTCAGGCAGAGAGGATCACGAAATCCATCAGCAAGCTTAAACATGAAGCCGAGCTGTTTATTGGCTTTTGCAATCACGTCTTCGTAATGCGGTCGGATATATCACACGGTCCAATATCACACCGAGATCCCTAACCTGATACAAGCGCTCGAGAGTTTGTCCACACATGCTGTAGTTGAAATTGATTGGTTGCCGCTTCCTTCTGAATGATATTGTGTTGCATTTGGCTATGCATAAATCGAGTAGGTTTCGCTTGCTCCAGTTCTCGAACAAATCTAATAACCTCTGCAACTCCAGGCAATCCTCAGTGCACGTGATGATCATAAAGATCTTAACATCGTCGGCATAGAATATTCGCTGTCTACGTGGCAACACAAAGGCAATGTCATTTATGAATAATGAGAAAAGCAGCGGTCCAAGATTACTCCCTTGCGGTACACCAGAAGGAATAATAAACGGCTCCGAATGTGACGAACCAATCCTTACTCTCACGGATCTTTCAGACAGATATGATCTAAAACAGCTAACAAGCGCGGAAGATACCCCCAGCTTCTCGAGTTTTTGTGAATCGGTGACAGAAACGAAGTTTTCCATCCAGCAGGAAATTTTTGCTGTTGGAACGAGAGATTGAACAGTTTTACTAACGGTGTCATCAGAGAACTCGAGCAGTTTTTCAACACAGATGAAGGAATCCCATCAGGACCGGGTGACACGGAATGTTTGAGCTTACGTAATGCATTTTCGACATGCTCCTCGCTGATCTGGAAAATTCCAAAGTCGATGCTGTCTAGCGGCGTATCACGAATAGCAGCCTCTATCTGCGATGGCGTAGCAGGCGTATTTGAGAAGACATTCTTGAAGTGTTCAGCAAAGATCTCACATTTACTAGAGGCTGTGCTAGCAAATTGGTCGCCGAAATACATGGAAGTTGGCAATCCATCTTCCGTGCGTTTAGTACGAACAAAAGACCAGAACTGTTTGGGATGTAGACGTAAATTTCTCTGCGTACGATCAACGTATCGAGCATACAATAGACGGTTATACCGTGTGTACTTGTTACTGGCCATTACAAAGCGATGTTTGGAGTGCTGCGAACGACTCCGACTATACGTTCGAAGTGCAGATCGCCTACGGCGCTTCAACTGGCGGAGGCTCCTGTTCGTCCAATGAGGCTTCAGTGGAGGGCGCTGAAGAGACACGTGAGCTTCGATGACTTGACGTATCTCCGTGTTGAAAATACATACAATATCGTCCAGATCCTGATCAGAATCCAAAAATTGCCAATAGATTGATAATAGCGCATCATTCATCGAACTATAATCAGCCCGACGAAAATCGAACCGGCAGTCTTCTAGAGATGGTTCAAATGACACTGGTACCGAAATAGAAACGGTGACGTCAATGGCAGGATGTGGAATATCGATTTCTACGAGCGATTCAGCCGCTTCGGATACGCAACAGCTTGATAACGCTGAGTCATTCACGAGTACTAAATCGAGAATCCGTGAACTGGAGTTCTTCATAGTATTGATTTTTGTCAGACCCTGGAAGCAGAAGGCATCGTTAATCTCGATGTATGGGAATCTATTGTGAGGCCACCATCCTCTGATGGTACCCAGTGCATTTCAGGATGATTATAGTCTCCAAACTGGAAAACAAGGTCGTGAGGCCTCAAGCCGGAAAGGATTGAATCAATGGAGTCAGTATGCTGCTGTATGAGCGACAGGTCGTCTCTGCAATCAGGTGGTAGATAAAGCACTCCAATGCTGACATCATAGTTCTGCAGTTTGATTTTGATCAAAAGCTGCTCGAGAGCATTACTTATCGGAGCTGGATCAATACAGCAACACAATTTAGAATAGACGGCTATCAATACACCTCCACCACGAGTTTTTCGACTGTTCAAAGAGCTACGATCTGTCCCGAACACAGTGTAAGAGTCGTTGAATAATTGAGTAGACAAGATGCAATCGTTCAGCCAAGTCTCAGTTAGCACGATAACATCATATTCCGAGTCAGTTGTAGCTAAGAAGAAAGAATCTATCTTTGTCCGAAGTCCTCGTATATTCTGATAGTAAATGCGAAGCTCGGAAGTTGTTGAGGAAGGATTGTCACAAACTTCTCGTCCGTTCCTATAACACGCACACTTGCGTAATCTCATTTTCAAGTGCGAAGTTTGTTATCCTCACGTTCGTTTCAGCCAAAAAAGTTGGTTTGTTATTATTATCATCACTTTCGGGCCATCAATACTCATTATTTTCTCCATTCATCGAAGTATTATCAAATTAACCCCAAAATAAAAATCTGATGTTCAGTCACAAGCAGTTTTGTAGGCGGTCACCGTAGTCGACGCATTTTCTGTGATAATCGACTGCCTTTGCTTCCGACACTGGTAAACCAAGCTATCAAATTACAGTACCAAACTAAAATGTCATATGACATCGAAGATCGTCACGAATGTATGTATTTTAGTTTTTCTCATAATAAGAGCTGCTGATGTTGTGCTTGTGTGAATTCTGAAAATAGTAACTAGTAAGTAACGATGTCCTAATAACAACATTTTTGATCAGAAATGGTTTAATTTATTCAAAATCGAGGAATTAGAACAAAATCACACATGTCATATGGTAGTTATCTGAAAATTTTATTTTTGCTCGAATATTGCTCTACCGTTCGTGTTGCGTGAGAGAGACGACGGTAGATCATGAGTGTACGAATACAAACAGACTGTCGCGCACGACATCGAAGCGAGTGTAGTAAAAAACGTCAACTGTTTCAACACCTGGTCACAAGACAAAAAAAAAAATTTGCAAATGCAATAATTTTCGTTAAACATATTACTAACGAAGTGACTCTAGGATCCTCAGTACTTGTTTAAAAATAAATAAATTTGAAAGATATTAATTGTTATAGAAAATATTTAGAATATACTTCAAAAATCTATCAAAGTTTCCCCGTTTTGCTGTACCAATAACTTCTTAAAAGATCCTGCAATTACCCTGAAGCTGATGAAACCACCTTAAATTTTTCGAAGCTTGCCCGAAGCCCGAAATTCTAAAGAACTTTCCTTACCATCTCGCAGTCTGAAACTTCTTCAGAATCCTCCGTATTTCCTTTCAATCATCAGAACTTTTTCAAAGTTCCTATAATTTGTGTTGACCGCCCTGGAGTTCTCTTATCTTTCCTGTAGTTCTTACTACTCTTCTGATGATGTTCCTGGAATAGCCCTTAAATTATTAAAACTTCGCGACAATTGATGCACTACCGTGATTTTTTCTTCGTGTGAAGTTTCCGACATTTTCCTTGCTCTCTAAACTTCCTAGTTTTCTGTAGACTGTCATTATGTTTTGGATCGTTATTTTCCTGAATTTAATAAAACTGCCCTAAAGTACTCTGAATTCACCGGAAGCTCTCGGAATTTCCCTGAAGTTCCCATGTTTTTCCTGATAAACATGAAACTGCACTGAAACTGTAGGAACTACCCGAAGTTACGTAACTTTCCTTAAGATCTTTAAACTCAACTGAAGTTTTTGTAATGGAAGCTCCTAAAGTTCCTAGAATTTTCCTGAATTTAATAGAACTGCTCTGAAGCTCTTCAATATTCACTGGAGTTCTCAAAATTTCCTGAAATCTATGGAACTACTCTGAAGCTATGGGAACCTAGCTTAAAGATCTCAAAACTTCCATGTTGTTCTGAACGTTATTGACGAACTTGATGTTTTAGGAATTTCCTTTAAACTCTTAGAATTTCCATAAAATCCATAGATCTTTCTGAAGGTTCTCGCAATTTTTCTGATGTTATTGGAACTAACATAGTTTTTTTTTTTTCAAAAGCTCTTGGAGCTTCATTTAAGATCCCGCAATTTTTCTAGCGTTTATGGGACTCTAAACTTCTTTGAAGTCATCTGTAAAGTTCCTGCAACTATCATGAAGTTAATGAAACGCATTCAAAGTGTTTTTATGTTACTTCATACGCGAAGTTAACGATTTTCAGAGTTGGTTGGAAATGCTAACATGAAGCTTTAGTGTGATGATTTATTAGCTAGAGAATGATCTTTAGAAGAGAGAGTTAGAGTACGGCAGTATGAAAATTGAATAGAAGTTGAAAATGAGCGAAGGGCCATTATGCGACAGTTTTTTAAGATCGACGCACATTTTTGCCTAACCCGTACGATGTACGCGGAGACTTGAAGTACTTGGTGCTTGGAGCAACACAATAGTTGGGTAAAGAAGAACTGCATTATAACACACCATCGACTGGAAATGCTCTCGCAACGTGGGGCTTTAGGTAGTGATGAAAACGTCGCTAGAACTATTCCACAGCCGCAGTCAGTTTATGAGCAAAAAGAGGGACGCACATTTTTGCCTGTGGACTTGGAGACATACTTCAAGTCCCCGCGTACATCGTACGGGTTAGGCAAAAATGTGCGTCTATCTTGAAAAACTGTCGCATTAATGGCCCTTCGCTCATTTTCAACTTCTATTCAATTTTCATACTGCCGTACTCTAACGAAACTATCCACCTACCCTCTTCTAAAGATCATTCTCTAGCTAATAAATCATCACACTAAAGCTTCATGTTAGCATTTCCAACCAACTCTGACGCATCTGAAGTTTTTTGAACTTCCCTCAAATTTTCACAATTTTTCGGATATTTATGGAACTTCCATGAAATTCTCACAACTTTCCCGAAACTCCCTGAATTTTCAAAAGATCTGAACGTACCTGAAGTTTCTTGAAGGTCTTGTAAAGATCTTTGAATTTTCTTGAAGTTAATGCAACTATCGTGAAGTTCTATGATCTTCATCCAAGTTCACGAAAATTTCCAAAAGTTTATAGAACTGAACTGAATTCCTAGAAACAAACCCTTAAAGAACTTTAATCGTCCTCAAAGTTCTGGACTTTACTGTAGCTCTTGGAACTTTCCTGAAGTCTTCGAAACCATGCCAGCAATTCTGATCTTCCATACGATAGTCATGCCTTAAGCATCGTTTCAATATCAGCCCATTCCAACGCACCCTTCTACATTTGGTGATCTGACTGATTCATTGAGGAATCTTGGGCTACATAATGAAAATTATAATACAGGTCTGAGACTATAGTGACGTCCATGTCTCGAAGACGATCTCGGTTGTGCTTCGTTAGAATTGTCACCTTCAGCACAATTGGAGCGATCACCGTGTGATAGGGTAGAGAACTACTTCGGTCTAATCGCCCATTTTGGGCCTATCGAGCAGAAAACTTCAAATTAATCCATGATTCCAGAGTTAACAAAGTCAATTATGCGTTTGTTACGATACATTAGTTAATAAGCTACGGAACGAAGTCAATGAGAACGCGTGATATGAAGGTTTGCACCCATTATTCCCAAAAACAAAAGAAGCGCTCCGACCGAATCAATTTTTATCTTCATCCGATAGACCGAAGTGAAGAAACAGTATTAGACTTTTGACAAAATCTCAACGATTGATTTCTCTTTTTCAAATCTTAAGGTACGTACGGAAAGGTAAATTAATTTGGAAGCCATTAGTAATAATAACATTTCGTTTGGTGCTAAACTGCGCTAGATTAAGAAATATTAAGTGCAGGTTGTGCTTAATAGGCCGGAAATGGGGTAGTTAACCCTATATACGAACCGTCGTTTTCCACCGAAGTCTAGCATACTGCGGTATACTCGAGAAGCCTTGGAGATGCGTTCCGCTACAGCCTTGCGCCGGTTCTAGGAGCTTGTCTGGAAAATTCCCAAATATCGCATCTTGGTTACCACTCGTATACAATAAGGACGAAATGTGGCTGTTACTTCTGGGTCTCTCATCAGTACCTGTGTATCGTCCACGTTCAATTCCAGTCCAAACGCCTAGGGGGTCACAGTGACAAAATTTGTATGGGTCTTATCATTTTTAGTTAGACAAAGTCTTCACGCCCACACAGGTTCGTTTGGATCTTAGAGGACATTTCAGACATTTATTTCCAGTAACTAATCCACATCCTTTCACAGGTGCTGCCGATGGTGTAATGCATCTGTTCACCCCTAGGTGGGAATCGATTTTGGAACCTGTCGTGTGGCTCGAGGCCGGCACGCAGATCTTCTTTTCGCTGGGCCTCGCCTTTGGAGGACTGATCGCTTTCAGCTCGTACAATCCAGCGAATAACAACTGCTACCGAGACGCTCTGGTGGTTTCGTTTACCAATTGTAGCACATCTATGTTCGCTGGGGTCGTCGTATTCTCCGTCATCGGTTTCAAGGTAAGTGACTTTGCACACCGCGAGGTCTCTGTCTGAGATCATCAAAATGAACCACTATTGTTTTTCACTACCCAGGCTACTTCAATCTTCGATTCGTGTGTAGAAGAACGCGATGCACTGCTGGCGGCGAACAAAACGACAAATCTACCGGTTTGCAATCTGCAGAAGGAGCTCGAAAATGTAAACACAAACCGTCTACCTCTTGTAGCCCCGTTGTTGTTGTTCAATGTTAATTGTGGACATGTGTATGTGTTTTACCCGGCGGAGTTTCCCGTCCGGTTTACTGTCAAGACTTGCTATATATATGTACATTTGTAATACCCACACACGCTGTGTAGTCTTCCGTTGCATGTAGTCGTAGCCGTAGATCGTTGTTCATAAGAATCCTGCTTGAACCAGAACATCCTACTCTTAATAATCGAATCCCACATTTCGTAGAGCGCTTCCGGAACGGGATTGGCATTCATCATTTTCACGGAAGCGATCAACCAGTTTCCGGCGGCACAGTTTTGGGCGGTGCTATTCTTCATGATGTTGTTCACGTTGGGAATCGACTCGCAGTTCGGAACCCTCGAAGGTGTCACCACGTCACTGGTGGATATGAAGCTGTTTCCCAACCTTCCAAAAGAAGTCATCACCGGGGTGAGTGAAGAACTTACTTGTACGAATTTTGAATTCAGTGAACTGACGTTTTTTGTCTGCCTTGTATAGGGTCTATGCCTGTCGTGTAGTATTCTATCGATGTGTTTCGCCAACGGATCAGGAAGCTACATTTTCCAGTTGATGGACAGCTTCGCGGGAAACTACACTCTGCTGATAATCGCATTCTTCGAGTGCATTGGCGTTAGCTACATCTATGGAATTAAAAGGTTATCGCCGTCTCGTGGCTGTCTGAAATTGTGGAATTTTAATTAACTGCTTCGGTAATTTCAGGTTTGCCGATGATATCGAACTGATGACCGGTTCGCGACCGGGCCTCTACTGGATGCTCTGTTGGAAGTACATTTCACCGATTGCCATGTTGACTATTCTGATAGCCTCTTTCATCGAGTTGGCTTCCGAGGGCAGTAGCTATCCGGGATGGAATGCCCTGACTGGTAATACCGATAATCTCGAATGGCCCCACTGGTGCATCGTGGTGGCGATACTTTTGGTTAGCGTGTCCATTTTGTGGATCCCGGGAGTGGCCATCTGTCGGTGGGTATTTTTTTGCGCGTGGAAATCAAACCGGTGCTTCTGATGTTGCCCTTTGTTTTTAGGTTATGCGGTATCAATATTATTGAGGATTCGGAGCCGGCGTGGTTCCCGACGGCCGAGCTGCGGGACGTGCACGGAATTGTGCCGCACGAAGCAACGGACATTGAGATATCATTGTTTTGCATACGACCGGACGGATCGGAAGGTTTGTGCTGTCCGACTTATGGAACGCGGGAGCAACCGCTGGACGAGGAAGAAGAGTAAGAGTAAGTAGACGGAAAAGTGGCACTGTTGCCGCAGTAGACAATAAGCGATATCCAGGTTTTGGGGGAACGAGTTTAGCTGGGTAGCAGACGACGGCGAAGAAAATTGACAATAGTTAGTTAGAAGGACTAGTAGATTAGCACAGAGCGGTTGAAAACATTCCGAGCGAACATATTCAAATTATACACCATAACGATAGGGGTTCCAAAGGCGAGCTTCAGTGCGTTGAGTGGGTAAAGAAATGTGAAATTTTCTGTTCATGGTTTAAAAAGACTTGCATTTTGGTGTATCGGAACGACCGGAGCTTAAATCTATCATTTCCACTGAAAGATTGCACCTGATTTTGATTGAAATGTTGATGAAATGATAATTGGGTGAATTGACAAACACATAGGGGGAGGAGGGGCATAGTAAACAGGTGAAGCATAGTCAGCATCCCGAAGTTTTGCCCTGGATCTCTAGCTGCACGAAACAAATCAACTGGTAGTAGGTTCAATATCATTATTATATTGATCCTACCACCAACCAATTTGTTCCGAACGGCCGGAAGTCCAAGCTGGTGCACGGGATGCTCAGTATGGCCTACCTGTTCACTATGCCCCTCTTACCCCTAACGCTTAACGTAAAGATCTCATTTATTGTAACCAATCCTCAGAATTCCTTGGGAAAATTTCTCACAGTATAGGATTTATCGTAGTTGCTACTCCGTTTCTGATCAGAACAAGAGGAATTGCAAAGAGAACCACATAGATGGCGCTTGGAATTAGCTTATCCATTTTCAATGTGCAAGCAAGTTCACCAATTCATTCTATTATACATCAGCACCAGTGCCGGTCACGTCGATACGGTATTTTGGAAAGGAGAAGGATGATTAGTATGACAACCGTTGTTATAGAGAGATCGTGTTTACCTCTGTGTCTCTACGATTTTCATTAGATTGAAAGTTGTGTTAGTGTAGGACAGGTTACTTTTGATCTGGATTCACTGTGGTAAGTGATGCGATTCGGATCCGTAAGGTAAAGCAGATTTGTTCATACACATCTAATGGGGATAGAGAATTAGGAATAGCGACAAATATAAGGATAGGGATGGGCCTTGGATTGAACTCCCGATCTTCTGCTTAAGATGGTTCTGAAGTGACTATTATCGGGTTTATCTTAAGCTAATCTGAAGGAATTTCAGGGAGAATTCTAAAGGAATGGATTAATCCTTTGACAAACTTAACAAACAAACTTAATCCTTGCACTACCCCCAATAATCACCTTCATCTGAAAATCTATTACATGTTAATCAATCAATCAATCAATCAATCAAAGATAATTCTGATGAGAACTCCAAGTTTTTTTTTAACTTTAATAGGGAGATTTTAAGTTTTTTGCTAGTTCATCTCAGAAGAGAACTCCAAGGGAATATCGATAACAATTCCGTTGGAGTCTACTTATAAACATAGCTAACCAAAAACCCTAAAGCTGGGGCAAGTCAATTGATCAAGTCAGTTGAATTCAACTGACTTGAACGCGAATTGAACGTGTAAACCATGCCATTCAGCTGACTTGATGAACTCACTTGAATTGAAAAAAAGTTGAACCAGGTTCAACTTTTCAAGCCAATTGAATTCAACTGAGTTGATCATTTGACTTGCCTAGTCTAAACCCAGCTTAAGAGAATTAATAGGAATTTTGAGGAGATTCCAAGCAATTTTCGGAAGGGTTCCTACAAGGATAATTCAAGGAATATGTTGGGCATATTTTTGAGGAAATTCTGAGGAAACTGGCCTTCCATTGGTTGTATCTCTTCGCATTGGACCGTGCATCTAGGGGAATGTTGATGTTGTTGTGGTGTGGGACTCCTCGACGAAATCCTTCCAGGTTCCCCTTAAAGAATCATAGACCATTGATGTGATTCTTTCGTAATCCCAGATGCAATCCTCTCAAAATCCTTGACGTGATTCTATCAGAATCCTCGACCGGGGTTTCTCTTACAATCCTACACGAAGTTCACTCAGAATCCTTCCAAAATATCTAACTCGGTACTTTCAACGAATCCTAGGCGGAATTTTCTCATTTCTCTCAGAATCATAAATGGAATAATGGAATGGATTCGCCTCAAATCCCCGTCAGAATTCTTTCAGAATTCTCTCTGCATTCTTGAAGCGCTTCGTTCAGAATCTTCGACGGGGAATTATCTTAGAAATCTAAATGGGATTTTCTAAGAATCCAACCTGGATTTTTTTCAGAATCCTCGTCGAAATCCTTAAAGAATCCCCACCGGGATTCTCTGAACCAATTCTAGACGAAATTTTCTCAGACCTTCTTCTTCTTCTTCTTCTTCTTCTTCTTCTTCTTCTTCTTCGTTTTTCAAGCTTATTGCATATCCCATTTAAGCTTATTGCGTGCTCTCAACTTAGTGTTCTAGATGCACTTTCACAGTTATTAATTGAGAGCTTTCGATGCCTGTACCATTTTTGCATTGATATAATTGTGTGGCAAGTCCAATCATAATTCTATGCCCAGGGAAGTCGAGAAATTTTCCAACCCGAAAAATTCCTAGACCGGACCGGGAATTGAACCCAGCCACCTCCAGCATGGTCTTGCTTTATAGCTGCGCCTTTACCGACTGAGCTAAGCGAGGCCCAGAGCCCTTGATGTGATTCTTCAGAATCCTACGCGAATCCTATCTCAAAATTACAGATGAGATTCTCTCAGCATAATCTGTTCATAAGCCCAGATATAATTATATCAAAACCATACACGTGATTCGATATCACCGATGGAATTCCCTTAGAGTCATAAACATATCTCTTTCAGAAGCCTCGACGGTGGTTACTCTGCACTTCTCTCAGAATCACAAATGGGCTGGTTTCAGAATTCCCGTCAAAATGATTCACGTCGGTTGCCGCATTGATTCGGTTAGCGGAATCGGCCGTGAGATCCGTGCCAGTCAGAGCTTCGCCAAGATTAAGTGAAGGCGTTCCATCCAACCAAGGTGAAGATGGCATATCGGAAAAAAATGGTCAGTGGGCTCGAGCAGCAGACCGAATGAAACATTGCCCCACCCATCGAACCCTGCGTTCAAGGTGATCCAAAGGGAGGAAGGATGTTTAGGCAGTTTTGCGGATGAATAAGCTTGTTGTTCGAGTTGTTTGCGAGCAGGCGACCATGCTTGGTTCCGGTTCAGTGGCAGGAATACGTGTCGATTGAGATCGGGTTCCTCCAAAGGGAGGTGGAGGCTTTTCATCCACGGTGTTGTATGCGCTGGATACGATCACGCGACTACTGGTGTCGTTGATTTCGTCGGCCGTGGATTCTGTATTCAACGGTTCACTGCGTCCATAATGAAACAGAGCCCCACCAGGGGCAAGCAGAGGCGTTCCGCCCACCCAGGGCAGGGATGTCCCAACGGCGGTAGAATCAGTGTTTGCTTTCGGCGTGCATGTGGTGCTGATTGGCTCCGAGCTCCGATACGATGATCAGGATCGTTGTTGCATGAGACAGGGCCCCACTACGGACAGGCGGAGGCATTCCACCCATCCGAGACAGGGATGTCCCAGCAACGGTAGAAGAATTGTTAAACGACGTGTTCGACGGCTTGCATCCCTCGGAGTCGTTCTGGCAATTGGCGTAACATCCGTTGTCCGTCCCGATCTTGTTGTATCTTCATTCCCTCGAAGTCATCAGGGGAATAGGTGTTACCACCCTTGTCCGTCTTCCAGTTCCCGCTCGGTACCGGGGGATTGCCGTCAGTTCCGGGGCCTCGGTGGCCGGGGGCTATCACTGGGTTTTTCTTAGGGTTCTTCGTCGACGAGCTACGGGGCTGGTCCAGCAGTTCCGGTGGGGCATAAAGTCCGCACTGCAGGTGCCACGTATACTCGGCGCACAGTGGTCTTCAATCGCTCTGTTCGGTTGCGGAGCGGTGTCCGAGGATTCTGGTGGAGTTTTTGCAGTTTTTGCTTACGTGGTGATGTTGGTGTATTAGCCATTAGAATTGTCCGGGAGAATGGCGTGGGTCATGTTACCATTGGAAACAGGTAAGTTACTACTTCTGTTTCTCCTTCGGCTCATGATTCTGGTGAGATCTTCAATGGCTGCTGGATTTTGGGAACTTGAGCGGGGTGGTCGGCGTGAGGGGTCTAGGTCCAAGATCGGATGTTTATTTGTCTTGGGTGTGATGAGGGTTCGCAGAGGGGTATCAGGCTGTCTTGCTGCATTGGTTGCTAATTTCGACAATATGATCGTTTGCGTTGTTCGAATTGTTGGGGCAGGAGGGAGCTGATGCAGTTTCGGTGATGGGTGCTGTAGTGGCATCTAAAAGAGGCAAGATGCTTGGTTGACTGACTGCAAGTCTCGGAGAGGTTAGAGTGGAAACTTGCAATGAAGCTTCAACATTCAGTAGTCTTCGACCATCGAGGCTTTAATCGACTTATGGAATGTATCTTGCATTGCCAACATCAGCTTGTTATTTTGTTCCATCTGCTGTTGGAACATCGCGGTAAAATCAGTTTGCCCGGAATTGGGGAATGAGGCAGTCGGTTGATTAATTAGGGTCGGTTCACCTTTCATCTGCAGGGCGACTTGCAGTTGCAGGATGGTGCGATCTCGCTAATTGGTTAACCTGGTTGGCTAATTCCTCAATTTTGTCGTTATTCTCAGCGAATTTATTTTCTAAGCTAGCAGAGGTGACTCCAGTGAAAATTCTTACACCGTTATTTTGTTCATAGAGTCCCGGTCATCTTTCAACTTCTGTATAGAGTTTTCCCGTTCCCGTACATAATTCGGACAAGAGCGGTCGGAGAGAGCATGCTGGTTGGTTTGGCATCCGGCGCAGTATTTGTCATTTGGACACGATCTATCCTCAGGGATCGGATGATCTCCGAAACATTTCCTACATATCGGCTTACTCGCCTTGTATCGCATCATAGTGTGCCCAAAAGCCCAGTAGCTAAAGCATTGCATTGACGCTGAGTAATACGGACGAGTTCGGCATCGTAGGTAACCAAAGTCCACGCACTCAGGTGCACAAGTGATGATTAAAGTCGTCGTGTTGACTCTACCACCACCTTCACGCCTTTTGTACCTTGGTCCTTTTCAAGTCTTCGACAATGTCTTGCTTTGAGTATCGGATAACGTCCCTGCAGCTTACGGCGAAACTTGTGGAGTTCAATACTGGGTGCGGGATGACTTCCACCTTTGTTCCGTACCTTGAGTTCTTGCAGTTTGATGCACTGCTGCGCACTTCGTACTATAAGGGCATAGGAACGACCCTGACCCTCAGGATAAGCACCTTCTATTCTCCCGCATAGGAATTCTTGAATCGACTTACGGCAGCGGTTTTCCGTCAGCTCCGCCTACACTAGATTCTGATACCGCCATGATTCCCCTCTGGATTCATATAGTTCGGTAACGTTGGTCCTCGTTGATTCCGAAAACTATCACCAAGATCGGGTTGGTCCCACCATGACGGTGGGTCACCAGGGTTCTCCGTCATTACGGCGACCTCACCCCAGTTCCCTAGAAGAAGAAACCCAGAATTACCAGTTGCTTGTTAACAGGAAATATCACAAACCACCGCCAACAAGAACTCCAAACCGCAAACGACGAGACGCAATGAAATTCTAATGAGAGTTTCAAGAAAATTCCAAGAGTTTCTTTTAAAGGCATTTTGAGACGAATCTCAAAAGAAATCTGAGGAACATTCTCATGGAATTCTGAGTTGATACAAAATTTAAAAGCAAATTTGGGAAACAAATTAATGCTACTTCACGAAAGAATGTGAAGCATACAAAGCTACGTACAGTGAATTTCTTGAGCGTTTTGGATGAAATTTTCAGGATTTTGCAGAAGGACACAGGACTTTACCTGATATCCTAAAAATGACACTGCAGACATTTTGGAATGATCCTAATGAAATCCTTTAGAGAAAACCAGAGATATCCGGAGATTAGTTCCAAAGTAATATTTTTGTAAATTTGGACATTGAAAATTTACACAGATATCGACAGATCCAGGATAAAGATTTTTATTTTTTTAAGAAAAATGTTCAATTGTGAGGCTATAAATTTCGTTAAAGTGAACTTAACAATGAGAAATCACTCTAGAAAGCTCTATACGCCAGACGTAAATTCAATATCCCAGATATGAAGAAATTTGCTAGATTCTGAGCATGAGTTGACCGCCCACGGTTGCTACTTTGTTATTGTCAGATCAGCTCACAATCATCTTCAATGTGTGAAAACTGGTGATCTCAAACTAGGCAATACCAGCGCCGGTCGCGCCCGAACGCGGATCAAGAAAGGAATGTGATGACACTCGCTTTGATGGAAGCCGAGAAATCCTCTGCACTTCCACGAGGAATCACTGGGATGTTGGGTAAGAGGGTAGGGTTTGCAGCAGGGTTCGTTTTGGTAAACGATAAGATGTATTTGCAAGATTCTGAGACCTAAAAAGTATTCAAGCAAGGTTCTAAACATACGCACTTAGAAATCATTACCGACTTCGGTAATTTTTACCGAACGTTCAACATCTGAACTGTTCGGTGAAAATCAGGCATTTTAATTCATTAGTTGTAAGGCTTAAAAACAAGTAATACTTCACCACAATTGCTAGATACAATAGGCTGACAGGGTTTTTGTCCGCTGGACACTGAAAATGGTGTGGGGATCCCAGTTGTACGGCCAATTCCCTCTTCAAGGAGAATACCAAAGGTAAGGATGGGGGTTACGAAATGCTCGACTTGCAGGAATTATTCTATTGTGAGCCTTGAGAAAAGCTGCTTCCATCTATTAACGTCCCTTCAAACTATATCCACCTTGTAGAGGTGGATATAGTTCATTCAGGACGGCCAAATCGTAACCAGCACCAAGCCGATTAGCATCGCCAGGTAGCGATAATCACGGGCTACTTAGAGTTGTTTAAAACCTATTTGCTCTGTCATCATCATCACTGACACTAGCGACTTATGAATAATAGTGCATTAGTGACGACGATGATCCCCCGTTCTTGTTCGCATTACTGACGGCAAATATCACCGCCATATCCATATCACTGGGAGGTAAGAATCGGAGTTCAGGTGCACAGAGGTCGCATATCGACTGATCAGCTGGCAGAGCCCGACAACCATTGATAAGCATTCTTATGCACCTGCTTTACACGGCTTGAGAAAGGCCGGGTAAAGCAGGCCACACTAGAGCTAGCCCGCGCCCCGCACATAGCTTTAACCCTCCAATCAACTTTCGGGGCAGTAGCATCCCATGCCCGTTGCCACAGCCTAGCTCGCTGGGCTAACGTGGGAAGATCTACTCCCGTCAAGTCGCTCCACCATTATCTTGCCCTTGCAACCGTGGGCCTGTCATTGAGAATAGGATCCCTTTCTAGGAGCCTTAGCGCCTTGGTGGCCAGGTCTTCGGTGACAACATTCACCAAAGGAACCTTTCCATTCTCCACCAACAGAGAAGCTATTGGTGAAGACCTCAGCGCTCCGCTACAAATTCTGTACGCCTCATTGTACTGAGGTTCCAGAATCTTGAGCAAGGAGACACCACCCCTGCTCCACAGTTCCACCCCGTAAAGGATGCTAGGGACAACCAGAGCCCTAGCAACCTTGGTCAATGTACTACGAGAGGCTTCAGAGAAGTGACCATTTAGGGTCCGAAGGATATTCAACTTGTTCTTGACGTTATCCTTCACCAACTTGGCGTGCTTAACAAATCGGAGTTTGTTATCAATAGTCACACCAAGCAGTTTCATCTCGCGTACGGCCTTGACCGCATGCTCACCGATACTAACATAAGGCAGGTTCGGTCTGTGATGATGACCAAAGCAGACGTGCAGCAGTTTGGACTTCTCGGGGGAAATCACAAACCTAACACCATCTGCCCAGTCAACGACAGACTGAACTGCATCCTGCATCTTGTGCCTAACTACCCTACCGTATTTACCTAACACGATAAGGGTAATATCATCGGCGTATACAATGATGTATACTTCCTTGGGAATGCGTTCAAACACTGAGTTCATCGCAATGAGAAACAGTGTAACCGAAAGGACAGACCCTTGCGGGATGCCATTCTCCAGCAACCTCGAGGAAGAGGTTGCGCCAGCGTTCAATACTCGGAACCTACGGTTCTGTAGAAAGTTTTCTACGTAGTTAAACATACATCCTTGGAAGTCCCAGCTCTTGAGGAAAGTCAAGATAGGAAGCTTCCATGTCATATCATATGCCTTGGACAAATCGAGGGAGACTACATCTACATGCAAATCTTCCGACGAGGCCTTGTCCAATAAATGATCGAGCTCAGAGAAGAACGTCTCCGACCCATAGCCGCATCGAAATGCGTGTTGCCGTGGGTGGATCCGTCCTTGCCTCTCCAGCTCGGTTGACAGACGACGGTTAACCATCCGCTCGAGTGTTTTTCCCATGCAGCTCAGCAGGGTTATCGGTCGATAACCCTCTGTTAGGGTTTTATCCTTCCCAGGTTTGGGAATAGGAATAACCAACCCTTCTTTTCACTCGTCCGGTATCTGGCCAGAAAGCCAGACTTCGTTCATAGTAGCAAGAAGAGCCAATCGGCCGGCAAGGGGTAATCTCCTAAACAAGAGATACCCGATGTCATCAGGGCCCGCAGCCTTACCAAGGCCGCGGCGCAGGACCCAGTTGAGCTCTTCAAGCACGAATACCCTGTTGTAGTCTTTAACTAGACTACACTGCCTGTCACGGGAGTAGCGGTACTCCCCCTCAGCCAATGACTTAACACGCAGGAACTCATCACTGTGATTGCTGTTTGCCGACACCTTGGCAAATTGATCAGCAAAGGCCTCACTGATAAGTCCTGGGTCTCTCGTGTAATCGCCATCCAACTTAATAACCCTCTCAACATGTCTGTTCTTACCACCGACAGAGTTTACCTTTCGCCATAGCTCACCAGAGCTAGTGGTTTCCGATATGTCCGCGGTGAAAGCAGACCATGTATCCCGCTTTGCAGCTTTGATTACGCTTCTAGATTTAGATCGAGCAAGCTGAAACTCCCTCAATCTATCGGCCCTAGAAGGATCATCAAGCTGCAACCTACGCAGCGCCCTTAGACATTTACGTTTAGCCTTAATCGCTGTATGAACTTCTGTCCCCCACCAAGGGACAGTTTTCATACCTCCTCTCCCTCCAGCCTTTGGGATGTGACGATGAGCGGCCTTACTCAAGATTTGGGTCCAGTCACCTGGTCTCAATATCCTGTCATCACCAGGCAGTTGGCGACAGACTTCTTTGCCAAAGCTGTCCCAATCTGCCTTCTCAAGGTTCCATCTCAGCCTTGTCACAGTAGACGGAAGGTCTACAGCCTGTGACAATGAGATTGGGAAATGATCACTTCCGTGTAAGTCATCGTCAACCCGCCAGATAAACTGGCTGGCTACATCCCAAGAGGCTATGGCCAGATCAATCACGGACTCTACCCCGGTGGTGGGATCGAACCGAGTCGGTCTGCCATCGTTCAGCACTGAACAACCCAACGTGTCCAGTAGCTGATACAACCTCTCACCACGAACGTCAGTCTTATGTGATCCCCACGAGGGGTGATGCGCATTCAGATCGCCCACTATCACATAAGGGACAGGCAGCTGCGAGATGAGATCTTGCAGTTTGCCGATGACGTTCACTTCCTTGCCAACCCTATTCCTCGGAGCCATGTATAAGCTAACAACAGTCAGCTTATACGGAAACTGAATGGTGTTCAGTATCCAACTGCTCTACCTTATGTGGTATATCTTCTCTAATAGCCAATCCAGTGCCGTGGATGTAGGCATTAATGTGAGGCTTAATATACCACATATATCTACCACCGAGATAGTTTGGAGGTAAATCTGCTACCTTAGCCATCGTTTCTTGGAGAGCGACGACACAAGGGTTCCGTTTCTTTGTCAATAGCTGGATCTCAGAGATCTCTGAGAAAGGCTGGTGACTTTCGGCTTGTTACGGAAAAGGAGAATGCGTATTTTGTTTAGCTTAAACTTTGTATTATAAATGATCCGTTCGATACAATAGTTGGTACCCGTATATGCGTTTTGCGCGAAAGGTGACTACTTTTATATGCTCAATTCTACTTCTTCTTCTCCTCCTCTCTGCTATGTTACGATAGAAAATTCTACTAATGGGAGGAGCCAAAGCTTGCGGCTCACTTTCGGTAGTGTGCGTGTTGAAGTGGAAAAAGGTTGAAGTTAGTTGGGTGACCGATTACCCGCGGTCGGCTCGGTGTTAATGGATGGGACTTTGCTAAATAATATGAGTCGAAAAACGGGGATCAATCTAATCAGAACGAATAAGAATAAATACAAGAAAATTACACAAAACGTTCGCCTCTTGCGCGAACAGTTTTGAAATTAAAATTTCATGAAACTGTCTGGGGCTTGGATATTGTTTGGGATTCTCACTGAGATCAGTAAAATGATCACGAGCTTGGACTTGACACATCTTCGAAACTCTGGGACATTGCTATTTTTAAGAGATTGTATTTATTCCATATTAAGAAAAAGTTAAGAATTCCGAGCTTGAAGAAATATTCAAGATTCTAAAAGAATCATTAGAGATGTCGGACAAGAATTTTTTATAAAAAAATATTTTTAAGTTTCAATCAAATACCCGGTTATTTTCCGGTTACCCCAGTTTTCCCAGTTGAGTGACCACCCTAAATACACCTCATCCCTTCATCACGGACTTCTAAGATGAAGAGGGCACAATTTCATTAATACAGTCTATGAATTCCTGTACAGTTGCTTATGTATAATTTCCGATAAAGAAAATAAAAGTCAAAACTTGACCATGGCTGTTGAATGCAAATGCAATTTTCAATGTTTACATAATTCTATGTATAACATTAAGGCTCCCTTTTGCCATTCAGCCACTGAAGCTCACCTTTTTCATTTTTAAGAAACACAACTTAACCTGCCTTTAGAAGCAGTAGAACGAGCACTTATATCATAAACGGGAATAAGAAAAAAAAAAGTTATTTAAACAACACCCCAAACATCATACACGCACTCATTGTAAATGTTAATTGTAGTTTTGATCGAAAATCAAATGAAGAAAGAAAAAAAGAAGACTATAAACCTATTAATTATACTGAAATACCATATACACACAACGTAGGGTAAAAGGAGAAATTCTACTTATACTTAGAATGAATCTGAAAAGCCACCACCACCGGTGCCCACCCTCATATCAATACTAGGAAGCTACCCCAACTTAAAAAAAAATAGAATATAGAACAACAATACATATTGGTTTCCCCACCTTAGGCTTTAATTTCACGGATGGACTACTGTATGTATACCGGGTTGAAAGCTATTATACATTCCTTCAATGGTTTTAATCTAAAGAATTATAAATTAACTGTGAAATCAAATGTCACCGATCGATACGTACCTATTTATCAATGAAATAGAAATAAAACATTCCATGTGACAAAATAGCGGGTAAGCAGAGAGATACCGGCTATGGGAAGGCAATATACAAATGTAAAAACATAATGCATAAGTTCTAGATTAAAACTAAATATATTAGGTGTTCATCAAGTACTACTACACAGGTTAAGAAAACATTAAACGTGGCTGTTACTATTACTCGTTCACACTCTCAGATTGGAATGTACTGTTGTAGATAAGAAAGGAGGAAAAAGAACCCATATTCGTCGTTTTACTCGTCGTGCGTTTGCTTAAATAGCAACGGCTTACTTTGACCGATGATCGACGATCGTCGATAAGCCATTATTATTAATTGGGCATTTATACATATTTTAAACCGCCGATAAACGATATTATTATGCCAAAGGCTCTTACACTTAAGTCACTATTTTCTGAGCATTTTTTTTTTTCGTTTTCACTTTCTGATAACGCGAAACTGATTCCGTCTTTCTCACACTGTTGTTACGGTGATAATGTTTGATTACAGTAATTGTTACGTTAGCAGCGTCGGTTGACATGGATAGTTATGTATACATAAAAGGCGAAAAGGCATCAATCGGGTGGTGTTTCAAGTCGACGAGGAGAGAAAGGGCTCAATTTCAGGTTGGTGTTAATCTGATTACTTCTTTCGCGACGCGCTCTCCCTCTTTCTCTCTCCTTCTCGCTCTACCTACAAGTGAGTTTAAGTAGGTAATTATAATAATGTCCTCCCAGCATCAGTCAGCCAGCCAGCCTGCTGCGAGCGAAACACAGCCTTGTTGCTCAGCATCACACAACATAGGTCGTCCTGTAATCATGGCCAACTATATCAGCAGCAGCAGCAGCCGATGGTGGTGACGAAGCAATGTGCTAATCGATTTATGTACTGCTGCGTTGCGGTATGTGATGTGATTTGGCCAACATGTGTGGCTGCGTCGATATGGAAATGGTTTTCTTTATTTTTTGCTGGAGGACGATTAAGCGCGGTTTGCTACGGCATTGCTAATTAGTGGAGAGCGGAGGGTGGGGGAGGGGGGGGGGTCTGCGACAGAAGGAAGTCATCCTTCACTGCGGGAGGTAGGTTGTGAATGTTGTTGAGCGGTAGCTGCTTGTAATGAAATTCTTACTAACATGGTATACATTACGGTTGTGAAATTTTTATGGACGACGGAGCTGTGGGTGGGTCGCGAAATTTCAGAAAACATGGTCATGTTGTCAACATTTCGTGCCAAATTCATTTGAATTTAAAATTGCGTTGGGATTTAATCCAAATTAAAAAAAAATAATATAAAAAAATAACTAGGGGAAATGTCTCTAATGTTGGCCTATGGATCTAAGATTGGGCCCATCGCTAAAAATCTGCTATTTATCAATTTTATCTAGATGAACGCGCTATTGGGACGTTACTACACACTTAGAAATTCCCAATTTTACACGTGACGGAATCTATCTTTGACATAAAGGATGAGACGTAAACAAACATGTCATGTAAAATTAAGTGCTCCGAGACTGAAAAGTTCAAAATTACGTTTGATTTAGCTGAATTTCGCGTCTATTATGACTCAATTTTATGTCAGAATTGACGCTCGTATATGTCAGTCTCAGAGCACCTAAATTTACATCAATTTTTCTAAGTGTGTAATGGATATTTTTCGTTGCTATTGAACATTTAGTCGATTGCTGAATTTATGTATGGGCCCAAATTAGGGACATGCATTTCCCTATATTGTGTTTTCTAAATTAAAAATAATTAGTAAAATCAACGTTTTTCGAAGGCGGACTTATATTTTTCGATCTTTCGAAGCTCATTTCATATTAGATTTAATTCGTCATCTAAAAATAGACCACAATATGAGTTTCGATAATTTTGGTAATTATTTCAATTTAATGATGATGAAATTTATGAGGATTGAATTTGGCAAGATCGGATGTTATTTATGTATCCCTTTTTATCTTGATTGATGCTTTATTTTTAGTGCGCTTATCAAGCGTCAAAGGCAAATGGCACGAGTATTGATGCCAAATGGCTTTTATTGTAGTTTTAATAAAGATTTCAAATGGTTCTCAATGCTTTCAACGTATAACCTTTTTGCAGCAAATCAATCTTGAAGTGCCCTTCAAAACCTTCTCCAGGCAAATGCAAGCCTGTCTTGACCAGGGTTTTAAGAATTGTTTTATAGTTGCCTTGTACTGCCCATAATCGCAAGTCAGTCCCATCTGTAAAAACCTGGAAATGAGAAAACAGCGTTCAAAGATACAATGTGATAGAATGCATCTATATTTACCAAAAAATATTGGATAAAATTTCGTGAAATTTTCATCTGAGTGGGACTGACTTGCGATTACATTTAACGTCAATGAGAAAAATAACCGCAAGTTAGTCACATTTCCATGACGATGCTGCATTAGTTTAGCACAATATTGAACAGTAGAAAGATACCATGGTCCCATAGAACGCAATTATATGTTTCATTATCAGACCAGAGCCAAACGTGCCAAACCCACCATGCGGTAAAGCAATTTACAAGAGAATTCAAAAATAAGATCAATAAGTGTCATGATGAGTGACCAGCACCATGTTGGCCACACCCGGACATGTTCCGGTTATTCCCGGGGAAGTGGTAAATCCTTTTTAAATCAAAATCTATCAAGCGATACATCAAATCACATGAGAATTCAAAGCCATATCCATTGGCGGTAAAACTGAGTATCGTAAGAACTATATTGGCCGCATTCGGACATATTCTAGATACCCTAGGGAACGTGGACATAATCTGTCTTGAGACAAATCTCATGATGCGATGTGAAGTTTAATTCTAAAGAAGCAATCCTAAAAAACATATCTGAGACGTTGTTTTATAGTTTATTTAATGAAATCCTTTTTTTTTCTAATGGGACTGACTTGCGGTTATTTTTCGCCTTGGGACAATTTGACTTGGTATTCTGTTTAACTTTTCTTGAACAAACCACTTTTTTTCAATAGCACATATCAAAAAACATAGATAGATAAACTGAATAATGATACTAACTCAAAATTGATAAAAATGCAGATGGGACTGACTTGCGATTACCGGCAGTGTAGTACAGCATAAAACGTAAAATGTTACTTGGGGCATTTTGCCATTTCAGATATCATTTTACTGCCTATAATCGCATATTAGTCACATATGGATTTCGTCAATTTTAAGATAACAACGTTATTCACTATCAATTGGAATCTACTTTTATATTGCGTAATAAAACTACGGATTTTGGGCATGAAAAATGTGAAAACAACATCAAGTCACATTCAAAGTGTTTTAAATCGCGAAGTTTGCGATTTTCAGAGTTGGTTGGAAATGCTATCTAGCATGAAACTTTAGTGTGATAATTTATTAGCTAGAGAATGGTCTTAGAAGAGGGTAACGGTAGATAGTTCCGTTAGAGTATGGCAGTATGAAAATTGAATAGAATCAAGTCAGTTTGTCCTCCTAGTAATTGCATAACAGTCCCATCCTGAAAATCGATCGTCGAGAGGTCAAGTTACAGTTCTGCTTTTTGGATCGCCATATTTTTCGCTGATACAACAAAACCTGCAAGCTTCATTGTAACTGATTTCAACTTGAAAAAATTATCAATTCATTTACTATGATTTTTCAGATATTTACATGAGAATTGCACTTCGTAACTTCAACTGCCATTTTATCAATGCCTACTATTTCCATATGGGAATAATATGGGACTTTAGTGAAAAAAAACAACCAGGATCGAATTTTCAACAGTAGAGGAGGAAGCAATTCAGACAAGCTCTACTAGAGGCTGAACCATGACATATTCAGCCCGTCAAGCAATTGGGATCACTTATTACACGTCATTATGGCTATTTGGATCAAAGGAACGGTACTGCATTTGGGAGATGCATTTTGATCCAGCTTAGGAAACACGAGACGGCTGGTTGATTACAGATCATTCGGATGAGACGAATCCGGAGTGCTTATATTATTTAGGATTTGTTTGAATTGTTTTGTTGTCCTTATGCCACGTGGACAGTTTTGAAAGGTTTTAGACCCCTCCCCTGTGTGGGACATTCATATATAAAAAAAGATTTTATGGACCGTGGAAGGTTTGAGATAAGGTTTTTTCAACATACAGCGATGCATTTAGGCTCGGCTTATTACGGATGTCACTGCATGGTGAAAACTTGTCACTTGCCGTCACGGTGAAGTGATTCCCATTTGATTTGTACTGCAATCACGGCTCTTATTATGAGTATCACTTCCTTATCACCGAAAGCTCTTAGAATTTAGGCGAGTTAATAATTCTATGAGGTTTTGGAGATCCAGGTCATCCAGGTAAAAATCTTCTGTTATCATTATTATTTCCATCATTACTCCAAGAAGCATCAGTAGTAGGAGATTTCGAAGGAGAGGATGAAGGTTCACAGATTTTCGCATTTCATTACCCAAGAGTTCAAAACACATTCATTGAGAGATTCAAGATTGGTAGGTTATAGCTTTTGAAGCAAATTGGGCAAATTTCAGCGCCATACCCTTAAGCTAGATTTTTGACTTTAAATGATCTATATTTCTTGAATTTGTGTGGTTTACATGTACAGTCAAGATTCCTATAGTACGGTTAATAGGGACCGCACTATAGGAACCGGCATTAACGAATACATGTAGCATATTGGGGACAAACTCTTATTGTAGGGTAATTTGAAGAGATAACTTCCTGGTGTCTTGTGAAAAGTTATTAAACAGAATATTTGCTACCTTTTGGGAACATTTAGCATCCGGAACGTCAAGAGCCTGATCCTCCGGAAGACCCGGAACATCCGTAAAAGTGGTCAATTCATGAAACTAATCCTAGAGCTCCGCGGTTTTTTCGAAACCGCTCATAGACGTCTTATCAGAATGAATTCGGAGTTGTGACCTGAATATGAACCCAGAGGACCACGGGATGGTCCACCGGAAGATCCGGAACATCCGTAAAAGTGGTCAATTCATGAATCTGATCCTAGAGCTCAGCGGATTTTTCGAAACCACTCCTAGACATCTTATCAGAATGAATTCGAAATTGTGACTGGAATATGGATACTGGAGACCACGGTATGGTCCACCGGAAGATCCGGAACATCCGTAAAAGTGGTCAATTCATGAATCTGGTCCTAGAGCTCAGCAGGTTTTTCGAAATCACTCCTAGACGTCTTATCAGAATGAATTCGAAATTGTGAGTGGAATATGGACCCAGGGGACCACGAGATAGTCCACCGGAAGATCTGGAACATCCGTAAAAGTGGTCAATTCATGAATCTGATCCTAGAGCTCAGCGGATTTTTCGAAATCACTCTTAGACATGTTATCAGAATGAATTTGAAATTGTGAGTGGAATATGGACACTGGATACCACGGGATGGTCCACCGGAAGATCCGGAACATCCGTTAAAGTGGTTAATTCATGAATCTGATCCTAGAGCTCAGCAGATTTTTCGAAACCTCTCATTGACGACTATTTAGAATGAATTTGGAGTTGTGACTGTAATATGAACTCTGGGGACCACGTTATGGTCCTCCGGCAGATTCGGAACATCCTTAAAAGTGGTAAATCCATGAAACTGATCCTAGAGCTCCGCGGTTTTTTCGAAATCTGATTAGTTTCATGAATTGACCACTTTTACGGATGTTCCGGGTCTTCCACAGGACCAGACTTGTGACTTTCCGGATGCTAAATGTTCCAAAAAGGTAGCAAATATTCTGTTTAATATCTTTTCAGAAGACACCAGGAAGTTATCTCTTCAAATTACCCTACAATCAGTGTTTGGTCCCAATTAGGTCAAATCCCATATGCTACGTGTATTCGTTAATGCCGGATCGACCGCACTATAGGAATCCAGGGGTAACCGTACTATAGGAATGCGGCAAGAACGAATCCGTACTATAGGAATCTTGACTGTATAACTTATCAAGTGACACAGATGCGTCTTTTCAACTTTAGTTCCTTTGAAATTTCAATTATTATTAATTACAGCTCCTAGTCCTATCAGGCTTGTTTTAAGAATGACCACCTTGGTAGGATTGGTTTGTTTTAAATTTGAAAACCTTAAGCTAGATAAGAAGCGGTCCAGATAAATTTGGTCTTCGGAGGAACATCTCGTTCAATTTAAGATTCAGTTGTTCCGAACAGAAAAGTTCGATAGCAAATTTCTTGAATTTTCATAGCATGGAAACATAGTTAAAATACAGGCCCAGAAAACTATCGGTAAAATTTTCTTTTTGATCGAATGTTGTTTTTCCGTTTTATGTTGTGTAAGAGAGACGACGGTAGAGCATGAGAGTGCGAATACAAACAGACTGTAGCGCACGACATCGAAGCGAGTGTAGTTAAAAACGTCAACTGTTTGCATCCCTGGTTGTGATGATTTACTTTTATGTGAGGGGCTCAGTGACCTTAGAGAGTTTGTTTTTGCATACTCAGGGTGTCAAAATTTCGTCAATACACGGCGATATTCAAAATTATGCTTTGGACATTCATTTGCGGTAACAGTCGTGGTCAAAGCAACCATGTCAAGCGTCAATAGACAATGCATGTGCAAATTTTGTATTAGCTAAATTTGAAACAAAATTAAATGACTTGAGTAAAACAATTACATGGACTCGTTAAAGTGAACTTGAAATTAATGAGATTTTGACAAAGGTTTTTTTGAGGATCAAGTCTATCAGTGACTATGTGAAAACAATTTTTTCAATATCCTGCGAAAGTCTGTCTACTGATCGATAGCATCAACGGTAAAAGCAAACATCCAAGAGGCTGTATGGGAAAGACATATGTACATGCGTTACACGATTTCTACTTGTATTATGCAATGTATTAACGTACCCGGCCCATATGTCTGATGTTATTCCTTCAGATCTGAGCGTGCATTGGCGGAGCGGAGAAAAATTTGCGTTGGCATGAGAGAGAGAGAGAGAACTAGTACTTTTCTCTGTCACGCCCCGCGCGTGAAATATCGCTCAGGACGGAATACTCCTTATGTGCTCTCACCTCTCCTCCCATCATTCTCTGGGGTGAGCGGAAGATCTGCACAAAAGCAAATAACCGAAAAGTGAAATGCAGCTCTCCACCTCATTGGGAGCTGTTTAGGATGACAGCTCTCGGACCCGTCCAGCTCTTCGGATCGTTTTTTTTCTCTCTCGATTTTTCACGATTCAGCTCTGGATCCGGATCTGAGCTGAAGCTGATGATGTGGAGCTGAAGCCAAGAATAGTGAGAGCATTTCTGCTGGAAAATTAACATCAGCAATCAAATCTGCATGTAGGCTGGAGCAGGGTTACTGCCACTCACTTCGCTATAAAAATGTTTTTCGGAATTATGGAAGGTATGTATTTGACACATAAAACCTGCCAATTTCGCTTTCAGTGCGTCACAATCAGCGAATTTATGACTCGTGAGCGTTCACTCAGAGTGAGCGCTCACGAATCGTAAAATCGCTGATTGTGACGCACTGAAAGCAATAATGACAGGTTTTGTGTGTCAAACACCTAGGTTACAACCTTATCTTTTGACTTACTGCTACTAACTATCATTATAATATCTAATGATTTTATAATTCCGAAAAATAATTTTTTATAGCAAGTGAGTGGAAGCAAGCCTGGGCTGGAGTGCATTTCATGAGAAAAGGCGTAACATCGAGTGACACGATTCAATCATATAATAGCGAATGGTATAGGTATGATATGTTTTTGGCACATTTTGGTTAACGCGGTGGTTGTTCAGTTGTTGCGTTAGAGGCGTTTTAAATGAATTATATCGTCCGGCCATTTCCACAGAGATGGCGCTGTTCCGCTGGTAGGAATTGATATAAATCCCCATATATATCGCTTTCGATGCATATTCGGGACAAAAAAAAAGTGACCGACAACCTTAATAAATTAGTCAGGGACTTTGTCGTTCAGTCTGTTCCCGGAAATTTTTGTTAAACAAGCTTCAATTAAATAAACATTATTTTTCCCCATACAGTTTTATTTGCTTTACGACCAGTTACAAGAGAGCCAAAAATTCAAATTTGAGAGAGAAAATATGCTCTCACGACCTCAATTCCTCAACACGCCATTTATTTTGATAACTCTCGATTTGTGATTTCCATTTCACAGATTACAAAATAGAGTACCTGGCACTGCAAAAAATGTCTGGTACCTCTTAATTGTTCACAGAGGGTAGTGCAGTGCAAAACATGTCTGGTACTTCTATATATGCATTTTGATTAACATTCGAAGCCCCTCCTTTTTTACATATTCTGCACCGCCCCATTCATAAAATTCGGCGGGAAATCCTGTGAGGGGTGAGCTTCGAATGTTAATCTAAATGCATATATAGAGTACCAGACATGTTTTGCACTGCACTGTCCTCTGTGAACAATTAACGGAAAACAGATTATGTGTAGTTTCCGATAGATGTCAACAGGCATGGACAATCATTTGCATTCATTTGCCTCTAACTTTTTTCATAAACAGCATTCCGCAAAATAATGTGTAGAGCTTTTGTAGGTTATGTTATTAGCTACAACTTTTGCTCATAACTCAAATCTGTATCTCTTATGCATCACGAACTATGGCGGGCAGAACTTGGTACTGTTTTTCAGTGAATGTTAAATACATTCACTGAAAAACAGTAGTGATTTCTGTTCGCTCTGGTTCGTCATGCATAAGAGATACGGATTTGACTTTTTAACAAAAGTTGTAGCTACTAACAAAACCTACAAAAGTTTTGTACATCATTTTGCGGAATGCTGTTGAATAAAAAAGTTAGAGGCAAATGAATGTAAATGAATGCACGAAATGAATGCAAATGATTTTCCATGCCTGGATGTCACCGCCAACAACAGCAGTGACATCTGATGGAAAATGGATGCAGAAGCTTGACAAAATGATTAATGTTGTAAGCTACGGTTTTAAGCTTTTAAACTAGCCATAGGCTAAAAATCAAAGAATTAAAAAAAAAAATTGGTTTAGGGTCACGTAACCAAAACCACTTATTTCTCTTCCAGTTTTGAATTTGTATAAAAAACTTCTAAAGACTGGACTCGGAAAAAATGAGACACACAAAAATGATCACCAAAAATTCATTTTAAATCGGATACTTCTCAAATTTTCAGGGATTAAATAACTATATATTAGCTATGTTTTGGCATAATTTATTTATTGAATTTCCTCCCCCAAGCTAAATGCTCGTACATTTCTCTTAACACTGCTCATCTCATCTTGGGCGAGGCTTTGCCCATCTTCCTTACACAATTTCTCCCAGTTTTTCTTCAAAGCTTCATCGGTTTTGAATGTTTTTCCGCTTTTCTTCAACTTCTTCTTCATTATCGCTCAAAACTTTTCGATCGGACGAAGTTCTGGTGTATTTGGCGGGTTCGCGTCCTTCGGGACCACATTAACGCCCTTCGCTTCGTACCAATCCATTACAGGCTTGGCGTAATGGCACGAAGCGAGATCCGGCCAGAACAGCGTGGGACCACGGTGAGAGCGAGGAAGGGCAGCAAGCGCTTCTGCAAGCATTCCTCTCGATAAATCTGCCCGTTTAGGGTGCCGGTTGTAACGAACGGCTTGCTATACCGTTCGCACTCGCAGATCGCCTGCCACAACAGGTACTTCTTCGCGAATTTGTCCATCTTTCTCTTCCGGAACTTTTCCGGAACCTCCATGCGGGACGTACCGACAAAATACTCGAGGCCGGGGATTTGTTTGGTGTCCGCCTTGATGTATGTCTCGTCGTCCATGACGAGACAGCCTGGCTTGACCAGCCACTCACGGTACAGCTTCCGCGCACGCAATTTGGCCACCGTGTTTTGCTTGTCAGTCCGGTATGGCGCCTTCCTGACCTTAAAAACACGTAGCACAGCCCGCTTCATGGTCTGCTGGACGAACCACTTCGACGAATTGACCTTTTTGGCCACGTCTCGGGTGGAAAGGTTCGGATCATTCTTAAAGTACTGCCTTATCTTCCGCGCCTTCTCTGGGTATTCCGTTTTCGGTTTTCGGCCGCTTCCAGCGCGCCGCTTGATAGTCTTCGTCTCCTGGAACATCTTCACAACGCGGGACACGGTGGAATGGTGGATTCCAAGCCTTTTGCCGATCCATAATCCTGACCAGGATTATCGATCACCGCGCCCAAGATTTGCTGGCGTAGCTCTTCTTGTTTCGAATGCATCTTGAAAACTACTTGACAGATCGCGATAAAATTTTGCACTCATATACATAACACTCTAAACTAGTATTACCCAAAATTTCATTAATTTTTACCCACGCGATAAAAAGTTACACCCAAAACAAAGTGTCGCATTTTTTCCGAGTCCAGTCTTTATAATTTCAATGTGAACTGAAGAGCTGTTCAAAAGAATCGTCTCCCTTTAGTGAACTGGGCGGGACTGATCCGCTTAGCCAGATGACCTGTTTTGCTCACCTCTAGACTACTCAGTACGGAAAACAAATCAAGGATTTTTTTTATAAAATTCTTAAGATATCTGTAAAGAGGTTCAAGGGTAACAAGATAATTCATACATAGATTATTTACAATATACTGGACAAAACAAAACCATGATTTGGCAAAAAATATAAGTTGGGAGACTTCAATTTGTTTATGTTTGTTGTGCTTAGAAACGTTTTGATGATCCTGGATTAAGACAAATCATCAAGATTCATTATTCGCTATTTGATATTTGAAGAGCTCCAGGCCAAATAGGATAATACATTTTTTTTGGCTCGGCCTTCTCCGATTTGCATGAACATTTGCATAATTCTAGATAGAGCTGGAATTAGGGCGTAACAGCCTTTGGTAAAGACTGACTTCTTTCGTTGATTTCTAGGAATTCAAGGAACGCCTACAGAAACCAACATATCCATCGGGTAGGGGATAAACTCGTATCACACTGGGGTACACTGGCAATATAATGGAGTTGTCAAGTTGCCCCTGGGTTGAATCATACTCTATGCCCAGCCGATAAATTTTCCAACCCAAAAAAATTCGTTGCTACCTCTTTTACTCTCATGGAAAAAAAAGTGAGGTTAGCTTTTGCGTGCAGTGCTTTATTTCGATTTCCCACATCCAGGTCTCAGTTGATGGAAATATGATTTAATTTTTTTTTGGATAGTTGACGCATTGTAGAACAATGTTGCTAAAATTTATGTAGTGTACGATTATCTCTAAGCGGCGATTTTTGACAACTGAAGCCGTGTAGCAGAGGTCATATATAACCCCGGTTAAGATTAAATCTACAAATCCGGAAAATTTTACTTCAAACAAGCCTAATGGCCAAACAGTTGTTATTTTCCCCGCCAACAACAAATGGAAAACTCACAGCCTACTGCCATCAGTGGAGGAGAACAACAAGCATCACACGTCCCATTAATTTACCAGCATCGGCGTCGGCGAGGCACAGACCGAGTGGCAACTAGTGACAATAATGTGTACACTCATTTAGCAGAGATTAATCAAAACCGAAACAATAATAACAAACAACAATAACACGATGAACCAAGACAGAAAAAAAAACAATAATTAACTCTAAAGGAGATGGTGGGAAAACCGATGAGGCCCGGTATGTTACAACCAGAAAAAAATGGAAAGAATATGAGAGGGAAATAAAGCGAAAACGATTAGCCTAGTTGTGAATGACGAATAAGAAGGAAAGACGTATGCTATGGTAGCACATATTAGTATTGTTGATATTTACACACACAAAAAGAGACACGAAGTAGAAACATGCATAGTTAATTGAAATAAGTGGACGAGAAGAAAAATGAGATTATCGACTGCCAGCAACCAGTATGAAATAACGTAAATGTATTAAAGAAGTTAAACAAATGTGGAAAAATAAAGTGATATGGTTCTTAAGTTTAGTAATCTTAACAAAAAAAAGAGCTGGTTGATTGTATTAAAACATTTGTTTCCAATTTATACCAAACAAAAGTGTCCACCTAAACGATCTAATTGAAATGTGATTTGAGCTATCCTATTTTTGTTTCCATTGTCGAATATTATCTAGCCTATTTTAAGATGTAAGCAATTCTCAAAGGGTAAATAAATCTGTACTATGCAAAACAAAAATGCTCCAGTTTTCATCTTATTGCTCGATTTAGGATATTTCGGTATAAATCACTATCGCTTCGTCTGATTCCAGTTTATATTTTGTAGATTCTAGTATAAAATCAACTACTTACCATTCGACAGGAGGCCCAGTTGTTAGCTGTTGTTTTCCGTCGATTGCTTGGCTTGCTTCGATTTACTTTGAACACATTTTTTGTGCTTGTTGGAGCGCAAATGCGATTGCCATTGGTACTCGCCTACTATGGTACGTTGGCAAATGTCACAGAAGAAGGAGGTTTCCTCGTTCAGACCTTCTCTCGCCGTCGTCAACCGGGGCATCGGTTGCTTCGTTGGAATTTTTCCCTCCAGGACTGCTTCGATGACTTGTTCAGCTGGTGTGAAAACATTTTCGTCCCACTTGCCGACATCGGTCGTGTCCAAGGCGTAAATTGGAGGGACCTGTCAATGATGTTATACCAATTTATTTATGATTTCATAAATTATTGAAACGCTAACAAGATAATTTAAGTGATGTGGCCAAGAACTCCCTGCAGTGTGCTGCTGCTAGCTGGCACGCGACGTGACATGTTTGGTTTTCCCTTTAGTGCCCGCAATAGTCGAAGGGACCGACATGGAAAAATTGGAAAATCAAAATATATCACATAACATACTTCCAACACCGCAGCACCGTTAAACCGAGGTACGCGAGTAGGAAGCACCAGCTGCTGTGCTACCACACAAAGAAGAGAAAGCCTACGGTATAACATTTTATTACCTCTCTGCGTGAATTGCCCAAGAATCGATGATTAATCCATTTAATTTGTTTTTTGGAATACCGGCGCGTTACCAGCTTGAGATTATCCAGGCATTTCTGAAGAAGCGGCAATCCCTCCGGAGGGGTCCCGTCATCGCTAGACTTTCGCATGTAATCGGTGATTAGTTGATCGTGTTGATGATCAAACTTTTCCAGGTAGGCGACAAACTCTTTGAATCCGATACTCTGCAGAATACCCTGGTGAAAATCGTTGTCCCTGCAACAAAGTAGGCACATGTGAGAATGCATTTTTTTTCCAGGCTAAATTGCAGCAGTGTTTACTCGTAGGGTTTCACGTAGCGCTCGTAGAATTGCCTTATCTCAGCTAGTAGGCCTTGCGCTACCATCGAATCCACTCGAGCGTCCAATCGGGCGTTGAGCGTTTCCTGCAATACACAATAATGACATGAGAAGAAAGTGAAGTGAATTGATCTGCAAGTATAGTGAAGGTCACACCGCAGCCATCGCTCGCCATTCGCCGGATGACGGTGAAGGCGATAGCCGGAGTTAAAACCGCAAAATTGTGGTTTGATGCTTCGATTTAAGGGAAAGTGCTTTCTGGGCACTCGTGGAACGATAAAGTTCATGATGGTTTTTTAAAGACGGTATGTACCTACAGCTCAACAAGCTAGGAATTTGACTATGAACTAGTTAAGGTTGAGGAGAAAAATTGTTCCCAACACGCAGGTAAACTTTTTCAATCACAAACGAAATCTACGAACCCAACTAATATAACAGAAGCAAGCGAGCAAGTAGACATCGGAATAATTTATCTTAAATTATACCTACGTATTTAAATTAGCAAATGCTGATTGAATGTTAACATAGAAATACGATCACAATACTCCGAATGATGAATGAGTTGCCACTTTACTATTCCCATTAAAAAAAAGTTCATTTGCAGTAGGCTGTGGAGCAATTTTTTTATGTCGTCACGCCATCATGACACAGTGACACAGACTGGTGATGAAGATAAACTACTCCCTACAATCATCGTAACCACACCGGAGCCATAGTTGATGTGATTTGCAGAATGCAGTACGTAGTGTCGTAGGTTCTTGTCTAACTTCCCGCTTCAGTAGTCCCCCTCCCTGCGCTTCTGCTGCCCTTAAATACACCCAAAACAATCAAAACATTCCCATGATTGTTAGCCGGGGTCAGGAAAAGACATACAGAAAGCGCAGAGGTGGAAATCGTTGATTCGTTTTTTTTTCATTCATCTATTCAACTCAGGCCTTATGTGCCATCCGTATGTCAGCGAATACGTATAGTGGGCGTCATGGAGAGCTCTTCGTAGTACACGGTACGTGTATGCATTGTACACAGTTTTTAATAGTTAGCGACCGGATTTCATGAATGAATCATTCAACTAACCGACTAGGGCCGACCCGACATACAAACGACTATTTACCAATTACTCACGCTGCAGTGCTCGCGGTTGTACTCGTTTGAAAGAAAATTTCATTCATGGTTTTTTTTTGCCGCGATTTAAACAACCAACGCGTACTTGGATCTGATCTAGTAGTTGCTGCAGTCGTCGTCGTCGTCGTCGTTCGTCGTCGTGGCAACCACATCTACGTAGGTGGCATTGTGTTCTCCCATGGGCGTAGCCTTCAAAATAGAGGGGGGGGGGGGCGGGTTTTTAAATTTTCTTTTATGATGGAGTTATTATGTCGTACTGCATATGGGTCATTCCATGTCAAGTGTCCGAGGTAGTTGAAATAAAAAAAAATACAAATTGTTGTGCTGATCGGAGCATCCCTCTGTCAAGGAGAGCATTTTAAATGTTTCGTGATTTTCAAGAAAGCACTACATTCATTTGTTAATATCTCCAGAACGAATGAAGCTGCAGATAGCTGTATATAGGTACTGTTTTCACTAGTCAAGAAACCTAAATATGCAACTATTATTTCTATGCAGTGTTGCCAAATATTTTTAATTCCCGTTTGAAAACATTAAACGCATTTTTCTCTGAATGAGTGTAAATATATTGTAATTTCCTATTTGATGGCACCTTCGTGTTCCCCATCCTTTTTTACGATAAGAGTCGTGTAGGTCCCATATTTGACGCAGGTCCAAACTTGACGCACTTTTGTACTATTCCCGCACTCAGACAAGTATTTCACGAAATAGCTCCCAATAATCAATTATTAGCACTCAACCTTTACATTCGCCACGAAAAACTGTTTGTGGATAGCATTTTTTGGTCAACATATGAGCCAGGGTGTCGACTCAACGAAGAAAACAACCCCATCAGCTATAACATTCCTCAGTGCTTGATGGACATTTTTTCATGAAATACCACACGGACCTCTAACCCATGAAGAGTGGTCCAATACAAATTCAAATTAAATAAAGCATTCGATACATTTTATAGAATGCAAAAAAGACAGAAATCTCGTGTTGCCAAAACCGGAAAGGACCCACCCTAGGGGTATACATTCATCGAGATCTCCTCCATATTCATGGTGACCAGCAAATCTCGATTAGAATTTTTTTCGATTTTCTCCGGGAATTTTGGAAATTTTCGAGGTTTTGGTATTTTAATTAGGCATAAAACTGAATGCGATTAAGCCGAAGATAAAATGGGTAATTTAATACAGCAGCACCTTTGCTGAATCTTGAATTTGGTTCTGCCACGGGATTGAAGTCTTCAAAATTTGTGTATGAAAATTTCTCTCAAAACTTTACAGGATTATATTTCATATAAATATTTTAGATTGATTTCCTATAACAGAGATCTTTCCACAATTCTTCTAAGATAAACTTGAAATTCTCTCTGGAAATCCCTTGATTTTTTTCCGTAGAATTCACCTCAAATTCTCGACCGAGAATGGAAAAATGCCTACTAGCTTTTGAGCTTGAGCTTGAGCTTGATTGACCGCCCACGGTTGCTACTCTGTTATTGCCAGATCAGCTGTAATTACACAGAGAACCAATAGACGATGCTTGGGACTAGCAATCATCCTCAATGTGTAAAAACTGGTGATCTTAAATTAGGCAATACCAGCGCCGGCCGCGCCCGAACACAGGTCAAGAAAGGAATGGGAAGGATTGTGTTGACATGACACTCGCTTTGATGGAAGCCGAGAACACCTCTGCACTTCCACGAGGAATCACTGGGATGTTGGATAAGAGGGTTGGGTTTGCAGCAGGGTTCGTTTTGGTAAACGATAAGCTGAATTGATGTCCTAACGATCATATAACGCGAAGGAGCTTGGGACTAAACCTACGGTCTTCTGCTCAGTAAGCAAAAAGGTTTGCCACTAGGCAGACGAGTACCTTTTTAATCACCGAGTTGCTGTTATTACCATGTAGTCATATTAACAAATAAAACGAATGACGAATCTTGAATGTGGATGGGCCTGAGATTAGACTCATGATGTTCTGCTCAGTAAGCAAAAACGGTTGCTCTAAGGCCACCGAGCCCCTCATATCACATAATACCGTTGCTAAAATTTTTGTATCCATTCAAACCCGGAACCAACGACAACAACGAGTTTCGCAAAATACACGATACACAAGCGATTTTACCATAAATCTCTTTGATATGTAAGGACCTGGGACCGCATTTTTCTGCTCAGTAAGCAGGCCATTGTAACCGACGATCTTTCAAATCCGAAAACTAAAAACTACGAAAAAGTACTTAGGCCTTCATTAAGTTCCACTTTCACGCGACGTTCAATGACAGGGTCCTATCCAGGATTACATCTGAAAAATCCAAATCTGGCCAACGCCCACCCTAAACCTAAACCTGCTCTAATCCACCTGAAATGACTAACAAATGGAAGACTTTGACTACCCAGCCATGCAATAGTCTCATTCCGTGCATTATGGCAACTTGATGATTCTATTGCGCTCATCTTCTGGCACCACCCAGGGGAGACTTGGTCCTGTACCCAATGCTTAAATTATCTCCATTCCACTCAGCTACTCGCAATTTCTTGTGATATAGTGGGCGGAATATTATTATATGAGACAATTCAATGCAGACGTCTTTCCAAATTTGGCAGATCGACAGGTAATCGGTGAGTTACCACGATAGTTGCTTATTCAACAACTCGACAACGTCCCATCGTCTACGCCTGCTATGAGAATTTCCCATTGCAGACGCCAACGAAATGACGTCATCGAGCTATCGATCAACTACCCTGGTTATCGCCTGGTACCTTATAGCACGATGCTAGGAGGCGAACCGGAAGAATCGATGAGCTACCTCCCCCTGAAAAATGCCTACTAGCTTTTGTGAACAAAACTTGTAATCCCCCTTTCCTGCTAACACCAGGGGAAATTCTCCCGCCGAGAATTGTTTTCAAATTTTTCTCAGAATTATCTTAAAGTTCTCCTGTGACGACAACACCCCTCGATGCAGCGACGCTGCTTATGTAGATCGACACAGTTTCCAGCAGGCCGCATCCGAACGATTTGTCATGGATGACAAGTGACAAGCGATGAGGAGGAACGTCAAAACTACACGGCGAATCAAAGTCAAAGTTACACAGAGTTCGAAAGCCATTGTATACGGTTAGGGAAGTGCCGGGCGTATTTAACTCGAATAAATAACTTAGCTACTACTAGTACTTAAAACTATTGAATTTGCCTAAACTAGTAAAATCGAACCTAAGGCTAATGTAAGTAGCTTAACTAAAACTCTTAGAACTTAAAAAAATAAATTACGAACTAATATTTACAGCTAACATAGAACTGTGGATTCACGATAAGATTTCTCCAGTTTGACAATTCCTACACTAAAATTTTAAATAAACTTAATCTAAAGTGTTTATTTGTAATAATAAAATCGATTTGAATTTCTAGCTTAAATCTAACACTACCAAAAGGTTGTTTGCTGTTGAGATTTGGTGACACAACCATACAAAAACTTTAAGAATTCTATCACGGGGTCTGGAATGGAGGAACATCAGAAATCCGCGGGATATAGTTGCAAGTCTTGCACCCAGCCTGACTCTGCTGATGAGAAATGGGTCGCTTGTGACAACCCAAGTAACAATTCAAGCTGAACAGTAAGAACAGAAGCTGATTATTGGTTGATTTAAGGTGTACAAAGCTGATTAACAGCAGGCTGAATATATAGTTGATTAGTAGTTAATGAAGCTAATTGTATCCCCATAATTCAACCTCAATAAGTTAGCTGATCTAAGGTTTGAACAAGCCTTATTTAAGCTTAACACTACTCCACAAGTCCAAATCCATATTTTGATAGCCTGATTTGTTAAATGTAGTCAGTGTAACTCGTTGCATTTCCGGCTACCTTTCTAATCCCAAGCAGCGGCAGCAGTAGAGACAAAGTAGAGGAGCTTTTTAGGAATCGCCCCAGGTAGAAGTGGGCTGCGACGACTTTGGAAGCATTAACATTTATATTTCTGTGTTTACAATTCTGCCTTGCTGTATAATACTCTTCCGGTTACTGTTATTCAACTTAAATTTGACGTGTTTCAAGTTAATGATCATACCTCTTTCCACACATTTGCTTAAGTGGTCCAGTAGGTATGATTGATGCCTGTGAATCAGCGACTGCCGGTCCGAATCCCGAAATGCAAAGGTAATTTTTAGACTTATAATAACAATATGAATATGTAAATCCAATTAGTTAGTCAGCACCTTGTTGCAGTCCCATAAAAATATATAAGATATGAAACTGTCTTCAATTATTTTATTCTAAATAAAACTAGAAGGCTGAACACGGGTTGGAAAAGACTGTTATTTAATGCCTTAAAAAGCTTATAATTTATATAACTGTTAAGCTTTTGGCTGATTAAAATAACCAGATTTAGATGTTTGAAAGCTGAACAAAGGTTAACGTGGTCTATGTATAACAATTATTCAAACTAAGGCTCGCCATCTCAAACTCCCACCTTCAGATACCAGATCTTACCGATCGTCAACAGCCAAATCTGTTTCCAAGCAGGCCCAAACAAATCCCGATGCGTCACTCGATTCGCAATCAGCCCCATCGGTTGTACTCAGCACGACTTCCAGTGCCCGTGCAACTCGTCTACGGACCGAAATGAAGCTGATTGAAGAGGAACAGTTAATGAAGGAGCAGGAACTGCAGGCTCAGAAAGAAATCGAGAAGAAAGCGACGGAAGAAGCTCTACGTCGTCTTGAGGAGGAGAAGGCTCTTATAGAGGAGGTAGCTAAAATCCGGCAACGACAACTGAATGATGAAAAGGCATTTCGAAAGAAGCAGCACATGATCAGGAAGGAGTCGTTGGAGAAGAAACAAGGTATTGTCCGACAATTGAGTGAGTGTGGCAGCAGAGGTGGATAAATTCACGATTCTGAGGAGAGGATATCCGAAATGCTCTTCCGAAGCACGCGATGTGGACTCGGTTTCTGGAAAAGCAGTTTCTTTGCATAGACCGAACCCATCACTATCTATCGCTGATCAACCAGAAAGGCAAGAACCTCGGCAATCTGTTTCTCCATCACATCATACGCCTAATCAACCTCCGGTGCCTGACCCTCTGATGCCGTCAGAACTGCCTTCGGTCTTGCATGATTGTCCCATGCCGTCTGGTCAACCGTCTGTTTTGCCTAACTTTCCAAAACCGCAAGTGCCTAATGTTCCCCCTCACTGGCCTAGAGGTCAGCAGATGACCGATAGACATCCCCACCAAATTCCAAATCGTCCACCGCATCGATTGGGAATCGGTCCCTCAGTTCCCAGAGGAGTTCCGGAGTTTCCACCAACGATACCACGCCAGGAGCGTGCAGCACCTCCCATAATTCTAGAGGCAAGTAAAATGGCAGACGCGGAAAATCTCATCCGCTTATAACGATGTTTAAAGGGGCACGCATTAGAATCAGTACGGAGTAGACTGCTGCTTCCTTCTAGCGTCCCACAAGTCATCAACACCCTGCGAACTTTGTACGGCAGACCCGAGCTTCTCATACGGTCGCTCATCAAGAAGGTTCATCGAGCTCCAGCACCTAGACACGATCGACTTGAAACGGTAGTGGAATTCGGATTGACCGTACAAAACCTCGTGGATCACTTGAAGGCGGCGAAGCAATTCCTGCATTTGGCTAACCCGATGCTGATGCAGGAACTCGTAGTGAAATTACCAGGATCGTCGAAAATAAAATGGACGGTCTATAAAAGCAAGCAACAGTATGAAACATTGGCGACATTCGGTGACTTCATGGGAAAATTAGTGACGGCAGCAAGTCAAGTGTCTTTTGATCTTCCGGGCTCCAGCCAAAACTTCAAGGGCGAACAAAAGAGGTCCAAGGAGAAAGGTATGTTACAGACGCATTCGTCGCTTCCGGCTTCTTCCTCTGTCTATGCAATCCAGTCATGCGAACGAGAGAGACATCGATTGGCAGATTGTCCATCAAAAGGGATTGTGTCGAACTTGTCTCAACAGTCACGAAAAGTGGCCTTGCAAGTCCTAACAAGGTTGTGGGATAGAGGGCCAGAAACATAATACACCGTCTCAACCATCAACGAATATGTTTGCCAACCATCTCAAGCAGGGGCACGGTCTCTTTCCTATGTTCCGTGTTCTTCCTGTGATCTTATATGCGGAGAAGTGTATCGAAGTTTTCTTTGCATTCATTGACGAGGGATCCTCAATCACTCTTTTAGAAGAGACAATCGCTGATCGTTTTGGCGTGTCTGGGCCATTGTAACCATTAACATTGCAGTGGCCGGGTAAGGTAACCCGTGAGCAACCAGGGTCACAACGAGTGCAGTTGGGCATATCGGGGAAAAGTAATGATAACCGTCACAAGCTGTGTCAAGTTCGCACGGTTAGCTGTCTGGTGCTCCCTTCGCAAACATCGAGGTACAAGGAACTCTGCCAACAATATCCTCATATGCGAGGGCTTCCGTTGGAAGATTATGATCTAGTCCAGCCAAAACTACTGATTGGTCTGGACAATCTTCATCTGGGCGTTCCACTGTAGCTACGTGAAGGGAGGCCAACGGATCCGATCACTGCCAAATGTCGCCTAGGCTGGAGTACGGGACTACTTCGCCCTGGAAGATGTTGGTGTTACTAGGAACTACGAACCCCTGGAGTCAGAAGAAGAAATGCGAGCGAGAAAGATTCTGGAGTAAACAACAAGACGAACGGATCGTGGTTTCGAGACCGGTCTTCTATAGCGGGACGAGAATCCGGATTCCCGGATAACTATCCTATGGCAGTTCGTCGTCTCCAGTCATTGGATAGGAAACGTATGTGGTTTCTTCTGTTAGGAGTCGTCGTAAACCCGAAGAAAACGAACAAGGTACGGCTGGTTTGGGACGCGCAGCGGTGGCGAATGGAGTCTTTTTCAACTCTAAACTTCTGAAGGGACCAGATCTACTGACACCTTTAACAGCTGTCCTCAGCCGCTTCCGCCAGTTTCCCGTGGTCGTTTGTGGTATCAGGGAAATGTTTCACCAACTGTTGATTCGTATCCAAGACCGTTTGGCGCAGTGCTTTCTTTGGCGAAATAGTCCTTCCGATCCAATCTAGGTTTTTATCATGGACCAGCTTCTGCACAATACGTCAAAAACCTCAATGCACAGGAGTTTGCCGAACTCTATCCACGTGCGACCGCTGCCATAGTCAAAAACCATTAGGTGGATGATTATTTGGACAGCTTCATGACCGTCGAAGAAGCTGCGGAGGTCGTCAAAGAGGTAATACTGGTTCACGCAAAGGGAGGCTTCGACATCCGCAAATTCCGCCCGAACTCAATTCAACTTCTTCGTGAGATAGGAGAACTTTCTGCCGATGAACCGAAGACTCTGATGCTAGAAAGAGAAGGCACTTCTGAATCTGTACTTGGGATGAAGTGGCTCCCTAAAGAAGATTGTTTCACTTACACGGTAAATCTACGAGAAGATCTTCGTACTATCGTGGATGTAACACACGTTTCCACCAAGCGAGAAGTGTTGAAGGTTGTTATGAGTCTCTTCGATCCACTGTTAGCTTTTTCTATTATATATTGAATAAATTAAAAATTCCGCGCGTTTTGTGCAAGGAAATGCGTTCCCTAACACAGTCGCCGAATATTGATACCGAGCACGTAATCCTACGTCAAATCTACGATCGTGTCTTGGCTACAACCTCTTACTTTTTAAACTCAAAAATTCAAACAAATTTTCAATCTTTTTTATCCAATATGTGGGTCTCATGGCCAAAGCCACCCAATAACTTTCGATCTAATGGCATTTAAAAACTTCTTCCAAAAAATCAAATTTCAAAGTTTGGAGACAATGAAAAACAAAAATATAAGATTTTGAACTTTCGAAAAAAAAAATGTAAATGTCTCCCCCTTGGATACGCCACTGTAGTTCTCCTCATGCATGCACAGGATCTCGTGGGTTGCTTCGATTTGATCCAGGCAGAGGCAGCGCCGCACTCTGTGAGACAGCGTCAGACGAGATTAATTTCACTTTTATTAGCTTTTGCGGTTCCGTTTCTGTTGCATCGCGCCGCCCTCACGAGCGCTGGCTGTTTCCGACATTTGCATACACCAGAGAACCACCTTTAAGATGTGCAGAAAAAAAATCGCGATTTCCGAAATGTCACTTCGTCCGTTCCTTTCACCTATAGTACCGGCAAGACAGCAGCAGAAACCTTTACGCGAGGTTTCGGTCATGTTCGATTTTATTGCGTGCAACTTTTATCAAATTTCACGGAGTGCCGCCGCTAGGGGTTTTGGGTGTGCTTATATAAATCCCCTCGCACAAATCGCAATGGGGTGCAATCGACCCAGTGACATTTTATAGCAATTCAAATACAAAAAAAAAAACAGAAAATTAAGACATTTTACACGCTTGCACGGATTTTAATTGTGCTGCACGGTTGCTCCAAATTCATCGGTAAAAGTCGTTTCCATTGATCGACCACTACTGCTGGCGTTAAATGCTCGACGGTCCAGAGATGGATTGTAAAACTTTCGAAAACTGATCTGGTTCAATTCGAAAAAGTTACAGTTGAGTAGTAAATTATCCACTCTAGGTTATACTGATATCTACTTAATTGTGTTGATACATTACAATGAACGGATACAGTAGTGTTCCTTTTCTAGTAACACCTAGAACAACCTGATTTTAGAAAAAAAAAATCTATGTTCAAGACCTTAAAATGTTTTCTATATTTCAGAAGCATTTAAAATTTTTAGGAGTGTTAAGACACATTCTATATGTTCAAAATATTCCAGGCCGCTCAATTTTCCGAATTAGTTTATCTTAAAGATCTTGAATTATGGTGGTCTTCATTCTCTAAAATGTATCTTGGAATCTTAATTGTTTTTTTTTCAATATGGAAATTTGAAGTCCTAGACGCATGCATTCTTGTTTTTTGATTTATCCATCTTGAAAGATTTTTTTCGTTGTACAATGATGATATTTTTTTTCTAAGATTGCGATCTAGAAAAGTTGTCCAGGTACCAGAGCTACGAAAGTTTGTTTTTGTTAAAGAAATTTTATATCCGAGATCTATAAAACCGATTGCTTTAAAATTGTCAAAGTCCGAGATTTTGATTTTTTTTTTCTCTGTGCCTCAGCGACACGATCTGAATCTGAAGAAAATAGTGAAGATTGCGGAAATGGAGGTTAGATTTGGACCGTGTTCTTGCTTATTTAATTAATACTGATTTTATAGATCAAATTTCTGGGATCTTGAACCATTAGTTTTATTTTAAAGAAGGATAATACATATTTTGAAGTGGGTCGCAATCAATGAAAGATTGGAACCATATCTTTTCGAGCAATAAATGTCACTATCGATCACATTTTTTTTCAGAAGAAGTTGTTTTGGTCAGTATTTTCGTTATTTTAGTCACTAAACTCACTACTGTTATATCACATACCCACTACCCAGCCCTGCAATCATGTTAGGCTGACCAACTGTCCGAAGTAACAGTCAAGCACCCAGCATTCCAAACTGTACATTGGACACATTTTGACCTATGATTAACTAGTAGCTAGATTTGTTTACATTTGTTACTTAGGTCCTTTTGAAAATTTACACGAGACTTGTCCCCCTAAATTTGCATTCTGTCCACCCATTTCGATTTTTCACTGAGTATTCGAGCCTAAATTAGCTCAGAGATTTTCCAACATCGTCACGTGAGGGTCGAACGATGCAGGAAGGGTCAAACTCAGGCCCGAAGTTGCCGAGTCCAATCTTAAATTTGCAACAGGTGACCACGTAACGATGATCCTTCCTGCAGTCGAAGACGAGCAATCAGCTTCCTAAGTACGGTCTGCCTACCAGCTGACTTCTTAGCGAAAGTATCTAGAGCCTGCTTGATTCAACAGCAATGATTTCGGTTATATCCTAAGCCTAGATGTAATTCTAGGGCCAGTTCAAAACAACTACCTACAAGCAATGTTCATAACAAACAATGGTTACTAACCTGTTCACAGCGCAACCAGATTAGCACTACATTACGATAACGTAGTGGACCGCCCAGTTTGCATCCGCCCGACAATGCACGCTGGTCCTCTAAAATGCGGCTCAATGGCTGGCCATCCTGCTGGAACACTTCAAGGGCCCTGCAAAGTGGAAAACATGAATAATAGATTATTTTACAACTTTACAAGAGTGATAAATTAATGCTCTGTAGTGTATGTACTCAAGAGGGACAGCCCAACGGCAATGGTTATTAGAACTGTACTACAAAGCTTTAAGAAACGTTTAAACACTACTATTAGTGCTGCTTCTGTCACCCGAATTCTTCATATAGCAGGACTAACTGGGAAAAATTGGGAGACGAGCAACTCAGTCGGACATGCTGACACCCTTTTTGCAACTTAAGGCTGTATAATGAGGATACTTGAAGTACTCTAGCGGAACTATCAACCTACCCTCTTCAGACCTTTCTCTGAATAATCACACTAAAGCATTTCCAATCAACTTGGTAAATTAATTTTTCAAAAATAAATAAATATACCGGCCAGCCTGAAAATAATGGGTTGGGACATTTTTTAGACGAAAACAATTTCTGACACCTAAAAACTCTCCAAATCTCGATTAGAGCCGCATTTACGGAGATAAATCGATTTAAAGATTGTTATACCCGCCAGTGAAAAAGTCTTGACCTCTTGAACAACTATGCCGAAGACAGTAACTTTCTATCTGGTTGGGAACTATTGAGCACCAAGCAATAGGCTTTGATCTCCTGAAATACTTTGTGAAAGACAGTAACTTTCTATCTGGTCAGGATCTCGAGATATATCACATGCGAGAATTCCACATGTATACTAGTGCTACGTATAGAGAAAATTCTGAACTACTGTCCGCCAGCGATAAGGCTATAATCTCCTGAACAACTTTGTCAGAGACAGTAACTTTCTATCTGGTCAGGATCACGATATCTTCCATGTTGTAATCAATTCAGCCAAATCCCACGTAGTATGGTCACAGTTTTCTCTATTAGGTTTTGCACCGTCGGGGTTAACCTCAATCTGATGACAGTTCAGTGGTACTGTTTACGTGAACTTAGTCGATTTTTTCTTGGGTAGATTTTCTCGATATTTTTTCAGACTGCAGTGAGATGTAAACCATACTTCTGCAATGTTCACGAGCAACATCCTTTCAACGCGCTGTTCCTCGACAATTTTCAAGTTAAAATTCGGAAATTTTAGAATTTTTTTTCTTCGAAAGAACGACTAAGTGCTTGTAAACAGTACCACTGAATTGTCAAAAAGGTTCAGCCGATTAACACTGAGTTCATTTGTGACGCCACGCTGCAGTACCTAATTTCCTATTATCCGCATTTTTTAGGTGTTAAATGTGATCAAAGTTTAGCTTGTATAGATCAAAACAAGTTTTTTGAGGAATACTCGTTGACTTAAGATCGATTGGTAACTCAGTAACAAAATAGCAATGGAAATCTCGGAGGGTTAAACATTATTCACTCTTTGGGAACTTGGGACTTCAACAGCACAGGCAATGATTTGCTAATAGGTTGCCAGCTATTGTTTATTGTGACTGGAACATAACTGTAAAAATAAAACTAGAATTGGAAACACTGATTATCAAGATAAGAGCACGGCCAATAACAGTAACCCAAATTTGAGTTTCGTTCACTCAGATTTGGCAAAAGTGCAGGAACGCATTGTGTGAGTAAACTGATTTTACTCAGCTGTGAGTAAGTGTGTGTGTGTGTGTGTATTCCATCTAACCCCCACTGGCCGGCAGTGGTATTATGGAAGAACTCTCCCTACAATGTCGCATTTATGGTCATTGTAGACAGCTTTAGTCCGGGAGTTAGAAGGTGATAGCTCTATTGCAGATCCAGTAACCCATTTCAGAATGTCTGGAGAGTCACGCCCATTCCGAGGTTACTTTCAATTACAATAAGCCCCGCATGTATGTATTACCTCTATCAATAGGATATAAGTATTACACACACACTTCCAGTTTCAAAATGTTCTTTTGAACCTGGCACGTATTTAGTTTATTTATTCATTTTTTTTTTTATAATTGTGGAAGGTGTTTGGAATGGTCTCACCATATTAATTTGCTGCTCCAATCCATGGGTTCCATAGGTTTGCTTTTCTCTACGCTTTGCATCTCATTTCGTGTGTCGCCTAGAAGTAATCAAATAAATCATATGAGTAGTCTCGCCGTTGCATTATCTAATGTGTAGATTTTGGTTTAATCGTGTGATTATTTTGAAAATATTTGTAATTAGCTTCTAAATAATAAATTTTTTGTAATTGTTTTTGTATTATACATTTATCATTCCATACTACAGTACTAAAATAATATATGTTTCAAGAAGATTCATTGCTTATTTAACTTATTTAACTGAGCCGAATGACTTCCCCTATCTTCCGTAGTGGTGTGGTTGTAGTCGACTATAAATGGCGATATTCATATCAGTAGATTGAACTTGGGCGTCGGAAGAAGAATGTCGTTTCTGTCTGGTGTCTTCATACTCGGTGGTAGATTCCAATCGTTATATCAGTACGGGGAAAATTGGAACATCATCTATGAAAGAGCGTTGATGATGAAGAACGCTGTATGAAATAAACTCCCACGTTGTAGGAAAAAAAAAAAAAAAAATTAAATGCGTATGCGTCGGACCCACCTGCATGACAAACCATGAGCATGTGCACCATCTGCATCATAAACAATGAGCACTCACAACAACTTTACTAGTGTGCATCTCTCTCTCTCTCTCTCTCTCTCTCTCTCTCTCTCTCTCTCTCTCTCTCTCTCTCTCTCTCTCTCTCTCTCTCTCTCTCTCTCTCTCTCTCTCTCTCTCTCTCTCTCTCTCTCTCTCTCTCTCTCTCTCTCTCTCTCTCTCTCTCTCTCTCTCTCTCTCTCTTTCTCACACACACACACACACGCACACACACACTGCTTCTTCGTCCTTTTTCAATAATATCACCAATCTTCTATCCCTGACTCTGATTCTTCTTCACCACCTATTGTTTTATATATCTCCTCGGGTTGTTTTTTTAGTTTATCCTTATCTTTCACTATTCTTTTCCAGTCTTCATCTGTTACATTTGATAAACTATCCTTATCTTCTCTAATAGAATCATTCTATGTTTTTGCTGGTCTCCCTATCTTTTTCTTTCTACATCTAATCTTTTCTATTATTTTTAATGGATGTCCTTCTGGTCTTCTCTGTATATGCCCCCAATAGCTTATTCTCATAACTCTAACTCTTTTAACTGCCGTCCTACCATCTAACAACTTTGAAGCTGTTAATCTACCTTTGGGTTTCTCCCTACAATACTTGATTATTTCTTTTAGAATCTGCATTTCATACCTAGTGATTGATCTTCTATTTCTTTTAACTAACGCTATTACTTTAAGACCGTATGTTATTGCGGGAGAAATAACAGTTTTATACATTAGTTTTGCTAAGCTCCATGGTGGCTTGTATCTTCGACAAAATTCGATCATTATTTTGCTACTTCCTACCGCTAATTTACACCTTTTTCTTGTTGTCTGTGGTCTGTCTAATGTATCCGATAGATATGTTCCAAGGTATTTCATATTATTTGTTACCCCATAATCTTCTCCATCTATCTTAATAACCTTTGGAATATTTCTGTCTGACTTTGGCTCTCTTATCATAACTTGACTCTTATTGTTATTTATTTCTAATCCTACTTGTTCTAATTCTACTTTTAGTATCTTCACTATATCTTCTACCTTTTCTAATGTTCTTGCTATAATAAGAATGTCATCTGCAAATACTAAAATTATCGGTAACTTATCATTATTCAACTCTAACAAATTAACTCTAGGATATTTCCTACATTAGTACATCTTGAATTATCAGTATAAATATATAAGGAGATAATGGGCATCCTTGTTTTATTCCTTTCGCCTTTGTTCTCTCCTCCGTGCAAATCCCATCCCATAAAATACTTGTTTTCTCTGCATTAAGTGCCTGTATTACTCTATTGATAATATGTTTTGGAACTGATAGTTTCTGAAGAACCTTAGGAACCGATTCGATCCTCACATTGTCGAATGCTTTCTTTAAATCTATTGAAGCTACAATTATTGTGTCTCCACCGTTCCATCTTTCCTCTAAACATCTCCTAGCATAGAACATTTGATCATCCGTGGACCTGTCTTTGGTGAATGCTGCTTGATGGTAATCTGGCTCTCCTGCGTACTCCTTAAGCCTCTGCATAATCCACTTTGCATAAATTTTGTACCCTAGATTACACAGACTTATCCTTCTAAAATCTTTTGTTTTCTTTGCTCCTTTACATTTTGGGATAGGTATTTGTATTGATTGCTTCCACTGATCGGGCATGCAATTTGTTTCCCACACCTTTCTTATTATTTTGTATAATTCCTCCTCTGTTTGTTCGTTGGCATATTTCACATATTCATTTTTTATTCCATCTTGCCCTGCTGCTTTTCCGTTTAGTAAATTTCTTATAATATTCCTTATTTCCTCCCTACTTGGTCCTTCCGTTAAGGTTTCTTTGTCTATTTCTATCTCAATTGGCTGACCTTCTGTTAATTCTAATTCTTCTATCCACTTTTTCATCGGAATGTTTGGCTTCTTAGGGTCTCTTATTCTCATAAATTGCTTCAAAAATTTGTACGATCTCTTTATCCTCTCACCTATCTCGTAGTCCTGTATTTCGTTATAAAATTTAAAAACTTCCTTTTCGTTGTGCTCTTTAACTTTAGCTGCATACTCTTGCCTCCTCATATTCATGTTTTGTCTGTACCATTCTGTATTCATATCTCTTTCTTTAGCTAACCTCATCTGTTTCCTTGCCTTCATAAGATTTGTTATCGCTCTTTTTCTATTGGGAGTCAATGGGCTTTTGTTTTCTACTAATACCTTTTTCGCACTAATTGTCACCTTCTTAGTAAATTCTTCGTATGCTTGTGTTATATCTAGCTTTTCCACCTCAATTGCCTTTAGTTTATCTAGCTCTTCTAAGTATTTTTCATGTTTTTCATCACACTGTAATACGCTAGGCTGTAATCTTTTTTTTTTGCTATATTTTTCCTACCAATTTCCTTGCTTTGTTCTGTATATATGCCTATCTTTATGATCTTGTGGTCACTCTGAATTTCTGTCCAGGCTGCTCTAATAAATTTAGTTCGTATTGTTGTTTCTTGTGCTATTATAACATGATCAATCTGTGATGATCTGTTTCCATTGGACCAAGTAACTAATATTGACTCATCAAATCTCATTGAAATAATGTTCATCCTATGAATCTTGAGAAAATTTTTCATAAATTCTCCATTCTCGTTTGTATTTATATGACCTATAAATTTTCCTAGCCTGCTTATTTCTTCTTCATCTGAATCTTCTTTACCTATTTGGGAATTGAAATCTCCTAAAATAATTGCTCTTTTCTTCCTGGGGTGTCCATTAATGAGAGATCCTAATTGAGCGAAAAATGAGTGAGCATTTGCATTTGGTGCATGTACATTTACTATCAACCAGTCTTCCGATTGGTTCTTGTATTCCATAATAGCTGACATAATGTTTTTGTCTACATCCCTTGAGTCCCTAATCCTTATTTTCCCTTCCTTTCTAGTTAGAATTGCTAACCCTCGCATATTATTGGTATTATTTCTATCTGACATTGTCCAGTTATAGTGTGGTGTGTTTATTCTACTTCCCTGAACATTTGCTTCTTGAAGAACTGCCACATCTATACCCGCGTGGTATATTGCTTCATCAATTTCTAACCTTTTTTTCTTTTGGCAACATCCTCTGACATTTAGTGACCCAATGCACTCAGCTGTGAGTAAGTGAGGGAAAATTGTGACGTTGACGTTATTTTAACCCAGCTGCTCGACTGAACGACGAGTAACCTTTACTCATTGCTTAGAATATTATTATTCTCACTCTGGAGTGCGTTTAACTCATAGACCTAACCTATATTGGTGCAATGGGATGGATTTATTTGGAATTCCTTAAGGTAGTAACAAATTAGAAAGAGATTTGTGTTTATTTATTAAAATTTAAACGAATTTCGGTTGCATTAAACAGAACTTCAGCAGGTGAGGGACCATGTAGCGTATTTCTTCGGTTGTTGTCACTTCGGATTCGGATCGGTGACCACTTAGTAGCTTTGCCACCGAAGCGGGGTCTACTTTGGCCGTAATCTTCTCCATCTGTAATCTCTATCGTAAAAAGTGTATCGCTAAAACTCTCAAACTTTTCCTCAAACAAAACTTGCCAAACTTTCAATAAACAACAAAAATTCTTTTCCTTTGAACTGATGCAATCTTCTGACAGCTTAGAAAACGAGAATAATACGATTCTAAACATTAGTGAAATGTACTCAGTTTTGTGTATATCTGGCTTACTCACGAGGTGAGCCAGAATAACTCATCACGACGTGGAAATCCACAATTTTCCTCATCATATTGACAACTGAGTACAAAAAACTCTCTCACTGAGTTACTGTTATTGGCCGTGCTAGCCAAAATAAACTGCTGTCAAATACAAATCGCGCAACGAAAAGATTTCTCGATGAACATTTCAAATTAAGCTGAACATTGCATTAGGTCCTTAGTAACATTGATCGATTCTCTTCGTCGATTTTCTCTTTATATATTCATAACCGTTTCTTGATGTGTTTGTCGTATTAGATGCTGGATAACAGCTTCTTTTATTGATCTGTGTGCTGAAAATACCTGGAAATGTCTTTACATGGCCGTGGGAATACAAAGAGAAAATCGACGAAGAGAATGTGTCAATGTTACTTAGGACCTAATGCAATGTTCAGCTTCAAAGGAGGTTCTTATCTAGCGTCCAAAGCGTCAAATACAACAGGGAAAGGTTTTGCAGCTGAGTTATTGACGAAACAGAAAGTCGATGAAGAGAATCGATCAATACAGATAGGACCTTTTGAAATGTTTATCCAAATATATATGCGAACCATTACTTGACCTCAACAAAAATGGTTGAAAATTGTTTATAATCCTTGCTTAACTTTAACTGAAATTTAGATGGTTGGCGGGTATAAAAATCTTTAAATCGATTTATCTCCGTAAATACGGTTTTAATCGAGATTTGGAGGGTTTTAAGGTGTCAGATTTTTTTCTCAAAAAAATGTCCCAACCCATTATTTTCAGGCTGGTGGGTATAAAAATCTTTAAATCGATTTATCTCCGTAAATACGGCTCTAATCGAGATTTGGAGGGATTTTAAGTGTCAGAAAAAAATTTCGCCAAAAAATGTCCCAACCCATTATTTTCAGGCTGGCGGGTATAAAAATCTTTAAATCGATTTATCTCCGTAAATACGGCTCTAATCGAGATTTGGAGGGTTAAGGTGTCGGAAATTTTTTCGCAAAAAATTGCCCAAACCCATTATTTTCAGGCTGGCAGGTATAAAAATCTTTAAATAGATTTATCTCCGTAAATACGGCTCTAATCGAGATTTTGAGGGTTTTTAGGGGTCAGAAATTTTTCTCGCAAAGAAATGTCCCAACCCATTATTTTCAGGCAGTAGTTCAGATTTTTCTCACTGACCAGATAGAAAGTAAATGTATTCGGCAAAGTTTTTCAGGAAGTCAAGATCATTTTGTTGGGTGACAATAGGTCAGAATTTTCTCACTATGCGGTGCTAGTATATACGTGCCTTTCAATAGCTCGAGATCTTGATCAGCTAGAAAGTTGCTGTCTTCGGCAAAGTTGTTTAGGGGGTCAAGACTTTTTGACTTGTTAACAGTAGTTAAGCATTTTCTCACCACGTCGCGCTAGTATACATGTACACTTCTCGCATATAAAATATCCTATGTTCTTGACCAGATATAAAATTACTGTCGTTGGCAAAGTTGTTCAGGATATCACAAATTTTTTGCTCGTGGACAGTTGTTCAAAATGTGAAATTCTCGCCTGTGATATATCTCGAGCAGTGCTGAGATTTGTCATTGTCATTGACAGACTTTCGCGCGATATTGACAAAATTGTTCGTCACATAGTCACTGACAGACTTGATCCTCAAAAAAACCTTCGTCAAAATCTCATTCATTTTTTCGTCAATGACAAAGATTCACCTGGTAACAAAAAGTGTAATTTAGTACATTCTGTGTCACATTATTGTTATCCAAGTAGCTCAGGACGTAGATACTTGTTCACTGAAATGGATCCATGTAATTGTTTTGCTCAAGTCAACTAATTTCGTTACAAATTTAGCTAATAAACAAATCTGCACATGTTCGTCACTGACACCATTGTCATTGACAATTGACATGGTTTGCCTTGACTATGACTGTTAGCTCAAATGAGTGACCAAAGTAGAATTGTCAATATCACCGTGTACTGTCGAGATTTTGCAGCACTGATCTCGAGATCCTGACCAGATAGAAAGTTACTGTCTTGAACAAAGTTGTTTAGGAGGTTAAAACCTAGAGTTTGTGAGAAAATTCTGAACTACTGTTCACCAGCCAAAAGACTTTGACCTCCTGAACAACTTTGCTGTAGACAGTAACTTTCTTTCTGATAAGGATCTCGAGATATAGCATATGCGAAAAGTGTACATCTATACTAACGCCACGTGATGAGAAAAATTCTTAACTAATGTTTACCAGCCAAAAAGGCTTTGACCTCCTGAACAAGTTTGTCGAAAACAGTAACATTCTATCTGGTCAGGATCTCGAAACAAAATTTAGTGTGTACAAAGGAAGGTTTCAAAGCGATCGGCTCAAGTCATGAAAATACCGCTGCGATATTGACAACCGCGCCTACAAAAATGCCACCTTGCTCTTTAAACAAAATTTGTTTACGTTGCTTCTAGCTGAAATGTTCTTACCTCTCACGCAACAGGAATTTAAATCGCCTATAGTATAATTGTATTGTACGTACGCAAACTGACGAAGTTACACCCCCACATACAAGGTTGACCGGGCTTGTTTTTGCTAACTGACACATATACTGCTGATAATTCCTTAGTTTTATGTTCATTGATACAGTGTTGGGGCTTTTTCTCTTGTTTCCATCCGAAGCTCCAACAATTTTCTGTCATCATTTTATTTGCTAACGTGGATGAAATTTGAATGGAAGATCCGGACGCAGCCAGTTTTTTTTTCGAATCTCTCTCTCTCCCTCTCTCAGGCGGTTTTATCTATCGAGGCGCTCTCGTGAGATTTTTCATGCTTTGCTTTTTAAGTGTGTTGCTGCGCGCTGATGTGCGTGTGCGCTGCAGCCCCCAGGGATTTAAAGCCAATATGGCCGGTTTATGGACGCGAACTTTTTGGCGGGAAAATGATGGCCACAGTGGCGTAGCAATACATCGCACACATAAGCAAAAATTAAAATCAAGGCCCATCGCGATCACGGACGGTTATATGGTTACATACGCGTCGCGACAGACAGACCTCGAACCGGTTCAATGAGTTGGAAATAGGTGCTACTTAGAGAATTTGTCGTCTCTTTTGTTCTTGCGCTGACGGAGTATGACGTCAAACTCGGTCATCCATTCAAACAGCGGAGGGAACAAAAGAGACGATAAATTCTCTGGGCCTCACCTGGTTACATCTCTAATTGGAACCGCCGGGTTACTGTGAGAGTGGAAAAGAGAGCGAGAGCGTGAGTGTAAAAATTACACGTGATGACACATCACATCTTATTAGAAAAAAAAAAACAGCGCCTGCTATGTAGGTGTAAGTATATGTTCTGGTGGGGTGGGATGGAAGAGGGTTAGATCACTTGATCATGTGAGAATGTGTTCGTGAATCTCTGCCCCTGTAACGAGTAGTAATAATAACAACAATGACATGGTTAATAAACATACATGAATCGCAATGAATCTGATAATTTAATATTTCTTGAATGGACAAAAAATCTGGCGTCGTTTTGGTTGTATGTAAATACGTTTGTAAGTGTGCGTGCGGATGTATGAATCAAAATTTGTCGGATCAAGGTGAGTAATAAAAACCGAATAATGGTAACCCAAAAGAATGGACAAAAAATTCGATTTAGCACCAATTTCCCCGGGATTTGCGTCGCTTCTTCTCTTCAGCGTGTTCTAAACATTTTTTTTTTTGGAAAACAGAACTAATGGTCAAAATGAAAGAGCGAAAATAACATTAGGTTGCCAATTTTTGTTTTGGTTAGGTTAATCTTGATAACCGCGGTACGATGGAAAAATGCAAGCGTTAAAGACCCCAGACCAGGGCAGAGGAATTAGCTAGGCAAAATTGCCACGAATGCTTGCCGTTTTGCATCGCCATCTAGTGTCCTGAAAACAAACTACTAACATCCGATCGTTTGGTATGTGAAAGGCAATCCAACATGTCTAAACAGGTCTAGACACGACAACGCGACCGACCCGGTGCTATAATAAAGCAAACGCGAATGGAATGCCTCCTCTATGTGTATATTGGATACTTGCTGAGCAGCAAAAAGGGCATCCAAAGGGTTGTGGTATGTTGGTCCCGTTTCGATGATGATGATGATGATGATGTGGCGGCTACAGCGAACGTAAATTCTACGAAATGTGATACTTTTTCACGCGTCACTTGAAAAATTTGCTTAGCGTCCACTAATGTGCAGAGTATCTAGTCATTCTGTGTAATTCCTTGAATTTCGAATGACGAAGGACAGCTCATGTTGTTAAAGTTCATGGATATACGGAAGCTGAGAAGATTCCTGAAAAAATAATAATAACAAAAACAAGATTCTTCGCTTGTCGAAGGAGGCTGAGGATAATTATGAATAACAACGGATCAAAGAATGCCGTTTTTTGAAAACATTATGGGCCAAGTAAACCTTCAAACACATGCGAATGGCAATTCTTTCGCGATAGCGTCTGTGAATATATACATTGTCTAATTGCGTAATTCTGCTTGAAAACGGGTCTCAAATTTTCTAATTGTGCAATTCTATACTCATTCGATAGTTCTAGTTTTTAAAACTAACAAAATCGTGTTTTTAAAGGTATAGTCGATGGACCCTTTGGGGTAACGAACGGCTCTAATACTTTTTTTGAGAGCGTTAAATTTTGGCAAATTCTTGGATGATTCAATTCAATATAGGGTAGTGCCAGGTGCCAGTTTTTAACCCTAGTGGTTCTCTAATTGTAATTCTCTAGTAACAGGTGGGGCACGATCTTCAATAAAGCTAACCACACACTTAGAAATACCTAATCTTACACGTGACGGAATCCATCTTTGACATAAAGGATGAGACGTAAACAAACATGTCATGTAAAATTAAGTGCTCTGAGACTGGAAAGTTCGAAAGTACGTTTGATTGAGCTGAATTTTGCGTCTATTATGACTCAATTTTATGTCAAAATTGACGCTCGTATATGACAGTCTCAGAGCACCTAAATTTACATTGTTTTTTCTAAGTGTGCAGTTCATTTGCCTCGTTGACGACGTGGACACTGTCGGAAGAACGTTCCAGGCGGTGACAGAGCAGTGCACCGGGCTGAAACGTGAAACAGATAAGATTGGATTAAAGGTGGATACGTTGATGACTAAGTATCTGTTGGCTGGAGGAACCAGAAGCGATAGGGATGCTTAAGAAACTGGCAACATTGTACAGCAGGCGAAATATTCAACGTTACGCCCCAGCAAACGTAAAGTAAAGTAAAGTAAGTGGTCCTATCTTAAATTTAACAATTTATTTCATTGCAACATATAGCAGTTCCATACCAGCCAAAAAAAAGTTCAAACATTTTACTAAAAGTTTATGTTCTACGATTTTGGTCAGCTTTGAAGTGTCCATTCTATCCATTTCAGAAAAGTTAGCATTTTCCGTAACCATTTTAATGAAAAACATTCAAACAATACTCAAAGAGGATCATTTTTTGAAAAGGAATTATTTTTTCCATCAACTTTGTCTCAGACGTCATTTCGGTTGGAAGTGACGTTTCCTAGTTAAGATTTGTTGAAAAATATCGAATACGCCATTTTGACTTTTTTTTTTTTGCGAGATTCAAAGTAGATTTTTTTTTAAATCAAAAGTGAAATTGACCCATTTCAAACGATTATGCAAAGTTTCATGGAAATCGTAAAAGGTCGAATCTGAATTTTATTTGATTGCTATTTTGCCTGCAACTGATTATTTGTATTGCGTATATGCAGTATTTATAAACCTCTTAAAGTTAGCTATTTTCAGTTCTCTGGAATTGCCTTGAGAATTTCAGGACTTGTCCTTCAAAAATAGTTTCTAGAATCCCATGCAAAATATTTAGACTTAACTTTAGATTAGATTTGCTCCCGCTCTGTCTCCATGATTTCTTATGGATGTATTTGAAAAAAGTTTGAGTCTCATGAGATTAAATTTAAGTTTTGTTGTTCTAAAAGTATTTTTACACAACATAATTGGATACCTGTTGAGCAAATTTGCAGAACTAATGACACTATTTGTAAAATCAAGGTTATCGCGAGAATTAGGTTTCATTAACTTCTAGTTTTGTTCGAAAAAAAAAACTGTAGCTCCTTGTGATAACATCAAGCACTAAATCGTATCAGACAGTTATACCAACAATCAATACGAAACTAACGATTTTAAATTGGCTCACCACTTTAGTAGCCTATTGGTCCCAAGCAAACGATTAACGTACCCTATTCTAGTTGAAATTCTATTACTACACTATGTTTGTTTTGATTCGCTATGAAAGTTTGACAGATAACATCAGGGGTGTGTGGATTCATGCAGAACATGCAGGGGTGAGTGAAATAGCTTGGGACTGCTTGGGACCGTTGTTCTGGTACTGAGTGAGCCAAAAATAATAATGATTTTCTTCGGGACCCAGTGGTCTTAGAGTTACCTCTATGGTTATACCAAGGCCAGCTACGACATCAATAAAGCTACCTTGCGGTCCATTCTTTTTAAAACAACCACGGCCTACCATGTGTCCAATCCATTTGTAAAATTCAGTGTAAACAAAATCGGTCTAATAAATATTGAACTTCCGATCGGTATCATCGCAAAACAATAAAACCTTCAACATTTACGATCGCGCACCTGTTCGAAATCTTGTGCGGTGGAATCCCATCCATCCAGTTTTCGCTGATCAACCGGGTCAAGTTCTTCCGCCAAGGTCCCTACATCTCCTGCTCCTGTCGAAGTCAAGCAGTAAGGGTGTGAGTCTGTGTTGGTGAAACGAACATATTAGTCAATCGAACTAGGAAACCGCCGAACCATGTCGGCCAATTACCAGCTAAATATTATATTAGTCGTCTAGCGCGGTCATAATTTATCGAAATGGAGCAACCACGACCGACTGCGAGCATCCAACCAATAGCCGGTGTCTGTAAGCGTAACCGGAGAACTAATTGACAGCAATATTAAGACTATTGGCGAGTTTTGCCACCGCGCCGCGGCATCAGTTAAAAGCGGTTCGTGGCAGTAGAATATCTACTAAGGAGTTGGAGGTTTTTGGCAGCCGTCTCAAATTTTTGCCTGACTCATCATTACCATCGAGTCAGTTCATCATGGGACGATCCTCTTACACGGCATACCTACTTGAATCTATTCGACGCTTACCATGACGACAGATTGCCAACCGGCCGACTTGGATTAGAATTTTTCGTACCTACTCACACATTTGAGGCGGTGTCGTCGTTAGTTTGAGGTACAGGAATCCCCCGAATAGCGCGGTGGGTGGTGCCGTTCGCCCACAGTAATTTCTCGGCTGTCTTCCAACCAATCGAGCTGATTTTCTGTAGGTGACAAGTTTATGGGTGGCCTCAATAACATACAGAAAATCAGCTCAAGTGGATGTAGAACAGCCGAGAAATTGCGCTGGGGGGACGATACTATCCACCCCGCTATTCAGGGGATTCCTGCATTTGAAAGGAGAGGGCCCCGGGTGGCAGCGGAAGTAGAAATAAATGAGCGATGGTGTGTGGCGCGAGGTGCGAGATATAGCGAGAGGAACAACCGGTAGGTCGGTTCTATTTAGCCTTGAGAATTTTAAAACCAAGAAATAATATCGCACACACGATTACGCGATTAGACGTAGTTGTGAGCGCGTATCTTTCAGTTCAATTCGACGATTCGTATTTTTTTTTTCGGTGGTGGTTTCTGGTAATTGCGCCGCACAGCCGAAATAATCTGCCCATTGTAAACAGCATTGTCAGGCGACGCTTAGAAGTTGCATAAGCTCGCTAATCATCAGTGTCAAGTGGCAGGCTGGATGTTTTCCACAAGCTCAAACATTCTTCAGCCGTCACCCGGACGGTTCCGATGGGGATGACATAAGATGTGATAGAATGTTTACGTACACATAAGTTCTAGCCTTCAACGAACCGCCGCACTATGGGCCAGAAATTAAAATGTTACGACAAAATCAAGAGGTTTTTTCAAACCAATCGGCATTTTCTACTTCTGAAAATCTCCTAAATGAAGGAAATCAATAAATTAATCATTTGTCTACTACTCAATCATTCTTGATAGGTTTCCGAAATCAATGCTGGGGGTCATTTTGAATTTAAGTGTGTTTATTTTTTTTTAAACATGGTGATGTTATGTACGATACTTGCAAAAGAGCATTTCCTTTAACATTTTTGAAGGTAGACCCAGGCTGATCCAATAGTTTTCATATCAAAAAGTTTGTTTATCAGTTTTCTAAAGGGTAAATTTTCTTTGTTTTAATATAAAAAAAAAAAAAAATTGTTAATACTGCTATCGCTATCGATTAATTAAATCGATGTTCCCCTTAAAAGTAACGGTATTCCCAAGTACTCGACCTGGACTTCAGCCTTGAAATTCAAATTCTATGCATCTATTTAATTGAAATATAAAAGTTTGTTTGGTCATTAATGAAAAACATTGTATTTACCATTTCATAATTTTTTGACCAATTTTGTTTTTTTTATTAATAACTCGGAAACAGGCTGTGGAACTATGGCGTCTTCAGAAGAGTTGCTCATTTTATCAAGATAAACAACTTTTTTGAAGACATGAAGCTTTCACAATATCACAGAACAAAGTTAGATTTTAGCACCATCTATGCGGATCAGTTTCAAACTATCTGTTTACCCCAAATAGATAGTTTTCATGATAGATGCTTCATTCAAGAGCAGAGGGCAGCACATATTGGCTGAATAAAATTATCAGTAGAACAAACATTGTTCAGCACAAAAAGCTGCATCTTTAACATGTATTAGATTTTGAAAATATTTTCGATGACATTTAGATATTTTCCGAAATCTATCTATGTTGTCTTTCCCCTTGCTCAAGACATATTGGGTTTGTCGTCCAAATTGCATATCTGGCCCACTGTGCCCCCCCTAGCCGAATCTAGCAAGAAGGGTTTGACAACCTGGGCGAAGGTCTTCGTCGCCGTCGCCGTCGTAGTCGTATGATCACAATCACAAAACATTGCGTCGTTGTAAATCCAAACGGGACGAGACCCTTTACGAAATTTATTAAATTTCCCGTTGCCCTTGACTTTTTCGGTAATGATCTTGCCAGTTATACGACCACACCGACGCTATGGCGACGGACGACCATCGTGAGTGCGTGAATAAACGGCTCTAATTTATGGCGATCAACACGCACACGATGGTTGCTACAGGATGAAGCTCGATCGGAGTAGTAGGCCTGTCTGAGTGCGCGCATACGACGCCACGACCACACAATGACAGCAGCAAGAGCAAAGCAAGCGGGTGCGTGTATTCAAATGAAGCAGCAGCATCTTCCAAAATTTTCCATTCAATAATTTGCTTCAGTCGTCGCCCGCGACAAATATGCCGGTCTATGCCTACACTTGGACTTTAACAGGGGAATTATGAATGAAATAGACAAGTGGCGGATCAGTGGTCTATGCTAAAGCATTGTCACTCTATGTGGGGTGATAGTTTTTTTTTTTTTGGTTTTGAAGCATAACGAAGAAGACGTATGAATGATCACTAGATGAGTCTGCCACTAACGAAGCGTGATCGTAAATTCGTTTCGAAAATTTGATTGCTTTCCGTTGCGCAATCTGTGACAATTGTAAATAAACATAATCTTCGTGTTCTTCTTTCAAGCATTTATTTAACCCTCAGAGCCTTGACTAATTATCTGTAGAAGGTACACTTCCATGTGGAACGCCACATTTGTTGGAATGTAGACAGACAATGAATAAAATGCTAGCATATCTTAACTGTTCTTCTTCTTCGTCGTATTTTAAGCTTATTGCTTATCGCATAATTAGCTCGATTATATCACGATCGGAAAAAAGCATGGAATTCAGCATTTAAATAACTGCCAAACGCACGACTCAAACGCCAAATTGGTTTTAGAACATGTAATGTGTTCATTTATTATTCATAATGCAAATCATATAAAAATAGGCGAAAAATCTACTTCGGCCTAATCGCCCATTCCCGGCCTATCGAGTACAAAACATCACATATATCTATGATTTCGGCGTGAACTTGTCAAACAAACGTTTGTTACGATGCTTCTATTCAATAGCTGTAAGACGAAGTGTTGAAGAACGCAAAATAAGATCTCGAAAACAAAAGGCGCGCGCGAATACACTTTCCGTCTTTCCGTTCGATAGGACAAAGAGAATCCCAATGGCATTTCAATGGCTAATAGGTAGGTCCAAGAAAACCGGTAGGCCAAGTTGAGCCGCCAGAAGCAGTTTTGCATTTTCAAAGATAAACGAAGATTTCGCGACCCCTTATCAGAACTAACGGTACATATGGAAAGGTAAATACATTTGGAAGCCATCTGTAACATCCCGTTTGGTGCTAAACTACGCTAGATTAAGCAATACTAAGTGCGGGTTGTGCTTAATAGGCCTAATTGCAGCAGTTATTTGCTATTCTAAAGCAAAAAAATAATCAGTGGGACAATGTGGTAGCCGCGGCAGGAAAATTTTCAGAAGATCCGGTTTAGCAATCGAAGACAACATATCACGAAGACTGGCAACACTGTCAGAATTTAACGGACTAAACTAAAGCACCGCACTTGAGCAAAGGTTCAACCACAACACGGCCACTGATTCTAAATCAAATTTGAGTTGCGTTAACTCCAATTCGCAAAAAAAGTAGGTTACTTAAATATGAGTAAGCGTTTGCGTTGCGTTGACGTAAATTTGACAGTTAGACAATAGATTTAACTGTCACTTTGCCGCAACGTGTCCGATCTGGATCTAATGTGATCAGTCTTGTAAGCGGTCGCCGTAGTCGACACATTTTCTGTGATAATCGACTGCCTTTGCTTCCGACACTTGCAAAACAAACTATCAAATTACAGTACCAAACTAAAATGTCATATGAAAGGCTCTGTCATACGACATTGTCGCCGAAGACCGTCACGAATGTATGTATTTTAGTTTTTCCCATAATAAGAGCGACTGATGCTGTGCTTGTGTGAATTCTGAAAATAGCAAGCAACGATGTTCTAGTAATAGCATTTCTGATCAGAAAAGGTTTGATTTACACCAAATTGAGGAATTAGAACGAAATCACACATATCATATGATAGTTATTTGATAATTTTCTTTTTGCTTGAATGTTGTTCTACCGTTTGCGTTGTTTAAGAGAGACGACGGATAGAATATGAGAGTACGAAAACAAACAGACTGTCGCACAGGACAACGAAGCGAGTGTAGTAAAAAACGTCAACAGTTTCATCCCCTGAATGTGAATGAGCCCTTTAGATTCAGTGGCCGTGTAAAAAACAAGCAAATGAGCAGTACCAGGCGAAAAAAGATGAACCCATTTGTATGATACTTTGCGAAATTGGTTTGTTATGGGTAATGATTCACATTAATGCTAAAACTCGACCATTTGGGATCATGCAAAATTTTCAAAAGGCGTGCATGAAATTTTTCAAAAAATTGTTGTACGGAAATGGAATTTCTGATCAAAGACAAAATTGAAGAGACAAATTATGACATTCTGGGAAAAACAAACAATATTTTTTTTAAATTTATTTCAAGTAAAATTTAAAAAAAAAAAGTTAACAATCCAAATATTTCAAAATATCAAAATGTCTAATTTTTGAAATAAAAAATCAATAAAAATCTTATGGAAGATGCAGCTTAGATGTAATCATGGACGAGTGTACCCCATTAGGCATAAATACGTTAGGCATATGGACGTTAGGCATAGTGGACGTTAGGCATAATGGACGTTAGGCATAAAGTATTAGGCATAATGGACGTTAGGCGTAATATACGTTAGGCATAGTGGACGTTAGGCATAAAATACCTTGCTGCTGTGCAACTCTAGAAACCTGTTTCGAGCATGGTAAACAATGCTTAAATTAGGCTAAGCGTTGAATAAAAAATAATACAAGTTAAACAAACATAGTTTATTTAATAAGCACAGTTTGGAATCCATTATCGATTATCCATTATCCATTATCCATTTTATAATGAGTGACGTGAATTCTGTGACTTTTCATTCAATAACAAAAACACAACTAAGGTTGAATAAAACATGTTGAATGCTCATGAAATGAAGAATGGTGAATTCTGTGGTTTTTCATTCAATAACATTCAATGCCATACTTTTCGATACAACGATTCTGTTTTTGTTGTCATCATAACGAAAAGTAGCGGAACCGTCTGCTGATGTCAGGGAGCGATACTTCCATGAACAGTGACGAGTTGCCGAAAAAATCAAGGAACTGTGGCAAACCTACCATCTGTAACCCAGTACTTTGCCTGTTCAAGACTTCGCAAGTTTTCAAAATTAAGGCTCTTTCATTATTGTCACCGAAGTCAGCAATCAATAGACGGTCTCGATTATCATCCTTCTGAAATTCATCGGGTAGATTATGCCTAACGTCCATTATGTATAACGTCCTTTATGCCCAACGTCCATTATGCCTATCGTACATTATGCCTAACGTCCGTATGCCTAACGACCGTATGCCTAACGACCGTATGCCTAACGACCGTATGCCTAACGACCGTATGGGTATGTAATACCCATCATGGACACTGGAAAACCGAAAAAAAAATCGTCGACCAGAAATTCTTGTCCTACGATATTTGCAGTGCCTATAAAAAAATATTCTAAAAGTTTGCATTTCAAAATAATAAATTTATTTTTATTTTTCATGAGCTTTTTTTTTTTAAATAAATACAAAAAATAGGGTTTTTGATCTAATTTCCGTCCTACTAAGGACAACCCGCACTTTACCACGCTTTTTGGAAAGCGTTTGAACAAAACATGGAATGTTTTCATCAAAGATAACTTCTAAATTTATCCACCTTTCCATACGTACCGTTGGATTTGATAAAGAGTCAAACAATGTTGAGATATTATTAAAAATCTAACACTGCTTCTTGCTTCTAAATTCGTCCTACGCGTTTCAATTCCGTCCAAACGCATTGAAACGCCATTAGATTTACTTCGTCCTACGGATAAACGGAGAAAAAGGGGATGCGCTAGGAGCGCTTCTTTTGTTTTGAGAACAATGAGCGTAAATATGCATACAATGCGCTCTAATAGGATTTATGTCGTAGCTAATGAACTAACCGCATCGGAACAAACGTATTATTGTTTTGTGCATGGTGAAATCATTGATATTATTGATGATTTCTGCTCGATAGAACGGAAATGGGCGATTACGACGAAGTAGCGCTCTTCCCTACACAAGGATATTTTGAGATCTTATGGTTGCTAAATTTTATTATATTTCAAAATTTTCAAATTGGCTTGCTTGAAATTTTTGATATAATTGTAGCACGGAAACGGCATTTCTGATCGAAGACAACGTTGTACAACAAGCAAAAAATTTATTTAATTTATTTTAGTAAAAATAATAAAATAACTGTTAAAAACCCAAATATCTCAAAATGCCGTTGACCAATTTTAGAAACAAAGAAAAATAATAAAAAGCTTTTGGAAAATGCCACTTGGATGCAGTCATGGACACTTGAAAACTTACAAAAATCGTCGCCGACAAAAACAAGAACTTTTGGTAGAATTTTTAAACTTTTTGTTGATAAGCTTTGTTGTGATTTTTTTCACAGAAAATGATTTAAAATTTTCTCAAACATTGTTTTCTGAGTATAAATTACATGTAAAACCATTGTCACAGAAAGTTCAAAAAATTTACCAAAAATACTTGTCTTACGATTTTTATAAATTGTTTATAATTTTAAATATTCTTAAAGCTTACATTAAATTACTAAAATCATTTTTTTTTAGAAAAAACATTATTTTTCGTTACAACTTTGTCTCAGACGCCATTTCGATCAGAAATCATGGACGCCATTTTGAAAAAATTACAATTTCCAAAATTAGAAAATTTTAATCACTGTCCGTAACAAACAATTATGCAAAGTTTCATGCAAATCGGAGAAGGTCCAGTTTTTTTTCCGATTCGTCATTTGGCGAGGAATTGCTCAAATACGAAAACCTCTCTTTTGAGATTGGCATCTTTGCGCTATCGAATTCGTTCGGAGCTTTAAGGGAAAGCAAGTGAGATTTTGTCTGTCTTTTGGCATTTTTTTAAGAAAGCTTAAGAGTTGTTAGTCTTTTTGATATGTAGTCTTTGTTAAAAGCTAAGATATGAAAATTGGTCTGCCTACTGACTATTCCTAGTTCCGTTTCTTGCAGTCCATTTTTGCCTCAATTCTGTCCGAATAAAATATGTTTTTAGCACCCACTCCAGATAAGCAGAGAATACTGTGCGCATTATCATTAGCAGGAAGCTTTCAAATACAGTGCAATTGAATGCTGAAACACCAATAAATGAAACGATAAACTGGCCAAAGACAGTCTCTAGTGCCGATGATGACGATGGTCTCGTCCAGTAGAATTAAACGCAGAATTAAAAACTATACTCTGAGGATAATTTCAAATAAATACTAAGGAATGTTTAGAAAATAAATTCAAGAGAATTTCGCAAAAATATTAAAGGAATCGTATTCTAAGAATTATTTCAACGACAATTAAGGTTATTGAGGTAAATACATATTCGTAATCGGCATTAAAAATGGAACCCAAACCCAAAATTTTATCAATTTTGGTACACAGGAACTATTTTAAATTAGAACGATCACATTTGCAAACATCACCTTATTAGCGCCCCTCGGTGTCACTTTGTATGGGAGCGAGCTGTCAGCTTGTCAGTTTAGTGTCAAACAGTGAAGTTATTATTTTGCTTTAAATCTTGATGAAAGTGTGCGGGTTCGAAAAAAATATCGCTGTGCTCAGAAAACGAAGCTCTTTCAGATGATATATAAAAACCGATATATTTTTCAAAATTAAAGAACCCAATTGTTTTCAAAGAAAATTTTGAAAATAATTTCAAAGGAATCTAATTCTCATAAATTATGTAAATGAATTTTAAGAAGGGTTTCCAGACAATGCTTATGGAAATTTCAAGGGGATTCCAAAGAGAATCTCAAGTAGAGTGCCAAAATAATTTTCTGGTGAATTTACGGGGAGTTCCATGATAATTCTTAATACAGTGCTTTCCCGATTTTGTTAGCCCCTTCTCAAATTCAAGGCTGACATAAGCGGGAAACTGTCAAAACCGGGAAAAATATTTCCCCATTATTTTTGCGATCAAAATTAATACAAAATAATCAAATTATTATACTTATGACTATTATTTGTAAAAACTCTCATAAGTTTTCATATTATTAGAATTAAATAAATATCGAGGAGTTTCTACCAACATTGAGGAGCAAAAGCATCTTGAAGATGCTTTGTTTCCTTGGGACCTGTCTACGACGATGATTATTATGAAAGCCCAAGCGATAGCAGAAGGTTGCAATGTTCCAGAAAGGTTCAATTTTTCTCAACTTTGGGCTTATTACTTCAACGTATGGTATGGAATAAAGAAACTAAAAAATTGCGGATAAGTATTTTTCTGTGACACAATAAGTATTGAGGGTTTCCTGGAACAATTTCACGAGGAAATTTGCCGAGATTTGTTTCTTTCATGCAAGGTGTTCAACACATCACTTCTATAACGCCTAGCCAAAATATCAGCACGAAACGAACATGAAAAAGAGGCACGCTTAGAACGAAAGACTGGCTGTGGATTTTCTCGTCGTTGCTTTGCTCATCACTTTCAATGAAAGTAACATCGAGTATCGAGTTGAAACGAAACCTCATTATGGCTTTCAATCCCTTTCACCGACACTCTATCATCGCTTTTTAAATTTGTTTAATATGCGTTATGTCCCATTTCCGGTACTTTTTTTTAAAGATAAATATGTAATGTATGTAATCTTCACGCGTTTTCCCGTGAGAAATGCTTTAAACATACACATTCATTTCAGTTATAAACGTCATGAAACCTCTGTCGATATGTTTCATGAAAGATGAAACTATCAAAATCAAACGCTCTTTCACTCGTCCGCTTCATCGAAGCTTTAAAGAAAGACCAATGAAGCGACGGGAGAAAGAGAGACAAGTGATTGAAAATTTGTTTGTAGGCGCCGAATAAGGTTCTAGAATGCTGCGAAGCCGTTCGACTTCAACCGAAAAATAAAGCTAGCAGCAGTGATGGAAAAGTTCGCGAAAACTCACTATGACTCGCGAACTTTTCCCTTGGTGAACTTCGTGAAATATCGCGAACTTTTCCAACACTGGCTAGCAGTCTCTTCGTCGCATCGATGTCGATTGAAGCTGCTATTGTGACGGGGGGGGGGGGGTATTATGGGGAAATCTCGCTGCTGAGCAACTGATAGCACCCAAGCACCCAATGCCATTTTGCTCTCTTAGATAACTGTTTAGCCCATCACCTGAATAATGAATGATGATCACAGTGCATTTTCTGCCTGCCAACGTAACCGCTGTCATTCAGCCGATAGATCACAATGTGATCCAAAATATTAAAATAACTACGGTAACGAGAAAAGCTCTTGCTCGATGTGATGGCCCACGACAACGATAACAACACCGATGAATGTTTGAAGCAGATCTCATTAAAAGAAGTCTGTTTTTGATTACAAGAAGCCTGGACAGAATTACAGGACGATGTGATTCAGGAAGGGGCCTCATAGCCTAGTCAGTAAAAGGCACGGTGTTACCAAGCCGGAGGAATCTGCAGGCTGGCAAAATCAGGGGTAGAAAAAATCGGGAAAGAACTGTATGTAATACAGAACTTTCCCGTTTTTTTTTCAGCCCCATCTGAAATTTTAGGCTGACAAAAACGGGAAGCTGACAAAATCTGCGAAATTTTATTTTCCAATATTTTAACCATCGAAATGATTTTGAAATCAAGTTTACCCATTATTTATCCACTATTAATGGCATTACTGATAAATTACTACTCGTACAAAAAATGTCTCGAAAAATTTGCGTACGGTTTGTTGGGCCGGTACGTACTGTTCGGTTTTCTTAAATTCCGCATGGTTGTCAGCGCTGCAACCAGGGCTGAACCTGCATATCTCAGTATCAACGTAAATACACTAGTCAGGAGCCGTCCCGAGATGTTCGGTCTGATTCTGGCTACCGCGTTGATGGCCTTCGGTGCCTTCTCGTAAGTGTTTTCTACGTGCCTATTGAAGCCAAACGGTCGTTGACCATCACTCCCAGGCATTTCAACACGCACTGCTAGTTTATTGCGTGCTCCCCAACGGTAATTTCTAACGGCTGCAGCGCTTTAAAGTTACTGATCAATACCACCTCGCTTTTGTTGTGGGCTATCTGCAGCTTCGCTCCATGCATTAGTTTAGGTCGCCAACATTTCTATCTATTCCAGGGTCTTGTCTGTTAACGTAAGACGACGTCGTCCGCAAAGTCAACGATCTCAACTCGTTTTGGGTAGCTTCAGCGTTAGACCGCCGTTTTAAATCACGTTCCAGAGTGTTGGACCAAGGATTGAGCCTTGTGGAAATCCCACCGTGGTCCTAATCGATCTCTGTCCGTCGTAGATCAAAACCCGGTTCTGGAAGTAGCGTCGGCCTCCCAGCTGGAACTGTTAAACGCATTCTTGACGTCGATCGTTATCACAGCGTAAAATCGATCTCCTATCCACTTCTGTTTCGACGCCTTCTCGGCTCTCTCGACAACTGTCCGAATTGCATCCACTTTTGCTCTTCCTTTTCGAAATCCGAACTGCCTCTCTGACAATCCTTGCTCGCTCTCCGTGCATTTTGTCAGCCTGTTTGATCCTCTCCAATAGTTTTCCGAGTGTATCCAGCAGGCACTGCTACGAGTTGCTCATTGGTTACTTCGTCGTCATCTCTCTCTTCGTCTTCGTACGATGTAGGTGGCCAGCTCGTTAAATCGTGCTTCAAGAAAAGTCCTCCCACGATGACTTTCAGGTTCTCTAAGCACATTTAAGTGGGCATGACTTGACATCTGATCTTCGTAATCACGGCACGGTGTGCGTCGTTGGCAGCAGCGTCTCGAGCCAGCTCCAGTTGACAGTTTGACTTGCTCTGCTTTATCTCTCGTGTATGCCTCTAATTGCCACGTTGCAGCAGTAAGCAGCAGGCCGTCTGTTATTTAACACCAGTTTCCTCGGCATGGTCGTGTCACATACTCTCCCTAACGATTCTGTCAACTCGTCTTCCACATCAGGTCACAAGATCTCGTCCTCTGTACTGCCACAGGATTTCGTTGGCCGATGCCATATCGGATTGCCTGATGGTCACTATGGGTATATCCTTCACACGCTCTCCAATTCATGTTTTCCATCAGCGACGGACTGCAGTCCGCATAAAGTGACGTCGATAATGGATTCCCGGGCATCTCTGCGAAAAGTGCTGGTGGTGCCTTTATTGAACACTCTAATTTCCAGCTTCGCCAGAGCTTCCAGCAGAATGTGCCCTCTTGCGTTGGTACATCTGTTTCCCCACTCCACTGCCTAAGCATTGAAGTCTCCTCCGATGACTACCGGTCTTCGTCCGATCAGCTCTTCGGTAAGTCCAACCCAGAGATGCCAGATTTACAGATATGTCGATGAATTTACAGGCTTTAATTTTTTTCACAGACATTTTTTTCCTTACATACATTTACAGACTTTTTAGTTTTTTCACAGATATTTACAGACTTTTGTAATCAAAGGAAAATTTCAAAATTTATTTGGTTACACTGTGTTACATCTTTAATCAAATTACACGTGCGATGCAGTCAAAGCGTTTTCATACGATTTGACTGTTTGTTTGGATACGGCAACTCACGTTGGTCGGTCTATAACTTGACTGTCTATAGTCACTGTCACCGAATAAGTTATTGGAACCGAGGGGGACGAAAGTCCCAGATTCAAATTTTGTCAAAAATTACTTTCCATTTTATCGATTTCATCCGATATAATCGTGCTTAAATCTCTAAACACAAATAATATCGATTTTTATCGGTCAAATCTCTCATTTCGGGTCACATCTATCATGACAGGTAACGATGACAGCAGTTTGTTTATAAGAAAGGAACGTTGTGAAATCTCAACCAACAATTCAAAAGGGTGGATCAGCTTTTGTAATCAAATCTTGTAATGGTGGTGGAATTGATGCTTCAGTTTGCATGATAAGGTCTCCGGGCAAATATCGTTGCTTCCAGAGTTTGAATATGCAACAATCACAAAAGCAGGTGCTCAAGAAAGTGACAGTTCATATCACAAAACACACTAAAAACAACATCAGCATAATGCTCGATAATTTTACCGCGTCCAAGATTACCGATGACTAGTGTATGAAATATCGGCAGGTGCTTGTTATAAAAAATCGAAATGTTGAAGCAAATTTTATAGAAATCCGTTTTATGAAATGTAAAACAGACTTTCGCCCCCCTTGAATGAAACGGACAGTGTGTTTCCATCCTATTCCATCTTTTTATTCGAAAACACCCACTCCCGGATGCAGTTTTAGAGCTGAACGAAGCAGCCATTTTCGCCGTTTTGTACCTGAATAAGAGTCGTAAAAATGTGGAAAAATTCGAAAAAAATCAAAGGGAACCCGAGAGCAAACCCCATAGCGAACTTTTTCAAAGGATCAGGTACACGGTAAGAAAAAAGTACGAAACGGAAAGTTCACTTTTACCTACTTTTGACTAGTTTGTCTCCTTTTCTCCTTCTAATGTTTTCAAACACGGAGGAGCAAAACCACCCAACAGAGGTAGTAAAGTGTGGGAACCCAACGTTGAGTATAATCATATTTACCTACTGTTGGGTACAACTTACTTACTTTTGGTTAAAAAGCCAGTGGAAAATTCCATACGAACTGCACACAAGTAAATGAAAATTACTTTGACCCGCTTTACCTACTTTTGGGTTCCTGCACTATAGTGGCGAGATGAGTGAAAACAACTTAATTTTGGGTAATTTTTTTTTTTAACCGTGTAAGCTATTAGTAAAGGAAAATCAATATAAATACTTGCATCAATCATTATGTTGAGCTCCATGTGATTTGAGGTATCGCACGATGCATTTCGGCGCATGTCAAAATCTGTCCACTTCCCGGGGGTACCCAGTACATCTGAAACAGACCATTGTGATCATTGGGTCTGAATGTGTCCACCATTGATCTTTAAGTAAAATTCTAATGTGATTTGAGGTTTCGCATGATGATTTGTTGATATATCAATCTTTTGCGAATGCCCCAGTGGAATCTGGAATTCACATTTTTGTTCATATCTTTGGAACCATAATTTCGAGCGGAAAAAAAAATCAATAGCGATCTATGGGGATCTGGAACACATCTTTTGGAACTTGTTCCACTCAAATTGGTCCAGCCATCTCTGAGAAAATTGAGTGAGTGACACTCATATGAACTTACATACATACATACACACATACAGCAACATTTTTCGATCCCGTTGAGATCAGTCTATTGGTATATGCCATTCGTCTCTCCGGGTCTTGGGACGAAATTGTGTTTTTCAAGTGATATCATAGCCTTTCGGTACAGCTTGGTGTACGAGAAAGGCAGAAAGATTGGTATCAGCAAATTGTGTTATATTTAGCCAAGTTTTTATCCCTCAGGTGTGTAATTATTTTGCTAAATGTAATGAATATGTTGCTTGATATATCTTATTTTAAAACTGTATTTGCAAAGTCGTTACAACAGTGTTAGTGTTTAGCGCCAATTTATCGTACTTGGCTGCGTTGTACAGTAATCTCCATTTCTCCATGATCTTTATTTAGATATTCCTTCCTATCTGAATCGTTTCAGCAACCCTGATCCTGATTCATCAACACTTTTTGAGCACGAAGTGTTTAGAGTCGTATTAATAAGCTTACAAATTGCTCATTTGATTGTCAATTTCTCCATGTTTAGGTGGTGGAATATTTAATCTCTCAGTAAGATGTGTTCGATTCCTCCCCTACTGGCGTGCAAAAGGACCAGTACTAAGTAACTAACGGATTTTCACACTACATGGCATATAAGGTCGACTCAAATTTAAGTTTAAATTACTCAAACTCTACTTGTAGACTGAGTAAAATTTTTCGAGTCTTATAAATCTTTTCGAATATGACACAAATCCACATCTATCGGGAGCTGACAAAATCGGGAAAGCACTGTATAGCTATTTTTGGACTTGTCATGTGAAGGCTGAAAAGTGTTTTAAGAGCTACAACAGCTAGTTCGTACATGACATTAGAGTCATAGGAAATTAATTAAATTAACAATTTTATATGTTTTAAATTGGTTAGCATGATGATGCATGACAGTGTTCTACCACCCATTGTAGCACGGAAACTAAGTCCGATAGCAGGGGGCTCTCTTCTCTGTTTGTCTTGATCAAGCTTAATAGCCTCTGATTGTCCTCGACATGTTGCTGTATGAAGGACCAAAAACGGATTGGGTGGATCGATAGGCAAAGTCGCCATACGCATTTAAGGACAATCAAAAAAACTCCTTCCAGCAACATGATCGCACAACTGGTCAAAAAGACGAGCCTGCAAACAAGAAGATGCCCCCATGAGCGCGGAGAAGACCCCACCCTTTATGCAGGAAATATTATCAAATGGGAGCTGGCATTCTCACTCTCCCCATCAAAATCGCTTCAATCGGGTGCCCTGATAGTTCCTCCCAATCCCAGCATTGTTTTGTATATATGAAGATGAGCAGCGGCGCCGGTGGTGTAGTGGTAAGCGTGATTACCTCTCACCCCAGCAGGCCTGGGCTCAATCCCAGTCGGCGTCACCAGGATGTTCTGAGGCATAACATCTTTGATCACGCCTTCCTTCGGAAGGGAAGTAAAGCCCTTGGTCCCCGGTTCATGAGTTGATGGGTCGATAGGTAGGCTCCAGGTGTGGGAGCTGCCTCCTTGGCGTCGGTAGCATTGGTGCCTCAGCACGGAGAACAAGATCGACAAAAAACAAATCAAGGAAAAAAATTAATATGAGCAATAATAACAAATTAAAGCCGATCTCACCAACTTTCGCTATTGATTCACCCTTCTGTCCAACTTTCGTGCCTATTTGTAAACTCGTTGTCCTTCTCTGCATCACTGCTAGAGGCTTCTAGTCTCCCGAAAGACTCCTATGTTATATCCGATGTGTTCTACGATATATCCTCAGAACTTTAATTGAATTCTTTTCAGAAATCCCTTTGGATTATCTTTCTTCTCTTGGAATTCAACTCACAAATTGATGAAATTGGTTAGTATTAAACAAATTGTAAAAGTAGTACATAAGTTGATGAAATTGAAATTGAAACCTGCATGGCTCAAAAATCATAACAAATTATTAAGTTAAATTTTAATAAACTACATGTTTGGGCGACAAAAAATCATGACAAACTTGTTCGCCCATAAAAAATAAATAACATGTAACCTATAATTTAACTGACCGTATGTTAGGTTTATCGATTTGTCCTGGTTCTCCCATCAAATTCCCGGGTTTTTCCTAGCTACTTTCCAGATTTTTCTTTACTTCCCGGTTTTCCCGGTTCGCTGGCCACCCTGTAACTAACCTATCTGAACGAGAAAATAAAAATCCAACTACATTGTGAAATACCCAGAATCTTTCACCTGCATTGCATCACCTGAGCATCTCCATGGCGACAGCCTGATTCCAGTATACTAGATGCGCAAATATAGCCGCAAATGCGTGACAATTATTATCACGCGACGACGCCAGCAATCTTTTTAGGTGATAACCAAAGGCAGGAAAAAAAAAATTCGCTAGCAAATTTGCACGTCTCATCTACCGAACGAAAAAAAAATATGATACTACGCAAATTCTTCGTTGTTGTTTTCGGCGATTTCGATTCTCCTCAGTTGTCGCCACTTTGTTATCTAATCATGTGTCATAATTCATTTCAATTGCTCCACACCCATTTATTAACCCACTCGCTACCGAATGGGGGGTTTTCGATTCCTAGCTGCTCGAATCTGTGTGATAAAACGGCAACGAAAAGGCCACTTTTTGCAATTTTGAACTAATCTTTTTCCGGATCGTTACTGATAAGATTCCCCTTTTTTCTGACAACCCTGATGGCCTTGTCAGATGATGACAAGTGCTTTCGGGAGTACATGGCGTATTAAACAGAAACAGGGAAGTGGCCGATAGTGGACCAAGGTAACCGGTTGATACTGTTTGAAAAAAAAAGCAAGAACAAAAAAGCGATAACTATTTATAGAAGTAATTCAGCCCTTAGTGGTGGTGTTCATGATGATTAAAAAGGACTACAACTTCAAAGTGTGTATGTCTGATCGCAACGATCCGATTTTTTTAAACGAACATGTCGTCGCCAGCTGGTACGGTCGTAAGTTTACCAGTACTTTAAATCTCCCGGGAGATAAGTCAATAGAGTCTAAAATAAAATGACGCAATTGTCGTCTGCCTTATCGCCAGTGCCCGAAAGTTGTAATTATGACAAAAATGCATTCCATCATCACGCCAGGGCCCATTCTCAGAGGACTGATAAGAAATTGCTTATCTTGTAAATAACTCTTCCTAGCTACGGGGCTACGTTTCTCTTACTCATCGAACGTACCCGGTTATCATTGGTCGAAGAAAGCTTCTCCTTGCCGGTCGGTGAGTGACAAGCAGCTAATAAAACAATCGGCGCCGTAAAACATCGAAATTCCATCTTCTAAAGTTAAATAACGTAAACGTGGTGTGATAACCCAAATAGATAAGGGCAGCACAGGAAAATCTAGCACGTCTCCCATAGGGAAGGAGTGTGTACGTTGGTTATAAAACAGTTGCACCTGTAAGGCAGCCAATCTTGATAAATTTTTCATTTAAAATCACTAAATTACCCTTAAATTAATTAGTTATTAGAAACTTCATCAGCTTCGGTAGGATTTCGCAACCCGTTGCGCTCAATGAAGCATTTGGGTATTGTGCGTTCGCGGTGCGTAGCAACATCTAGCTGCTTCCATCGCAGTATGCTTTGTCTTTCTAAGCCGATTTGTTTCTCTGTTGCTACGTTACACGTTCATAATAATAATAATAATAATAATAACAACAATAATAATCAGGGTAGTCCGTCGTCCAAGCAACCGATGACTGCGGCCGCGAATCTACTCAGGCGTGAAAGGAAACCTCTGGGCCGACTAAACTCACCGTCTGTCTGGTTGATTGCCTCCTGGCACTGCTGACTGGTGGTTGACGGCTTCAGGGGTCGACGCGTTGGGGTGCGTAATCCGGCCAAGACAAAAGGAAATCTTCACATAGACATTTTTTTAACTTTGAAGTGTGGACCGCTGCACAGAGGAGTAAGTAGAGCCAAATCCTGCCCAAAAAAAAACCTTTTTGCGTTTTCTATGCTGCTATATTTTTGTGTGTACTTAAATACATGCTTCACAAAGTGGCATAGGCTGAAACACGAGTTATGATGATTTCAAATTTCAGGAAGTGTTAAAACATTGACACAATTTAAGGCTATATTTTGGTAAAAAATAAACGAAGAACTAGATAGTATAAATAGAATAAATGGAATAAATGGAATAAATGGAATAAATGGAATAAATGGAATAAAAAAATAGAACTTCAGAACTTTTTAAAAATTATCATTGTTCGGACCAGCCTAATGAAAACCGAATTTCCACAGCAGCACTTCACTTTTGTGTTGTGAACAGTTTAAAACTAAGTATATTTGCGTTAGCTATCAATAATTTTAACAATATTCATTTCAACTTACATTTATGGTTTATCTAATCCGCTTCTTTCTCTTACAGGTTACGTTTTTTGGGAAGTTTTCCAACACTACAATAGTTGAAATAAATTTACAATATAATTCATGATAAATTTACTAAATTTCACTTACGATTGAATCCGAATGTACTTAATAAAAATTCCCACTAAGTTCCGCTTTGGAATAAGTATTTAAACTACTAATATGCTAATATTCACTATATTTTACTTTAATGCAACGATGCAACTACACTTTTGCTCCAATGCCTTTGTTTACATTCCATTAATTATCGTTCTTCTTCGTTTATTTATCTTTTTCATGCGTATTCTGACCATTCTCACACACCCGCACAGTTGGTTAGTTTCAGCTCGATCCTTCACTGACGTTTCGTATCAACGTCGTTTGAGGTTCTGGTAGAGTACGGCGCAAGATGTGTCCATAGTGCTCGGAGGTGCGCACATACCCCCTCCCCGTAATTCTGGCGGGGTTCCTTCCACTCCAGATTTACGGTCCTGAACCTCAAGCACCGCCAGCTTTGCCACTGGGTCTTCGCATTCGGATTCGATCCTTTTCATGATCTCCTTGCTGGCTGCTTGGAAGTTCGTCCCATTATCGGAGTAGAATTCCAGCGGTTTTCCTTTACGGCATACGAAGCGCCGTATGGCCATCAGACACGCTTGAGTTGTCAGGCTGTGAGCAACCTCAAGGTGGACGGCTCTTGTTGACATACAGGTGAACAAGCAGACATACCTTTTCTCGGACCTGCGACCGACGGTAACTATAAATGGTCCACAGTAGTCTACTCTGGTGTGGCTGAACGGCGGCAAGTTCGGCGTAACACGCGACTTCGGCAGTGGAGCCATTCTGGGGTTCTTCGGTTGGCACTTCCTCACCTTACACCACACGCAGGTCCTCACGATCCACTTCATCTCCGCTCGCAGGTTCTGGATGTGAAAGCGTTGCCGGATTTCGTTAACGGCGGTTTCCATGTTGCCGTGACCAACCTGTTGATGATAGTACTCGAGCAGCTTGTTAGTCACCGGATGTTTCTTCGGAAGAATGATCGGGAACCTGAGCTCGAATGGCAGAGACGAACCTCTTGCCACTCTTCCTTCCATTCGCAGCACGTCTTGCTCGTCCAAGAACGGACTCAGGTTGTGGAGATAGCTACTCTTCTCCAATTGATGCCACTCCTCGTATGGAAGTTCCCGGTTCTTCATTAGGGTTGGAGGCGAACCAGCCTAAGACTATAAAGCTAAATAATAATAATAATTCTTCATTAGCACCTTGACTTCGTCCATGAAACAGTCCGCTTGTGCCGATCTCCAAAGGTACACTTCCGCCTTCCGATACTCTTCTCGTTGCAACGGTACTTTCGTTGCTGGCAAACTTCTCTTAATTACCTTCTTCGCATTCTCGGTTGTCGATACTGCCTCGATCCTTAAACCATCTCGCTTCCTTCTGCAATTCGATACGAATCTGTAAGCTCATGCTACTGTCCGAACTAGTACCTTCCATCTTGAAAACCGCTGTGGGTCTACCATTGGCTCTGTCACCGTAACGTCGTGGAAAAGAAGGCATGCTCGAATCTCCTCGGAAACGTTCGGCGTGACGCTATGTTGCTCCGGCCATTGCTCCTCCGACCGGTAGAGAAAGTGTGGGGCACGGAACCATGGCCCATCGGAACACAGACTGTGCTTTTTCTCCCACTTCGTCATTGCATCAGCTACGTTGCACCTTGCCGGAACCCATCGCCATTCTTCGAGCTTCGTAAGGTTGAGAATTTCACCAATCCGAAACGCAACAAACTGCTTGTACCGACGATGGTCCGATTGGATCCATGATAGCACGGTCTTCGAATCGCTCCAGATCAATCGCTGCTTAATCTGCAAGGACAGTATCTCGACGACGGAATTTGCGAGTCTAGCTCCCAGCACTGCCGCTTGAAGCTCCAGACGAGGAATCGATAGATGCTTCAGTGGCGCCACTTTCGATCTTGCCATCACAAGTGAACACAGTGGACCGTTAGCCGTCTCTATGCGGAGGTACGCTGCAGCGCCGAATGCGTTTTCACTTGCATCGACGAAGACGTGGAGTTGTATGCTGCTAAAGTCTATGCGGCCGATGCACCCACCTTGGAAATAATAACGAGGAACTCGAACTTCTTCAACCTCTGGGAGCCTTGTAATCCACTGGCTCCACTTCTCTGCACACTCTTGGTCGATTTGCTGATCCCATTCGCATCCACTCCGCCACAAATCCTGGATCAACAGTTTCCCGTAAAAGGTGAAGATGGATAGCAGTCCTAACGGGTCGAAGAAACTCATCACGCACCTCATAACTATTCTCTTCGTCGGTAGCAGCTCGCCTGACAAGTATGGAGCGAGGTCGTCTCTCAGTTTAGTGGAAAACGAGAACTCGTCGCTTGCTGGACTCCAGCACTCGTTCGGAACCTGATTCCTTGTCTTCGTTGAACCTCACGCACTGATTTGCTTTCCGCTCGCCCATGGCTTGAAGGAACATCTCTGATTTGGACACCCAATTACGCAGCTCAAAGCCACCCTTGGAATGAACATACCGAACCTCTTTCGCCACTTTCACAGCTTCGTCAACGGTGTTCGCGCTGTCGAAGTAGTCGTCCACGTAGTGGTTCTTGACGATTTTCTCCGCTGCTTCTGGAAACTGCCTAGCATACTCCTTCGCGTTCAGATTCTTGACATATTGTGCTGAAGATGGCGAGCAGGTTGAGCCGAATGTCGCTACGTCCATCACATACACCACCGGTGCCATCGAAGGATTATCTCGGAACAGGAATCTCAGTACCCGCTTATCCACTTCACGCATTTTCATCTGGTGATACATCTCCTTGATATCTACGCCAAATCCGATCACTCTTTCACGGAATCTGCAGATCACCGCGGGAAGTGCGGTAAGCATATCCGGACCTTTCAGCAGCTTGGAGTTCAATGAAACGCCTTTAACTTCTGCCCTGGCGTCCCACACCAGACGATACTTCTGCTTCCTCGGGTTGTACACGATGTTCAGAGGCACGTACCACACCTTGCTGTAGTCGAACGCAGCCAACTCTGACGGCGTAGCTATGTGTGCGTACCCCTTTGCTAGATAATCGCCAATCATACTGCGAACCTTGTTGTACAGATTGGAGTCATTTTGCATACGTCTTTCCATACACTGCAAACGTTTCACTGCCATAGGGTAGCTGTCGGGAAAGTGCGGATCATCCTCCTTCCATAGTACCCGTCTCGAAGCGATCACCTACCCTCACAGTCGTCTTCTCCAAAATCTCCTTCGCTCGTCTGACTTCCTCGGATTCAGGCAGCAACGCGACGGAAATCCCTGATTCCTCCAAAGTGTAGTTGTTCCTGAGGAGGTCGTGGAGCTCCTGATTCGACAAAGTACTGCACCTATGATGTCCTACCATTCCACCATCCGTTTTCTCGAGACCCGTTGGTCCGTAGACGGTCCAACCAAGCTTAGATCTGACTGCTATTGGTTCCTCCGGTCGTCCTATCCTTGACTCGATCGGCGCGTACAGGTGGATATCCTTCAGCCCGATGAGAATCTGCGGAGTGGCTTGCTGGAAGTCTGCAACCGGTACACCATGTAGATGACTATATTGCTTTACTATCTCTGTCAGAGACAGAGTATGCTGCGGCAGCTTCAAACTCTCCACCGTGTGCGCACTCTTGATCTGAAAACGCTGAGCTGATCCTAGTGCGGAGATAAACAGATCTACTCTCTGCGAGTCCTTCTCGATCCGGGAGACTCTCGCAGTCCAAGTCACACGAAGTGGTTGGGTCACTCCTCGTACTCCCAATTTGCTGATCAGCGGTTTCTCTACCAGCGTATACGACGATCCTTCGTCCAGAAAGGCGATCGTGTTCACAGAGAACTTTCCGCAATACAGCGTAACTGGCATCATGCGGAAGATGACGGATGGTTTCGGTAGGATGGCGTGGATGTTGCAGTTTGAACCAGCAACCGAACCCACTGGATGGAGTAGTGGGTTGTGACGATCATTACAACCACTGACGTTGCAACGAAAGTTTAACTTGCATCGAAGGTTTCCATGCTCGTTCAAACACAACTGGCACAGATTCCACTTTCGTACAGCTTCCCAACGGTCGGCAAGTCGGAGTTTGCGAAATCTTTCACAATTCCTAATTCTATGGTCGACTCTTTCACAAATCCTACACGGTTTCCTTTCCTTCACTGGCGGACTTTGACTCCTCTCTACCCCACTATGAGCGTGCAAATATCATTCATGTTCCCGCTTCGATTTCCCTTTCGACGGCCGTTGCTCCACAAACCGGGCAGCTTCTCCGAATGACGTGACTTCGCTTGCATCCTTGACAATGTTAGACAGGAAGTCGGACAAAGTTCGTATCGTAACGATTGCACTCTTCCTGCGATACCGCACCCATTCCATCTGAGTTCCCGCCGGCAGCTTATCTGTCAACTCTTGGATGAGCATCGGGTTCACCAGATGAGCGGTTAAACCTGTAGCTTCAAGATGATCAGCAAGCTGTTGAACTACTACCCCGAAGCTGATAAAACTCGCTAACCGTTCTGCTTTCGGTGGCGCTGCATTGCGGATTTTTATCAGCAACATATTGAGCAGTCCCTCCGGACGGCCAAACAGCATCCGCAGGGTTTCGATAATCTTCGGGACTGCTTTGGGTAATAGAAGTCTGCTTCTCACCGCCTCCAGTGCCTCTCCTTTCAGGCATTCTTGAAGACGCGCTAAGTTTTCGACGTTTGAGAACCCGCACGCTTTCGTTGACGTCTCGTAACTACTTATGAACATGGGCCATTCCTCCAGCTTTCCAGAAAAAGTCGGCAACTTCCTGGATAGGAAATGGCGAGAGGATAGCTGGGCCTTCGTTGGTTTTTGATGACGATGTCGCACTCTACGCCGATAATCTCTCTGATTATGATCTTCCTCGGAACTCTCCGAGCTCTCTTCCTCACTTTCAGAACTATCCTCTTCGGAACTTTCTTCCTCCGCCTCGGAACTCTTTTCTTCCACCTCCGAACTTTCTTCTTCTTCGGAACTCTCACTACTATCTGACTCCAATACTCCCTTCACTTGGTTCATCAGCTTACCGCTGTTATTCTTATCCTTCTTCTTCTTCGGGACCTCTGGGTGTCCAAAGGGTGTATCGTTCTTGTCTCGACCGACCAGGAAACTCTCCGGCAGACTTATTGGACGTTCAACTGGCTTCTTTGCAGGTTTTTTGGCTACTTTTGGTGTCGAGTGTTTACGGTACGCTCCTCGAATGTCAGCAGCATTTACTGCCGGCGGATCCACGTTCCCAGGTTTTTCTTTTCCCGACTTTTTCTTCTCGAGCTTCGATTTTTCTGGCTTTACTTCCCCCGACTTCGTTTTCTTCTGCTTTTTCTTCTTCGAGCTTCCCTTTTCACTACTTTCAGCAGCTTCTTCTTCTTCTTCATGTACCTTTTTACCATCAGTGTTCTTGTTCCGCTTCATCTTCAACTGTTCCAGCTTCTCCTCCATTTCCGTCCGCATCTCGTCGAGCTTCTTCTGATGGGCTTCTTCTTCGACAAGTTTCTTCTTCATTTGCGTCTTTTCAAACTCCAGTTCCATTTCCCGCTTTTCCTTTTCCAGCTGCTGGCGCATCTCGAACATCTCTTGCTGCATCTCCAGTCGCTTGCGGTACAAAATCTTCTCCCTTTCCAGTTCCTGCTTCTGCCTCTTCTTCTCCTCTTCGAGCTTTTTCAACTCCTCTTGCAGCTCAGATGAACCAGCATCACCCACGTCAACAATCTTGCACTCCGGACAGCTCCAAGAAACGTCTCTTACCTCCTCGGTAACGCCAGTACAACCGAAATGGTACCACTTTTGGCAATTGTCACAAAATACCATTTCTTCCTCAGCACAATCTGGACGTTGGCATCCCGCACAACTATATCCTGACCGTTCCGGATCAGGGTTAGGGTTTGGTCGAACCATCATAAATTTTTAAGAAATTGTTCGGACCAGCCTAATGAAAACCGAATTTCCACAGCAGCACTTCACTTTTGTGTTGTGAACAGCTTAAAACTAAGTATATTTGCGTTAGCTATCAATAATTTTAACAATATTCATTTCAACTTATATTTATGGTTTATCTAATCCGCTTCTTTCTCTTACAGGTTACGTTTTTTGGGAAGTTTTCCAACACTACAATAGTTGAAATAAATTTACAATATAATTACTACAACTACAATCATAATTCTCTTCTGTGAAATTTCCGTAATATTTCTGATATTTTCTTAAATTGTCTGGAGTTATGTTGCTGAATCAGTATAGGGACCGCAATTTCAGTATACTATTTGTTGCCAGCACTAAATTAAAGTTCGGAAGTATGATGTGGGCTGCAATTACAGAACTGCAATTATCTTCCCTGAAGTTCCCCGAAACTGCCCTGAAGTTTACGGAACTTCTATTAAAATTTTCCCCCATTTCCCTAATGTTTATGAAACTTTCTCGAAGATCTTGAGTATCCCTGATATTCTTGGATCTCCCGTAAAAAATACTAGACATCTATGAAGTTCCGAAGATGTTCTCTAGACTCCTGTATTTTCGAAGATATTCTAAAAATTCATTAAATTTCTGGAGTATTTGCAGTGTTTTATAAATGTTCCCAATGGATAGTAGTAGGTAGTAGTAGTAGTAGTAGTAGTAGTAGTAGTAGTAGTAGTAGTAGTAGTAGTAGTAGTAGTAGTAGTAGTAGTAGTAGTAGTAGTAGTAGTAGTAGTAGTAGTAGTAGTAGTAGTAGTAGTAGTAGTAGTAGTAGTAGTAGTAGTTGGAAGTTAGTTGATTTTTCCCACTGTGCCATGTAACGTGACTTACATTAGCGCAATGAAGGATTCAACACTTTGTTTAGTGACGAAGACGACGACTACCTCTTTGTAAGGTCGAGTCACAGACAAATAGAGGTGAATGGGTATCATCGTGGGCCTTTACTGATTTTTTAGTTGGGATCCTTTATCTAATAAGCGAGTAAAGCATTCCGCAGGATTTAGTAATCCAACAAGCTTCTTAAGTGATAGCTGAGTGATGGTCCAATGGATCATTAGCTCACAGGAGACCATTACCTCCCCTTGTCTGTGATGTCCAGTGCGTATTCGATCATACTTCACGACGTTTGTAACTCACATTTCGGATCTGCGCCAGACAGAAAGTGTCGGAAAGGCCCCCGTCGGGGGTAGATCATGAAAACACGGCCGAGGAGGTGTAAGTAGCGCGTGCAGACAGAAAAACGCACGGCAGACGCTGTTACCACATAAAATCAGGGTCACCACGCACCGTACCTGATCGAACAATGGATGGAAAGAGTGATATGAGTCTAATACGCGATCGCTCTCTCTCTCTCTCTTTCTCTATGGGTCACGTTCGCTAAACGATCATTCAATCGATCGTGAGAGAGATCGCGGTGCGGGTGAGTGACGCGGTATTGGATGATCGTGTTTAACCAATTTGTACCCTTTCGCACTATGCGTTTGCGTCGCATGGATGTTTTTTTTTATCGACCGAAACGGTTGGTCGGGGCCGGCCGGCCGGCCGGTATTTACGCACCGATCAACAAAGAGAAAAAACAAAAAGTCACGAAGAAGTGGCAACCAAACGAAGAAGCAATCGAACCACCAAAAATTGAATTGCTAGAGGCGTCTGAAGGCTTCCAGACGAGTAGCGCTCGCTTTTGCAACTTATTCAACATCCTCAGGCCCCCCTACCCTTCCTCGGCTAAAGACTATTTGAAGCTCCTGAAGTTCAACCCTTCCACCAACCACTGTCTGCTTCTCCATGTCATGAGTTTTAATGTTTAGATGAGGGCCTCCCTTAGCTAAGTCGGTAAAGGTGCAGCTATAAAGCAAGACCATGGTGGAGGCGGCTGGGTTCGACTCCCGGTTCGGTCTAGGAATTTTCGGGTTGAAAAATGTCTTGACTTTCTGTACTTGATACTAATGCAAAAATGGTACAGGGTTAGAAAGCTCTCAATTAACAACTGTGGGAGTGCTCAAATAACATTAAGTTTGAGGGCCGACTAAAGTCCCAGTAGGGACGTAAAGAACTCAAAGAAGAAAAATAAGAAGAAGTAGAAGAATGAGACTTATGTTGAAGCACAAAGAAACCTCATTGAAGTAGGCCCATTGTTGTCTTTTCATGAATGAGAGACGTGTGCGTGCAAACAGCAGTAACACTAGGTACAACAACACTATTGCGGAGGTGAGAGGAAGTGGGATCGGGGGCACAAATTGCTCGATTACGCGTGAAATATTTAAATGTTGTATCGTTTAGAGTAAGCACTTTTTGGGGCTTCATTTGCCTATTGATTCATAATTACAGGTTACGACCGACCAAAATGAGCTACTTGAGACTATGACTTTCAACAAACACAGCAGGCTATGATTCTAATGATGGCAGCCCTCGACCTCGGTGGCACGTAGAATCATAGCAATCATAGCCGAATATTATATTCCCTAAGAGGAGATGGCCTCCTTAGATTCAATCAGCGATAAAAACGAAACGACTTTAGAGAAGACTGGAGAGTCCGGAAGTGACAAATCAGTCGAATAAATCCCGATGATTGATTCGCTCAAAAGGTAATCGTTGTTGGACACGGGCAGCGACAAGCCGTCGTCATTACGAAACCAGGCAATAAAACATCCATTTTCGAGACAACATTTACAATTAGAACAGCTGCTCACAATCGAATCGGACGAATTCGGGCGATAAATCATTCCCCGTGTGCGCTGCCATGATACCACCGTGAATTTGCCGCTGTGGGGCCCTATACTTTGATGAAAATCTAAACATGGGTGGCGCGGCATCGGTTGCTTTCCATAAGTCGCTCCCATAATAGAGATACGATTGCTTGCTCTGTTGACAATAAATAATAAACAATCAATTCCACGTCCAGGGAAACTGCTGCACTAACTGATCATGACGTGGCGATAGGCTGTCACCACAATGCCCGTCTATTGGCTATCGAAAATGACGAATTGGTTGTCGCAGGCTGGCTGGGGATCTATGGAAATGGCCAGACAACCAGAATGGACGTATATATATATTCAAAGTTGTTTCTGTGATATACAAACAAACAAGTCGTATTGAATGCAACAAGAATGGCTTACGGGTTGATTTATCGTCTTACACGATTTAATCTGTAATAACAGACACAAATTTAAAAAAATTTACTGTGTAATCCGATTTAATTTGAGGTACAGTACGATGGAAAAATGAATCATTAACTTAAACATAATATATGCGCCGTTGACTTAAACTGTAGCAATTAACGATACTGTATGTACATTGTTATACGACTTCTGGTTGTCTGGGTGCTGTATAGTAGCCAAATTGGTATGTAAAAGTTCTGAAACAATTTCCTTTTAAAATCTCGAGGAACAACCCAAAAACCTAAAATTTATGCCATCTAGTCGTTGAAAGTGATAACAATAAGCCAATAATAATGCTCACACGGTGATAGATTCTAATTTTTACGTATTCAGTCGGCCATTGACCTTCGTTCGCATATATCTTAGCACACGCAGCGGCACAGCGCCAGCCGAACGAAGGTGGTAATCAATTTCCGTGTGTTTCCAAGTGGCACCTTTTATCGCTTATCATCATCACCTGAGTACAAGAAACCCCAATTCAGCAGCGCGTGCGAGCGAAATGCCCAAAATTTCAAATTTGCACCTTCGAAATTGATAAGCGTCCACGAGCGACCATTATACGTACGTTCTCATAGGCTGGGATAATCTCGCGGTTGTCCTACTGTAAAGCAGAGGTGGTATTTTAAACAAGCCGTTGACCTACTTTTCGTTCGTTCTCTTTTTACATGCCAAATCATCTATCTTTCTATCGTCACCAACACCGCCGCCGCCGGTAATGTTTCAATTCGAAATTACCCGTGCGTTGCAATACATACCCCCGTCGCCAGTCTGGGAACATGTGGATGTCACATTTCAAGATAGAACGCGCAAAATTTGTACACATAGTAGGCCGACGCTTTTCGCTTACCGCAGCCTACTAAATATACGCATGCTAGTGTAGTCTACATCAACCGGCAACGATGACTATTGTGATTGTTTGTAGCAAGCTGTCAATCACCATTGCCTTCGCCGTCACCGCCGCCGCCGGTTATGTCAGGTCAGGCATAGTTTCAGGTGTGTAGTACACGGCCAATGAGAGTAACTCCAAATTGAGTCGAACTTGACTCAAAATGGTTGGAAGGGGGGTTACTCAGTGAATTAGTAAAATTTTCCTCGATTTTCCAGGAAACACTTCTTGAATATGAGGAAAATCGAGATATATTTTACACAGTTTATTAGTTTACCCGTACACGGCCACTTTTCCAATATGAGAAAAATCGAGAGTCTATTAGTATTTTCCTGGACTGAGTAAATTTGTTGTCGATTTTCCTCACATTCGAGTATATTTTTGAAAAATAGCGAAGAATATTTTACTCAGAGTGAAAAACCACTCAATTTTAAGTCGATCTCATCGGTCTTGTAGATCTATGTAAAGTTTTGGTCGATTTTCCTCAATATTAAGGAATTTTTTCCCCGGAAAAGTGAGCAACATTCTACGCAATCACTGACTTTTTGCAATTTTGAGTTAAATTCGACTTAGTCACTAAGTTAGTCTCATCGGCCGTGTAGATCTTGCGCACTAGAATTTGTCGGTTTTCACCACCAGAAGAAAAAAAAGTTGATTGATTGCGTTCCTGGTGGGTGTGCATGATCGATGGTTGCAAACTCGTTCTGATCGCTGGTTTGTGATATGTATTCAATGTTGATTGCAGAAATTTGATAATCGTCCATCAGCGAAATTGTTTGAAGGAATTGATAAGACCGAGTCGCATTGTCCAACCGGACATATTCACTTTTCAAAGAGATTTTCCAAGGACAGGACCAAGGCCTCCCTAATCTTTCTAAACTTGCTTTTTTATTTTTCGTTTTGAGATTTCCATTCCCGGTTTTTCCGGCTAAAAAGTTGAGGGTTTTAGTGTATTTTGACGTAGGATTACATCTTTCGGCAACATATGGAGCGTGCAATTAAAAAAAAAAAAAACAAAAATCAAACGCGTTACGAAAAGTGGTCAGATTTTGAACACTTATAACTATGTCAATAGCGGATGGATTTTAATTCTAAACAAGCCAATCGATTGGAAATTTTTCTACAAATCTGCTAAAATGAACACTACATCAATTTTCAATAGGTCACTTATTGAAAATTACACAAATTTCCAGCTGAAAAAGCTACTCACAAGCAGCGAGCTGCAGGCCACATGAGCGTCTATTCACCGAAGAAGGAGGAAGAAGCCGCACCGCTACTGATCGGATTCAGTAGCTCTTCGTAAGTCACGCGTCACCCTCGTTCCAAACAACATACAGCTCGCCAGCTGTATGCTGTGCAAACAACATACAGCTCCACAACCGGATTTAGGCTTTGATTTGTTTTCCGTCGATCTTGTTTTCCGTACTGAGTACCAATGCTACCGACGCCAGGGAGGCAGCTCCCACACTTGGGCCCTACCTATTGACCCATCAACTCATGGACCGCTCTTTACTTCCGTAATCATTATGCCTCGGAAAATCCCGCCGGTACCGATTGGGATTGAACTCAGCCCTTTGGGTGAGAGGCAATCACGCTTACCACTACACCACCGGCACCGCTTGCCTCATCTATGTTGAAAACCCTGATAGTTCAGCATTACTCAACCATCACGACAAAACGGCCCTTTTCAGGATCATCATACATTTGCTAAAGAGTATTTTCTGGACATTTGTCAACGTCATCAATCGTATGTCAGTTCACATAAGTTTGAATCTAATATACAATGTTTTTTTTTAAGGAAACGTTGGGGGTGAAATTTCAAAAAATTCCTCCAATCATTTTTTGCGTTTTTATTATCTATTGAATAAACCAAAAAATCCATGCGCTTTGTGCACGAAAATGCGTAGTTTTGGCGAGGCTTTTTCGTGAAAGCCAAATATTGATATCGAGCACGTAATCCTACGTCAAATCTACGGACGTGTCTTGAATACAACCTCTTGCTTTTTTGTGCCAATGCAGATTTGTTGCAAACAATTTCTGGATTTACCTAATGAGACCAATCATCTTCTCAAGTCTATTAGGCTGGTTCTATAAAATCTCTATAAGACAACTGGAGCCGACTGATAAGGCTTTTCTAAGTAGTCCGTAAGGTAAGTATTAGCAATCTAATAGGGCACCTTCCATATGAGCCATGCAAACTTCAAACCGTATTCGTGACCTAAGCCATCATCAATCTTTACCATTTTTTGCTCAGACTCATATACCTACTGCTATAGGAATCACTTCCCTACCTGATTATTTTGTTATTTTGCGAGATTCCGCTTTTATTCACAAGGTATCGGTTATTGAAGTAATTGTTTTCAAAAACAAGTACGCCCACATCTCTAATCAGTCCGGAGTTTCAGAACTTGTGACCGGGCAAGTTTTAAGTAAAGCAAAATACACTATTTATTTATTTAACCACCATCTTTGACATTTTGGCCATACAGACAGTTTAAAGTGACTTAATCCTATTCTTAAAAACTGGTCTACTTATATTAAAATCAAAAACATCACACACATAATTAAACAGTCTGCAAAATCTATCGAGAGGATTGTTATAACCGTAAGCAGTACGATGTAATAGTTGCGGAGACGGCGAGCTGGATTGTGGAAATTGATGTTCCCGAGCAAACAACTGCAGTCAATATGATTACTAATCATGTCAAATATGCAGAGTTGCGACCTATCACAATCACGATCTTCAAACGCTTTGTACATTCCTATCAATGTGCTCATCGAAGCTCTCTCCATGACCATCCATCAAGTTGACGAAAGAAGTAAAAAGCAACTGGTGAATCTCGTCTTCTGTTGTGATCCATCACCGATTTGGTCATTCCTGACAATAACGACACTCATCTGTGCTCGTTTTGAAGCAGTTGCTGCTTTGCTTGCTTATGTGAGTGAGCCCAACAGCTTCCGTTTAATGTTGCCTGCTTTGTTTGTAACTCACACACTCCTGCCGAGACGAACTTGGAATGCGAAGGCATTGTTTTCATTTTCTTCTGTCAGAAGTCTGTCAGCGATAGTCGGTTGATGCGAAGACGAGTGTCACGTGAGTGTTATGATATTTTGCACCACTGCAAATATGAACATCCTCTGGAGAAAGACTCGGCGATTTGTTAGTGTTTGCAGTCCATAAAGCGCACATCTATGCTCGTACGGAGGTAAGCTATCTGGATTTGTCCATGGCAGACGTCGTAATGCAAACTTTATAAACTGTTTCTGGATTCTCTCGATGCGCAGTACATGAACAGCATGATATGGAGCCCAAATTTGTACTCCATATTCAAGAACACTACGGACCATAGAGCAGAACAGCGCTTTCAGGGCGTACACGTCGTCGAATGGTGCAGTATTGCGGCGCAATAATCCTAGCATGGAGTTGGCCAACTGTCATGGATATGTGCTCGTTAAACCGTAGTTTGCTGTCCAAGATGAGCATTTTCTTGCATTCCATTCATCTGACACCAGGAGGACAATCGCTCTATATCAGCTTGTAGTGCGCAACAATCCACGATCGATTTGATCACACGGTACAGCTTAAGATCATCCGCATATAGCAGCTTACAGGAACTTAGCATATCACACACGTCGTTAATAAACAGAACGAAAATGAGAGGTCCTAGGTGACTCCCTTGTGGAACCCCCGATGGTATATGGAATACCTCGGATCTGGAATCACGTACCTCAACGAAAGCCTTCCTGGATGATAAGTATGATTTCAACCAACAAACGATCCACGGTGGAAGACCAAGGTGGTTTAGCTTCATAATGGCTAGGTCGTGAGGGACTTTGTCAAAAGCCTTAGAGAAGTCGATGTAAACGGAGTCCACTTGCTGACGCTTCTCGATGCTACCTATAAGAGTGTTCGTGTAAGTCATCAAGTTAGAGACTGCCGAGCGCTTTTTCATGAATCCATGCTGAAACTCTGAGATTATGGGTTGAACAGCTGGATACAGCTTCTCCTGTTTGGCCAAGCAGTTCAGGATCGAGATAGGTCGGTAATTTTCCACTTTGTGCATGTTACCGGACTTGAAGATTGGTGTAATTGAGGCGAGCTTCCAGGCATCCGGAAAAACGCCATCCTTAAGCGACGGATTGAAAATAGACATAACGGGAGTGGCCAACGATGCTGCACAGTTCTTGACGAAAGACGGTGGAATACGGTCTTGGCCTGGACCTTTCGATGGATCGACTGAGCAAAGGGCTTTGAGAATAGCGTCTTGACTGAAGATGAGCTGCTGCAGGTGAATGTCGCATCTTGGTAGCTGATCAATGTATTGCTGCGGTGGAGGAGTTTGATCGGGTTCGAAAACACTTCGGAAAAAGTCAGCGAAAAGGTCAGCAGAAGCGGTGTCGGTGGTGGAGCTTCTACTACCGTAGGTGACGTCCACGGGAATACCAGTTGATCTTTTCCGAGAGTTGAGTCCGGGAACGAAAGTAACGTTTTCGAGCTTTACGCAGACGGTTATATAATAGATGTTGTCGTAGAATACGGAGACGGCGGCATCAATGGTGGGTTGGGTGGTGCAAACAGCTCGATGCAATCGGAGTCACTGACGAGAACCAGGTCAAGAAGCTTACCATTCGTGTTCACCAGATCGTTGATTTGCTTCAATCCAGCAGACAGTATGGACTCCACTACAGCGAGTTCCTGTTCTGATGAACCATTGAGAGGTAGAAATCCTCTGACGTCCTCATCGAAGTCCCAAGCTAGATTTGGCAGATTGTAATCGCCCACAACTATGGTTGTATCGTGAGGGTTCGCCATACCAAGGAGCTGTTGTACGGACTCAGCGTGTTTGGTGTAAATGTCGGGCTGACTGTTTGGTCGAATATAGATGCAGCACAGGAAGATCGACTGATGTTGTAAATCGACTTGAACAGAAAATTGTTCGAGACTCTCAACGCCCACAAGATGCACAGCCGTACACTTCAGCTCGGATTTCACGGCAATTAAGACGCCACCACCATGTCGCAGTGCGCTGGTGCGAGAATTCCGGTCACAGCGGTAGATTGTGTAGTTGCTTGTGAGTTCAGCATTCGTATAATGTCGGTATGAAGCCAGGTTTCAGTGTATACCACCATGTCGAAATCACACGAAAGCAGCGAATGGAGTAGAGCGTTAGTTTTTTTTCCTCAAGCCTCGGACGTTTTGATAATATACGGTCCAATCTGTGCGAATGCTGGCAGGGTCACAAGACGCTAGGTTAGGCGAGGTGCTTGGTTCAGCTGACTCTAGACGTTGCTCATTGGTCCAGAATCTATGTGCAGTACCGGTTTCCAAAAATTCTGCGTTCTCCTTTCATCTTCAACGAACTCCCGAAATGTGACCAAGACGAAGGATCCATCGCTTTTGTCTTCATTTCGAGATTGACTCCAACCTTGAATGAAACGAAGGACAGTGCTGACAAAGGCCGTCCTCTGGGTTTCAGGGATTTGGCAACAACTTCATCCGCATTCAAACAATCTTTGGCAAGTTTCTCGATGTCTGTCTCCGATACATCTGGTGATATTTTTGTTAGATACAGCCAGAACTTGTCGTCGGATTTACTCATTGGGGCTGATGTCACGTTGAGAGTTGATTGGCCTGTGCCACGTAAAACTTTTTTTGGCTGATCGGATGCCGATGATTCGTCGTCACGGGGTCTCTTTGGCGTTTTTGGATTACCAAACGTGCACATTCGAGGAGGAAGAGGAGATAACACTGCTGGAGAGAGCTTGTTGAATCCACCCTGGATCTCCTGCCTAATTTCGGCAATTAGGCTATCTTTTATCTCACTCTTGATCTCCTCAATTATTTTTTGGTACGTGTCATTGAGTTCGATCGCAGCCGCGTTCGTTGATGTCATAGCGTTTTTAAAGCGAGCGTTACCAGCTTATTTCTTTGTATAGTTCTTCCGTTATTTGTGCACAACTGTAGTGGAAGGCAGCTCTACAAAAACCACCACAAACCACTTCCCCAGTGGTACCAAGGGGAAGGGGAGGGGATTAACAAATGGCTTATGGATGTTCCCTAAGGTCTTTGTACAGTTCAGTCTGAAGTTATTTGGTCATAGTTGGAAATTTTACTTGAATTGTTGCATAGTTGAAGATTTTCAGAACAAAACATGATCAACCAGAAGCCTAGAAAACAAAGATCTCTGATCACCTGATGGTCTTTGGAACATTTTCAGAACCACCCGGAGAATATCCGAGAGATCCGAGACTGATATAAATTGTTGATCAGATTGAGATCTTTAGTACAATCAATCGCCTTGAAGAAATATCCAGACGACTTTATGGAGATCTAAGGACACATGAAGGACTTTGGAATTATTTCTAAGCTGCTGTGTTTCATATGAAAAAAAAATCTGAGAGATGCGACATGATTTAAGGAATACTTGGATATCTTAAGAATCATACCTGAATCTGAAATGTTGAAATAACATATTGAGGATTGGTGTTATTTTAATTAATTTCTGAGCAACTAATCTTTGAGAATATCTTGGAGATGTGATTTGAATTTTGGGCAGTTGAAGATCTTCAGAATGATACCTGATCAAGCTGAAGTCTAAAACAACTATCTTGAGGGTATTTTGGAGATCTATGATCACTTGGAGGACTTCTGAATAATTTCTGAGTAACCTGGTATCTTGAAAATTCATGCGAGATATGATTTGGATCGTTGGGTAGAGGAATTTTTGAGATCTTTGATCACCTGGAGGTCTTTGCAATCATTTCTGAGCAACCTGGTATATCTGAGAGATGTGATTTAAATTGTCGTGCATGATACCTGATCAAGTCTTGAACAAAACTTCTGAAGACTTTTTGGAGATTCATGATCACCTGAAGGGAGAAAGTCTCTCTAATAATCGAAAAAATCACCTGAAGGTCTTTGAAATAATTTCTGAGCTAGTTGAGGAAAAATCTGAGAAATGCGATTTCAATTGTTGGGCAGATGAAGATCTTTAAAATGATACCTGATCAAACTGAAGTCTTGAAAAAATATCCTGAGGAGTTTTTGTAGCTGCATGATCATTTGGAGGACTTTTTAATAATTTCTGAGCAACCTGGAGTTTGAGAGAATAACTGGGAAACGTGATTTGAATAAAACAGCAGAAAATTCCGCTACAACCCAATTGCATTACTTCATCGTGATTTGAATTGATACCTGATCAAAGCCTAAAACAAATATCTTGAGGATTTTTTGAGATCTCTGATCATTTGAAGGCCTTTTGAATTATTTCTGAGCATCCTGGTACCGTGCCGATTCAAATTTCGGACACTTAAACTCGAATTTCGGACACTTTTAAAAGTTGATTATCTCGGTCGAATATGATCCACATGTCTTGTAAATTTTAAATTTTTTTGACTAGTGCCCTCCACGATCATCTAACATTATTACTTTGTTTCTAACTGGATGTAATATTTAATTAAAAATGAAAGTGTCCGAAATTTGAATCGTCCGAAATTTGAATCGGAACGGTATAATGAAACGATATCTGGGAGATGTTTTTAATTTTTGTACAGTTGAAGATCTTCAGAACGATACATGATCAAACTGAAGTGTTGAAAAAATATCCTGAGAAATTTTTGGAGATCTATTATTATCTGACTTTGGAATAATTTTTGAGCAACCTGGTGTTTGAGAGAATAACTGGGAAATGTGATTTGAATTGTTGGGCAAATGAGGTTCTTCAGAATAATACATGATCAAGCTGAAATCTTGAACAAAAACTACAAGGGACAGCCCTATTGGGTTGTACGCAATGGTGACGTAGGACTACGTGGTCTTATATAATAAATGTTATTTGTTAACTGCAGCAGGAGCTTGTATTTTGTGTAGGAATAGGAATTTGTGCAGGGTTCTCTCTGTTTATACTCTCGTATGACGAGCTTGACATAGATGGCCCACAGCGACTCACAAAGAGCTACTGATTCCGATCAATAGCGGTGCGGCTTCTTCCTCCTTCTCTGGATGCTCATGTGGGCTACAGCTCGCTGCTTGCAAGGAGCCTTTCGTTGTGTACTGGAGAACACCACCACTCATCACGCGGTGATTGAATAAACACCGTTAGGTGAGACCGAATGGAATTCAACTTTGAAATCTGTGTTTGGGAAATCGTTTTTCGCAGGCAATCTTGATAATTTTAATTTTCATAGCAACAGTTGCACCTTCATGCAATTTTCAATAGTGACATCTTGAAAAATGATGAAGATGATGATGAAGATGCGTAGAAATATTTCTGATCGATTGGTGATAAAATTATTGAAATTGGTCCAGGGGCAGCTGAGTTATTAACGGTCAAAATCTTTCATAATGTTGTTACATGTTCCATTTTAGATTTTCACAAAGTGTACCCCCATATTGAAATCACAGACGTAGTCCTACGTAAAAAAATGGCTCGGGTGATTCGATTATCCGAGGTGAATTTTTCTAAGCCTCCGGATAATTGAGACCGATCTGTATTGTTAAGATCCTAAGGCCTGGAGTTTTTTTTTTGAGGTCTCGAATTCCAGCTTATTCTAATTAACTCACAAAATACACTTTGCAACCATAACCAAATGGTATTTTTGTGGCGATGCTTATTCGCTAAGAGACATATTCCACCAAGCTAAAATTTCGATAAGTTCTCATTGGACCAAAATAATACAATTGAATCAGTTAACCAACTAGAACCAGTTCGATTTTCCAGCAAAAAAAGCAACGTTGATTCCCAACGCCTGCTGCGAAACGACGTACATATGTAGATGTAGATTGCTTGGATTTCTTTATTTAAGAGACTTTCAGCCGTAGGCTGGTTCATCTCTGCGAATATATGTAGATGTAGGTTATCTACGCCGAGCGCCGTTAGCAACCATTTCGCACCCGCCGACTATGATTTCATTTCCGTAACTCCTGTTTCGTAAACAAAAGACTCCCCAGGGTGCTTCGGTATCTGGCAAAGAAAAATGCCGCCCGACTCATAACTTGCTCTTCTCCCCTCTGTCGGTCTGCCCGCGGTATATCTTAATATCTAATTTATGTATACATAATCTAATATGCGAAACCGATTGGCCCCTACCGATATCAGCCGGTTTACGTCGCGCATATTCAATCGACTACGGCTGGCTGTTGGCAAGGGACTACACCAGATTATCCAAACAAACCTAATCAGCTATACAGACTCTTGATAGACAAGTTAGGAAAAAAACGTACCGAGTCGTCGACGGACAAACTGGTTGTTGGGCCGATTGGTGCGTAATATATAAATTAGTCATTTCGATGAGAGCTTTCGATATCTCGTCTGAGGGTTTCGCGGTAGTATATGAACGAGCCTTTCGTAATCGCCAACCATTTCGATTCGCGACCTTATCGCAAGCTCGACGTCGGTGATGGAAAAAGACACACCTATCGTAAATGGAGCCGTCTTGCGGAAGATTACAACCATGTTACCCAAAAAAAAAAAGGAAAACCGGTCTGCTGTTCCTGGTACGCTTCCTCCGACGAACGGGTAATAACAGGTTATGTGCGGACAGATCAGCTGTTTGACCACCGATCTAAGTGACCCTGCTAATCCACTTAACTGCCACGGCCGATCGAGCGTTTGCATCAAATCCTAGTCTCAGATTTCATGTGTCTGTCCAACACAGCCACCCGGCAATGCGTGTACACATTTTGACATTTAGGATCGTCCCCCCAGTCTACAAGTCTATGACCGCCGTCTTCTTGAGCACGGTCTGAGCGGCTTGCTTCCATCCAAAGCATGCTTGGTTTTATGTTTTAGTTATGCGTGGAGCATAAATTACGTCGCCAGCTATATATTTCCCCTCAGGGCCGCCTAGCTCTCAGGCATTTGTCGATCGAATTCGGAGGCTTCGTCTATTATATTGGTCGCGGTTTGTGCGGTTCGGTTCTTTTGGTTCGATTAGAGGCTTTGCAGGTTTGCTACCATTTTCTGTTGCGGCTTAAGAAAATCAATCCAATATCTTATTTCAAAAGCGTTGCGCAGTAAGCGGAAAAAAATGATTCATTTTTTTTTCTTTCCTGATGATAAGGATCAAACCCTGATAGTTTGAACCTAACCGATAGATTTCACAGCCTACTGCGCACGGTTCACTCGCGCCGTATTAATTCAAACCATATCCATTTCCATCGCAGAGTGGTTGTAATTTTTTCATGACCTCGAGACAAAGTTGGGGCCTTATCAACCATCTACGATCTGTATTACGAAAATATAGATGGCGAAGCGGAAAACTTATGATGCGAATTCCTTTTAACAGCTTAATTAGTGGCAAATTGTGTTCCACTGCTCGACTCGGGCAGCTGAACTATGACTAATAACCAGTGCAGAGACGCGCCTTTATAAATCAATAAGTGGACGACGACGCGGCGGACGGGTTACACAGGGCAGCATAAATTGGGCAGCGTGCCAGTTGGAATGGACGGCGAGGGTCCGAAAGTGTAAGTTACTCGAAGAGGTTAATCAATTTGTCATAATTTAACCCACCGCGGCGCGACGTTTCAGTGCCAGGCGTGTGAAGGGTTGTATAATATATATTTTTATTTTTTATTTTGGAAACAAGATAGCCCCTTGTTTCGGCTCGGTAAAGCTCTCCACTTGTGACATGTTTAAACCAATCAAGCCACTTTACCGGAAGCAATAAATCACATCTAATTGTTTTTCAAACGGTCAAACAACAGTTGATCCACTAAAGCACTCGTTTCCTTGTGTCAAAATTTCAACGCTCGCTTGGATTATCATTTTAACGCCTTTCGGAAAGGATATTTGGCACCGATGTTTACACATTTTTAAGTTTGATCATTGAAAAAGTACCTGTTTAGATAGTGACAGAGCAAAGAATTAAAATTCCCGTGCCGGTTTAATACAAACAACTTTACATTTATCAGGCTCCAAGATTGCAATCAATTGAGAAAGTTCGGTAATTTAGGTAATATTGTTAAGTCCGAAATTTGAAATATTTCAAGGGAATTCAATTGGAATTTCAAGGTAATTTGAGATATTTTTCAAGGAAAAAAGGTGAGTCAAACGTGAATTGCAAGATTGTTCTGACGAGAATACTATGGAGATTTCTTCGAAATATTGCTGGCAATATAATACATAAAATGGAATTGTCAGGAAAGTTTCAAAGGAATATCGATAATAATTGCAAGGGAATCGAATTAAAATTGATTAAAATCGATCAAGAATTCGATCAAAATTGAAAATATAGCGGAGCAATTGGAAGGCGGACATGAGGAGAGATGCATGTCGCGGTTAAAGCATTACGCTCTTAGGGTCGAGCGTAGTATTTCTCGCAACCCAAGGGGAGAGCAATTGCGCAATAGACTTGGAGGAGAAATAAGGAAGTTATTGAACAAATTTGGTAGTAAGTGATGATTAGAGGAAAGACAGACAAAGACAGATGACGAAAATGAGAAGGACAAGAAGAACACGAACAAGAAAATGAGATAGAAGATGAAATTGGGCAGTAGAAGGGGAGAGTTCACAAGAAGAGGAGCATGAAACACTGCAAAAACAAGCAAAGAAGCAAGTAAAGAAGAATTTGGGAGTTATCCCAAAGACCACACTGACCAAAAAGAGGAGGAAACAGAAAATCTAAGGAAGAGAATCGTTCAGCTGGAGAGAGAGTTGTATCGTGTCTTTAAATAGCAGAAGAAAACCTGGACAAGAAACTCGAAAATCAGCGAGTCAATGCATTCCAGGGGTGACTGTCAGCAAAATAGGTAGAAGCCACTCCAAAAGGGTTAGACGCTTTTCAACAACCGATGAAAGACAACCGTCGTTCGGAGCCCAAGGAAACAAAAAGTGGGGTTGGCACAGGTTCAGGGAGCTACAAGCACTACTGGGTTGACGAGGCTGGAAGCGGTTATGGCGAAGGCAACAGATGGCGTGACGATCGTTCTCCAGACTCGAGAAAACACTCATGGAATCCGTTAGAGGACAGGGGTCGTAAAGTAGACGAAATGTACCAGACTGACCACGGACAACGTGAACAAATGGGTAGTAGGTTCAGAGATCCCGTTAACCAAGCATCCCATCGGCCTTATAATAAATTAAGAGATAGCGGAGACAGGCAGGAAGAAATGTATCAACCAGCTGACTATCAGCTTGACTCATTCGATAGATTCGATAGCTTTGGCAACAGATCGAGTAATCGATTAGACGATGGCAGAGACAGGAACCGAGAAGATTGCCCACCGCCGGGTCATCGTTCTGATCCAATCAATAGGTTAGACGACTACGGAGGCAGAAACGGGCGAGGTTATCAGCCAGGTCGACCTCAACATCGGATAGCCCAAAACGGATATTATAAATGCAGATTGCCGAATGGAAAAATGGCATTTAACTTTTAGTGGAGATTCACGTCAGAGGTCGTTGGAAGATTTCCTACACAAAATTCGCAGGTTAGCTACGATGGATCGGATTTCGGGCGACATCTTTCTTCAACGAATACATACCATCTTGCGTGGTGAAGCGTTCGATTGGTATCTGTGTTATGCGGATGAATTTTCGTGTTGGGTGGATTTTGAGCGAAAAATACGATATATGTACGGGAATCCCAACAAAGACCAAGGAAACAGGCAGAAAATCTATGAGAAGAAACAACTAAGAAATGAGACGTTCTTAACGTTTAAGATGGCGGTAGAGCGTCTGAATAAGCTGTTAAGCTGTCCTCTGGATCAGGAGTGACTATTTGAGATAGTGTGGGAGAATATGCGGCCTCACTACAGGTCTAGGCTGGCGTGCAGAGATGTAGAGAACCTACGCATGCTCGAGTACTACGCTTATCGTATAGATACAAATGATCCGACATTGAGACACCATAGAGAAGGTACGGCGAAATCAACGAATGTACTCAACATCGAGGCAGACGACGATGATCAGGAATCGTTGTCTTCGTATTCGAACTCAGAAGAGGTGAATGCGGTTGACAATAACTTCGGTAGTAGTCAAGCTGGCTCGATCTCTTCTTTCTAGGAAGATTTAACTTAGATCGGCCAGTGTCGGCTACAAATTGGCACAATCAATGTATAAAACGTTTTTTTTTAACTTAAATTTTACGTTGCTTTGCAACATAATAAATATGTGTGATTATTCTGAGCAATAAATACTAAAAGATCAAGATAACATTTACGAGCTGTTTTGAGCATGGTAGGCAATGATAGTCAACTTTTAACATAGTTCAGATTTGTCACCTAAGTGTCTGGGTTTCGATGCTTTATGACCATTAATTACCATTAATTGTCTAAAGTGTATGTTTTTCGTTTGAATATTTTTTTTAACCTCATGCTGAATGATCCATGAAGCATAACACAGTTTTACCCACGGAATTTTCTTCATAGGTTGTTCTTGCTACCCCTAGTGTGGTCTTTGCTGCTGCATTTTGCTGTCTTGTAGAATGTTGGTTCATTTTTTTAATACTTTATATGAGTGTTGAAAATTCGCGCTTAAGAGAAATATACACTCAGATAAAAAAAATAACTTTTGTATGTCTTGTTGAAATTGACGTGGTAAACGTGATTGCCTCTCACCTCAAAAGGCCTGGGTTCAATCCCAGTCGGCGCCACTGGGATTTTGTGAGGTATAAATTTCAGAAGGGAAGTAAAGCCGTTGGTCCCCGGTCCATGAGTTGATGGATAGATAGGTAGGGTCCAGGTGTGGGAGCTGCCTACCTGGCGACGGTAGCATTGGTACTTAGTACGGAAAACAAGATCGACGGAAAACAAATCGAGGAAAAATAATCATCTATGGAAACATTTTAGATGAAGTCATTTTAAGAAACTTTGTCGAAGACGACAATTTTCTATCCCTGAAGTGGACGAAGTTATATGGCAAAAATGGAGTACCCAAGGAACGATTTTTGTATTATTGAAGTTTTATAGTAGTTGATATAACCAAATTATAAAACTGACGACCACATTGCTTAAACAACCTCTTGTTAACCGTTATAAAGCCATGCCATGACAAATTGGCTCAATTTTAATGCAGCATTAAAACTTGATATGCCAACTACATTAGGAGCATAGGTTTTATGTTAGTTTTATCACACTCTATATATGGTTATTTAAAATGAAAGCATAAAACCTCCTCCAGAAAGTTTTAATGGCCTTTTGATGACTACAATAAAACTATATTACAACCGCATAAATCGCTCCTGAAGAAGTTGATAAACCAAGATACGGAAATCATTTTGACAACCTTTAAGGTTTTAATTTGGGTTTATTTGGATGATGGTTAATATTTAGACACTTTTGAAAAGGGTGTATTAAAAAAAATGGATTATATTTTTTCAAAAAACCATAACATAAAAACTATTGATCTGATCAAAATGGCATCTGAGAAAAAGTTGTTGTAGGCAATTAAATTAGCTTTAAGGAAAAAAAATACACTGAAAGAAAATACTTAGTAAATTAATATTTAAAAACATTTAAAAAGTTGATTATTTCAAAACATCCTCCCATTCAATCTTTATAAAAAAAAAAATCAAGAAAACTGAATGAATGCCCCAAATTTTTACATTAGGGAGGGTTCCACATTGCTCTTTCAATGCCTATTCAGGTTCTCAACAACTGAGCAAAGTTTGAACGAATTTGGTATTGGAAAAGGAACGATCCTATTTATTTGCTAACCAAAAATCCGAATATTGCTCACATTTCACCAAAGCTCGGACTTATATTGAGAATACTATACCAAACAACTTTGTGGAAGCTGCAACCCACCCTAATGTACGTACTTGGAACAGTGGTCATGAAAACAGCAAAACATAACGAAACATTGAGGTATTTTATTAGAAAATTAATTACGCACCCCCTTGGATCCCCCTATGCATTGTATATGTAACATTTTTAGAGCACTTACAACTTTGTACAACATTGAAAAAATGGGAAAATTCAATCAAAAAAGTTATGGTAAAAAAAATGGTTTTTGAGGTCTATTTTCACCCTCTAACTTTGTCCACTTGAGAGATAGAAAATTGCCGTCTTCGGCGAAGTTTCTTAAAATTACTTCATCTACGATGTTCATCAATTTAACAAGTAATTTTTGAGTCCCCCCTTAATCAAATATTTTCACCACTCAAATAAAGTACTCAAAAAACGAAAGAACATTCTAGAAGACATCAAAATGCTAAACTCAAAATGGCCATGTCCCACTTTTTTTTTTATTTCGTCCTACTGTAATATTTTCCCACACTTTCAACTTCCCCTGGAAGTTTATTTCTAAATTCTCCTGGCTTCCTACAGAATTGTTTCCCACCTTTCCTTAGAAATTTATTCTGATACCTTCAGATAGTTTCTTTTGAATTTGTCTAAAATTTTCTTTCAACTTTCCCCGTAAGATTTTTCCATGTTTTCCTGGAATTTTTTTTCCGACGTCCACGGTATTTCTCATTCCCCAGAAGTCTTTTTGACTTCCCCCGAACGTGTCTCAAGTAACTTACGGCCTTTATTCTGACTTTCCCTGGGAAGATTATTCCAAAGTATCCAAGAAGCGCTTCTTTCGATTTCTTCCGGAAGTACCTTTGGATTTCCTCTGGAACATCCGCTATCTACTAAAAAATATCTCGAATTACTTCTGGAGTTGTCAAATTCTCTCAGAAGGTTTTGGACTGGAAGCATTTTCCGACTTTTTCCGGATGTTTCTTGAGAATTTCTTTGAACAAATTCTTCGCTTCCTTCAAAAGCTTATTCTAAAACATTACTCGAAAGATTCTTCCGAAATCTTCTGTATTATTTTTCATGCACGGTCGATGAAATAGACTCAAAATTGAGCGGGGTTTCACTCAAAATCACAAAAACGTGGTTACTCATAGACGGAGAAAAAAATTTCCTCACTTTTCCTCAAAAATCTACTCGAATATGTGGAAAAGCGACGATGAGTGAAACCTTTCTTGATTTTCCTCATATTCGAAAAAAATTATGGAAAATCGAACAAAATTTTACTCACAGCGTAACCTACGTTTTTTTTTGCGAATTTGAGCAAACGAAACTCAAATTTGAGTGAACGAAACTCAAATTTGAGTTGGTTTAATCGGCCGTGTACTTCCCCCGAAAAATATTAAACAATTTCCCCGTAAGTTATTTCCCTTGTGGCGTGATCTAGATTTAGTGAAAATGTATACTTAACATGACTTTTATAACTAAAAAACCTCTTTTCGGTAACTGTTTTCCGAGTAGCAGCTACTATCTGCTACTCGGAAAACAGTTACCGAAAAGAGGTTTTTTAGTTATAAAAGGGGAATTCCTACACGGCGAATGAGAACGACTCAAATTTGAGTTTAGTTCACTCATAATCGCCAAAAGTGCAGGAACTCAGCGATGAGTTAATTTGCCTCATGTTTTCCCAGGCTTTTCTAGGATTTTCCAGGGAAAAATTCCTGAATTTGAGAAAAGTAAAGATTGGATTCACTCAGTCTATTGGTACTACTCCGAGACTGAATAAATTTTTTGTAAATTTCCTCATTTTCCGGCAGATTTTTTAGGTTTTCCACAGGAAACCATGAGACAATTTTTACTCATCGCTGAGTTCCTGCACTTTTGGCGATTATGAGTGAACTAAACTCAAATTTGAGTCGTTCTCATTCGCCGTGTATCTGAGGCGAGTTCCAATGGAATTCTGACAGAATACTTTGAGAAAGCTGAGGTTATTCTCAAGCGAATTTTCTGGAAAATCTTGAGGAGAACTTTTAGATAATCCTGATAAGAATTCCAAGATATTTCGGAAGTGAATTCCACGGGAATTCGGAGGAGATTTTGAAAATATATATATTCTTCAGGGTATACCAAGGTAATTCTGAGGAATATTGCAAAGGAATTTGAAAGAGAATTATTGGGAGAAATGTAAGAAGCGCTTCTGGCTTCTGTCGGAAGTTTCGTTCGATTTCTTTCAGAAATCCCTTTGGATTTTCTTTGAAAGGGATTTCAAGGGAAACCTGAGGTTAGTTCCAATTAAATTTTGGGATAATACTTTGAGAAAGCTGAGGTTAATCTCAAGGTATTTTCTGGAAAATCTTGAGTGGAATTCGTAAATAATTCTGATAAGAATTCCAAGATAATTCTGAGGTGAACTCCATACTCAATCGGATGAGATTTTCAAGGTTTCTTTATTATTTAGGGTGTACTGCAAAGGAATTTGAAAGAGAATTATGACGAGAAATTTCTTTAAAATTTAGCGAAAACTGTGGATAATTTTAGAATGAAATTCTGAATTTGAGTTTTCTGGAGGGAATTCCTTAATAGTTTTGGAGGAATACTACAAAGAACCATAAGAATATTGAGGGAAATCATGAAAGCATTTACATTCATTTGCCCCTAACTTATTTCATCGACAGAATTCCGCAAAATGATGTATGGAGCTTTTATAGGTTTTGTTATTTGATACAACTTTTGTTAAGAACTCAAATCCATATCTCTTATGCATGACAAACCAGAGCAAACAGAACCCACTACTGTTTTTCAGTGAATGTAATTTACATTCACTGAAAAACAGTAACGAGTTCTGCCCGCTCGAATTCGTGATACATAAAAGATACAGATTTGAGTTATGGGCAAAAGTTTTAGCTAATAACAAAACCTACTAAAGCTCTATACATTATTTTACGGAAACTGTTGATGAAAAAAGTTAGAGGCAAATGAATGTAAATGAATGCATGAAATGAATGTAAATGATTTTCCATGCCTGGCTCTGAATACATTGTAGGATTCTAATGTAATTCTTGAGAAATTAAAAAAATATATGCTGTTAAGATTTCCGAAGAAATTATATATTTAATACCAATATTGAAATTTGTTCAAGATTGTGGCCACAGAAATTCAAGATTGTGGCCACAGAAATTCAAGATCCAGGATTTAGAAAGTTTTTCAAGATTCTGAGACGCTGAAAAGTTTTTGAGATCTTATCTTATGCTTACCAACAAATGTCCTTAGTTGCAGTAGTGAAGCTGTATACCCATATTCTCATTTATGTCCGGGCGTGGTTGCCCTACAGAAACCTATTTATTTGATTTTGTGTGGGGATGGGTTTCTGGTGTGGTCTGGTTACGTTAGGATAAAGTTGTAACATTGTGAAATGTATCACGTCAGTTTGAGAAGTACTTCACTTCGCAACCGATGAATCATTCTGATGGCCCACATTACCATGCACCGTGGGTTGTCAGGGACCAATATGGGACTGCTTGATGTTTATTACTGATAGTTAGTACAGTTAAAACTGTATTTTTAGCTTTATCTCTAAACATTCTTTGGTGTTTCCTAGCAGCTAATCATGTTGGTGTTCGCTAATTCAATAGCATTGAACTGTCCATAGTTGGGCGTCATTGAACTGGTGGTACTTGCACAACATTTTATGTGAGTAAGTAACCAAGTAACCATATAATCACAAAATAACTTTAAATGTAGGTTAAGAGTGAGACAATGTCACTAAGATACGATATGGTTAGTCGGGTATTCAGATGAAACTTTTACTTCAAAAAACGAATCCTGCTTGTATCTCTTTTTCGTTTTCATGTAACACTATTAGATATTACTAACCGCACCGAGCGTTCATTCCGGGTGGTGAACGAACCTGAAGAAGAAGATGACTATACATGATGAGTAGTACCATAGAGCCCCTTTCCGGAACGAGTGTATTGTGAATGGACCTGGTCTACGATTCAAAGTTGGCTTCTGTGATGATAAATATCACATAAAAGGTAAAATAAGAGGTTATTAAGCTTGATCAAGACAAACAGGGAAGAGAGTCCACTGCTATCGGACTTAGTTTCCGTGCTACAATGGGTGGTAAACCACTATCATGCTATCATGCTTATGCTTACAAACAAATGTGGAAAATTGATCAATACGGCGGATAAACCAAATTTAGTATCCCAGAAATGGAGAAAATATCGACATTCTGTATCACGAAAATGTTTTACGTGATTTTTTTCTGCCTCTATTTTTAATCGTGTGATATCAAATTGCAACCAAATTTAATTCAACTTGTTTAAAAAAATCCGGAAAAAACCATTGAATAATAAATATGGTGGTAATACATGAAAATCGCGTATAAACACAGTCGAGTGTACTTAAATCGAATATTATTTACGACGTAACCTCAAAACTAAGACATACAATTGAAATGTTCTGGAATCACGTTATTTTCATTTGAATGGAGTGCGTTTTCTTCAGCTTTTTTGAGTAGTACACACAAAAATTAAATCTGTTCTAAAATTAACTTGAATTACACGAAATTTTCCATACATCAAGGAGTTTCTACCTTTAAAATTGTCTATATATATATCCAGTATGCTATTATTAGCCCTGAACATTCTAGGATGCGATTTGTGCGATTACGTAGATATGATTTTTTAAAGTTTTGTCAAATTTAATGGTTTTTGTCAAATATATTTGAAACGTTACGGCAAAACAGGGCAGTATCTTCGACAATGTTGAAATACGACATAATAACTAATACTTTTGATAAGAAAAAAAGTGTAAAAAACTGATTTTAGACCTTAAATCTAAAAAAAAATATCTTGTTAACTAAGGGAGCTAAAATTTTGACGACTTCGTAAGAGCTTCATAGTATTCACTAAAAAACAACTTTGCTCAAGACACCGAACCTCCCAAATGAATAAATAAAAAAAAATTGAATAGCAGTTTCGTACAATTCTTTTTTGATCAAAATTGGCGATATTTATACAAACAAAAACATTGCCGAAGACACAACGTCACTAAAAGGAAACGTTTTAGAGTTATTAATTTTGTTGCTAGATTGCATTCCTGGACCACTGTGCATTCCAGACAAGACTGATTGAAATGTTCATCGAGATTTGTTTTAATTTATAAAAAAAATCAAAGGATACTGATTTTGAAATAAGTAGAAATTTTCGAAGAAATTTAAATACTTACGTGTCTGGATAAGGACATTTTTATAGCTCTAGGTAATTTTGTTCAAAATAGATACCTGAAACAAAGTAGAAGGAAGAAGGAATTAGATTTTTTTTTAATTCACAAAACAAACATAACCTAAAAACCTTTAGTCTCTAAAGACACCTTGCCTGTTATCCCACTCGCAACAGATGCCTCAAAACGATCACACATCAAGTGTTGACCGCAAGGCGCTCTGAGTGCAGGCTCCACAGGTGGGTGTCCTATCCCCCTTTCACTATTATTCACCGAACCTAACCCGGATCGCCGTTCTTCTGACAGAGAGAAAACCTTTCAAAGCATGCACCGCCACAGTAAAAAAAATAACCTGTTTCTCACACACACACACACACACACACACACGCTCTGCGGTATTCCCCAGTAATTTGCAGTTTTCTCAAGAATGCAAATCATTGCATCCATCTGTAAGTCACCGCCGCTCGCAGCAACACGACAAGCAGCACATACGATCACGACCAGCTTTTGCGAGCGATTTTATCTCGATGAGGCATTAAACCATGCACCAGATACGATCTGAATGCATACTGTTGATTAGTTTGCTTTAAACGTACGGCCAGGGAGTCCCTGATTCTGTTCAAGGCGGGAATGCAAATTGAAATCACCGTAAATCTAAAAATAGCAGTCATGATTTTGCACTTTGAACTGCTAACAGTCAGTAATGAGATTTTGATTGTTTCACAGTGAAAGCCCCGCTTGCTATTTAGGTGATAGATCTGTGGAATGCAATGAATGGACATCGCAGTAGGCGGTGGGAGCGGAACTCTACATTGCGTGCTGGTGCGGCACGCGCATATGGATAGTAGAATTCCAAATTGCTAAATTCCATTCCCGTCAAATCAGAGGTGATTAATTTCTAATGACAGAGAGTTCTGATTGCGAACCGGTTATTCCCAGTCTGGTGGTATGTACTTTTGATGCATATATTAAAGGCGTCCTAGACTTGGGAACAACGCTCGGCAGTTGATGAATGAAAGCTACGAAAGATTGTTTGGATTTCTTACCGACTATAGGTGGCTTAGTGATAGATGTACGATGGCATGTCAACTTAACTTTTTGTTTGTCATCGACGTCATATTAGTGTGGAATTAATATTTCAAACGTCTACATCAACAACCAATGCAAATAATGCGAGCATGCTTTGATCTTAACCCGAATTCAATAATTCAGGGAGGTATTTAGGAATTGTTCGTTGTCTGAAGTTTGTTCAATACAATGCATCCAAAGAAATGCAGACGGTCGAAGTAAAAAGTAAAAGAAGAGCTTATTGAAATCAAACTTTTGCGGCAACCTATGCCTAAGCACACACTTAGAAATGATTACCGACTTCGGTAATTTTTACCGAACTACCAACAGCTGACTGTTCGGTAAAAATCAAGTATTTTACTTAATTAATTTTAAGGCTTTAAAATAAGGAAAATTTCACCACAATGGCTGACAGTGTTTTGAAATTAAAATTTAGTTATACAGCTTTTGAAATGAGTGTCAAAGTTTTACCAAACGTTCAGCTGTTGAAAGTTCGGTAGCAAATTACCGAAGTCGGTAATAATTTCTTAGTGTGCTATTTATTTTGCGGGCAATTTCCGAGACTAAGCTAACAAATTAGATTTTTGCTGCGATCTCAGCTAACAAACATATATTTTGCAGATATATTAGCAAAAGCAAATACCGAGGTAATCGGCTGTTGGAGATTTTACCGGGCTAGATTGAGTGTGTATATTCCGATTGAGTCACAGCACATTACAGTGAATTGTAGTGAGAAGAACCTTGCATTCAGCTGCAAAATAAATTCCCTGGAAATCCCCTAGTTAGCATTTCTCGCTTCTTATGACTGCGATTGGGATTAGAATATTAATGGACTACTGCATTTACATTTGAATATCATCCCCGGCAATAGGGTGCTAATGTTTGCTACCCCATTTTAATCCCATTCCGATTGGTATCTATGGGTTCTTCCACGAACAGAAAAATTACGGCATTCTCGTTCTCGGTTAGCAATTTAATTACGCATACCGACTTTACGGCCATAACGTGCGTTTCTACATAGGAAAGTGAAACACGATGAAATTCCCCACAGACCCGCGCTTCTCGCATCTCAAACGAAACGAATAAAAATAGTTTTCATTTTTAATATGTATACCTAGTTTTCCCTCTGCGGCTGATCATAGTGACCCGCGATTCTTTAGATTTTCTTTTTGTTTACATTTGTCGCCCACGGGAGCCTTTGCGTAAATGAACGTCAAAAACTTCGAGTTGCGACAAATGAAGCGATAAATTTTCCCTCCTCTGCAACCATCGAAGAAGACTGTGGGTCGTGCGGCATTAGAACGTGATCTTTCTCCCGGATGGTCGGTTGGGAGATGGCGAAGGTTGCTACGATTTGCGTCTCCCGTCTAGGAGTCGTCATCGTGTCGTGCGTCCGTGGTTGAATGAAACGGAATGAAATTAATTCTCGACAATGTGGTTTTACAAAGAAGACAATTAGAGATCAAGATTTGGAGAGTTGGAAAACGACGGTGAACTGGGTCCGGTGGTGGGGAATGATGGACCGTAAATATAAACGGCAGCTGGGAACATCTTCTGACATCTATACACGCTTTTATGGCTTGGCTTCTCCTTGGGTGTGTCTCAGAGTGAAGCTATTGTCGGGAGTGCACGTTATTTATAGGTGACAGATTGCCACCGATGCCCTCTCTGCTACCGGTTTTGTGTCCGCTTCATTTTTGGCAGCAAACTCTGTTGGCAACCGGTTGGGGGTCTTTGACATCTTTCAATTGGGGTTTCGCGTGTGGTCATTAAGATTTTCGATTATATGAACACTCGCTAGCCGCAAACTGCTCTAAGCACTAAATTGAGTAGAATCAACCTAGTTCGGCTAAAAGTGTACCAGGATGCATTTTCAGGCTTGGTAGAATAAGGGACTTAGGTACACTGAAAAATTGGAAAAATCACATTTTGATTGAAAAGTAATCATTTCAATATTATACCCAGTTTAATCATGCTGACTTTCTAAAAACTAATCAAACTTGATTGAATTTTAGTCTTTTCTGGGTAAAATTTAATCATGTTCATGGTTATTTCCATAAAAGTGTTAGATATGATTAACAGTGTAAAACCAAACGTCAAACTTGTTCGTAACCTCGTTTGCGTTTGTTTTGGCGGTGTTTATTCTGATGTGCGAGTATTATACAAGGTGTTTTTCGCGGTGATTCCGGACATTAATTGCATTAATTGCTGCGATGGAGGATATTTTCGGTGCCATCGGAGAAGATACCGCGGAAGTGCTTAAAGGTAAGATAGAATTAAAAAAGAAGCCATTTCTCCATAAGAGTGCTCGACAATTCTGTCGGCATCATTCAATCCTTCGTTGAGGAAAAAAAAAATCCGGAAGTTGTCCGGATTTCCATATTTTAATGGATGATTGATACGATGAATGATATCTAAAGCTTGCGGGAAATCGATTCCAGAAGCGTGGAGTGAGTGGTTGGGGAGGAGGGTGAGAAACAGACGTCCGGCAAACAGCAGTGGTGAATGAACCTGCCTCGGAGTGCCCAGTGACAAGGGTGGGTGGAAGCGAAGAGGAGATGGCGTGACTGTCGTCAACCTCTATGCACCAGAACCGTTAATTTAAGATTCAATTGACATTCTAACACTACGCTATGCTCAGTGTAAAATTTGTATTTCTTCAAGAGTGATCTTATTTAAGGGCCACAATCGACCAATCACTTCGTTCTACGGCATATTACGGTCGGGTCTAGGACTCAATATTTTTTTTTTACTAAATTATGTGAACACTAGATTTTACCTTCAATTTTCAAACATTACACAGAGCACATCACTGGCCTATAATGCTCCGTGACCCATACTGCCTCACCCTACCCTATGTTGAATGTTAACAACTAAATTTCGTCATCTTTCCCTTTGGACCATTCGTACACTGGATTTCTTATTTAATATCTATTTTACCAGAATCTCGCGCTTCTTATCCCTAGGCTATACCTGTTTTATGTGCGATGCTGATAATAATGTAATCTCTGGTGATGTGAAGATGCTGAAAAATCATTTTCTTGTGGCACATAATTTGAAATCATCGGTGGGTAATGCAACGCCTTTTACGTGCAAAGAGCTTGGAACGGATGGACATCGTTGTAATGCTCAATATACGAAGTATCAAAACTTTCAAAAACATTTACTCACCAAACATCCCAATCCTCTGTGCCAAGTGGAAGATAGTTATAATCATACTGCTGAAAATATCTTCCAAAATATTGAAAAACAACCCGATTTCTTCGAAAGTCTCCTTGGGATTGAAAATATGGTTATTTTCAAATCACCACCAACAATTGACAACATTTCTGGACATGCGAGCGAATATATATCTACGTTGCGCTGCAATGTTGCTATCCCTGAATCATACATTCAAAACGTAATGACTTGCACACAACAACTGATTTCTAAGGTTGAGAGTTATCTTTGGAGCAAAGTTAAAGATATAGTCGAAAAACAAAAAAACACTTGTTCTACGGAGGAAATTGTACGTCTCATAAATGATTTTACAGCCGGCAACGTGTTCAAGGATGTAAAAGATATGCGAACACAGATCGCACATTTGTACATACAATCGAACACAAAAATTCCTGAACCAATTGAGGTTGTTTTGGAATCTAAGTCGAACAAAACTGTAAGGAAGGTTTACACAAACGAAGGATTTGTTTTTAAGAACTCAGTTAGAAACATCAGGGAGACGTTCCAGTATATTTCCGTGCTTGAAATTTTGTCGTTAGTTATGAGAAACCCAGAGGCTATGGATATTGTTGAAAAAGAGACTAGTTCTCCGGATGGGTCATTTAACTCGTACAAAGATGGTTCGTCTTATAAACATAATCCATACTTTCGAAAATATCCGACAGCATTGCGTCTTACATTGAACGCTGATGATATAGAAATCGTCAACAATTTGAGCCCAAGATCAGGGAAGCATAAGATAACCCAATTCTATATAAAAATCCAAAATTTTGAGCAATGTAGAAATTCTTCATACAATACCAGCTACTTAGTAATGTCCATAAATGCTGTAATCCTAAAAAAACATGGATTTGACAAAGTTTTACGACCTTTATTGGAAGATTTGAAGCGGTTGGAATCCGATGAAGGTGTAGTAATGAAATTTGGTATAACCACATTTACATTGAGAGCAGTACTGTGCAGTTTTGCTGGCGACACGTTGGCTGCACATGAACTTTTTGGGCTTCTTGGTCCGAGTGCCTCCTACTTTTGTCGACAGTGTTATATAACCAGAAATGATATGAAGAATGGATTCATCGGTGCCCTTTTCGAACAAAGATCCGTGCAGTCACACCAACGAGATGTGGAAAACGTCAATCGAATAAAAAAGTTAGAAGCAGAGAATAACCAAGGACAACTGAATTCAAGAGCAATTCGTAGAAGACGACACGGTCAGGTATAATTTATTTAAGTGAAAATGTATTACGTAGCATGAAACAGACGGATGGTACATAATCCTCATCACTCACCCTGTTGTGGCCGTGGAAGGGATAAGGATTATGTACCAATCGTCTAATAGTCGAAATCTGATCGCGGATATCATCAATGATTAACCGATAGATCACAACCATTGTTTTAGCAATGGGTTGAATTTTTATGCATGGATAAACACGAAAAATATAATTAGAATGCTATTGACCTTCCATTTTAACAAAAAAAGAATTAAGATTATCTAGCCTAATTGAAATGAAAGTTCCAGAAAGATAGCTCATTCGATTAATGGTTGCTTGAACTTGAACTTGGACATAGACATTGACCTGAACTTGGACCTGGACCTGGACTTGGACTTGGACGTACAATAATATAATAAAAGTTGTCCTTGATTTTGTTGTTCAACATGATTGTTTAGCTTTTTCGATGTGATTTTTGGCATGATTTGCATTTAATACTGACTTTTTTTTTGCGAATACAGGTCATCAGTGAACGAGGTGTGGCTGGGCCATGTGCGTTGGAACAGCTGAATTATTTCAAAGTTGCTACAAACCTGGGATTCGATCCCATGCATGATCTGCTGGAAGGAGTTGTACAACAAATCTTGAAACTTATCTTAAAAGTGTACATAAAAGAAAACAAATATTTCACTACTGATGTGTTGAATGATCGCATCAACAATTTTGCGTACGGAACTGTAGAAGTGAAGGATAAACCATCATCCAATTTCACATTGAAAAAACTGTCCGTAACAGGAAATAAAATCAAACAAACAGCAGCACAAACATGGCTTTTGCTACGCTCGTTTCCATTTTTATTAGACGGTTTAATCCCTAATAATCACCCACTTCTGGATATTGTTAATATTCTGCAAAGAATATGCTATTGGTCGTTTTCTAGTATGCTCACAAAGAAAATGGTGGAAGAAATGGATCTAAATGTGCAAAATCTCCATGTTCAGTTTAAGAAATGGTTTCCCCACTCATCACCGATAAACAAGATGCATCATTTGGCACATTATGCACACAATGTTAAAGCTACATCAGTGACCAATGAATTTAGCTGCATGCGATTCGAAGCCCTTAACAAATTGCCAAAAAATCAAATGAAAACCGCCCAAAACTTTAAAAACGTTCCCTATAGTTTAGCAACGCGTTTGAATTTAAAACAGGTAACGGCAATAGCAAATCGAGATTTTTTCCAACGAGTTGATATAATATCAGATGCTGTCGTAGCTAAAGAGAATATGCCAGACAATGAATTATTAGAAGCCTTCCCAGCTAATCTTTGCCTTGTCAAGCATGTAAAAATAGATGGAATACACTTTCGCAACGAAGTGGTTATTAAATACGACGATAAAACCACCGATAAACAACAGTTTGCACGGATACAAAATATATACTATGTAAATGATACGTTTTATTTTGTTGTTGAACGCCTCATATCGATCTGCTTTGAAGAAAAATTTAACAGTTTTCGAGTACAGCCCTCAGCAGAACATCTTCTACTGGTAGAAGATCTTGTTTATAAAAGAAAAACGTATAATTTGTGGGATGTGTCGTCCACAAATGATTCCTTCATTGCGCTTCAATATTACGATGATTTTAAATAAAAGTTTAGGTGAGTAAATCAAAAATTAAAACAATGCAAATTGTATTCCTATCTAGTATTTTGCGCTGCGTATTGGTGGCAGTCATTGGACGTAAGCGGGGTGCGGGGAAACAATAAATTTGAGTTCATTAGTTAACTCCGTTTTCAGACTCCTCTGGTTGTTGTCATGCAACTCAAATAACAATTTTGGGATATCCCTGGGAAACAAAATAATTCTTACGGAAAACTAAAGAGTGAATAAATTTGTAAACCAGCGGATACAAGTTTCAATTTTCAAAAGTAAAAAAAGTTGGGCGTTGTTTCAACAATACCAACAAGTTCATACCGTAAATCTGACATAAAATAAAATGGCACCTTGACTATTGAAAACCTCACTTTTTATATGCAGCAAACACTCAACTAGCTTTCTATAAACTAAAATAATCAATACTCAAACAAAATATATTTTTTTCATGCACTGACACACTTTCTCCCATGTTGTTTCAAGAGGCCTAAAAATGTTCTATTTTTCAGAACCATGCAGTAATGTGTAAGTGTAATTTTTAATTCAGTAATTGGCATGATTCATCAAGAATAAAAATTAGTCAATAAGCACCTGACCCTATATACAAAAACGTATCCAACAACATAAACAATCTAAAAAATTTTGATGTGTGTTTCCGTCAGGTCAAAGAAATTCTTTGGCGAGGGAGGGATACTTTTTTAATATAATCCTTATTTGTTTTATTATAAAAGTTAGTTTTATCTATTTCAATTATATATTCACAATTAATTTAAACTGCGATACTTCACTTTTTATCTAATCTCCTAATAATCTTATGATTTGCACATTATATCGCATGTTACCTGGGATTTTGTTTTGTTATTTGGGGTCGATACTAGGGTCGATATGATTAATATTGAATTAATGATCTATTCTTGTTTTTTACAGAGCATGACATAAATACAGTCCCCATTTTCCTCGTGCTGACTCAAGAAATTGTGATGATACAGTTAAAACTGAAACTCGGTGCATGGTTACGGATTGAACGGGCACAAAAACAACTCCAAGAGCAGGAAATCTTGCCAAATAAGGTAATCTTAATTTTCAATTACATTTATCATACTTCAACGAGTTCATTATTTAAGGTTGAACCTACGTCAGAAAACTGTCACAACGATAACGAAATTTTCATCAACGAACAGAAAATTATTGAAATCCTACAACGTGCTCCGACCTGTCAACGATTGCTGTATGGAAAATTGGCACAGGGAACATGTTTGGACCGTAATGAGAAAAATTTGATTTGCAGAATACTATGTGCAGAATTGTTTGCTACGGCGATAAACAAAGGATTGTAAGAATTAAAAGTAATCATTCATGTGGTCATCAGTGTGAAAGATTTTGCATGATCACACTAATTAGACACATTATTTATTTTTGTTACACATGCAGTATCTATCTAGCTTGAGTTTTCAAAAAGACTTATAAGCATTGATCGATTCATGATATCGACGAAACCGACGTACTTTTTAACTTTTTACTTTAAATGATCTTTATTTATTGTACTTGTGTGGTTTACATGTATGAATTTTTCAAGTGACACAGATGCGTCTTTTCAACTCTAGTTAAAATTAAATTTTATATAATTGTTTAAAGTTTCTAGACCTATCAGGCCTGTTTAAAGAATTCCCACCTTGGTGGGATTGGTTTGTACGAAACCGACGTTCATATTAGACTCTATATATAAATTACGACACATCTCTCGAATCATTTTGATAACATTGTAGAACGCTGGCCAGACTGCTGTGTTATAAAATGTTATAACGGTTGTCAAATAATTGCAGCACAGAAACCACCATCAAGATAGCACTATAACATGTTGTAACTCTAGATTGATTTTAGAATACGTCCTATCTCCATTTTTCGGTCAAAGAATCGATTAAATTTATTCGGTTTATACCGCAACCTGAGCGATGGATTTGCAGTATTGACACATGCAATCAAAAGCTCAAACTTTGAACTGTTGATTGCATGTATCAGTATTGCAAATCCATCGCTCAGCTCACGGTAGAAAGCGAATAAAGTTAATCGATTATTTGATCGACAAATGAAGATAGGACGACCTATTCTAAAATTAATCGAGAACTCTGTATTCTGAACGTACTAGCTTACTTTTAATATTACGCGATAAACCGAGCTTTGTTATGTTCTACTTCAAAACGTTGGTAGATCCAGGCATCCATCAATGCTTTTACATCCTTTCAAAAGCTCAAGCTAGATATTTGGGTTACCTGGGGAAAATTGGGTCACGTAAGAACAAGAAGGTTTTGTTGTAGTTTAGAAGCAAATCATTTACATTCATTTTGTGCATTCATTTACATTCATTTGCCTCTAACTTTTTTCATCAACAAAATTCTGTAAAATTATGTATGAAGTTTTTGTAGGTATTGAGATTAGCTACAATTTTTGTAAAATACTCAAATCCGTATCTTTTATGCATGATGAACCAGAGCGAACAGAACCCACCATTGTTTTTCAGTGAATGTAAATTACATTCACTGAAAAACAATAACAAGTTCTGCCCTCTCTAGTTCATTATGCATAAGAGATACAGATTTGAAATATTGACAAAAGTTGAAGCTATTATCAAAACCTACAAAAGCTTCATACATCGTTTTACGGATTTCTGTTGATGAAAAAAGTTAGACGCAAATGAATGCACGAAATGAATGTAAATGATTTGCCATGCCTGGCTCCGCATAATATCAAAGGGGCTGTTCATAAACTACGTAGACAGTATAGGGGGGGGGGGGGTTGGCAATTGTCCACGGTCCATACAAATTTCAAAAATTGTGTATGGACAATTTGTCTACGCAGGGGGAGGGGGGCTCAAGAATCCCAAAAAAAACTGTCTACGTAGTTTATGAACAGGCCCAAACCAATATTTGCTCAGAATCGTAGCAAGTACATTTATGTAAAATGCAAGCAAGTATTACGAAATGCATAAACTGTGTAATATATGTGTATTCTATTGTCCTAGTTGAATAAAAAATATATGCAACTGAAATTCATACGTCGTGGAAGTGACCCATGTCGCCCTGGGTAACCGTAATGAAAATTGGACCGGTGCGATAACACTTGAAATGATTATTTTTTTACTTTTAATGAAATTATTAAATTTGAAATCATGAGTTGACTCATAGTATTTTACCGTTTTACCATTCATTTATTTATTTTTTGACTCATAGTGCATTACTATTTTTATCTTCCCCAGAACAATCAAAAGTGCAACAAAACAAAAATTAGCTATCTGTTTAGTGAACGCCTATGATTGCCTTAAGAGCGATGTAAATGGCAAACCCGCGGAGGTAACATTTCTTGTAAATAAAATATAAACAATAAATTGCATAAATTTGATTGGTTTTAGGCTGACTGGTACTGGGAACATAATGGAGACCAGTCTGGTTCTCATACTGGGATGATCTACAACTGGGTAAGAAATGAGCAGAACAAATCTCCAGCAAAATTATCCCGCAAACGCCCTGCAGTCCAGGAAATCACTCAGGAGATTGTAGACGCCCTAACAGAACTCGAAGCTTTCACTGATGACGAAGCATACCGGCAACGTGTTTTTCAACTATATCAAATAACCTACCCATATCGCAACGCCCTGCGCAAAATGGAAGACTCATCAACATTAATAATGACTGAATTTCCGTTGCTGGCAGGGTTCCAAGGAGATTTGGTGATTTTAAAAAATATATACAAAGCTGCCGTTTCACGCAATACTGTCTTATTATATTTTTTAACATCTTTATCTTTATTCATAGTATTGTATTTGTTAACGAAGTTTAAAACACTGTCATCAGAACAAAAATTATTCAGTTTATTTTCAAAAGTCAACGTTGAAAAATACTGATTTTTTTTTAACAAACGTGAATATGTTTTAAAGTAACATGGGCCAGTAATGCGTTGAACGAAATTATATGATTGAAAGTTTTTGCTAAATGCAGTTTTCTTTATTTCAGATTCTGGATGAATACAACCACTTGAATCCAGCGGGAGAAACGGTCATCACTTTTGAAAACATTGTGCCATTATGTTCCATGCTAAACACGGAATATGATGATGTCGCTTGTTGTGAGTCTTTTTTTAATACTATCCGCATCTCTGTTCCCATACCGGCAGAATCGACAGAGCAAAACCTGTACTCTACTGTAAATTCTGTAGGAACGAGAACAGAGCTATTTTTTACGATGTGGCTAGTTCTTGATAGGGGTTACTTGCAGCAAAGCGGGTCACTTAAGAAGGTGTTGCTATAGTTTTGCAACAAAGCATTGTTCTGCTGAATTCAACTCTTATTATGTCAGTAACGCTTTTTGCATACTTCGTGTATCGAATAAGAAATGGAAAATTTTCGTCTCAAAGTTTTCATGCAAAATTACATGCAGAAATGAAATATCTTAAAACTGTAGGATACTAGCGCATTGTCATTATTGAAGCCAAAAAAAAAGTAACTGTAATTCATACATCATTATCTTGAAAACGGAACTGACCCAGTTTGCCCCGGATAACCCCCTACTATTTTCCATTCATGATCAAAAAAAAAAATGAGCGGCAACAACAAAGCTACCATTTCCGCTCATTCGCCTTTTTCAATGATAGTAAATCGTTAACGTATCTTTTTGAAACAAAAATCATACAAAGCACTTTATGTATAAAGATCGTCAGTCGTTTGCGATCACATAGAAGATTCTTGTGTCAATCGCCATGAAAGCTGAACCACTATTTAATACAATGCCGTTTTCAGAACGTACGTTTCGAAAAATGACTTTATTTTGGAACAGCGTTACAAGCTTATTTTGTATATATATACCTGCTGACCCCGTTTAATATATATCTTTTATAATTCTAGGTGGAGTACGTGCTCTATTAAAGCTGATGAAACAATTATCTCAACAAGGGCGCACAGTCCAAGCTGATCCATCGGGGTTACCGCCTCTAGAAGACTATGCTTGTGTTTTCATCCGATGGAAACGGGATGAAGAGCATGATATTGATTTCATGATGCCAAGTCCGTTCATTTATTGCAATGCACTAGCTTTCGCAATTGGGAATTATTTTGTCATCGTGGAAGGAAAAAGCATTGATTGCGGGGACAACTTTTTTAAAGCGTATGATATATTGTATAAGACGTATAAAACGTACAATTTCCCGACGCCACATAAAGCGAAAAAAGTTTTTGAGTTTTTTGATATACTTGTTTATCAGGCGTATAAATTCAGCCGAATTGCTACCGTTAACAGAATGGTAGAGCGTATACGAACAGCTCTCAAGAGAGACAATTAAATCTTCATTACTGAAATCAAAAAGAGAGAAAACAACGCACAAAAATAAAAATTTAGATTGTAAACAGATAATCGCATCACCAAAATCAAACACATACAAGAACTTAAAACTTAAAAACAGATTTAAATTAATTGATGAGCATTTTAGTAGAATAATTGTACAACTTTTTACGTTGTTTTCTCCTTTGAATTGAAACTACCTAGTACTATAATTCAGAGGAGAAAACAACATTAAAAGGTTTTAAAAATAGATATACAAAGAGAAAACACAGTTCTGTTTAAGAACTTCAGAATGGTATACAGCGTATACGAACAGCTCTCAAGAGAGACAATTATATTTTCTTTACTAAAATCAAAAAGAGAGAGAAAACGCACAAAAATAAAACTTGAGATTGTTAACAGATAATCGCATCACCAATATCAAATACATACAAGAACTTAAAACTTAAACATATAAATAAATTGATTGATGAGTTTTTTAGTAACAACGTAAAAAGGTATTAAAAATAGATATATAAAGAGAAAACACAGTTCTGGTTATGAACATCACATGAATCAGCTTCCGACATGATTCGAACGAGCAGTATTGCACAGCAACAAATTCAATGTAAAATGATTAAAACTGAATTTCTAAATGAAATCTTGAAATTTAATCAAGAAATGATTAAATATTAGTCATTAGCTATTATTTGCGATTTAATCACTGCAACATTAAAAAGTAAGCATTGCATGATTATTTCGATTTTATTCATGCATGATTACTGGCAAACTAATCTTGGCTCTGACTCAATAAGGCAAAGCGGGAAAATGCTTAGTTTTTAAGCATTTTTGATTTAATTTATATTTGAGTGTAGTATATGTCTGTTATGCATATTATGAAAACTGCCCAACACAAATCAGCAACGAAATAAATTTAATTTTATTATAAGTTGAAGAATTTTGAAAAATGTTCAAGCATCAAGTTCAAACATTCTAAGTCTCCTAATTTATTTGCTTGAGTTGCAGAGCCCTTAGATCGAAAGTTATTGGACTGCTTTGGTCACGAAATCCAAATATTCGGTACTGAAGATTGATCTAAGATTTTGAGCTCTAGAAAAACAATCTTCAAGCTGCTGGAACTTATTTAAATTTTCAATATTCCAAGATTTGTATTGTATACAGACTTGGAGAAATTTTCTTGTTAAAAAGCCTTACAGAAACGTGTCGGGATTTTTTAAAAAACAAGAAACTGCTTTTTAAAACATAATAGAATATTCTGGGCTTTGGAATATTTTGAAAGATTTTAAAGTTTGAATTTCGTATTCTATTCATCCGTTCATGTCTTTATAACATTTTTCTAGATATTTTTACTAGCTTTCAGGGAAAAATAGACAAGGAAAAATCAATCAGTTTTAACTTGATACAACGGCGTATCTGCCAAGATATTACAAATAAAGTGAAAGATGTGATTTTGGTTTAATGCCAGATGATTTTGGTTTGCTGCATGATGATTTTTTTGACGTAGAATTACGTCTGTGATTTCTATATGGGGGTACACTTTGTGAAAACCGAAAATGGAACATGTAACATAACTATGAAAGATTTTGAACGTTAATAACTCAGTTGCCCCTGGACCAATTTCAATAATTTTGTCTCCAATCGCGGAGATGTTTCGCAGCCATGTGTTGAGACATTTTGAAGATTTTTACAGAATTTCTCAATAAACTCTTGTTTCACTTCGAATATTGACTCTATCCCACGCGGAGTATAAACACTGAAGCACTCACTGTACGAATCAGATTTTACAGAGAATGCTACAATGCATAATCACGATGGTGTTTCAATATGATGTCTGTGTTTGGGAAACAATCACAAAATGAAATTTTGATTGCCTTCCTTTTTGCACACGCCAGTAAGTTACACAGACTCCTCCCATTATGAATAGTTTTCTATCAAGTAGCGACACTCTCCTTTTGCGTAGTTTGCCAATGTCAATACCTTGAAAGCAACGGGCAATTAACGAGTTATTAACGAAAGATGAAGAAAATCGATCAAAATCACTTGCAGCCCTGTTTCCAAGTTTGGTTACAAGATTACAACTCTGGAGAGCATTTTGTGTGGTCGTTGGGGGCATGTGGTTCTGATTATGGACAAACAGGCACAGATAAATGCTATTTCAACTTATTACTGTAATAAGCTTGTTGGTGATGATTTAACCTCCGAAACCACACAGAGTGCGTCTGTCGCTTTTTAATTTGTACATTGAACAATTACCACTTTTTCAATAGTTTCTTCAAAATTGTTGAAAATCATCAGTCGGAAACATTGCTTTTGATGCGTAGAAATATTTCTGATCGATTGGTGATAAAATTATTGAAATTGGTCCAGGGGCAGCTGAGTTATTAATGTTCAAAATCTTTCATAATTTTGTTACATGTTCCATTTCTGGTTTTCACAAAGTGTACCCCCATATAGAAGTCACAGACGTAGTCCTACGTCAAAAAAAAAGCCAAACTCAGAGACGTTCAAAGAACATCAGGAAAATTTAAAGAATTTCCTCGAAGTTCAACGAAATCAAGGAAAAACTCATGGACAGCGATTTGAATTTGAATGTAAAGCTGTCTCATCGGGTCGTTGGTTGAACAACTCCCACTCCATGTCTTAGAAAACAGGTATAATAGATAGAATTTCTTGCGATATCTCTTTCTCTTTTACAGTTCCCTTATGAAATGTGATCGAGGGCATAAGCAGGGTGACGGGCGTAAAAATGAGAGTTCACCATCTAAAAAAAAAATTTGTGAGATGAAGAGCTTTGAGTGTGTTGGTTTATTTCCTTTAAATTCCGTTATAATTGCTTATCTTTTGACATATATGCGTATTTCGTCTACTACTTGTAGACTTCATCAGTGCCAAGTACTCAACTTCAACCTCCCGCATCCTATTCTTCCCACGAGATCAGCCTAAAAGTAATATTTCCCTCTTTTTCCTTATTATGCTACCTCTCTACATTGATCAGCAAAATTTATCTTGTGTTTGTCCGTCATAAGTAAAATTTTTCTGTGATAAAATGCTTCAATCCGAGATTAGTTTCCTATCTACAGTATATTTTGTTTAGAGCCAGTACTTCTATCAGGGCCACTTGACTCCATCCTAATGCACTCTGTCATGGTAAATGGTATTCCCAAATGCCACAACCGAACACATAACAGGACACATAGCCATAACGAAAGTATTCACCCTTTTCGAAAATGAAACAATACATAAATTATGTATGATACCTACCCACTGCAATATAATATTTTTTGATAATTATTGAACGAAAAACGATCAAAGTACATCACGCAATTGAAAAGTGCGCATGAGATTAAGCTCTCCCACCTTCGGCAAGGTGCTTAAGTATGGCCTACGGAAGAGAGGATATTGAACATTCTTAATTTGGGATATTAATATTTTCACAAGTTCGAAAACCTTTTAAAATTGCTCCAAGCTGGAGATGTTGAGATTCCCTGATTTTCCAGTTTTTTGCAGGTAGTATACACCCTGTCATGTGATCAAATTGTAACCAACTAAAAACCTATAAAATTAGTTGTAATGTGATCATATTTGTTTTAGAAAAAAAATGATTTTTTATTGTTAAGATAACTAACAACCCCTTTTTTTGTAAAAGTCTCGTTAACAATAGATTCTATAGTACATAATTGTATATTTATTGTTTTTGACAATAAAATGTATGGTTGCTACAATAGATTTTATTGCATTGTAACAAAAGATTCTATTGTTTTTGTATGGTCGGGAGGTTCCTAATAAAAGCTATAAAACATTGCTTAGCGACGTGTTCGAGGTATCACCCAAAACCATTTGTGGAATAGTTCTACCCTTTTGGGTTATCGTTCGTTTATGGTATTTGTTCATTAGGACTACGTTTTAGCAATTTTCAGCTAAAAACTACTCCATTTTGTGTCGATCTCATCGGACGTGCATCAACATAGGCGGCGCTTGCGGCTCGACTACTACTGATCTAGGCCTACTCTGATCTTCCACTCCCGTTCGGTTTGTTTCGGATGTTTTACGTCGCTTTTTCTGACAAGGTGCGTGCCTACTGCGATGAAAGAGTTGTTTCGGTGTTCATAGTGCGGTGCGTACGAAACGGACCGGCGGCGATGAAGATGAAGATGATGATGATGCTGATGACGATGCGTCTCCATCGATGCCGTCTTTTCCGAGAAGTTAAAATTTTATCCCGGCAGTAAAACGAAACAGACCAGCGCGCCCCAAGGGGTGTGGGCAAGTACGCGGAAAATGTAAGGTACACGGAAGGTTTCAGGTCCAAAAATAATCTTTCTAGGTCAAATAACATTCCCCCAGCGTGATGTGATGCTACCGGGGACGACGGGCCTGACTGTTGCCGCCAATGATGCTGGCAGACAGCATCCGTCACCCCTCTGTTCCCAATATATGTACCGAGGATGACAGAGCGGAGGTTAGACATATTGTTATATTTTCCCGAAATCTTTTGGGCCAGTTTTCCGCGGGTAGCGCCGGGAGTTGCGGAGGACTGACAGACATTTCTGAAATAATAATAAATAAAGGTCGGAAATGTGTACGCGCCGCTTTGACGGATGGATTAGCTGAGGAGATTTAGTGGGAAGCGCTGATAAAAACTGCGCAAAATAGCGAGTACGGTTCAAAACAGACATACCGAAGGACCGACCTGTTAAACTGTAGTGACAAAATGGAACGGTTTCATATTACGAACCAACATCACTCCACTTTACTGGTGAGAAAATCATCCCCACAGCCGTAGGCGATGATCGAAAAGTACGGAAGCAAAATCTGTAGCGGCCGTGGGTTGATAATTTGGTTCCCAGTCATAGAAGGCGCTGCGAAAGCTGTCAGATGACTATACTCGAAAGCGATTACGCGTTCATATGATCGCATCCATAAATCTTAGCTGCTAGTCTACTCCACGGCCATGGTGCCGACGCCGAGCAAGGAGAAAGAAGGCGAAATTCAAATTTTTCTTTCGCACGCAACAGATTGACCTTCAGACGCGTCACCCGCCGCATTATTACGGTAGATTTATCAAGTGGCCATTGATGTTAAAATTAGACCCCGGTAGGTGGTACCCGCTGCGAGAGTCGCGACTAATTTAGCCGGATTAACGTCAGGAGCGGACATCCAGACGGTAAGCCTTTTCGGAACATAGCAACGCGGAAGTTGTTCAATATTCCATTTTTTTTTGATAACAGATCAAAGTAGGCGAAGCAACAATTGAAACGTGGTGAGACGATTTAAAAGATGTGTCGAACTAATCGAACTCATCGCAAGTCGGCCCAATGTGCATTTTTATTAATTTTCTATGGAAATGGCATGTTTTCATAAAACTAAATAAACCCACAATGCAAGAAGGTTTTCAAAATGAGCTACATAGGATGTTCCATCGCATACCAATAAATGATACGAAGATATATTCAAAGTGGAAAGCTGATTTGTGCTATGGGACATACTTGCCACGAGCGGCAACGACCGTTTTGTTTTTAGGCTAATTTTTTGTTTAGCAGCTCATTTGGTAATTCACACCGCCCAATGGTGGTCGTTGAATCTCAAGTGAAGGAAAACAAAAAGAAATACAATCGGATGATTGGATTTCTGATGGCCACTGTGTCGTTAGGAGGTATTTTGAGTGGGTTCCGAAAATATCATGGCGTGACGACGAATTCACGATAGAATTAATCGTATGTGGTTTTAATAAATTTTCTGCGTTGTTCGCATATTCAACGTGGCAATACATTTGCTTGTGTGACAGTTTTTCGCTTGAACTTCTTCTTTATTTTAAACGCCAAAAGATGACAACCTCTATACTTTTCAACTTTGTCACATCACAAAATTGAAGGGATTTTGTTCTTGAAATTAAATAGTTAAATATACACAATTATACTTATTAGCGTTCCTAGTTGATAACTACCATATTAATGGAATCGCATTAATCGAGTCTACGGTGAATTCGATGAAAGGTTTTTCTAGAGAGGGGCGATTCAAATTCTTTGTGCAAGTTGATCATGGAAAATAGACAATTAAAAAACAAATAATTTGATTACAAATTCATTCAATGTAACACTACACAACACCCAGTAGGGAAATGTCCTTTTACGCAAAGTTCTACCGGCTGACGTTGGAATCGAACCCTCACTTTTTTTTTCTTATCTGTAGAGATTTTTTACAACTCCCAAGTAATATTGAAGGTTTTATTACGGTTTTATAGCATTCTACAAGTCTAAATCATGGTCTACAGAACCCTCATAATACCAAAATTGTTACTTGGGTTGCGTCCATTACTTAGGAATATTGTTGTCTGATCCATTTTATTTTGGTGCTAGTCAATTAAGATGTGATAGACATTTGTTGACATTGCACGCTGTCCCAATAAGGCACAACTCGTCTTATAAAGTCTAATACCATTTTGGGATTGCTTTGCCAAACTTCAAAGGGTTCTAATATCCCCTTTCCAAATATTGACATTCTTTGATTGAACAGTGCTCCACAGCTGCAGAGTATATGTTCAGCAGTTTCGTTTTCAAATTGACAAAACCGACATTCGCTAGACGGAATTTTTCCTATTTTATATAGGGGAAATGTTGGCTTCGGCAATACCTTAACCTATTATCGTCAGGGGGTAAACAAAGTCCTAGAGAGCTCAATTTTGGCATGTTGATACATTGTGTTTCTGAGCATCGATTGAACAAATTTTTGTTGCCTGTAGTTTAACAAATTGGTGTAAGGGCGAAATATTGAGAACGGCATCCAAAGCATCTGATGATGTGCTTCTCATTGCTCCTATCATTGATATACAAGCAAGTCTTTGTATTTTTCTAAACTTCTTTTGAGCGGTTATTTCATTTGTTTTGGGCTACTATATCAGTGAAGCATAGGTAATTTTTGGTCGAACTATTTCAGAATATATTTAGTGTTTTTCCCACAGCTTTACTACAGACCCATAGCGCATTTGTAGCCTTAGTGATAACCTTGTCAAGATGAGAGTTCCAGTTCAAAGTTCCTATCCAAAGTAACACCTTGGTATTTAACTTCATCCGCGAACTGAATTCGAACTCCATCTAGGGTAGACTGTGTCAACATTTTTTTTCCTTTTGGTGAAAGGAACTATGACAGTTTTTGAAGGGTTAACATTTAAGCCCTCTCTCCTACACCAATGGAAGGTCGTTTTTAGGGCAGTTTGTAACCGATTTGAAATCGTGTTCTCTAAAGACCACAGTAAGGGTGATAGTACCCCTCCTTGCGCACCTCCAAAATCAGCAGAAATTTCTCGATCTGTGAGCATCGCCATTATCCATGCGATAATCCAGTTATCCAAGCCCCTTGCTTGCATAGCTGAACGCATTGAGCTGTAGGATGTATTATCAAATGCTCCTTCAATATCAACAAAAAGTAACCACGGCTATTTCCTTGGCTTCAAGCGATTTCTCGATTTTATTAACCAGCGATTGTAATGCCGTTATCGTAATTTACCTGATTGATAAGCGAATTGAAATTTAGTAAAATGTAACCTTGATTCAATGAAGTCATCCACAATTGTTTCCATTGTATTCAATAGAACAGATTAAGCCTGGGTCTGAAGGCTTTCGGAGTCGTTTTTCCAGCTTTTGGAATGAAGACAACTCGAACCTTTCTCCATGTTTTTGGATTGTGGTTAAAAGCAACACTGGCTTTAAATAGCTCAGTTAAGAGGGGAATGAGTACTTCTTTTCAATGTTGAAGTAATGCTGAGAATATTTCTAGATAGAGCTGGAATTAGGGCCTAACAGCTTTTGTAAACAATGACTTCTATCGATTTCTAGAAATTCAAGGCTCACCCACGGAAACCAACATCCTCATCGGGTAGGGAAAGACTTTCCCTATCCGATGCTTATGCTGGTCTGCGTGGGCGTGCCTTGAGCTCCTAGAAATCATCGATAGAAGTCATTGTTTACAAAAGCTGTTACGCCCTAATTCCAGCTCTATCCAGGCCATACACTGCGAAAGATCCGGAACATCCGTAAAGGTGACCAAATAATGAAACGTCATACTCCGATGGCTTCAAATCCCACATCATCGATGGGACATACAGCACTGCACCGGATCTTGCTCGCCACGTTTTGGAACATCCCAGACCAGAACGCGTTGCCTGCTGCCTCAAGGAAGCCCCTGAGTCACTCAACCCAGTCGCGCTTGCTGATTCCTGTCATCGTAGTCGTTCTGGCCCTGTGGTTGAGAATGGTGAAGGGGTCTTCCAACCTTCTACATCAGGCAAGTATGCGTTTGTTGAAAACAGTTCTTCTCCTGATCCGTCTCTGTGTTCCAGAGTACCACCATGCTCGTTTCGGCTAATCGATCATTCTGCAGACCTCCAACCGACTTCGTTCGACCGCCTGTTGGTGTATTACCAGAACGTTCGTGGCCTGCGAACAAAGATTGATGATTTTTTCCTGACTGCCGTTGACTCTGACTACGATGTCATAGTTCTTACGGAAACTTGGCTCGATGAACGCATTAATTCATCTCAATTATTTGGCAGTCTATTCACGGTATTTCGAAACGACCGCAACCACCAGAATAGTACCAAATCGCGTGGCGGAGGCGTCTTGATTGCGGTATCCAAACGCCTAAGCTCCTGCATCGATCCTGCTCCAGTTTGCACTTCTCTAGAGCAGCTGTGGGTCAAAATAACGACGCCTCGTAGATCAATAAGTATTGGCGCTATGTATCTACCTCCAGACCGGAAATCTGATTCGAGCAGCATTGCAAACCACATCAGTTCGATTGGTACCGTGTTCTCTCGACTAGAACAAAACGACCTAGCTCTGATATTTGGTGACTACAATCAGTCTGGGCTCTCATGGAACGTTCCTGCAAACGATCTTCCTAGCATTGATGTTCTTTGCTCGAACATGCCGTGCTCTCCTTGATGGTTTCAACCTGCATGGCTTAACGCAAATCAACTCGATACTGAATAGCAACTCTCGGCTGCTTGATCTCGTTCTGGCGAACGAAGCTGCAGGACTGGAATGTTCTATCCTAGAAGCCCTAGAGCCTTTGATTGGCATCGACACCAATCATCCTGCGTTGGAAGTTTCCATCAACCTATCTGTTCCTGTTCGCTACGATAACCCCCCTGTTGATGTACATGAGCTCGACTTTCGTAGAGCAGATTTCGTCGCACTGAGTCACTCGCTTGCCTAGGCAGATTGGCAGTTCCTTGACACGTGTTCATCGTCAACTACTTCGCTGAGGTCGTCGGCCGGGCAATAACTGATTCTGTCCCATTGAGGAGACCCTCTCCCAAACCCGTATGGTCCAATGCTCGACTACGGAATTTGAAGCGTCTGAGATCGAAGGCCCTCCGTAAATACTGTCGTACTCGTAACCCATTCACCAAACGATTATTTTTAACAGCGAGCAACGAATATCGCACATATAACCGCATTCTTTACAAGAGCTACACAAGGCGTGTGCAGGCTAATTTACGGCTTAATCCAAACCAGTTCTGGTCATTCGTGAATACCAAACGAAACAAGGAGGGGCTACCAGTCGAAATTCACCTGGGTGATAGAATCGGCAGCAATTCCCTTGAGAAATGCAATCTTCTGGCAGAACATTTCAAAAGCATTTTCAATGACACTAAGCCTTCGTTGTCCCAAGTTGCTGAAGTGGTGAGGGACACTCCCAGTGATGCTTTCAATTTTTCGATTACCTCGGTTACAATAGACCTCGTCGAATCCGCCCTCAAGAAGCTGAAATTTTCTAATGCTGCTGGCCCTGACGGGATCCCCGCAAGCATCCTGAAGCGATGCTGTTCAGAGCTTGCAACACCGCTTTCGAAGCTGTTCAATATTTCATTACAGCAGGGGGAGTTCCCTACGCGTTGGAAATCGTCATTCATGTTCCCGATCTTCAAGAAAGGAGACAAGAGAAACGTCGAAAATTACCGAGGGATCACATCACTCAGTGCCTGCTCTAAAGTTTTTGAAATTATCATCAACGACGCATTATTCTCTAGCTGCAGAAATTACATTTCTCCTGACCAACACGGTTTTTATCCCAAGAGATCAGTTTCAACAAATCTAGCTCCGTTCATTTCTTTATGTCTTCGGAGTATGGAAGCTGGAGCGCAGGTGGACGTTGTATATACAGATCTCAAGGCTGAATTCGACCGGGTTGACCACTCCATACTGCTAGCTAAACTTGAAAAACTCGGTGTATCCTCGGGTTTAACTCGTTGGTTCAAGTCCTATCTGACCAATCGGGAACTTTGTGTTAGAATCGGATCAGAGCAATCGGACTATTTTACAAACAGCTCCGGTGTTCCTCAAGATAGCAACTTGGGACCATTGCTATTCTCGATTTTTGTGAATGAGGCCGAACTGATCCTTCCAACTGGTTGCCGATCGTTCTACGCGGATGATGTGAAAATCTATGTGATTGTTCGTAGCTTCGCCGATTGCTTGCGGCTTCAGCACCTAATCGATACTTTCGAAGAGTGGTGCTCAAGAAACTATCTCACGTTGAATGTACAAAAATGTAATTTTATCTCATTTCAACTATACGATAAATCACCAACTTCTGCAACGTGTGGACAATGTTCGTGACCTAGGAATCACGCTGGACTGCGCCTTAACATTCAAGCTGCATTACTCGGGCATCGTTGCGAAAGCTAACAGGTAACTCGGGTTCATTTTCAAGATCGCTGACGAGTTTCGCGATCCTGCTTGTCTAAAAGCTCTATACTGCTCTCTAGTGCGATCGATCTTGGAATTCAGCTCGGTAGTATGGTGCCCGTATCAAGCAGTTTGGATAGCAAGGATTGAATCTGTTCAAAGGAAATTTGTTCGGTATGCCTTTCGTCACCTTCCTTGGAATGACCCTGTGAACCTTCCGCCGTACGAAGATCGTTGTCAACTCCTGGGTCTTGAAACACTAGAACATAGGCGGACGATTAGTCAGGCCGTGTTCGCAGCGAAAGTACTTATTGGTGATATCGACTCTCCAGGAATCTTGGCTGAATTCGAAATCTACGCACCCGAACGAGTTCTTCGGTCGAGGAGTTTCCTGCATCTTGGACCTCGTGCTGCGAACTACAGCTTGCATGAGCCAATACGTTTCATGCCTGGGCGTTTCAACATCATTAAAAGTGATCAATTATATACACTCGTTTTACAATTCTATGATTTTTTGCAGAACAACTCCTATTGTGCTTGAAAAGTTGTTTAGGAAGTGCAATTCCGGAGAACTTCGAGATTAGGACGTGATTGCTTTTGTAAACAAACACGTCATTTGTCAATTTCTCGCGAATTAAAGCACAATCTCAAAAACTAACAACACTAGCAGGTACAGGCATGGTTCTTCTATCGTTTGGTATAGTTTGTTCTTTTATTCGCGAGAAATCGGCGATTGACGTGTTTGTTTACAAAAGCAATTTCGACCTAATCTCAAAGTTCTCCGGAATTAGCATTTGAACTACCCAGGGCCACACGATGTTTCCCGGAAGATCCAGCGCTTAGTTCTGATAATCTGTAATAACTACCATTTCATTAAACTCGTTTTATAGCTTCGAGATTGTCATGTACTTCAAAAAGTTATTTACAATCTGCAATCAGCAGATTTTTTTCAAAACGTTTTGCACTGTGCTTCAAAAGTTGTTTACGAAAAGCAACCAGCTTTTGGACCTCCCATGGCTACCTGCCAGTCCCTCGGAAGATCCGGAACATCCGTGAAAAGGATCAATCCATGAAAATCGTTCCAAAGCTCCACGATGCCTTTATTTTCTTTACTGCTGTGCTTCAAAAATTATTTACAAAGTGCAAAGAAGATTTTGACCTCGTATGGCAACATGATGGTCCTTCGGAAGATCCGGAATATCCGTAAGAATGACCACTACATGAAACTATTTTTATAGCACCATGATTTTTGTTTTGTTTTCTGCTGTGCTTCGAAAGGTATTTACAAAAGTAAGGTTAAGTTAAGTTGAATTTTCTTTATTAGGGAGGCTTTCAGCCTGGGCTGGTTCACCTCCGGGGATTATTTACAAAGGTAAATACACATTTGGACCTCTCATGGCCGTATGCCGGTCCCCCGGAAGATCCGGTACATCCGTAAAATTTACCATTTAATGAAACTTTGATTTTAGCTACTATGCTTCAAAAATAATGTACGAACTGCATGCAACCAGCGATTAGGCTTTCCATGGCCAAATGGTCATCCTGCAGAAGAATCAGAACATCTGGAAAAGTGATAAATTCATACAACTCATTCCTTCGGACGACATTTTTTTTCTAGAATTTCCGAGTGGCTTAAAATTTATTTATGTAGATCCGCAATGCTCAAAGTAATGCTATTTTCACTACAAAAGTTACACATTTGTAAAACACTTCCACATTGTATACATCCGCACTAAAAACAATTGTTTTTGGGGGCCGGGATGTTGTAGCTTATCATTAACCAATGCGTTTATTTATTTTAGAGTTAAATAGTTTTTTTTTTTCCTTGTCGGGTATTTTCATCACTGCGACCATTTTTTTGATCTATTGTGATATATTCCCCATTTTTTTTTCTTTAGCTATATCAAGATGCCGTATCACTATTATTAGGAGTGATCGCCATCGTTTGACTAATAGCATTATCCCAGCACGGCATTATACTTCGAATAAAGTGCACTGCCGTACTGGGAGTTGTTCTCCAAATGTCAAAGATTTCTATCAGCCCCTTGTCGAAGAACCTACGCCTTTTATTGAAAATTGCCGGACAGTGGCATAGCAAATGTTCCGAGTCTTCCTTTTCTATGCCACAGAAGCGACATACATCATCTTGAAGTTTTCCAATCAGCTTCAAGTGATAACGGCTCGGACAATGACCTGTTATAAGACCTGCATATATACTAAGATCTTTCTTAGAAAGTTCCAGGATTTTGTGGGTCACAGAAATGTTTGGATTAATAAATCGCTTCGACTGCCTAGCAATGGAAGTGTTCTTCCAGTTTTCCTCCACTTTTGAAGATTCCCATGCTTTTAGCTCCATTCTAAGAGATGCAGCCGATAAGCCACAAAAGGGCTCTGGCCCGATGAACTTATGAGAAGATCCGAGTCTTGCTAGTGCATCAGCTCTTTCATTTCCCTCAATCCCGCAATGACCAGGAACCCAATATAAGTTGACTTGATTATGACAAGACAATTTTTGAAGTGATTGAACACACTCCCAGACAAGTTTTGATGTACATGTCGCCGACTTTAAAGCATTTAGAGCAGCTTGACTGTCGGACATGACGCATATATTTAAACTCTTATAGTTTCTACGCAAACATATAACGGAACACTCTAAAATTGCTTGGATTTCAGCTTGGAACACAGTTGGCCATCTGCCCATAGGAACCGATATTTCTATCCCTGGGCCAGTTACTCCTGCTCCCACTTGATTGTTCAATCTTGAACCATCTGTATAAAAAACAATCGATCCTGGACGAAGAACCGGGCCACCAAATTGCCATGAATTACGCCCAGGGTCAACTACTCGAAAAAGTCGATTGAAGTTGTATCTTTTCTCCATCCAGTCTTCGTTGTTCCTTACTAGAGAGTTGATACTAACAGTTTTTAGAATCGTAAGATGTCCTCTAAGGTCTCCTTCAAAGAGTTTCACTGACCTTGTAATCCTTAGAGCACACTTTTCGGCTTCTTATTGTACAAATTGATGCAATGGTAGCATATAAAGCAAAGCATCCAATGCCTTCGATGGTGTACTTCTCATTGCACCTGTTATTGAGAGAGTTGCTAACCTTTGGAGTTTTTCTAACTTTCTCTGAGCAACACTCTCTTTTGTTTTTGGCCACCAGACCAATGCACCATAAGTAATCCTGGGTTTCACAATTGCCGAGTAAATCCAATGGATCATTTTCGGTTTCAGTCCCCACTGTTTACCAAATGTTCTTTTGCATATCCATAGAGCATTAGTAGCTTTGTTTATTGCCTGCTCTAGGTGCATATTCCAATTAAGTTTACTATCGAGGATTACTCCAAGATATTTGACAGCATTAGAAAGTTCCAAAAGTGTGCCTTTCAATCTTATGTTGTCTAATGAAAATTTCTTCCTTCGGGTAAATGGCACGATAGTTGTTTTAGAAGGATTTATGTTTAATCCTTCCCTATCACACGATGAGACAAAATTTAAAGCAATTTGCATTCTGTTAGCGATAATACAATCATATTTGCCACGTACAATTATGACTATATCATCTGCGAAGCCAATTATTTCGAAGCCATGGGCTATTAAATTTTTGAGAAGATCATCAACTATTAAAGACCACAATAGAGGTGATAACACCACCGACGAACCGACATGCCAGCCGTGTTTCAGCTTTGCCCGAATTATTTTAACGACACATTCAAATCAGGGCGACCACATCTGTCAAAATTGAATATGTCCGCCATGTTTATTGCGTATGTTGACTTGTCTTTCAAAAAAATAATAACAACAACGTCAACAACCAAACCGAAACATGGGAAGAAAATGTGAGGCAAATTTTTGTTATAATAATGACGGGAAAAACATCGGAAAATCGTTTTATAGATTTCCCCAGAGCGTCGAAAGGTAGTTTTATTGTCGTCCTGAAAGTTATCATTGAAATTAACTGTTGTTTGTTAACTTTTCAGTTGTCTAAAATGGATAGAATATTGCCAATCCGAGGAGCTAGAGGGCGAGTTTTATTCTGGCGGACCACAAGCCCTAAGGAAGAAAAGAGTATGTTCGGATCATTTCACATTTGAAGCGTTGAAAGACTCAAACAGGAGTGATAAAGGGTAAATTATCAATAGATTAATTCCTTAGTGTGAAATCTTAAAAAAAGTGATTTTCCAGCCTCAAGATAGGAGCTGTTCCATCCGTTGAATTCGTGTGGGTTGAGCATGAGACTAAGCAATTAGCAACAAAATCACCTAGTATAACAACTTGTGTAAACTCAATCGAGGACACGATTTGTTATGATCTATCTCGGGTAAATACAAGCGATGAAGACTTTAACAAGACAGACGATATTTTTCTCGAAGATCTGGTTTTTTATGATGTTGAGTACCTAGATGAGGGAGAAACTATTGAGAACAATTATAACGTCTTCGACGATCAAAATAACAGCACTACTACTAAGGATGTTGAAGCACCGATGGCTACAGGTTTCAAATCACCCGAAGGAAGTGGTTGCAACACAATCCCAGACACGGGATTGATCCTTCCAATCGATCAGAGCTCAAAGAAGCTTTTGGATGCACATCATCGGATTAGTTTGAATAAACAATCGATATTACGAGGTACAGTAAATAAACTTAAAAACAGACTAAGGAACAGTGAAAGGACGAGCAGAAGAAGATTTTGGTCCAGGAAACAAGATGCTTATAAACTCAAGCATCAAAACGATCAGCTTGAGCTAATCCGAAAATTACATGCAAAAGATAAAAAACTACTTGATGATCTGGCCAAGAATCCAGTGCTATATAACAGCCTGCGAAACTCCACGAGAGTAGCAAAAGCCAGACGATATAACCAGGAAATGAAGAAGTTTTCCGTATCACTTTACCTTTGTGGCCCACGTGTGTATAGGATGGTTCAAAGGTCAAATGTTCTGTGTTTGCCGGCGAAACGCACCATTAAACGGTGGACCAATGACGTCCGATTTGAACCAGGTTTGAACAGCGCTATCCTCAAAAGGATTAAAACATTAACTCGGAAATTCAGTGACCTGGAACGAGTAGTGGTACTGGCTATAGATGGCATGAAAATTAAATCCAATCTAACTTACTCAGCGAAAACAGATGTATTCCACGGCTTTCCGAACGACGGATCGAAAAAGGACACCGAAAAAAATAAATGTTCCATATTAGCAACGGAAGCCGTAGCAGTAATGGTGCGAGGCGTTTACAAACCTTTCAAGCAGGTATGTACCCTTTGGTTTTGCATTTCATTCATTAGCACATACATGATAAAAATTCTCAATTTTCCAGGGATTGGGCTACTTTCTAACACACAATACTCTCGGAAGCGAAGATCAATTGAAACTGGTGAAAAGTACCATTCGTGCTATCAGAGATATTGGATTTAATCCACTGATATTAACAATGGATCAGTATGCTACGAACACCAAAATGGCAAAAGAAGCAGGTGCCACTACTGAGAATCCTTACTTCTTAGTAGATGGGAAACCTGTGTATATCCTGTGGGATCCACCCCATTTAACGAAAAGTGCAAGAAACATGTTGAAGAAGCACAACGCTGCATTTAACCAGCTTGTTGCCAGTTTTGACGACATTGAACAGCTCTACAACATTGATTCACTATCAAATCCTCGACTTGTTCCAAAATTATCTGAGAAACACGTGAGAGTTCCTCCGTTTTCACCTATGAACGTATCATTAGCAACAAGGACACTGAGCCAGTCTGTAGGATCTGGAATAAGATACTACGTCGAAACAGGGGAACTTCCAGAACGTGCAGTGCAAACGGCCTCTTTTATCGAAATGCACGATAAGCTGTTTGATCTATTCAATAGCAAAAGGCGAATCTGTTATGCCAAGGTAAACCAACGGAAATAACTAATAGTTTTAAAATCAAACTCATGCTATTTATTTCCTTAGCCTTTGAAAGCAGCATTACAGCAAAATTCATGTCACTGGAAATTTTTGGAAGAGATTCAAACGGTACTGAGTAAAATGTTCTACACGAAAAAGTCCTGCTTGGAGTTTTCGCAGGTATTTTTCATTTAATCTCTGTGAAATTAGAACAGTAACTCATCCATATTTTTAATTTAATAGGCAGCAAGCGAATCGAAAGATCTGACCATAACACAACGGCATCCTAACTACATTCGTGGTTTTATCAGCAATATAAATGCTCTCAAACAGTTATGGCGAGTTCTCCAAAATCAGTACAACGCTGACCATTTGTGCACAAACCATCTGTGTCAAGATTTTCTGGAAAATTTGTTTGCCGAAGTTCGACGACGATGTGGAAGCAATGACGCCCCTGATTCCCTACAATTTGGAACAGCTTTCAAATATGCGGCGATTGAAGCTAACCTTAAGGCATTTAATGGTGAAAATTGTGAAGCTGATGACGCACGACCACTTATCACTAATAAGGACTTGGGAAATTTTATGATTGGAAATTCGAACAGAAACCAACACAACATCTTAACTGCTTCATTGGAATTGCCACCGTTGGATACTTCCAAACCATTGGAAATCACTATGAGGGAACTCAATGGTTTGATATACATTGTTGGTGCAGCTGTTAGAAAATTGCCTCACAAGAAATGTGTTAAAAATTTAGTACAAGAGAGGCAAGATGACGTGATGGATGAGGCCTACAATTTCATCAAACTTAAGCAACTTTCAACATCCAATGTACTGAATTTGCCTAACACAAAACTTTATGAAATCGGAGTTATTTGTTTTGCAGCCTTCAATCAAAAGTTCTCGAATTTTATGTTTCAAAATAAGGTGGGAGTGAAAACTAAGCTTAAGCAGTATGTCGACTATGAACTTTTCGATGATTGTATTTGCAAAACATGTTTTTTGCTCCTGATCGACAAGATTTACAATACTTTGATACAAGGGTTTCTAAAATCAGTAAAAGCAAAACAATCAACAGAAGATAAAGTTAAGCGATACAAGCGCAATCGTAAAGCAGGACGAATGTGTTTGCCGCTGTAATATGTAGAGAATATGGTTTTCTATTTTGTTCTTCTCGAATTTCTCGACGGTAAACAAAAATGAATATTTATCAGTGATAGAATCACTTGCTGAGAATATATTATTAAAAATACACTGGATGAAAACACTGAAACCAAGTACATGCAATTATTTACTCATATTCTTGTTTTCTTTTGAACCGTATTTTCCATACAAAAAACTTTTTTTTTGTATGGAAAATACGGTTAGAACGAAAACGAGAATATGGGTGATTCTTTTGATTAACATAACATTAACATGACATTTTCCAACTCTAGTCCTGTGTCACACTAGCATCCACTTCAATTTGTGCGTCTTATCACTAACTACATCAGTGCTGCAACAGCAGTTTAAACTGATGTGCTGGAACCAGGTGCAGAAGTCAATCGGATGACGTTTTTTTCTATTAATATAGAAGATTATCAATATGTGGAAAACACTAATTTATAGGGCGAATCACAGTTAATGCTTACCACAAAATTCATCTGTTACCGGCTGCAAAAAATACAGAAATTTATCCTATATATGTGGACAATAATCCTGCGTTTCACGGCAAAAAATCAAACACCTTCGAAATGTTGGCCTGTTTTGTTTTGATAATTTTTCTTCCATGACAACTCAAATTAATGTCAATCATAGAAGGTTTGTAACAACAGGCAGAGCTTGCTGGTGCTAGATGCGAAAATGTTGTAAACATTTCTGTGCAAGCGAATGATGACGTCACGTCAGCACAACATTCCATACTGCGGACAACAGACGTGACGTCACAGAAAATAGCTGTTTCGTATAAAAAAATAAACATTGCCATGAAATACGAACACCACTAAAATTTTTACCTTGTATGATTTACATCGATTCCAAATGACAACAGAGGTATATATAGACCTTTTTGACGTATGTTGGTCTTTCTCTATCCAGCACACATGAATGAATGAACGGTTTGTTTTCCCACTAATCTGTTTCCCTCTTGCTTGCACTCGTTCGATTTAAATGGTGCAGTAGTGTATGCGCCGATTAAACGTCAAAAAGCTCTATGACAGCTCGGACGCTTTGTCAATCTTGCCGTCAATTTCAGACGCACGCGAACCGTTAAGCAGATGTCGCTAGTGTTTTAACGTATTTTAATTTGAAATAATGAGACAGTAATTCTGTTGATTTTTGTTCCAAGAGTCATGTCGGTTCGTCGGTGATAACACGCCTCCTTGCGGGCATCCTTTGGTTGCTCTTACACTGATGAGTGAGCTTCCAAGGTTTGCTGATATTTCTCTTTTTGATAACATTTCATTGATCCAATTTACAATGCTTTGATCGAAACCACGTTTCATCATAGCTGTAGTCATTGAATCGTGAGATGAATTATCGAATGCACCTTCAATGTCAAGGAATGCAGCAAGTGAAATTTCTTTTGCTTCAAAAGATCTTTCTAGTTTTGTAACAACCGTATGGAGTGCTGTTACTGATGAATTACCTTCCTGGTATGCAAATTGATATTTGCTCAGAGGATTTGTGACTAAATATGATGACTTTATGTGTTCATCTATTATTTTTTCCATTATTTTTAGCAAAATAGACGATAAGCTTATTGGCCTGAAGGATTTTGGTGATGTTTTATCCTTTTTATTAGCCTTGGGAATAAAAATAATCCGCACTTGTCGCCACACTGCCGATATATAGCTTAATATTAAGCTTGCTCGAAATATATTTGTTAGAATAGGCATTACAACCGCTTTTCCCTTCTGTAGTAGTACAGGAAAAATTCCATCCCTACCTGGTGATTTGAAAGGTTCAAAGGAGTCAATCGCCCATTCAACTTTTCTTTCAGTAAAGATTTTGTTGGCCAAAGTGCAAGCATCAGCTCTTGTTCTGTCTAACTCAGTCGTTTCATTCAATATTTCATGAATATCCGTCCTGGTTTCATCGATACCAATTGCTGTTGTCGTCACGTTTTGGTCTTCGTTTGAATTAATAATAGAACATGGAAAATGCATTCTCATCATCAACTCTAACGTTTCATTTGTAGAAGTAGTAAAAGAGCCATCCTCTTTTTTCAAAGTGCCCAGACCATTGGAATGATCTTTAGCGAGTATTTTCTGCAACCTAGAAGTTGCTGGAGTATTTTCAATGTTCTCACATGTATGCCTCCAGTGTATCATTTTTGATCTCCGTATTTCCTTATTATAGGCGGTGAGGGATTTCTTATATTGTTCCCACTGTTGTGTTCGTTTAGCCCTATTGAAAAGCTTCCGGGCTTTTTTACGAAGTTTCTGTAGCCTGTTGTTCCACCAAGGTACATCCCTGTTTGTAGAGCGTTCCTTTTCGATGCAACTCTCATAAAAGGCATGTTGGATCAAATTTGAAAGTTGTTTAGAACTATTCTCAAGTTCTTCACAAGTGTTTAAGTTAATTGCTATCGTGTTTCTTCCTGCCACTAGCTCTGAATTATATAGCTCCCAGTCTGTTTTCCTAGGATCTCTAAAAGTTTGTGTGAGCTGTTGACCAGCCTCATATTCAAATAATATTTGCTTGTGATCAGACAAAGATATTTCGTCTGACACATGCCAATTTTTGATTTTGTCTGAGATTATTGGACTACACAAAGTCAAATCAAGAACTTCTTGTCTAATTGCATTTATAAATATTGGAGCATCTCCTCCGTTACATATATCTATATCATTGTTAGAAATATAATCTAAAAGGTACTCACCTCTGGTATTGATGTCCGTGCTAGCCCATATTGTGTGATGAGCATTTGCATCACAGCCATTTTGCCTTATTTTGTTTCTTGCAGTATGAAACAAACGCCGCTACTTCTGGTGGAGGTACATCTCCCAGGTCTCCTGGAAAGTATGCTGAAGCAATATATATTTCCGTTTTCCCGTGAGTTGTTGGAACCTCCATCAGGACCGCAACAATGTCTCTTTTTATAAATTCTGTAATAGGAACTAAATTTACTCTTCCGTTTACTAAAATTGCAGCTCTTGGAGCTAATTGCCCTTCATCGTAAATTAACTTACAAGATTTTGTAGGAACTCCTAATATCCTACTTTTATTTGTCCATGGCTCCTGGATAAGGGCAATGTCCAGTTTTCTCTCTGTGAACCTTTTACAAAGTACAGCAGTTGCTCCCTTTGCATGGTGAAGGTTCACTTGAACAAATTTGATTTTATTGTTGTTGAAGTTGTTGTTGTTCACCGCTCGCATGGGGATTTAGTTCTTCCCCAACATTGGTTTTGCGGTTCCCCTTATTTGGATTGTTTTCTGCTTGGATCCTAGTAATTTTGTATCCTGGCTTCAATCCTTGTTTTTGTGGTGTATTCTTTTCTTTTCTTTTGCCACCGACTGTATTTGTAGTGTAGCCAGGAGCATTACGGTTTGTTTTTTTGCTCTCGACACCACTTGGTCCTGGGATTTCGTCAATTTGATCTACGATCATCTTGTCATCGCCAGTGCCTACGTGGGTCTTTTGAGATTCACCATCATCCCTTTGCCCTGGTCTTTCACTACCATCATGTAGATTTCTCTTCTGGAACTTTTTTCTTATGTTGGCATTTCCAAACTTGAAATCAAGGATGAATTTAATGTTTTTGATGGAGTTCAAGGATCCTCCGTCGACAGTGAAAACTAGTTCTACATGTTGGTTTTTTACGTTGCGCTGCAGTATCCTCCAGTTTGAATAGTTAAATGTCACTTGAAGGGCAAATCTCTGGTAGCAGAAAAGCAATGCATTGGAATGGGTCCATGGAATTAACAACCATTATTATTATTACCGTTGTAAGATTTTTGAATAAATACCCAAAGATAGTTAATAAATTCATCTGTAAAATCAGATACTCCGAGCTGGCAAGATGCACATTAAATCGTGAGTTTTTGTTTTGTCCACGAGAAGGGGCCTCACCATTGGACACCAAAGTCACGAGTTCAAATCTCACCAAAACCTTATTGTCAGAGTTTCCAATAGTCTTTCATAACTACTATCAGAAAAGCTAATTTTATTTTAGCATATCTCAGAAATAGTTTTAAAAATTTGCTCAAAGCTTCGCTGCTAGTGAACGTATTAAAAAAAGACTCTATTAGCGCGAATATTAGCTAACTGGCTGATTCATCTCCAAAAGGATTTAAAATTGAAAATAGTTTAATCGAACGATAGATTAATTACAGCTCACTAGTCTAAACATAAATTTAATCGAACTTTCAATGATTGGAAGTTGAATCCTATTTAAAACTTCTTTGCGATTATTTTGAAAATTAGAGTGCTTTGAAATTCTTCTCAAATAAATTTTTGAACTCAATTCTCTTTGGAAAAAATAGAAGATAATAAGAAGCAAGGCATGTGTGTGTGAGAAAAAAATGTGAAAAAATCTACGGCACCGGTGGGATTTGAGTCCACAAATCCCAATAAATTTCTTCTCATAAGTTTCTTGGGAATTCTATGATGAATTTATAAATAGACGTATCAGCTTTTGTAAACACGCAAACTAACTCCACTATTATGTTGGGTAAATATAAGGCTGTGTCATTTCGCCGAATTTGAATCATGAATCAAAATGTATTAGGAACGCATTTAAATAACAGATATTCCCATGTAAATCAACTCGAAAGAACTGGTCATGTTTAAAAGAAGGAAACATTTCGACAAATGTAAAACATTGATTATTTAAAGCAATCAGTAAAACTAAAACCCAGCCTGTGATATGACAACATTGAGCTTTATGTTCACTCTTTCCTAACCATAGCCTCGGGAGCTTCGATAAACTGCCATGGTTTTAACCGTTTGACTCCCTCACCCCCAAAAATGCACCTGCTAATCAGCCAATTGGTCATGCTAATCACACCCTGATCACTTCCGTCTTATCAATAGCCGCACCTTTTCTGACCTCTTTGGTGATCATACCCATGGCAACCGGCTCCATATGCTGTCATCGAAAGGTGTGACATTTTTCAAGAACATTTATCAATCTCCGGCTGGACGGCGCCACTCCTAATCAAATTTTGCAGCCACGGTAAATTATTGGCGGCAAGTTTTTCGACACCGGTCTTATCAAAATTTCTAATGATTGCATACAACAGTGTTTCCCTCCCTATTAGAGAAGTGGTTTTTTTCATTTATCAGAGATAATGGCGTTGCTATCCTGAAAGTGTCTTGTGAGCAAATTACATTGAATTTCAGTTCCTAGAACTAGGAAGCCCCGTTCCGTTCCGCCTTCCGCATCAATCGAAGTCTACCGCCGCCAGTCGTTCGTCAATTGCTTCCGCTTCTGATAGTGGTGCCTCAGAAACCAAATCAAAACGGCACAAACAAGTCAATTCATAAGGAAAAACTTGGCGGCGACAGCGACGACGGGCGCCGTCAGCTGAGCTGTAAGTTGTCAAACACGGGCCCTATCACGCAAATCGCAATTTCCTCTGCCGCGCGCTTCGCATTTATGAATGAATTTCATTCCTTGATCGGCCCAGACGCATAGAAAGTGACGCGTGACATGCCATAAACGTCACAAAAGTCGTGTTGCCACCACAAAATAGCTTAGAATTACATTTCCACTTTGCTTACCCCTTGGCTGCGCGCTCTCCGCTCATCTGAAAACTGTTGTATTCAAATTGGTCAAAGCAAGCCATTGTGTGCCGTGGTCGCTTCCTCCCCGGTTTGTGCATACATTATATGGTATTGTCATGGTTCGTTAATCGGCCTGCTTCGAGTATGAGCAGATTTGATAATTGATTTGCGCTTGAGTGAGCTCCCTCTCTGTCTTTCTCCTTCACCGCGACGACGCCAACGATACTAACCACAACAAAGTAGCCAGTGTTATGAATGAAAACATGTAAATTAAAACCCTCTCGCCTAACCTAATTTTTCTGGTCATTATTTTTCAGTTAGTTGATCTTTGTTCCGCTCCCGTGATTTGCCTGGCCCAGTAGTGTTAAATTGGGGCGCCTCTCAATGCCATTGACAGCAGTTCATTTGTCAATTGTTTGGCGGCGGCCCGTAACACAATCATTATGGTGAAAGTAGCAACACCCACATAGCACAGTTCACCGCAGTATTTCTGATTCCCACCGATTTAAATAGAATCACGTGCTTCCATTGAGGTGGCTAATTGAAGTATCCTACAACCTAAATGACATCCAATTACCGAACACAAAAAAGGAAACCCGTTTACGCCAATGCAATTCAACCTGTGCACCTGTTCGATCACCCGGCAATGCACTCTCGCGAACCAAGCGCCAGACGGCTGCCGGCATTTTTTTTCTTGTTCTTCTCCCACTGATACAATTTGTTTGTAGTAAACCGGCGAAAAAAAAAAGCACAACCTACTACAGAAAAGAATGCAATTGCAATCAATCGCTCGCCTACTATTCCATCGTGCAGCAAGCCGAAAACAAAATCCGTTAAAGAAGAGTAAGAAGCCGTCATTATCAGAAGCGAAGCAGACACGACAGGACGGAACCCCCAAAGCTAGACGGTTTCTAGCAGCCAGTCGCCGTCGTCAAAAATCATAAAACAAACCAAGCCGAAGCGCAGCTCAATGCACACGACGCGGGCGGACGCAGCGCTCCTATCCTACGTCAGGCGCTGCACCAGCCGAGGAACAAAATCGTGTAAAAATAAAATTTATGAATGAAAATACGCGCGAATCGGTCGCCGTCGATACCGGCTTCCTCACCCCCGCCTAAACCGTGGTGCGGTTGAAGAAAACGGGAAGTGCGGGAGCGGGTGGTTTATGTCTAGCAGCATGCAGAATTGTTGCACGTTGTGATGATGCTCCGCCGACCGGTCGCCGTCGGTCCGATGATTCAGAGCGAGAGAGACCAAGCAATGCAGTTTGTGTGCATTTAGTTTCATTCTCTCCGCTTCTCTCATCCTCTAGTAGACTCTGCAGTCTGCCTGCACATACCGAGCTGCTGGTGGGTGGTTGGTCAGTCAGTCGATGCAGGCGATGATGATGATAGGGAGGGTATGAGTATTGCAGAAATATGGCGTCCACTCGCCCTCAGAATGCGGAATCGCACCATGGAAAAGCCGACCGTACCGTTTCGTTTCGTATTCCGGAAGGAATTGGTATTGTGGGTACAAGATTTCTTGTATGTTATCTTAATGTTTTGTTATTATTTTTCAATAGGCCTTCGAAGAACCTTGCCAGGAACACGAAGCAAATTTTACAAATTTTAAAGCTTAGATGACCGTACGTTTCATAGTTGCCAAATAAATGAATGGTATTTGGGATTTCAGGGTTGGTAGCGATCACTGCAAATAGTGATTTTAGTGACCATGTTGAATAATAAGTGACAAAATAGTGACTTATAGTTGTAAAAATAGTGACTAAAACGTGATCTAAGAGAAGAAAAGTAGTCGTTATGATGGTACACCAAATAAATGTTTGGTGTTTTAGACTTATTCAATTAGTATCTCATTAACACTTATGTACGATAGTATCTCATTAACGCGAAAGATTCAATAGAATGTTTATAACCAAAGAATTTCAAAATTTTCTTACAAAGTTCATACTTTGAACTTTATATATTCACAGTGAATTAATCTTCAGTGACAAATAAATTAAAAAAAAAATACAGAGGCTTGAAATGTTTTTTTTTTGTTTGTTTTGGAACATGCCAATTTCCTAAAAGAAATAATTTGAACTAGTTCTGGACTTAAAGGTATAATACTTCAAGAAATTTTCAAGAATCTGGAGTCAAATTTCATGTACAGTTTTAAAGGCTCGTGGAATTTTATTGTAATTTCTAAGGACCCCATTCTAAGGGAGTTCTAAAAAAACTTTCAGAAGAACATCAAATGCAATCTGCTTTCACGGTAGTTCTGATGAATTTTAGATTTCATGTGTAGCTTTATAGTTTTACTAAATTTTAATGAAAAATCTTAGGAATTTCTGAGAAGCAATTCTTCTTGTGAACTTTACCGGAAAATTCCAAGGGCATTCTGAGGATAATTACAAAAAATTTGTGGGAAAAACCCAATAGGGAGCACAAGTCCTTGGATTTTTTTTTGAAAATACTAAAAGGAGAATTACAATTAGATGTGAGAATTACTCCAGGACATCTTCAAAGGCATTCGGAAAATAAATTCAGGAGAAGTTTTCCAAACAAATTATAAGAAGAAATCCAAGGAATTTGTGAGGATATATGCTAATGAATTCCGAAGAGACTTTCAATGTGACTAGAATTCCAAGGGAAGGAGATTCAAAAGGAAATCTGAAATAAATTCATGAATAGTCGGAGAATTTTTCTAAAGGGTTTCTTATTGTGGAGAATTTCAAGGTAATTCAGAGGAAAATTTAAAGACAATTTAATTCTGAGGATAGCTTCATCGAGATTTTGAGGAGTATTTCAAAGGAAATCTCCATTGAATATGGAATGGACTTCAGTTTGAACTGAACAAACTAATGTGTTCAGAACCACTTCAAAGTTCTCAAATTTTTCCTAAAGTAAATGAAACTGCCTTCAAGTTCTTTTGTAGTTTGAGAATCTAGCCTGATGCTCACAATACTTCTCATAAAATTCTGAACTTTATAGGACTTCCTAAAGTTTCCTCAATTTTTCTAACGATCATGGATCTCCTCTAAAGGTTTAACAAATCGCTGAAGTTCTCTGGACTTCTTAAAAATTTATGTGACTTCTCTAATGTTATCGGAACTGCTCTGAGGTTCTCTGTTCTTTTCTGAAATTCTCAACACTTCTCTCAAGTTTTTGCAGTTCTCATGAAGCTTGTTGTACTGCGCCGAATTTAATTGAATCGTTCTAAAAATGTTTAAGCTTCAGTTAACTTCTGAACTTACGGGAAGACCTCAAATAACTTTTTAACGTCTCTGAAGTTATGTGATAATATGGGAACTGTTTTACATTCCCCATTAATTTTCTGAAACTAATGGAACTGAGCGCCCCCTGAAATTCCTCCAATTTTCGGAGTTTCTAAACTTCTTTCAAATGCTTTCGCATTTTGCTAATGTTCTTAAATTTCCTGAAGTTCGCGGATCTTATCTTAAGCTCCATAGATTTCTATGAAGTAATGTTTCTTAAGACCACTGTCGTTCTGTGAAGTTTCCGAAGTTTTTCTAAATTCTGGAACTTTTGTGCTCCCGAAATTTTTATGGAATTAGAACGAAATAATTAATATGATTTTCACTGAAGTTCTCAAGATTTTTCTGAACTTCATAAAACTTCTCTTAAATTATCGACACTAATTTAAAACTTCTTCAATAGTCTAGACTTTCCTGGTGTTATTAAAACTGCGTAAATGATTACTGAATTTCTTGTCCAGACTGCCCTGAATTTATCAGTATTTTTAAGAAACCCGCAACTTTACTGAAATTAATTAAATTGCCTTGAAGTTTCGACAATTTTCCTTAAGTATTAAAACCATTATAAACATTCACTAATTTTCCCTGAACTTATCTATGCTTACCTGATGTTCTCTATACTTGTTTAATAATCCATAATCCATAATAATTATTTTCTGATATATAGTTATGGACATACCGATGCTCTACCCACGTCCACCAACCAACCGACCGCGGCCTAGACGCTGACTCAACAACATCCCCGTATTCGACTCCATGCATGAGGCACCTGGCGACAGGAATCAGCATATCACACCACATGGATGGAAACAGGCCAACGCTTACTCGACAATGCACTTTGGACACCGAAGAATTCGATGACCAGCAATTGTCAACTTAGCAGTTGACGATCGGTTACCACCCAGAGGAGTTTGGCTGAGACAGCAGGAACGAAAAACAAAACCAGTTGCAGAGGCAGGAGCGAGCGTAGTTTATGTTAGGTTCTAGGTGAGAACAGGAGTTGTTCAGATTTACCTTTAAGGGAATAAAGAAAATTATTTTTTTTATGATGCCAAGAATCATCCTGGCATAAGTATATATTCATAATTCCCTGAAGCTTCTGTAGTTTTCGAATAATAGAATTCTTGGAATACCCTATAATTCCACGGAACTCCTTGTAAGTCACTGCAAATTTGCCTAAGTTAATGGGATCATTCTGAAGCTATCTGATTGTCCTTGAAGTACTCGGAACTTCGCTGAATACCATGAAACAATCTAAAAATATCTAAATTTAGTTCTCTGTAATTTCTTGAAGATATCGCTGCTTGCTAAAAGTTCTTGCATTTTTTTTATTAATGGAACTTCGTTGATGTTCTCTAATCAACTTTGCTAAATTTTCGTATTTTTTTAAGTTCTTGAAATCTCCATGATATAACACTCTTAAAATATTCTCACGTTTTCCGGATGTTCATATAATTTGTATAACGTTCCAGAAATTCTCTCGGGCTTTGCTGAAGTTTCCGGAAATTCACTGAACTTCTCGAAACTTCTGTAAGGTTTCTAATGTATCCTTGAAATTATTTGAACTGCCCTTTGATTCTCTGACCTGTCTTGATGTTCTCTAAGCTTTCCTAAAGCTCTTAGTTCTATTGAAGATCTCGGTTCTGCTCGGAAATAAATAGAATTCCCGTAAACACCTTTAAAGTTCCCTGAAAATCTCTGGCCTTCTGTGAAGTTTCTGATATATTTCTGAAGGTTTCTGTACGTCCCTGAAATTTTCGGAACAGCTTAAGGGTTCTCGATTTTTTTCAGCACATCATGGAACTATCTTGAATTTATCTAAATTTACGATTATAGATCTTTAAAGTTACGGGAACTGCTCTTAAGATCTGAAATTCCCCAAAGATCTCTAGATCTAGCTTTTCAGAGGTGCTTAAAACTTCTTAAAAATTTGCACAATACCCCTCAAGTTTTCTATATATCTCAAGTTCGCTTGACACCTGTGAAGTTCTCTGAAATTCTACGAACTTCATAAAAGTTCCTGAAAATTTTCGGATGCTAAAATAACCGCTTTGAGGTTCTTAAAGATTCAATAAGTTCCCCATATGTTCAGTGTGTTGTAGAGAGAGAGAGAGAGAGAGAATTAAATTCGTATTCTCCACAGAATTCCCACTGTATTTTTTCAGTTTTCTCAAAAATTCTAATTCAGAATTCCTTGGAGATTGTACCATCAACACAGCAAAAAAATAATTTTGATATCACGTCAAAGTGGATGCACTATAATCATGTCGAAAATATGGTGTAATATTACTTGCTAAAAAGGACAAAATTATCATTAATACAATGCATGAACTGACATTACGCTGCTTTTACTGCATTTGTTTATTTATGTGGTCATAAAAATTACATGAAATTTTCGACATGATTGTAGTGCATCCACTTTGATGTGATATCAAAATTATTTTTTTGCTGTGAACAATCGATTCCACTCCAGAATTCTTTTCGAATTATCCGCAGAGTTTATTGGATTTCCCTGGAATTCTTAAGCATTTTAAATTTATTTAGGAGATTTTCATCTCAGCGAATTCTAAGGCAAAAATAACTATTGATAAAAGTTGCTATACTCTGAAGAAAACTCAAGCGTCCGAAATTTGAATCAGTACGGTAGCAAGCAAAACCGGCGATGGGAACTCAAGAACAAGTACACCAAAAAAACGAATCAGAAGGCAAGCTGCATTTAGCCGACGAATAATATGTAGAGGGAAAAAAAAGTCGCACTGCCTCGCATTTTATGTGGCTGGGATCTATTTTTTGGATGGTGGCGTTGATCGCAAAAGTGACTTTCGTTAGTGATGAAAATTTCAATATTGAATGCACCCTTCCTCTTCTTATTTTTCTAGGCTTTTCACGCGTATTTCCGGCTCTCAGCTTAGTGTTCTAGATGCCAACCAATACATGAATTTCTATATGTATTGTGTGGCAAGCGCAATGATTCTCTATGCCCAGGGAAATCGAGATAACTTCCAACCCGAAAGATTTCGTCGACTGGATCGAAAGACTAACCCATCGCTTCCGGTTTCGTACTACCGTGCCTGTACCGACTAAGCTATCTGAGGCCCTTCCTTTTCTAAATACCCTGGGCATCCCTCATCAGGCCCAATTCGTACCTTCTTCAAAATTGTTTTACTTCTACGCTTTTTACTTTATATATACATACAATTTTCACCCTTCCATACTATAGCCGAACTATACTCTTTCTCAAATCTTTTTTTTTTAGAAATATTCCATTATTTTTTCAAATCCGGTTGTAGAGTGCGAGTTGTACTTAGTATGACGACAATTAGATTTTAACCCTAACATCGTGATTTTTTACCCCTCAACAAAAGTTGATGTGCAAACAAATTTCTCAAACTCTGGCTGCAGGTTGATCAGCTATTCATCAAGGTTGATCGGTATTGTCCCTTAGCTCAGTCGGTAAAGGCGCAGCTACAAAGCAAGATCATGCTGAAGGTGGCTGTGTTCGATTACCGGTCCTGTCTAGGCATTTTTTGTGTTGGAAAATGTCTTGCCTTTCCTGGACATAGAATATGATTGTGAAGGGTGTCCCACATCAAGTTGCATCACGGAACAAACGCTGTAGAAAATTACCTAGTTGACCGATCCTTTTCAAACTTTCAGACAATAAAATGACATAATATAAGGGCACTGAAACCCTTTTATTGCGTTAAATCCTTTGAGATGGTGCCTGAAAATTGCACCACAAAGGTGCATGAAGGGACAAACCTCAATGAACTTTTTTAGTCAAAAAATTTCTGGTGTAATTTTTTTCAAGGGTATTCATGGAGGGTTAAAAGAAGAGAGTAAATTTAATTCACCTTCGTGGTGGTAAATCAATGAAAAATTTGTTTTATTGAATATTTCTGGTGAAAAAATATTATCAAGGTGGTGTATGGAGGGACTAATCAAAATGAATAACTCTGGTGGAAAAATTGAATCACGCTAAAAATTTGGAGGTGCACATTTAACTGAAAATTTCTGGTGGAAAATTCGCAACACTGTGGTGAATGTAGAAGCAAAGTTTTTTTCATTTTTCTGGTGTTAATTTGCATCACTCTGATGAATGCAAGCTTCATTGAAAATATATGATGGAAAATTTGCACCATTCTGGCGCCTGAAAATTGCACCACAAAGGTGCATGGTGAAACAAACTTCACTTACAATTTTTGGTGCACCGTTCTGGTGAATGGAGGAGCATGCTTTATTGAAAATTTCTGGTGCGAAATTTGCATCGCTCTGATAAATGAAATGAACAGAAAATTTCTGGTGGAAAACTTGCACTGGTCTGGCAAATGAATGTACAAGCTTTATTTAAAATTAAGCCATATTGAAAATTTCTGGTGGAAAATCTACACCGTTCTGGTGAACGGATGGGCAAGCTTTACGGAAAATTTTTGGTCTTAAATTTGCATCCTTCTGCTGAATAGAGAAAAAAAAAATTAATATTAATTTCTGGTGTAAAATTTGCACCATTCTGATGATTGGAGGAAAGTTGCTGTACTGAAAATTTATGATGAAAAATCTGAAAATAGGTGCAAGCTTCATTTGGTGAAAAACATGCAACATTCTGATGATAGGAGAAGCCAACTATATTGACAATTTCTGGTGGAAAGTGGAAAAGGAAATCTGCACAAATCAAAATATTCGAGAAGCAATTTTTATTGAACATTAACGGTGGAAAATTTGCATCGTTCTGGTCAATTGAAATTTCAGTGTAAAATTACCTTGGGGCAAGTTTGTATTCAAAATTTCTGGTGTAAGATTTGCAACAATCTGCTGCATGGAGGAACAAGCTGAATTGAGCATTTCTGGTAGAAAACTACAGCGTTTTGGTGAATGGACGGATAACTTAAACTTGACTTCCGAGAAGAACCTCAAGGGTATTGAATTCTGAAGACAGTTCCAAAAGAAAATATTTCTGGAGATGATTCCATGAAAATTCTGCGAATAATTTCTAGTGAATCCTGCAGATAGTTCCAAGATAATTTCGAATATAATACCGAGAGAATCAAATTTTGAATGAAATTTCAAATGGTCATTCTGGGAAGAATTTTTGGAGAACACAGAGTAAGTTCTTCTGAAACTTTAGGGGAATTTCAGCTCCAAGGTGTTCTGAAAAAAAGTTCTAAAATATTCCGAGAAGAATCTCCAGGATATTGAATTCTTAGAGCAGTTCCAAAATATTTCTGGGGAGAGTTAAAAAAAAATTCTGCGGATAATTTTTAGTGCATCCTGCAGATAGTTCCAAGATAATTTCAAAATTAGTTCCGAGAAAATCAAATTTTGAGTAAAATTCCAAAGGGATTTTAAGCAAAATTTCAAGCGAATTCCGAGGATAATTTCTAGCTCATTCCGGGAAAAATTTCTGAAACTCTAAAGGAATTCCTGTTTCCAGGTGTTCTGAGAAAAAAATCATGAAGAGTTCTAAGTAAAATTCCAGTGGAAGAGCTCTTTGGAGAGTTCTAAAAAATCTGAGAAGAACCTCGAGCATATTGAATTCTGAGGACAGTTCCAAAGCATTTCTGGAGAGTATTGCAAGAAAATTCTTTGAATAATTTCTAGTGAATCCTGCAGATAGCTCCAAGATAATTCCGAAAAGAATACCGAGAAAATTAAATTTTGTTCAAAATTCCAAAGGGATTTTGAGGAAAATTTCAAGGGAGTACCGATAATTTTTAGCTCATTCCGGGAATAATTTCTGGATAAACTGGAACTTCTGAAACTCTAAGGGAATTTCAGTTCCAAGGTGTTCTGAGTAAAAGTCAAGAAGAGTTCTGAAAATAATTCCAGAGGACTTCTGAGAAAAATTTCAAAAGAACTCATAGAGTTCATAAAATTTCGAAAAGAACCTCAAGAAATTCTGAGGATTGACTTTTTTGCAATTGTACAAAGTTTAAAGACAGCTTTTGGATTCCCTAATTGAAAAGTGGGTATCAGTTTGTCATTTAACCTTGGTCTATTGTTGTCTTACTAAGAATTCGTTTAAGAATCTTCTCTGAAAATTCAAGACATTTGTTACCGTGGTTAAAAAGTTACAGCTGTTTATGTGCGTTGGAATAAATTCGGGTTTGTCATTTATATGGTCTTTAAAAAATTTTGAATGTTCGGCATCATTTCATGTCACCCCGACTGGCGGTACTTTGGAACAAGGTTGACATGCTCAATCCTTCGCACAAGTCGTAATTCTGTTAACAATCCTGTACTCGTTTGTCAAAATAGTTTTGTGCGCTTTTGTTCCATATTGTACATATTGTTTAAACCTTTACATTTATCTTTTTAGCCTTGGCATTTAGTTAAAAATTTGAAAAAAAAAATTAGAACTACAATTTCGCCGAAAATTACCAAGTTCAACGTACTCGCACTTTACTGTTGCGGAAAATTGCGAAAACCTTCCGAGGAAAACCAGTGACAATCATTGCAGATGAGACGAGCGATTGTGGCCACCACGGGCAGTTGGCGATTGTCATCAGGTATATTGATAATGATGGGATTAAATTGCCAATTCCATTGGCTGTCTGAGAGCAGTTTGCATTGAAGAAGAGGAACCACCACCGGAGTAAAAAAAATAAAATGAGCTAAATTGAACAGTAGGCAAACAGTGGGTGGTGGACGCAGTACTCCCTATCCCCAGACTAAATGCACCATAGAATAAAACATTGCCCCTCCCGAACAAGATTCCTGTGCACGCTAGTGCTGGGCGGTGAAAAACAGTAGCCCCGGAAGCTGCCGGAAGTCCGCCTTGACGTAAGTCTCGTCAGCATCTGGGTGTACAGTTTCCGGGTTCGTAACTTTCCCAGCCTTCTGCATTTTGTACGTATGCAGTCCTTCCCGGTCCTTGGCTCTCTGAACGAAAGACTTGTACAGATTAAATATTTTCACCACATCTCTGTCCGGATTATTCCACTTAAACGCTTTCACGACACGCTTGTGATCCTGATCGCTAATAGAACATCCATTCTGACCGCATTTCTCCTTCCGTTCGATGCTCAGAGTTTCGTAGTAACGTTTAATCACACGACTCACCGTTGACTGCACGATTCCGAGTTGTTTTCCGATGTCCCGATGAGAGAGTTGAGGATTTTCCAGGTGCTTGCGCAAAATCAATTCACGACGTTGCTTTTCGGGTGACGCCATTTTTCACAACTTTCGAAAAACTGACAGCGATAAAAGTAGAGTGTAAACAATACACTCTAAACTACTTTTAATCAAACTTTCAAGAGAAAATACCCAATGGGTAATTTTCTATAGTGTTTTTTCAGTGATGCAAATTGTTGTGGGACCCCTAATAAACAAATACCCTAAACGCACTGTATCCCGGATGGGTAAACTATCCCACAAATGGTTTGAATGATACCCCGAACACGTCGTCAAGCTCTCTTTTATGGTTATATTTATTAGAGATACCCATTACTTGCCACACAATTATACTAATGCAAAAATGGTACAGGCATCGAAAGTTCTCAATGAATTACCCATGTTCTCGTTTTCGTTCGAACCGTATTTTCCACAAAAAAAAAGTTCGAACGAAAACGAGAATATGGGCGCATAACTGTGGTAGTGCATCTACACGCAATAAGCTAATATGCGATAACAATAAGCTTGAAATGCGAAGAAAGAGAAGCACGGTATAGTTTGATGCTTGATTGGATGAGTCTACAAGAAGTTTGAGCAATTCTAGTAAAATGCTTCGTAATTGACTGACCTTTATCAAACTGTTATTACTTCAGGTAGGATGAACCGAATCAACTGAAATTCTGCACATTTGTAGTCAAAATATTGATCTTTGCAAGGCCTTTAGTTTAACTAAAATCTGATCACGTCGCAGATCACGATGTTATACTTTTGTCCGGTAATGTATGTATCTTTGAGTGGATGAAATTTGTCCATGAATGGTTTTAAATATGACTCTTATTGCAGATTTCGCACCTCATTAGATTCCTGCGCTAACGATAGTTTCCGCACTGGTCATAAAAATTAAATGTTGAACTTCTTAAAGTATCTAGAGCTTGAATTCATTAGCGCAGTTTGCCAATACTGTTCTGAAGCTACTTCTGCTTTCAAACAAGTCGTTACTTCAATTATATGGTCTGTGCGAAAATATTACTGTTCCATTATGTTTTGCGCAGGTGTCTAAAGTGGTGCAAAATGCGCAATATGCAAACACATTTTTTTTCATTCATCAAAAGTTGAAAAATTTCACATCAGACACGTTTCCCACTACAAAGCTGACGGAACAAAATTAACACTTTCATATACCCGCAGACTGGCTAAATTATGTGCGCATGGTGGTGGTTAGGGGCTGTTCATAAACTACGTAGACAGTTTACGGCCCATACAAATTTAAAATTTTTGTATCGACAATTGTCCACGCAGGGGGAGGGGGGTGTCAAGAATCCCAAAAATCTGTCTACGTAGTTTATGAACAGCCCCTTACCGATGCCGGCCGGTCCACCGACCAAACAGACATACCGGCAAAATTTGTTTGCATTGCATGCATCGTCTTTTCATGCTATATAAACAACATTCAACCAAGCAATCGTAGGCGATGACCGACGGCGGCGGCGGCAGAAGCGGCGAGTTCATTTACCGGAGAAGCCATAGTCATCATCAACACCACTTTGCTTGCACCACCAACTTCGATGCGATATGACAGAATGCATAAGTGTGGTGTAGAATGAAAGATTATAATAAATGTGTTCAAGGTAGGTTAATCGAAATGAGGTGAACAATCGATTAACTTTCACGATCAGTTCCTCACTCTCACCACAATTGGGAAGAGTGGCGAAGGATGTGATCCAAACAAATTAAAAAAAGGTATGAAAAACTCATTTGAACTCTTTTTACCTCGCACCGGTGCGTTATGGATTTTCTTCTTCTATATACCCGTTTTCGATCGATCTTGGGTCCTAAAATTTACTGCATCAATTTTGCGGTCAAGCCGGAAGATATCTGGCTACGATGGAAGCTGTTTTTTCGGCCAATTGTTTTCGTTCGGGATAGACCGCAATCTGACTGAAACCCTGAGTTTAATTTTCACGTTATGACTCCGACCTTCTAAGAGAAATGAACACATTTTCCGCAATGAGTCATATTCAGCCCAAGCACACTTGTATTCCTGGTCACAACGAAAAATCTGACCGGCTGCCCGTGCCAAACGGTATAGCTGCTGCACTTTACAGTCTTCCGGTTGTAGGCCAATTTCCCACCGCCTGCTGTGAGTGTGCGTTCGCTCGCAACTTACGTCATCGTTCAGAGGTGGAGGAAAATCGATTTTTATTGTAACAGTTTTCCTCCACTCCAAGGACGACTTGATGCTCACATTCCCGACCGAACAGCACTGATGTAAAAGAAAAACACGACGCCTACTCATCCGCAGTTGGGTTCCTGGGTGACGCGTTACGTAAACTGTATGCTCTTTGACCTAAGGTTGATCTTGGGATATACGGTATGCGCCTTGAGGATGAATCTTGAAAGCGCTCGAAATAATTCATAAAAAGCCATGTTTCATGGATTCATAAGGAAGCTAGTTGCGTCATAGCGGGATGTGACTTGTTTCTCATCATTCGCATCCCGCCGACGAAAGGCGTCAGAATCAGCAATGATTACGATGAAACGGATGGAATGCTATCAACGTTTTTTCCCGCATCGTCATATGGAGGCAGATGCTTTCTTGCAGCCACTTGAGCTTTTCCATATCATAGGAAATGATTAACGTATCAAAGACATTATTCCAAAATCGTTGGTCACGTGATCTAATCAGACATTCAAAATCGCGTTCTGTTGATTTGTCTGATTGATTATCATTCTCGATAGGATGTCAACGAGTACCTATAGCGAGGGAAGACTCAAAAACGAAGAACTGATTCCATCCACCCTGACTGACTGGGCGAAAGCGAACAAATCCACAGTCCACAGTTGGCATTGCTTAATTCGCTAAATCGCATTAAAATTCTATGAGTGCGATCAACTTTCCGTCTGCAGTTCTGCGACTACAGTCAGCTCTTTTGCTACGCGGGTAGTTCCTTTTGAATTTTGTTTGCTTCAAGTGACATTATACCTTTAATGTCAGAAACAAATGTTTCATTATTATTGTTTAAAGCAGTTGTACTAATTTTGCTTGCATGTGAAGATCGTAGGGACAAAACTACGATCGAGAAAAAACCCGCACAAAACAGAGTTTGGTGTACAAACTGCCATCAAGTGAACCCGTCCGGAATGATTGAATGAGTCTACTACTAGGGTTGTTGGTCTAATTTCCGTCATACTAAGCACAATTCGCGCTTTACCTCTCTTTTTCGAACGGATATGAACGAAACAATGGAATTATTCTACTAAAGATGACTTCTAAATTTATTTACCTTTCCATTGGAGTGGAATTATTGGATTTGATAAAGAGTCACAAATTGTTTAGATATTGCTGAAAAACTAACACTCAATTTTCACAAATTCCGTCCAAACAAGAGCAATGGGTGTAAATATTAATAATGTGCGCTGTAATAGGCCTAGTGAGCAGGTTTTTGAGTATAAAATTACACGTTGAACGATCAGTAATTTAATTAATTAAAACTGAAATTTAAACGTTCCTGTAAATTTATATAATTGTTCGCTGAAAATTCAATTAATTTCAATTGAATTTTTCACTGTCATTTCATCAACTTGTGAGCGAATTTATGTGCAAAGACAAATTTGAACTTGACCCGGAATTTGTCCAAAGTACGTAAGTTTCATCGTCCATCAAAATACACTAGTTATACTTGGTTAGAACTTGCTCGTACAGCTTCCTCGTACGGTTTTTGGCAACCAGGTTTTGTTCCAGCGTTCTGTTCGGATGTTCGCTGGCATAGTACGCCCGAAAACCTTCTCGCATGCAAATTCGCCGAACTGTACTGTGGCCGCATTGAACCTTTTCGCCAAATCCCGTCTTGAGATCGCAGGATTCTTTTGGACTGCCCTAATGATCTTCGCTCGTAATTTCCGGCCAACGTTTAAGCACGGTATTTACAGTCGATTTTGGAAATTTGAGAACCTTTTCGATCATCCTGACCACGCTGAGTTTTCAACGTGAGTATGCAGAATTTGTTCATGTCTCTTTTGTTCCATCTTCCATAACCTAAAAACTCCTTCCAGACTAAAACGCTGTCAACCGCCTCATACTACGACAACTAGAAACGCTTCAGTAATTAAAAAGAAGCGACCAAATACTGACTTCAGTCACAGAGAACAGACGTCCAACTTCGGACAGAAACTTGTGTAAAGAAAAGTGGGAACATCGCCGTTACGTGGTGCTAGCAGCACTTAGTGTCTAGTGTAAATTTTGCAACGCCAGCGCCATCAGGTTGTCAAAGAGGGTTTTGGGGAAGTCGCCGTTAGTGGCGATTAAGTCGAATAGGAATCTTTACACTAGTTTTTAGAGAAATTTTATTCGAGCTTCAACGTCTGTTCTCTGTGCTTCAGTCATATTTCAACGCCCTTGGGTCATTCGTGACTTGTCTGGGGATGAGATTTGAGCTTGTGACTTTGACGTGAGAGGTATGCATGCTAATCACTACATCGGGTCACCCCCAAAAAAATAATGTTGTATTGCTGTATGTTTCAACTAAGGTCAGCAAATACATCAATGCGCCAAATGTTAATTTACAAAAAGCTTTCTATGTAGCTTATAAACTGACACATCAGAACAAGCGTATTATTGGTTTTTACATAGTGCAATCATTGATATTATTGATGTGTTGTGCTCGATAGGACTAAAATGGGCGATTACGACGAAGTAGCGCCCTACTCTACATCACGGTAGTTCGAGCATCACTGAGACGCTAAGTTGAAACATGCACTAATTAAATATTTATGAAATTTTAATCATTTATTCTCCAGGTTTTTTTTTATCGCTGCTAGTAGGTACGGTAAATGACACAATAGTGGAGGAGTCAAACGATTAATTCAAATGGCGTTTAAACAAACTTGGCAAATTTCACGTAAAAAATAACAGTGACAAATCAGGGTTCCGAATCCTTAACCGCAGCAAATACCGATTAGAAATTTCGCAGCTTTACCAGGAATATCGACAATATTCTCGGCTGTGCAAGGCTAAATGCGTTACGACAGCAGCAATTTTCCTTAATCTTAAATTTGTGTCTGCATCCGAAATCTTCAAAATTTGACTAGGTTAAATGACGGCTTCAGCAGGCGACAGTGACTTTTTTCGGCACCCAATATTGAAACGTTAGTTTCACTGGATTTTCTCAACAAAACACTTCGCTGAATGCATTTCAACGACTCCTTAGTCTTTCAGCTTCAATCTGATTAAATTGCTACGATTGAGCAAATTAATAGTACTAGGTTTTTCTTGAAATGAGCAATTCTCTACAGATCGACGAATTTTTATTTTTTTTTTAATTTGTCGGCTCCGATTTTGATGAAAATTTGCACAGTTGTTCTTTTTTAGTAAAGATGCCAATTGGTGTTATCAGTTCTTCAAATTGAATCACGACTACTTTTCTAACAGGGCCTGTGTAAAAATAGTACTAATGAGTTAAAAAATATATATTGCTGAAACAGTTTGTTGGATTGATTTGGTGTCTTCAGAAAAGTTGTTAAAAATATACACTATAAAAAAATTCGTTTGTTTTATTGAAAAAATTATATATGTTATTAAAAAAGTTAATTTTTCAAAAAGTGCAATTTTCGTTTTAAGCCTCATTGAAGCTCATAATGTTTGCTACAAACTGGCAAAGTTTGGTGATGGTAAACTCAAAAACAAAAAGGTTATGATTTTTTGAAAATTTCACGATTTTTTACATTTTCATTAAAAACACATGTTTTTCAACCGTGTATATTTTTTCAAGAATCGCATTTTAATTTTGCACAACTTTCCCGAAGACACCATAGCAATCAAGCAAGCCGTTTTTGCAATATAGGTATGTTTATTTCATTAGTGTTTTTCTACACAGGCCCTATTGAAAAGTTAGGATTCATTACATCTGATACCATGAAAAGGTATCGTTATTAACAAAACTAAAAAATTCATTTTATGAATATTGAGCTAGAACTAAATAGAAGTGATATGATGTTCAAACTAGCGACCCTTACTGAAGGAGCAATTCCATTCAAATTGACGATTTTTTAATTTTCTTTTTTATTCATTGTCTTCAATTTTGCATAGTTGTATCAGTGATCTTAACGGTAATAAGTCAATACATCTTAAAAAGTCAATACATCTTATAAAGTTATCATAGGAAATAAGTGTAACACCATTGGGTTAAAAAAAGGTAAGCATAACCTTCAGTTGTATTTAAATGAAATCATTTTTAAAGATTATTGTATTTAATTTTTTTTTAATACAGGAAGCAACATGAGTCAACGAGCATGTTTTATCAGCTGCATTCGGCCGTTCGAGGAAGTCAAGTGCTCGAAAAAGCTGAGGAATATTTCGAACTTACCATCCAGAAATTAAAATCGATTGGATATTCTGAAGCATCAGGATTCAATACTGGTTTTCGCATTTGCACGTACTGCCGTCTTTGTGTTGATAAACAAGCTCTTATCATCTCAAACGAAGAACAGCATGTTGCCGGAAGCTCAAAGACGCCAACTACAGTGAGAACCTGTCGTACCGAGCTATGAAAGCCTTACAACTGTACCACCAATGACATCAGTTACTTCAGTTCAATCGTACCAAGAATTCACTCAACCAGTCAACATCGAGATATTCAACCGAGGCATTGCAGGAATCCAGGTATCACCGATAGACGTGGGAAAACTCAACTTCATCCACTACCCCGAAAAGAAGCACCGTGAAATCAACGAAGGTATTAGAAAGAATCTTTTCAACTTCGAGCCTGAGGCTGACGAAGTGAATGAAGGAAAAGTTTTCCAATGCATCCACTGCAAGAAGTGAAAAATTATTAATTTCATCGTTATTGCCTTTTCATGGTCAACACAAAAAGTTATGGATCAATTTAATGCTAGTAGATATATTGCAACAGAGGCTAAGTTGATAAAGGAAGGTCATTCGTCAAAAACCGCAAAATATGGCACAGCCATAAGTGATGAAACAAAATTGGCAGTCATACATTTTTTTGAAGATGATGATATAAGCCGGGCAATGCCTGGTCAAAAAGATTATGTGTCTGTACAGAAAGAAGGAAAACGACAAGCTATTCAAAAAAGATTACTAATGATGACTTTGAGAGAAGCTTATAAACGATTCAATGAAATTCACTGCAATGTAAAAATTGGATTCTCTTCATTTGCAAAACTCCGCCCTAAGCAATGTAAACTTTTAACCAGCTCTGGAACCCACAATGTTTGCGTGTGCACATCGCATGAAAACATCAATTTAATTTTACACAGTTTGAAAAAACTTAACCATTTAAATAATGTAAAAACGTTCACTGACAGCCTACTTTGTGAAAACAAGACAACATATTGCTATCTACGGTGTTGTGAAGATTGTCCAGACTCTTCCGCATTAGAAAACATTTTATTAAAACAATTAGAGGATAAATACTAGACCTGTTCATTTTAAACGAAATGTTCGGAATGTAACGGGTCAACCGTGATTACTGTTCTTCATGTTAATTTGTACTTCTGTGTAAATTTTCAGCAAAATCTGTGTTGATTTAGAGGTGCTTCTAGTTAATTTTATGTTTTCAAGGTAATTTACGGCTTATAATATTTGTATCTCGAGACTGAAACAACGAAAGCTGCTGTAACAACTTTCATAGCAAAGCTTAATGTGTTATCTACCAACTTTGTGACCAAAGGTTGACTATTAGAAGTGATTTTATTGAATTTTGACTTAGTTTCATGCTCGAAGATATCTTAAAATGTGAAGAATTTTAAAGTATTTGTTCTACGAATTTTCCACCCGTATGATATAAAAATGTGTAGTGTACGGCATAATGTTCCTCATATTGTTCTAGAAGTTTCATTCCAACATAGTTTTCGTGTTTATTTCATAGATTGAGAGATAAAAATCAGAAAAGAGGCCGTTTTAGCTAAAATTCACAAGACAACAGAACCAATAAAAGTCAATTAGATTGACAGAACATAGTTGCATTGCTTTTCAATGACGACCGATGACTGTTTCATTGATATATGATTTTTTCATAAATATGAATCCTCAGTAGACGTGTTTTTTATCAAAGGCAAGTGTCACTCGAGCCATTCAAAATATTCGTTATTTTATAAATTGCTGTTATGGTTCGAGTGACACTTGCCTTTGATAAAAAACACGTCTACTGAGGATTCATATTTATGAAAAAATCATATATCAATGAAACAGTCATCGGTCGTCATTGAAAAGCAATGCAACTATGTTCTGTCAATCTAATTGACTTTTATTGGTTCTGTTGTCTTGTGAATTTTAGCTAAAACGGCCTCTTTTCTTATTCGAGATACAAATATTATAAGCCGTAAATTACCTTGAAAACATAAAATTAACTAGAAGCACCTCTAAATCAACACCGATTTTGCTGAAAATTTGCACAAAAGTTCAAATTAACATGACGAACAGTAATCACGGTTGACCCGTTACATTCCGAACATTTCAATTAAAATGAACAGGTCTAATAAATACATTGATCACCTTTCATTTGAACAGTGGGTTACCACGGATAGATGTGATTTAGAAACTATTGTAAAACCTGCAGACGAGTATGTTTAATTTTTCTGCTTCAAATTGACAAGTTTGATACCACATGATTTCATAAAAACACAGCAATCTAATTTTTTGAAAACTACACGAAATAATTCGCAAGAAGGTGAATTTTTAGTTACTTGCGATTTTTCCGAAAACTACAGCTTTGTGTTACAGGATGAAGTTCAGTCTCATCACTGGAATGTCCAACAAGCTACCATTCATCCATTTGTTATATATAATAGAGAAAATATGCAAGTTAAACATTTAAGTTTTATTATAATTTCTGAAGAGTTAAGGCATGACTCAGTGGCTGTTAACTTATTTATTTCTAAAATGATAAGTTATTTACGCATTAACCAAAGTAAAAATATCAACAAGATTTACTTTATGTCCGATGGAGCCGCGTCACAGTACAAGAACCGGAAAAAAATTGCTAGCCTTTGTAAATTTAAATCAAAGTATGGAATTGAAGCCAAATGGCATTTCTTTGCAACATCACACGGGAAAGGTCCTTGTGACGCTTTTGGAGGTACAATAAAACGCATGGCTACTAGAGCAAGTTTGGCCAAAGAACGTGAACATTCAATAAAAAAAATGCAAGAGAGCTTTATAATTGGGCAAATAATCGAAAAGAAGAAGAATTAACAAAATTATCATTTAGTTTTGCCACAACAGAGGAATACGAAAGTATGGCTTCACACCTCAACGAGCAATATAATAATGCAAAAATAATTCAAGGAACTCAAAAGTTTCATTCTTTTTTTCCTGTTTCAGAAAATAAAATTAAAGCCAAACGTTACTCAAACTGTGATGATAATGATTGTAATTGTAATTGTTCAGTGTATAGGCTGTGCCAACCGCTAAGTTGGCTTATCTAGGGACAAACCCCCTAGTCTATACACCTACTGTCCTTCCCGTTGCACTCGTCAGCTCGTGCGATACTCTAGACACACATGGGTGGTCGTATCCGGGTCCTCCCCTGGGTAGACTCGTGTCCGTCCAGGTTCTATGCATGGTAATTATACTTTACAACTCTTCTTCTTCTTCTTCGCATTTCAAGCTTATTGCATATCGCATATTAGCTTATTGCGTGCTCTCAACTTAGTGTTCTAGATGCACTTCCACAGTTATTGATTGAGAGCTTTCGATGCCTGGTATGATTGTGTGGCAAGTCCAATCATACTTCTATGCCCAGGGAAGTCGAGAAATTTTCCAACCCGAAAAATTCCTAGACCGGACCGGGAATTGAACCCAGCCACCTCCAGCATGGTCTTGCTTTGTAGCTGCGCCTTTACCGACTGAGCTAAGGGAGGCCCCATACTTACAACTCACCTTTTGATTATAAATGTCAATAATACTGAAACTATATGAATGTTAGTGATCATTATTAGGTGTTTGCTGCAATGGAGTAGTAATTGAAGGAAATGAGGTTCTCATGTGGCTTTTAGGTAATTCTTAAATAGGTAAATCATGCAAGCACACACCTTTTACAATTCTTATCCTACTTACCAGTTCCGTCCAGTATAAATTGGCTTTTTCCAAATGGCCTAATCCTTTCTGACTGCTTACTAGACTGATGCAAAATTCGAAATTTTCGCTCCACAGTGCTCAAACGGTTTAACATCAGATCCTGATTAGCCTCCCAAAATTTAAACTCATTTGGTAATAAACTGACTTGGCACAAACTATTCGAAGTTTATATGGAAATTACTATGGGAAATCCAAAATTGTTGTTAGTTGTCTTCTATTCATTTTTCATATTGCTTTTTCGAAAATTTATGTAACTTTTCTTACGGGAAATTTTCTAAGCTACAACTTTGCCCAGTATTTTTTTTCAGCCAAATGTCAAACTAAATTGTTATTAATTGCTTAAGAGATTGATAATCTTATGGCATGATCAAGCAGCTGTTCTGTGGGCAACACTGTATTCTGCAGTGTGACATAGTAGCCATGATTTTTGTGCTCCATTCTTCGCACCAGAAACACCAATGTTGCCTGCTGAACAGTTGAATGAGCATAATCATAAGACATCAATGACTTGAATCATTAATAACTTTTGTTCCTTACATTTGATTGAAAGTAGTCTTAAACAAAGTTGTAGCTGAGAAAATTTGCTACAATCTCTGCTATCGTTTTTAAAAGCATAGTGATGTGGTGAATTTTTAGATAGATATGAACAAAAACTTAAGTTTTCCCATAGTAATTCCCGTATAAACTTCAAATGGTTTGTGCCAATTCAGTTTCATACTAAAGTAGTTCAAATTTGTGGAGGCTAAGAAGGACCCAATTTGGGACCGTTTAAGCACTGTGGAGCGAAAATTTCAAATATTGCATCAGTCTACTGCTTACTCTCTTACGTTTTCCCGCTTTTTTTCCTTCTTCCTATTGAAAATCTAGCCGTGTTCTCATTTGTTCTCAGGTAGGTAATATTGGTACATGAAGGGATGTAAGAAATAGAACAAGTTAAGTGTGAGCCGCATGCGTTGGTTAGTCGTTTGGGTCATGGTGTTGTGTTCCCTATTTTATTTGCCTTTATTCGGCTCTCAGATCGCCCCCTCCCCCAAAACTTTTGTGGATGAAAAAAAGAACCCATATTTGGTAAACTGCATAACTTGCATAAGATATGAATAACAAACTAATCTAGAACGGGGCTTAAACATATAACATTTCTAAGACTGAACATGATTAATATAGTATGAATAATGAGAATTGTATGAAGAAAAGACGATCCCAAAAGAAAGTTCGCTAGCAATAAAACTATTGCTCTGTGCTAATATGAGTTATTTCAAAATGGGAATCCATACTCAGAAACTATACCCGACCTCAACAAACTGTACTGAAATTAGAACAGCTAAACTACTCGGTAAGATTTTAGCATTTCTATTTAATTGTATTAAGCTATCTCACAGAGACCAGACGTTCAAGTTCGGTCAGAAACTTGTGTAGAGTTAAGTGGACACGTTGCCGAAAGGTGTTGAATTAAAATAGGTTGCTGACAATAGTCACACTCACATGAGAAGTTTGAAGCGTTGTTAAAGCGTTTTAAAACAGTTTTGGATAATTCCATCGATTGGAACGGATAGAGCAGCAGGCAGTAGATGAATTAAAAATTAAAAATTACTTCTAATCGAAAAATTATACATTTTTTTTTTATTATTTTTTTTTTATTTTGAGGAAATATCTTATTGTATATATTGTTTTAAAAAAGCTCATGAAAAATACAAACTATTGAAATATTTAACCATGGACACAAGTTGATGTTCTACGATTTTCGTCAATTTTCAAATGTCCATTGTTTTAAATACTCCAAAAGCGTGCATTTTTAATGAACTATATTTTAAAAATATATTATACCTACTATTTGAGAAATTTTAGCATCAAACCTTTTATTTTTAATTTTTACTAGAAATTCCTTAAAAAAATGTATTGTGTAATTTTTTCCCAAAAAGACATTACCTTTCCAAACAACTTTGTCTCAGATGTCATTCAGATTAGAGGTGACGTTTTCGTGCTACAATGTATTGAAAAATGTCAAAGGCGCCATTTTGAAAAAAAATACAGCATGCAAAATGCCTGAACAAGCTGCGCCGGTGGTGTAGTGGTAAGCGTGATTGCCTCTCATCCCAGCAGGCCTTGATTCAATCCCAGTCGGCGCCGCCGGGATGTTCTGAGGCATAACATCTCTGATCACGGCTTCCTTCGGATGGGAAGTAAAGCCGTTTGTCCTCGGTTCATGAGTTAATGGGTCGATAGGTAGGGTCCGGTCCAGGTGTGTGGGAGCTGCCTCCCTGGCGTTGGTAGCATTGGTGCTCAGCACGGAAAACAAGATCGACGGAAAACAAATCAAGAAAAAAAAACCCTTTTTTTAGAGATCTCAACAGGTGTCTCCCTTAAAGGTCAGTACGATGGAATTTTCTTTTCGAAGGTAATAGCATTTTTTTCAGCGAAATGTTGTTTTCCTTAAAATTATAGAAGATATTTTTTCAACACAACTTCAGAGAAGGATTTTTCAACTTGGGCAGTATTAGTAACTGGCAAACATGTGACCATACAATGTTCGGCCAAACTTCCATTCGACCAAATGTCCAATCGTATTTGGGGTGGGTTTTCTGGTCCCAAATGGACCGAAACGTCGGACAAAAATGAAATAGCTGCATTTTGATTTTGTCGAGACTGAAAAGCCAGTTAATCAATAGCTAATGTTCATTCGGCCAAACGTCCTGGTCACGTTTTAGGTAGTGGTACTAACAACCTCCTAAATATCAAAGTATAAATAGAAATGAGTTTACTGTACCGGGGCGCTGGAGAGTCAAGAACATTTACGCTTGGTATCGTATCGGTAAACCAAGTGTGGTACTGAACCAGACACAAGAATTACATTTGCACAACTTTAACGATGCTATAAAACTGCCTAATAAAAGCATGCTATGGAATGAAAAAAAAAACAGAATAAGAAATACTTTCCTAATTTTAACTTTTGCACTGACAGCCTGAAATAATCTTTGCAAAAGCACAGTGAATACCACCCTGAAAAGAGCAAGACAATTTTACACGTGACCTGGCTGCAGCATGTGAATCGTCGACGCAACTTCTCGTGTGACGTGAGCAGGAAGTACATTCGTCGAATGCGAAAGCTTGGATGGTGTAGCTGAGCAGTAGCAGCTGACTGCTGCGACGATATGGATGATGACAACAACAGGAAGAAACAATGGATGGATGGTCGCCATTGGTCATCCAGCCAGAAAGTGAAACGGAACGCGAGCTCGGGAATGATTAATGAGCTTCCGGTTCTGTCGCTATTTTTTGGGCTTAGACCATGCGCGTCTTTCCTGACTTTCCTGGCTTGGCCCGGCAGGGTCGTTAGCAACGGACAGTTTGGAGTCATTTCAATTGGCCAACTTGGGATTTCACGAGCAATAATGCAGACAAAATCAAATCTGGTTGATCGCAGTAGATCGTAAACGTATAGGCCACAACACATATATCACAATAGTTTTGAAATCTTTTCCATCATTCAATCGTCGTTCGGAATGACAGCAGGGCGATTCGATCTAAACAATAAAATTCTAATTTTCTATTTCCACCTCGCCGCCGCCTAGGAAAGAAAAAAAACGAAAAACTTTACGACATTGGACATTAAGCCGGGTTTCCGTGACCGGACGTCTCTCCCTAAAGATGCGCAAACCAACCGGCTATAAAAATCCCTTATGTTGTGGGTGGTACGTCGTGAGAAACAATAAAAAAAAAACCGCATCACACCGCCACCAGAAGGAATTTCACCTCTTTTTTTTACGATCTAATAGAGTTTTGATTCTTCGCCGAGGTTTGTCTCAACAACACCATCGTAATAATCATCATCATCTTGAAATCACTAGCCGAAGAGGAGTAAGGTCTCTGTGATGTGGTTTGTCGGTTCGGTAAATTTTACGATCTTCGCCAATAATGTTTGTTTGCTGTTTAGTAACCGGATTTCATTGACGCGTCCGAGCGGCTGTATTTAAAACGATCATAGCCGGCGGTGATGGTAGCGGCCGGTCCTCTGTGGTCGGATTGCTACGACGACGACGACGACGACGATTGTTCTGATGGTGCCAGACGGACATGATGGTTATGATTATGATGACAGTGTTTTCTTTTACCAAGAAGAAATGTTCGCCCTCCGCATCCTCTTGACATGGGTTTAATTAGTAAAACAAAGAAGTTTTCGTATGTTGGCAAGTTGTTGACACCGAAAATAAAACCGAAATCTCAAATGGGAATTTAAATTCCTAAATTTTACTCAACGGAAACACACACACACACACACACGAAGCAACCCCGGTCGGTGTCAATGAACAGGACAGAGACGAGATTCCTCCAGGGAACCACCTTCTTACTCATTGGCATTGCCGGTGCACCATACCGGGAAGCAACGTAATGAATTTTTAATCAAATTGTTCACTTTCCTTTGTTTGCTTCCTTGGTGAGGACGATGGCCGTATTTCTTTGGATCCTAACCAAAAAAAGGTAACAGTCAACCGGAAAACACTCGCTTAATAGTTTCTTCTCTCCTCGAACGTTTAACCTAATTCAAAGTTTTATTTTCACCGCATAAATGCCCTAAAATTAACGAAACATGCTCTCCGATCGTATAATTAGCCCTCATGCAGACGGATTCGCTTGTCATCCATCGCGGTCGTCATCGTGCCCAAGTCATCAACAAAGCAACCACTGCAACTACTCCGACGATTTTTTGTTGTTTTAAAATCTTTTATTTACCTATTTTTTTTTTGTTTTTTGCTTCTGCATCTTAACTGACAAATCACGACCACCATCAGACGGCACAGACTATCCCCGAGGGCATTAGCGACTAGACGCTTTGACCGCGACGACCGGATCATTTGGGGTTTGTTTCCAGGTAGTCGGTAAACTTGATACCGTCCTGGTCGAAATTCCGGAGCACTTAATTTTCACAAAATTCAACGTTTTCTGTGTTCGGAATAGTCGACTGAACGGTACAGGTATATCCTTTTCGCCCGACCCAGAAACACATCCATCGTCTTCTGCTCCGCTGCTGGTGATTAAAGCCGCGGATTCCTTGGATCTTTTTTTTTTACGACTGCTCCAAAGCCTGCTTTGTCTGATGAAGGGGGTCATGCGAACAAATCAACGCCTCCGTCTGGTCGATGTCTGCGCGGACATGTCAAAAGAAGAGTGATCGAGAAACGATTGAGACGGGAGTTTCTAGGATTCCGAGAAGGACACCGCGGAATGCATTGAAAAGTAAATTATTCAAAATGCAAGCGCCGCCCTGATAGCAGGGAAAACTCGTCTAAGGTGGCTATTCATGGCCACATGACTGACAGCTCGCAAATGGGAAATCGTAAAAATTGTGTGGTTATTCGCGTAAATCAAATTACGCCCTGCTCCGCTGGGTGAACATTTCTTCGAAAAACGAAGGAACACACTTTTCCCGCTATTACGTCAAAAATTGATCGAGCGAGGGAGGGGTGGAAAAGGTCTGACGAGAAAAGTGTTCTCTTTTAGTGTCAATAAACGTCGTTGGTAATAAATGTTTGTTATTGTTTCCATTGCCCATGCCGCTTGTTTAGGAAGCACAGCTGCTATAGAAAGGGGAAGCGGAATGCGGAATTTATTCAAGTTCATTTATGGGTTACTTTGTTTCCGATAGAATGGTTTGCAGGGGTGCGTCGTCACCGTTGCAATTGGTTTGTTTGTTTACTGCGAAAAGTGGCCATCGAACTTTTCCCTCACGAAAAGAGTCGTAGTTTGAAGAGTATTTTTATGATAAAATAGATATACTTTAAAGGTATCCAATTTCGTGAAATTCAAGGAAAATCTCGTTGCTAATGGACCCAGCCTTTTCTTCTTCTAGGTTTTTTACGCTTCTTTTGCGAGCGTTTTGCCGTCTTAGTCTTCTAGATGCACTTCCACAGTTATTAATTGAGAGCTTTCCATACCAACCAAATGCATGCAATTGTATATTGTATGGCAAGCACAATGATAACTCTATCTTTTCAACCCGAAAGATTTCCTCGACCGAACCGGGAATCGAACCCGCCGCCTCCGGCTTGGTGATACCGTGCTATTACAGACTAGGCTATGAGGCCCCTATTATACCTCGCCTGACAATGACAAATGTTACATGACAACTCAATCTGCGCATCCATCGCACGCGGTAGCAGGCGGAAAAGTTTAGCACCGACATTACTGTCGTCTGGCCGGCCTGTCGTCGTGGACGGGACCGAGCGGAAGAATGTGTGTACAAATGTCATCAGCCTCTGGTTGGTTGCGACTTTCGAGTATGTATCTCTATTTTTAGGCCTGTCTCTGTATCCTACTCGGCGAAACAGTAAAAGTGGTCCCATTTTCCACCCATTACGGACTTGACAGTCTATATCTGTTTCATAAGTACCACCCACCTCTGTGCTCCCTCCAAAAGCAGTCTTCTCTTGATTTCGCAAGATTTCCGCAGAATTGCACGGGAATTTTCCTCTGCCGTTGAATGATTGTTTACATTGCAGAGCACACGGGCGTTGAACCACCAGTCAGTGGGATCCAAGCAAGCAGGTCATGTCTACACGCGTTGCCAGGTGCTGACCCCCCAATGACAACGGGAAATAATCGAAGAAAAACCGCATTCGCAGCGAAATGGGAAAAACTTTCCACTGACGTGTTTGAGTTTTCCCGTCTATTCACGATTTTTCTTGTTAGAAGAAAATTTCTGTTTCCCTCTGCAGTCTGCATACGGCATTGCTACCCGAATCGACACACCCCTTGCGCGGGAAAATGAGGAAAGTTTGGTCCGAAGCGGCAATTTGGCAGGAACAAAAATTACGCCGTCCCCTACCTGATAGTGGTGTTAGAATGCGTGCGAAAAAGTAATCGAGATTTGCTCATTTTTGACGATTATGGTGGTAAGCTCCAACCGGTATTATCGTTGGATTAAATCCTGATCAAGAACATACAGCTGCTTTGTCGACTCTAATCGAACATTTGGCAGATCATCGAAACAGGGCTGGAATTAAAAGTTAATCCGAGATAAAGCTTCCCGCCATTAGAGCCTCTTTTTTTATCTAGTTCGTTTATTTGTAAGGCTCAATCGCGTTAGCTTTACGGAGCCGATAATTCATTGTTCTTTGTTTGTAACAAAATTCACTCAATTATATGTCTAGTAGGAGTTGGGCCGACTACTCGCGACTTACCCGAGGTTAGAGGAGTACATTATCGAAGGATAGGAAAAGGGGAGGAGCTTGGGGGTAGGGTTTCGTTGTCTCATCAGAGCGATGTCGTCAGTTCGAACGGTAGTGTGATTCTAGATTCGTCTGGAGTTCGACCGGCTATGGTGACCAGTGAACGGCGATGAGACTCATCGAGCCGGGGGACAAGACAAACAAAAACTAACAAAGAGATACAAAACACAAACGAATTAAATTCTTATACTAGACATTTGCAGAAACATATAAATCGACTGCATATAGCAGATATCGCAGGTACCCAGCATTAGTGTCTCGCTAGAAGTTGTTTGAAGTTGACTGGTATTATTGCAAAAGTTTATTAAAGTGGTACACAGGGATATAATTTTATGTCACAAATGGATGCATCCTTCGAAAAAGTTGACAAAGACAATATAATTGTATGAGTAGTTCCAGGCAAAATATCGAGAAAAAAAATCGATTTTTGAACACTCTGAATACGGTGGGTAAAAAACTTTACGCCGACTACAAAGCCTCCGAAAAACGTGTAACGACAAGTTTGCAAAGGCATAACTTAGCCATTTCTTAATCAATTTAAAAAAAAAAAATTGTAGTACCTTTAGAATTCCTAGAGTCTGTAGATTAGTTTGTCTACTTTCTTAAACAGCGAAAAGAGTCGTTACACGTTTTTTGAAAGGTAGGGTCTTGCAAGTGGCGCTGTAATTTAGATTAATGGGCACAAATGTTCACAGTTATCCAGAATACAGTCATGATTCCTATACATGGATCCTGGAGAAAGCGGAACGGTCCTCAAAAAATCCGGATCATCCGTAAAAGTGGTCAATCCATGAACCTGATCCTAGTGCTCCGCGGTTTTGTTGAAAACATAAGGAACTGTGATATAAAAAAGTATTTGGAGTCGTGACATATACATGGACCTGGATGATCATGGGACCATCCACCGGAAGATCCGGAACATCCGTAAAAGTGGATGTTCAAACTTACTCCTACGTTGTGTCTCAACTTTACGAATTGTGGCCACAGCACGGCCCCAGTGTGCGCACAGGGAAGAAAGTGCATACGATGCACTTCACAATAGCAGAGATGCCAGTACTCCGAATGTCACTGACAAGACGACCAGAGCAATACACACACTTGCAGGTTTTGGATTGCACCAAACTTAGAACAAGAAGAGTTCTTCCACACCTTTTATTTCACCAGAAATATTAAGTTTAAATTTTAGGTTTATTCACTTTGAGCTACTACTAAAGACTGACTGATCTAAACAAATGATGATGGGAGGAAATGATGATCATGACGAAAAACCCGAATACAAGTAACCGAAGACATAAGGTTGCCAGTATAACTAGATAATTTCGCCTGAACGGGCGAAAATGCGGTGCTGTATGGGCTCGCTACCAAAAACTTCACATTATGTTTCATCAGTGGACAATCCACGAAACTGATCCTAGAGCTCCGCGTTTTTTTAACATTAGGAAATGTGATGTAATAATGAATTCGGAACATGGACCCAGCGGAAAATCCGGAACATCCGTAAAAGTTTTAAATACATGAAACTGATCCTAGAGCTACGCAGTTTTTGAAAAACACTAAGAACTGTGATATTATAATGAATTTGGGATCGTGACATAAACATGGACCCTGATGGCCATGAGACCGTCCTCCAGAAGATCCGAAAAATCCATTAAAGTAGTCAATGTATGAAACTGATCCTAAAGTTCTACGGCTTTTTCGAAAGCATGCCATCCTCTGGTAAGTCCAGAACATCCGTAAAAGAGATCAATCAATGAAACTGATCCTTGAGCTCCACAGTTTTTTCAAAAAACATTAGGAACTGTGATATAAGAATGAATTTGGGGTCGTGACATAAACATGTACCTAGATAGCCATGGGACCGTCGTTCGGAAGATCAATAACATCCGTAAAATGGTCACTCCATAAAATTGAGAGGTGGCAGCAGTACTATGACGAGCACCTCAACGGTGATGCAGCAGAAAACGAAGGTGGCACGGCAACAGACCTTGGAGCACGCGCAGAAGACGACAGGCTACCGGCCCCTGATCTTCAAGAAGTTGAGGAGGAGATCGGTTGGCTGAAGAACAACAAAGCAACTGGCGTATATCAACAACCAAGTGAGCCATTAAAATACGGTGGTGAAGCACTGGCTAGAGCGCTGCAATTGGTAATTGCCAATATTTGGGAGGAGTGGATGGAAGGTGTCGTATGCCCAATCTACAAAAAGGCGACAAGTTGGATTGCTGCAACTACCGCGCGATCACACTGCTGAGCACCGCCTACAAGGTACTCTCCGAAATTCTATGCCGCCGCCTGTCACCATTTGCAAGACAGTTCGTATTGCCCCAGGCGGGATCCATGGGTTCATATTCGCGATTCGGCAGGTTCTGCAGAAACGCCGCGAATACAACTTGCCCACACACCACGAGTTGGATTTCCGGATAAACTGACGTGATTGGTCAAGGAGACGATGGATCGAGTGATGTGCGTTGTTTGAGTATCGGGGACACTCTCAAGTCCCTTTGAATCTCGAAGGGGGTTACGGCAAAGTGATGGACTTTCGTGTCTGCTATTCAACATCGCGTTAGAAGGTATGATCAGAAGAGCTGGGATAGACACGAGTGGCACGATCTTCAGGAAGTCCATCCAGCTTCTTGGCTTCGCCGATGACATCGACAACATGGCCCGGAACTTTGAGACGATGGCGGAAACGTACATCAGACTGAAGGCTGAAGCTGGCGGATTAGACTTGCTACCAACAAAATACATGAAAGGAAGAGGTTCTAGGGACAATGTTAGCCTCCCACCCCGAGTTCAGATTGACGGTGACGAAATCGAGGTGGTCGATGAGTTCGTGAATTAGGGCTCACTGGTGACCGCCGAAAATGATACCAGCAGAGAAATTCAAAGACGCATTATGGCAGGGAATCGTGCCTACTTTGGACTCCGGAGGACATTCCGGTCAAATAAAATTTAAAATGAAACTTTGCTTGCCCAAAATTTTGATTTCACCGCTGTTGGGAACCCCATTTCTCGAAACCATTTTTTTTTACCTTGCGAGACAGGGATCTCGGAGACTATTCGATCAATTTAGTTGATTCTTCTGTCCGCGATGTAAAATGATATTCCAGCTTTCCGATTTTTTACGCGCATTTCAGTAGCGAATTTTTCGACGAAAAATCAAGCTTTTTTTAACACCGCCATTTTGGTAATTTTGTGAATTTTGAAAAAAATCCTATGTTAGATTTTAAATATTTAAATGATGAACTCGAGACACTAATTATTTTCTTAGATGTTTCAGTGCTGAAAACGCTGTCCCACTAGGGACAAAAACATCGCCTGTATCTGTCTGGTTGCAGGGCTACCAACAGCGGGAAAATTAATATTTTAGGCTGAAAATTTTCGAAAATAAAGCTGAAATGTTGCTTAATAACATAGTGGAAACCCGAAGTGATTGCATTTATTCTAATTTTCTAAAAAAAAACCGAAAAAAAAATTCTTTTTAGAGATCTTAACAGGTATCCCCCCTTAACACAAAGTTCAAAAAATTTACCAAAAGTTCTTCTACGATTTATGTCAATTTTTAAGTGTATCTCCCACCGCCGATTTGCTCGCGTACAAATGGGGAGAAGCCTCCCACCATCCCTCTCCAGCAGGGGAGTTTAGTAAAGAAGGTGGTCAACCCAATTCGTGCCTTCCTCAAAATTGACCTTTGCTTGCTTTCCACACTCTATATACAATTTTACATAATAAAAAATGATAAAAAATTACCATAAACAATTCACGCCATTAAAATGAATTCCACACTTTTTTTTGTAATAGTACATCAGTCTCTCCGCGATTTTCGCGACAACATTTAATGTTGTCACGACTGAAATCTCAAATCAGCAACTAATCCGTGAAAATCGCAAAATCCGCGAAATTCGTTAAATTCGCGAAATCTGCGCCTGTTTTAACAGTCCTGCAATTATTAGTATCATGATTTTTTTTTATTTAAAAAAACATTCTATATTTTGCGACAGAAAAATAAATGCGAGGCAACAACCTTTTTGAATGCTGTGCGTTGAATCCCAGGCTCTGCCGTAATAGAAAAGCTTTTTTGGTAGAAGAAGACGTAGATAATTGTGGCTGATAGAATTCGGTTGGAACTGTACTACAAATAATATTATTTCGGTAAAATATGACGTATGCTCGATCCGGGAATTAGAATAGCTTTGTAAGTCCATTTAGGGCTTAGAATAGCTTTGCAAGTCCACACGATCTTCGATCGCAGTGGATTACTGCCTTGTACGGGGATCAGTAGCCTAATGGTGACCATTTTTGCTTACTGAGCAAAATATCGTAGGTTCAATTCCAGGCATCTCTGAATTGATAGTGTCGTATCTTTTGCTTATCAGGCTTTAAAAGATCGCATCGCGTTACAAAGTGAATCCAGATCTAATTGACCCTTCTCACTAACAAAAACGCCACCCGTGGAGATTCAGGGACCCTCAGCTTTTAAAAATTTTACTGATCTTCCAGGAAATCAAACAAATTCTGAAAACCTCTATGAAGTCAACAAAACTTCTTTCTGAACTTTTCAGAAAACTGATGAAAGTTGTTAAGAGCTGATCAGGATACATCGGAGAGCTTAAGGGATGTTCGTGAACGTGTTGAGAGGTTATAACGGAGTTTTTGAAGGATCGCTCGCTACGTTTTGGGAACATCAAAAACGTTCTGAACACTTTATGGACCTTCAGAATATTTCATCTAGATTCACAAATCATCAAGAATGTTCAAAATTGTGATGTTTATTGATCATTCGATAGTGTGGTCATTCCAGAAGTCATCGAAGTTCCGCCCAACAACATACTACCCAAGTAACATTTCCGGTTTTATTATGGTCTTCAAATGCATTCTTAGAAACCTCTTGAAAACCATTATGCAACTAAATATGTTACTTTGGTAGTGTGGTTTGTATGCCTGATCACAAGTATCGGTTCCCCATTACTCATTCGATTGGTCTTGAATCCCCTGTTATCTGACCTACACTTAGTCGCTGAGAGTTCCATTTGAAGAGAAGGATCATCTTTTTATTTGCTGTTTGGGCAATGATCTATAAACGAGAGTGCAGTAGCCTCTGAATACCTCCCCTCCTTTGACGTATAGTTTATGTTTACCCATACAGAAATAGTGTACTATCTGTAATGTCATTATTTTGATCTGAGCAGGATCTTCGGACGTGAATATTTCTCTAGAACAGATAGCAGCCGATTGCCTGCGAAAAGCGATTTCCCTAACACAGATTTCAAAGTTTAATTCCATCCGGTCTCACCAAACGGTGTTTATTCAATGACCGCGTGGTGAGTGGTGGTATTCTCCAGTACACAACGAAAGGCTCCTCGCAAGCAACTAGCTACCAAGGCTGGCCTTAACCGCTGATCGGATTCAGTTCCAATCACCGTGTGTGGTGAGTCGCTGTGGGCCATCTATGCCAAGCGCGTCACCCTCATTCCAAACAACATACAGCTCACCAGTCTCATCTGTGTTTAACACCCTAATAACTCAGCACTACTCAACCATCACGAAAAAAACGGTCCTTTTCAGGACCCCCATTTATTTGTAAGAGTATTTTTTGGACATTTGGCAAGGTCTTCAATCGGATATCAGTTCTCATATCAAGATAGAGCTGGAATTAGGGCGTCAACATTAACATGAAAATCAGGTAGGATAACACTTCCCTTACCCGACGGTAATGTTGGTTTGCGTGAGCGTGCCTTGAATTCCTAAAAATCATCGAGAGGTGTCATTGTTTACAAAAGCTGTTACGCCTTATTGCAGCTCTATCTAGATATGTTTAAATCTAACATAGCATGTTCTTGAAGGCAATATTGGGGGTGCAGTTTCAAAAACCAAAGTCGATCGCGGCATGAAAGTTGTCTGATTTTGATCCAGAGATGATGGATTTTAATTCTTAACACGCCAATCGATCGATTTTTTTTCTACGATTCTGTTAAAATTACGAATTTATTATTTTTCAAAATGTCACTATTGAAAATTGCACGAATGTGCATCTGTTTAAATTGATTTAATCCAATTTAATTAAAATTATCACCGATTGCCTGCGAAAAGCGATTTCCCACAGATTTCAAAGTTGAATTCCATTCGGTCTCACCAAACGGTGTTTATTCAATCACCGCGTGGTGAGTGGTGGCGTTCTCCAGTAAACAACGAAAGGCTGCCTGCAAGCAGCGAGCTGCAGCCAATATGAGCATCCATAGAAGGAGGGAGAAGCCGCACCGCTATTGATCGGAATCAGTAGCTCTTCGTGAGATGGCCATTTATGTCAATCGAGTCATACTAAAGAGTATAAACAGAGAGAACCCCGCTCAAATTCCTTTTCCTACTCAAAACACAAGCTACTGCTGCAGTTCACCAATAAGATTTATTATATAAGACCACGAAGTCCTACGTCACCACTGCTTACAACCCCATAGGGCTATTCTGGCAGATTTCGCCTGGAAATGCTCCATATGATGATTTTGTTTTTAAGTAACTGTTTTACTGACTATATGTATGTACAATTGACTATTGAATAGACGCTTTGTTTCTTACGATGTGAAAGGCTTCAATGTAGTATTGAATAGATCCTTATATTGTAATGGAAAAACAAAACATTAGTACATTTAATAGAATGCCTTTCTATATTCAGTTATTGGTTCACAAGCCTTAAAAAAAACTTCCTGTAATCATCCAGTTCCTTGGCCTTTTTAAAATTGTGGTGTGAATCCAGACCGTAAGAAAAAGTTTCAAGCATGGAAATAGATTGTTGGAGGCTTCAAGACAAATCTAATCAACAGTGGGTAAATACAGGTACAAAATGCTTAACCCCCCTTAATACACATTAGGATTGGAAGACAAACAGATTTAGGTTGGAAATGGCTGGAAAATATGATCAAAGGGTTAGCTATAATTTGCATTAACAGTTACGAAATCCCACATACTAGCTATCAATTTGGTAAAGGGGCCATTCAATAAATACGTAAGCACTTAGGGTGAGGAGGGGGTCTCAGAAATATCTTACGTATTCACGAACAGGTCATATTCAAATATTCGATGTAAGATCTTACAATAGGATTAAGGTCGTTTACAAATCCCAACAAGTACTTACGTAATTATTGTATGACCCAAGGCCCCTTTTCCCACAGATCTCACATATAATTGCGTGCTGGAACCAACCATGGTGGTAGCAAGCTTTCATCTGCAAACCGTCTCATAAATTTGAACTGATATTTCATCACCAGGTATTAATTATAATACGACGATTAGCCAAATTTGCTGATCCTCAAGTTCGCGATGGGTCTGTCTGCCGGATTTTTTTTTATTGCTCGCGAAATGGGCAAGGGTCGTCAAGTTATGCACAGCCCTGACAATGGCGGTGGCGGCGAGACGATTGCTTAGATTTCACAAAGCAGGTAGACGCGAAATTATCGCTCACGTCTAACAAGGCGGCGCGGTTTTCAGGTACCTTCGCAGAAGGTGACGGTCGCACAAAATAGCGAAACTGAATACTATATTTTGCTAGTTTTGCCAATGTGTTATGCCATTATGTTTTGCTGATGGGGCACGGTACCGGTGATAAAGTGCTATGAATCATTCCGGTGGAGACTGTTGGGTTTATATTTCTTACATGAGCATGGTTGACCGCCCGCGGTTGCTACTCCGGTTTTTGCCAGATCAGCTGTAATTATATAGAGAACCAACAGGGGGGACCAGCTATCATCCTCAATGTTAAACTGTTAAACACAGGCCAGACTCAGCAGTTATAACATGTTACAAGCCTATCTTGATGAAATTTTTCGTATCGTGTCTAGTCTGAACGTGGTATTAGGTATTTATTTTTTGCATACCACAATGATTTATATTTCGTTCCAGACAATTATACCACCGCGCTCGGCGATGACCACCAAGAGAGAAAGAAATAATAATCGAGAGCAGACACACTAGCGGGGGGAAATGCGTCTGAGGCTAATAAATTAGCGTCATACGAACCTATGCTAATTTTCTAAAGTTGTTAACCGATAAAACGGTGTTTTCAGTTCGAGTCGGTTCGCACGGTGTCTAGCGGACCTGTCTGCCGAGGATAACACGGTTTTTAATATGCTGAATAAATATAAACTTTCCGAAAAACGGGTGGAACGGTTGCTAGGCAATTTAAAACGTCATCCAGTAACATTTTTAACCCGAAATGTTTCATGAATAAATAGCCTACTTCGATTGGTTTGTCAACCCAGGAAGCATTGTTTACACAACCTTCAACAACCTCAGCTTTACAAAACTCGTAGATCGTAAAAGTACAAAACAAGTCGTCGAGATTACTCAACAAGATTAATTAAAGCCCATCATTAGCGGTGACAAACCGTCATCCATTTAAAGAGACAGCAGGCCGATAGCAAAATAAAAAACAACGAAAAAGCAACCATTTCCGAGGGGATTTATTGGTGACTTCTATTTAGAACAAACACGAACCAAAACAGTGTGCTAGCAATGGCATACCCACGCAACGTCAAAACAATCTGGAAACGGAAACTCGAAAAGAAACCCCATTCTTGGGAGCGGCATTGCCTCACATTCCCTTTCAGTTTTCGACGTTTTTACTTCGCCCCAAGTTTTCTGATGTAATGGTATTTTTCACAGGTTGCTCTTTTGCTTACGAGTTTGTAGGGTAAATTTGCATTGTATGGACCCTTTCCCCTTAAGGGACCACTTGCAGATTAATTCAATTTTAGATGAAAGTTGGAGCGATTTAACGGTAAATTCCATCGAAAGACACTATTTAACTATGTTTCCATTAGTGGGCCATTTGTTTCAGATGACAATCCATCAAAACATGAGGCATTTTTGCCTGTTTTCGGTTTGAATTAAATTTATAAACTAAATTCTTATGTTAAATGCGATTTTATGCTAGACGGTCCATCATAGGATTTAAACTATGTAACTAATGTAAACAGCTACTAGAGGGTCCATAATAGGCCAATTGACCCTATATTATGATAGAATCAGGGAGGCGGCGGCGAGGAAACCTACGCATCTCTTCATTTAGTCGTTTTGACATCATCATCGTTTTATTGTTATTATTTTCGGGTGCTTTGATTCCACTCCAGTTGTACGCATAAGGTGCTTCCTCAGGTTTGTTAACTGTTTTCTGCGTACGCTGGTATGTTTTTATTCGTTTATTTTTAAGAAATTTTGTTTTGGTTAGTGTTCTTTATTCACGACGATATACTTACTTCATCGCCCTCCATTCTTTTTCAGGAAATCGTCAAAATCTTCATCAATGTTCTACGCATGGATCTCACGATATCGAATCAAAATCTTCCCTGAATCTTAGCTAGATTCGTCTCTCTTGGTAATATAGTGGAGTTAGCCTTGCAAGTACTTCGTACCAAATTTTGCAAATGAAAACGAAATAGTTTCACTTAGACGTCGAAGATGGCAACTACTGTACAGATGCAGGTTTCTCATTGACTTTTAACTTACAAATTCTTAAACATAGCGCATTGTATACATATAATCCTTGGAAAATCGCAAACACACTGTTGCATGTATAAATTAATTAAAGATCCATAAATAAATGATAAACGCCCAAATAATCCATAAAACTCCGATGAAAATCCCTAAAAAAACGTGTGAATGATCCATAAAAAATATCACTATGATCCATATTTTATGTAAAATTTAGCAACACAATGTAAAATTGTACCGCTAAATTTCTAAAGAATGAGCATTGCAATTGTACGAATTATACATAAACAAATTGCGAGCGTCCAACAATGAACCATAAACTGATGAAATTGATCCATAGAAAATCTAGTTCGCGCCCTAAAAAAATATAGAAGTGATCCAAAAAATGGGATTGATTCAACAATCTTATGCTCAGTAAGCAAAATCGGTCGCTGCTAAGCCACCGAGCTCCTTTCATTACAACAAACCATTACGAATAACGATCGCTAAAGCCTGGCAACATGAAGCTATTCAAATGGAATCGATTTTTCCCGGCTGCCCATAGTAAAATTTGATAAAGCATGTTTGATTTCAGCAATCGATGTCGCTAGGAAAAAAAAAGTTACGTCATTTTATATAAGACAGCAAAGCGGAAAACATCTCAATTGAATAGAAAAATATCACAATGCGGAAAATGGTCTATTCTCCAAGATCGCATTAGATTGTCCAATGATTTAGATAAATTTTTGAAGTCCGAAATTTTAAATGTTTTTATTGAGATCGCGAACAGATTTTTTTTTGAAAATCACAGACAATTTTCAAGATGTTTAAGCCAGTTTTTCACATTACCAAACTTTCCGAAATTTCAAGCTTCAAATAAAAACAAAAATTTAAGACCTCAGATAACAAAAAACATGACTCTAGGACTATAATTAAAGTTAAGGTTAACTAACTCAAAAGTTTACTTTTGAAGAAACGTCTAGAGAATTTTGAGCAGAATGCAAAATGAGTTTTGGGGAGAATTTTAGTCCTCTACAATTCTTTCTCTTTACTACAGAGTCGCTAGGAATAATTCTAAAGGAAATCAGAGGACAATCCCAAAAAAATTTCCGGAGAACTTTGAGATTTGGGCGTAATTGTTTTTGTAAACAAACATGTCAATCGCTGATTTCTCGCTAATAAAAGAACAATCTCGTGAACAAACTATACCAAATGATAGGGGAACCATGCCTGTACCTGCTAGTGTTGTTAGTGTTTGAGATTGAGCTTTAATTCGCGAGAAATCGTCAAATGAAGTGTTTGTTTACAAAAGCAATTACGCCCTAATCTCGAAGTTTTTTTTTTTTTTTTTTTTTCTTTATTTTAGAGATTTTTAGCCTGAGGCTAGTTCATCTCTTATAATCTCGAAGTTCTCCGGATTTGAAATTAAGTTGCAGGTAATTTTGAGAAGCATTTCAAGAAAACTGTAGGAAGAACTAAGAGTGAATGCCATGTTAATTCAGAGGAGATATTTTTAGGATTTTGAGCATAATTCCAGAGAAGCAAACGATTTCCAGATACCATTCTAAGGGAATGCGGGAGGAGAATTCAAAGTGAACTAACCCTACTACAGACTGATTTATGATATGGGAACAATTCTGACACTACTCCTAATGATCACTTAGGACCTAGAAAATCTCTTAAATGTTAATCAATCATTCAATTAATTAAAAAAAAGTAAGAGGTTGTATCCAAGACACGACCGTAGATTTGACGTAGCATTACGTGCTTGGTATCAATATTCAGCGACTGTGTTAGGGAAACTACTTTTTCCCATCACGGAAACGCTTCGTTTTCTACGTAATTTTTGCTTTATGCAACATATAGGCATAACATCTCTGATCACGCCTTCCTTCGGAAGGGAAGTAAAGCCGTTGGTCCCCGGTTCATGATTTGATGGGTCGATAGGTAGGGTCCAAGTGTGGGAGCTGCCTTCCTGGCGTCGGTAGCATTAATGCTCAGCACGGAAACTAAGATCGACGGAAAACAAACAAAGGAAAAAAAAAATCATGCAATTAAAAAAAACAAAGTAAGAGGTTGTATCCAAGACACTACCGTAGATTTGACGTAGGATTGATACGTGCTCGGCATCAAAATTCGGCGACTGTGTTAGGGAAACCACCTTTTCCCATCACGGAAACGCTTCGTTTTCTGATGACAAAATTACGCCTTTTCGTGCACGGAATTTTTGGTGTGTTCAACATAAAAAAAACAAGCGAAAATTGATTGGAGGAATTTCTTGCTCAAATTTTCCAACCGTGAGATATTTGCGATCAATCATATAAATTCGAGATTTTTTTGCTATCTTCTAGCATCCTGGAGAAAACCTTACCTTTATTCAAAGTGACAAGGTCATGTGGTATTCGGTCATTGCGAAAACTTGTATGTATCACTTCAATACTGTTACGCATTTGACCACAAACGTTTGGTTGCTGGGTACATTATCAAAGAGCTTTGGGGGTGATGTGGCTGACAGCACGACGAGTGAACGAAAATAAACTCTTAAACAACAATCATTTATGGTGGTCTTGAAAAGAACCGTTTTTTCGTGATGGTTGAGTAATGCTGAGCTAACGGCGCCGGTGGTGTAGTGGTAAGCGTGATTACCTCTCACCCCAGCAGGCCTGGGTTCAATCCCAGTCGGCGCCACCGGGATGTTCTGAGGCATAACATCTCTGATCACGCCTTCCTTCGGATGGGAAGTAAAGCCGTTGGTCCCCGGTTCATGAGTTGATGGGTCGATAGGTAGGGTCCAGGTGTGGGATAACTGCCTTCCTGGCACGTCGGTAGCATTGGTACTCAGCACGGAAAACAAGATCGACGGAAAAAAACAAACCAAAGGAAAAAAAAGTAATGCTGAGCTATTAGGGTGTTCAACACGCATGAGGCTGACGAGATGTATGTTGTTTGGAACGAGGGTGACGCGCTTGGCATAGATGGCCCAAAGCGACACACGAAGAGCTACTGAATCCGATCAGTAGCGGTGCGGCTTCTTCATCCTTCTTCAAAGAATCGAGGGCTCTTGAGGGCAGCTACACTGAACCAAATCACCCTCCATTTATAGAATGAAACATCATTCAGTTGTATCTGTTTTGTATATATTTCGTTAGCAATAAATATGTTAGATATAATGAAAAACATTCAGTATGGAAACGACTATCATTTGTGAATGTCCATTAACTAAAATCATTTGATTTCAACTATAAAATCTTTTAGAACCGAAAAAAAATTGCAACACACGTTATGTGAAAACTTGAGTGTAAAGTTGTTATATATTTTCAAAGGTCTTAAGATAATTGAAATGCTCAGATGTAAGTATACGTTTCATTTTGCTAACCCACATGCATTTTATGTTCAAGAATGTCAGCATTCAAAACGGTCAGCGCTAGTGAATCATCCAGAACGTCGTGGTCGACCAATTTTCCTAACGAGTCCAGAAGATAAGTTTCCTTCCAGATGCACTTGCACGATGAGACAATTGATGTTTTCCTATTATTTCCCAGGCCCTATAACAACCTACGGATACGTTTCCCAAGAGTCAGAGCAATCGCTCCTGTAATGACATCGTTGACAACTCCTGTCTACGAAGCCAACCTCAATCTGCTGTATAAAAACATCTTTGCCCTTCAATTGGTTCTACCTCGCCATCATCATTCATGTCTCAAGGACCCGCCAGCTCAGTTTAAATCATAACTTGTAAATAATATAATCATAAATAAATTGTAAAATGATTTGTTGTTGTGCACCTGATCCGAAAATCGATCATACAATTTCAATTTAATAATTAGTTGAAAATAATACGATTATCCTATGATTTTATGTTTGATTTATGTCTACTTTAGTTTTCGCAAATCGATCTAAAAACATTCATTATATGGATATGGATATGAAAAATCGAATGAAGATCCTCTTAAAATCATCTGATAATAGTTATAGGGCTTGAGTGAGGCAATAATCATTCGATGCCAGGATGATGTTTTGGTTCAGTGTAGCTGCTTTCGTTCAGTGTAGCTTGCTTTCGTTGTGTACTGGAGAAAAATGTACAACGCCACGCGCCGAAAGCACTGCTACTGCTGATGATTGAATAAACACCGTTCGGCAAGACCGGATGGACTTCGATTTTGAAATCTGTGTTAGGGAAAGCACTTTCCGCAGGCAATCGGTCATAATTTTAATTATCATAGCAACAGTTGCACATTCTTGCAATGTTTAATAGTGGCCTTTTGAAAATTGATAAAGTCTTAATTTTAACACATCGTAGAAAAATTACCTATCGATTGGCGTATTTAAGAATTAAAATACATTAGGGTAGAGCGCTACTTCGTCGTAATCGCCTATTTCCGTTCTATCGATCAGAAAATATTAATAATATCAATGATTTCACCGTGCACAAATCAATAATAGGTTGGTTTCGATGCGTTAGTTCATTAGCTACAACATAAATCCTGTTAAAGCGCATTGTATGAATATTTACGCTCACGCTTTTTCTACGTTTATCCGTAGGACGAAGAAAATTTAATTGCGTTTCAATGCGTTAGGACGGAATTGAAACTCGTAGAACAAATTTAGAATCAAGAAGTAGTAGTAGATTTTAAACAATATCTCAACAATTTGTGACTCTTTATCAAATCCAACGGTACTTATGGAAAGGTGAATAAATTTAGAAGTCATTTTTGACAGAAATATTTCATGTTTTGTTTGAACTCGTTCAGAAAAGAGAGGTAAAGCGCGGGTTGTGCTTAGTAGGACGGAAATTAGATCAAAAACCATATCTCCGGATCTAAATCAGACCACTTTCATGCCACGACCGACTTTAATTTTTGAAATTGCACCCCCGATGATACATTAAAAATAATGCTATGCTAGATTCAAACTTATGGGAACTGATTGATCACCTTTACAAATGTTCAGAAAATATTGTTTAACAAATGTATGGTGGTCCTGAAAACAAAGGTATGCTGGTTGAATAATGCTGAACTATTAGGGTGTTCAACACAGATGAGGCTCGCGAGCTGTACGTTGTTTGGAACGAGGGTGACGCGCTTGGCATAGATGGCCCACAGCGACTCACGAAGAGCTACTGAATCCGATAAGTAGCGGTCTGGCTTTTTTTCCTTCTTCGGTGAAGTGTGGGCTGCAACTCGCTGCTTGCGGGCCGCCTTTCGTTGTGTACTGGAGAACAATTTTGAACGCCACGCGCCGAAAGCATTGCTGCTAATGATGACCGACCGGACACCACCACACACGGTGATTGAATAAGCATCGTTTGGCGAGATCGGATGGAATTCGATTTTGAAATCTGTGTTAGGGAAAGCGCTTTTTGCAGGCAATCGGTGATAATTTTGATCACCATTGCAACAGCTGTGTAATTTTCAATAGTGACCTATTGAAAATTGATGAAGTGTTAATTTAAGCAGATTCGTAGAAACATTTCAAATCGATTGGGTTGTTTAGAATTAAAATCCATCGGTTATCGTCAGAGTTATAAGTTGTCAAAACCTGAAACCTGACCACTTTTTGTAACGCGGTCGATTTTGTTTTTTTTTATTGCACCCCCAATATGTTGCCAAAAGACGTAATCCTTAGTCGAAATAATTCTAAAGAGGATTCCCAGGGGTTATCGATAATAATATCAAGAGCATATAATGCTGAATATAGCCTAAAAAAAAAACATTGCCGAATTTCAAACTGATGATAGTTGGAAGGAAATTTCTACGAGAATTCATAAGGAATTTGAAAAAAATCAAAGAGATTTCCCAAAGGTTTTCAAAGAGGAGATTTCACAGTAAATTTAGAATATTATTTCTTAATAATTCTGAGTAGCGTTCCAGAAGATTCTTCCATAGAGCAACATTTGGAGATGGCAAAAGTTGACAAAGAATTGCGTTTCCAAGGCTTATAAATTACTGAAGATTATCACTTTAATCATTTGAAAACATTATCACAATCTTGGGTTTGAAAACTTATCAAAACTCTGGGGCATTGCTGCTTTTTAGATCTATCTCTTAGGTTTTGGTATCCCGAACTAAGAAAAAGTTTATAATTTCAAACTCGATGAATTATTCAAGATTCTGAGTGAAATATTCGAGATAAGGACTTCAAGAATTCAAATTGTACATATTTAAATTTCAAATGACTTTTTTCTCGATTGTGTACGATTCCCAGTTCAGTGACCACCTTGTATTACTTATAATAAAAATAAAACTAGTTGCAGCTAAAGCTGTTCCCAATAACCTATGAGTTCTAACGGAACGTTACAAGAAATCAGTTCAACAGAAGATCTGAATTGGATTCTTAGGTGATTCGTAAGAAGAATGAATAGCAGGTGAATTTTAAAAAGGATTTAAAGAGAATTCAAATGAGAATTCAAAAAGAAGTAGGGTACATGACGGCTCTGACACTTATTGACAGTTTTCGGCAAACCAAAATTTAAATGTTAATTTCACTGAATTTTTCCATCAAAACACTTAGCTCAATGTATTCTACCGATTCCTAAGTTTTTGAGCTTAGACTTTTAAGACTACCAGAATTTTCTTATCATGAAATATACGCTCTACAAAATGCGGATGATTTCAAGTTGTCGAACAGCTGGTCAACAGGCAGGTTAAATGGAAAGGTTGCCGAAGAAAATGAGGCTACCGACAATAGTTACACTCACCTAAGAAGTTTGGAGCGTTGCAAAAACGTTTTCATACAGTTTTTTGACAATTCTGTCAATTTGAATGGAAAAAAGCTAGCAGCAGTTAAATGTTTGAAACATTATATCTATACCAATTACTGATGAATTTCAAATCTATTGGCGCCATTTGAAACATCATACTTTTAAGGTTTATTCGCTATAAATATATTTAAAATTCATCGATAAATTGCCTAGCAATGATTTTTCAAACATTGTCAATTTTTCGTTACACATTTTACCGGAGGCATCGTGTTTGGAGTGGTAGAGGATCATTTGGGTGTTTTTAAGGATTATTTTTCTATTTTTTATAGGTCGTTTCATTAATTATAAAGATATATATACTAAGGGCTACCTTTGAAAATACGCAAAGTTCATAACAAATCAATTGACATTAGTATTTTTAAGGCAGTGGTTTTTGTTTGAGGGAGAACGGTGGTTAGCAATTTTTACCAAGGGAGGTGGAGCATGGAACAAAAGAGGTTGAACACCACTGATCTAATCGGTACATTTTTTGAAAATCTATTCCATAAAATTACTATAGAGCATTTTTCATTCTCAGTGTAAACTTTTTGCGAAAATATGTATCGCTATTTTTATGATAGGAAAACATTATCAAGAGAATGCGCTAGGAACAGATGTATAGACACGCGCGGATCGGAGCCGGTTAATCTGTTGCTAAGCAGCCAGCGCTCGAAATCGAAATCGCCTGCCGCGATCGTTCGCAAGTGGTCGCCCATGCTGGTGTTGAACAGTGTGCCTAGAATGACGAAACCGTTTTAGTTTTAGTTTCATTTTTAGAACACATCACAGATGGCAACAAAAGCAGTTTTGACATTCAACTTTAAGTGACCAACTTTACATCACCGTACGAATGCCGTGGCGCTGTGTCTCTGCCACCACCAACCGAGCGCCAGTTTTGTGCGTACGTGCAAATTCACCGAATTCTTCCTGCTCTGACTATCAAGCAGACATCCCCTAAAAAGCAAGAATGGACCAACGTGGAGAGCGGGAATTAACGCAAAAAAAAGCGATTAGATCAGCGTTTCTCCATCTATGGGTCACGACCCACAGGTGGTCCCCTGAGTTTGGACAGCTTGTACATATATTTTGAAATTTCATGCAAAATTTATCTGAATTTTAATTATATTCAGATGATCCAACAACCTGTTTCAAAATATTTTAGGGATTTTCAATGCCATTTTTAAGATTAATTGATTATTCGGGCAATTTAAAGGTTTTTTTTTTTTGCGTTTTCGAGCATTTTAAAGTCAGTTTAGGCGCAGGCGCAGGCGTTTGAAAATCTATTTTGATAATTATGGACTACACAGATAAAAATTCTGAATTTTTATTTTGATGTAAACATTCATTCACGTAAACTTAAATTTAATTTCACACAACCGAGCAACTTGTAAAAAAATGTTGTTTACAAAGATGGGCTTTTGTATACAACATATGCTACATTGCATGAATTGTGCTAGAACTTTACATGATATATAATGTAAACTTATATGATATATGACGCTTCATTTGTGTGCATCATATTGAACAGAAATTTAAACTACTTTTCGAACTGTGTAGTTTAGCGATTGGTATTTTTACGTTTGACGTTTTCAAGAAGTTTTTAGAAGCCATTTCAGCGTTTTGTGGTTTTGCAATTTGCGCATTAAATGTATATTTTGGACTGATTTGCCATTTTAGTGCAATTTTGTCAGTTTGTTTGGTTTTACTTTTTTTTTGTTGGTATGTTGGCGTTTCAAATCATCTAAATGCCATGGGGTTTGAGTTTTATACAATTTTATGTTTTGACGTTTTGAAGCTATTTTTAAGTTTTTAAAGTTATTTTGGCCTTATAAAATTTGTATTCAATACTGATGAATCGCAAGCTTGTGGAATTCCTCAAAGTGGGTCGTAATCGACAAAAGTTTGAGAACCACTGGATTAGATTATTCATCGCCCAGAGACCACCTTTTCCTCTTTTCTTCAAGCTTTATACATTTCAACAATCGGAAAATTTACACACATTCATTTGCTTGTGGAAGATTTTGACGGCCCGAGCGATTTGACAAATGGTTCGAACATAAATTTAATCCCCACGCAATTTTTCACTGGCACATTATGATGGGGCAGTGGAAATTCATTCGCCGCCTTCTTTAATTGTGTTTTCGTAATATGATGCCTTGACGGATGAAAACCTTGAACCCCTGAATTTACTTGATGTTGATAGTGCGCATTTAAAAATTACCCTTACAGGTAGCCTACCGATAACCATCTCCGATTCGATAATTGGAGCCCTTAAAACATCGCTGCCGCCGCCGCCCGAAAATAAATAAGAGAAACATGACAAGGGACATAAATCATAAAGAGGCGTTCTGTTCTGCGTTACTATTGGAGATTGCTACCCATTTGGCACTAATGTATCCGGTTCGTAACGTGACTTGATGCGTGAATGCGGTGAATATTGAATCGAACGAAGAGAAGAAGAAGAAGAAGAAGAAACTACTTGAAAAATCATATCGAATTATTACTAAGATCCAATTACCGCTCCGAAAGATAAGCATCTGCTTGGGGTCGATTAGGGTTTCATATTGACGACATGCTTCAAGGGAAGCGTTTGGTTTTGAGATAAACATTTTATAAACAATCGATTTAGGTGGAGCTATAAAAAAAAACTATTGAATATTTATTTTACTAGGAAAAGTAAAATCGAACAACAACCAGTTCAGCTGCAGGGCTAGTAGTGGCGATGCGATATATTAGTAATTAGTGACTAAAATTACGGAAATAGTGACTTTGGAATAACAATTAGTTATTGATAGAAGTTACCAATAGTGACACTGAAACTGGTCACTTAGAAAATTCCATTACGGTATAGTATCGAAATAAACACATCCTTTTGCCAAATAAACATGAATTTATACCTCATAAATTCATTCAAGCCTCTTAACGGAATTCTCTATAAAGAGGTTCTGGAGTCGGTTTAGTACGTTTCTTTAAATTACGTTGCAGCATGATAAATGTTAACAATTTTCCGAATTTGCACCATTTTTTTTTTAATGTTGTCAACTTTACTGGTTCCATGAAAGATAAGTATTCGAAATCTACTACGATTGAACTAAAGAAGGCACTACAAAAACAGATTTTTTCACCTAAATCTTGATTTTTTTTCTTTTTGTGTCAGAAATCTTCAGAATTTGTCTGTCCTAACTACCTTAATAATTCGGTCAGTACTTCTTACAGGATTTCTTTGGAATGTCCTTAAGAATGTTTTTTAGCATAATTCCCTTGACGCTTAAAATATTCTCTAATATTCCCTTGAAAAAAATTCTGTATAACTCCAGAAATGCTTGGACTACACCCTTAGATTGTCTTCCAATATTAATGATTGTCGTAAGAATTCGCTAAAGATTTCTTCCATAATTCTATTTTAAATTCACTTCAATTTATCTAAGATTTTTTATGAAATTAATCTAAAATATTATGCACAGAAAAAATTTCCACTACACCTTTGATTTTTATTTAAAAAAATCAATTAGAATTCTCCTAAAACATTTCATGGAATTTCCGCAGCATTTTCGGCAAATCATATTGAATTTCCCTCAGATTCATTTTGAAACTATCGATTCCATTGACATTCGTCTCGAATTATCAGCAAATCACTATTAGCAATTTCCCGATATCAACATGAATATTAGTAGTTTTACTGGTTATGCGATATAAATTTAAATCAAGCATAAAACCGAATACGATTGGGCCGAATGGAGCCCTATGCTAAACGAACGGGTCATTATTAAGACAGCAGAATCTCTCAGGGTCAGTCTTGTAGGCGGTCACGGTAGTCAACACATTTTCTGTGATAATCGACTGCCTTTGCCTCCGACACTTGTAAAACAAGCTATCATAGTACAGTACCAAACTCAAATGTCATTTGACAGGCTCTGTTATTAGCGGTGTTGGAAAAGTTCGCGATATTTCACGAAGTTCACCAAGTCATAGTGAGTTTTCGCGAACTTTTCCATCACTGGTCATTAGACACAGTCACCGAAGACTGTCACGAATGTATGTAGTTTAGTTTTTCACATAATAAGAGCTGCTGATGTTGTGCTTGTGTGAATTCTGAAAATAGCAAGTAATGATGTCCTAGGAATAACATTTCTGCTCAGAAATGGTTTAATTTACACCAAATTGAGAATTAGAACGAAATCACTCATATCATGTGACAGTTATTTGATAATTTTCTTTTTGCTCGAATGTTACTCTACCGGTTGTGCTGTGTGAGAGAAACGACGGTAGAGCATGAGTGTACGAATACAAACAGACTGTCGCGCACGACAACGAAGCGAGTGTAGTAAAAAACGTCCACTGTTTCAACTCCTGCTCAGGGTACATGATTTTTTTAGAATGTTTTCAGGAATTTCCTTTAGAATCATATCGCTTTGAAGAGTTCTTTTCAGAAATCCTCTAAAATAAATTTGAGATTCTCTCTCATTCCTTATAAGAGTCCAGAAATTCATTGCAGAACAATAAAAAAAAATGAAACTTATCTTAAGATGCTCTTCAAAATGCTTCCTTCAATAATCATACATATTTAAAATTCGGTTGAATTCTCTTAAAATGTTCATGCAATTCACCTCAGAATTGTCTTGAAATTCTGCTCAGAATTATCTTAGAGTCCTCCTCTAAATTCTTCTGAACCTGGAATGCATCCTAGGATTGTCTAGAAATTCTTCTCAAGATACTATTGGAACTATGCTTGGAATTAAAAAAAAAAAAAACTTTCTCATAATTCCTTTGGCATTATACCTTAAACAATACCCTCAGGCACCCTTGAGATTTTTTACGAGCATTAACTAGATTTAATTTGAAATTATCTTTCTAATTTCCCACAGAATCACCTAAAAATCTACTTTGCACTCACATAACTAACATAGCGTTTTAGCCAGCAGACAGACAATGGATTCATTCTAAATTCCCATGAAATTCTGTTGGAATTTTCATCAAAATTCTCTAGTTAGTTATTTAAAGTGATTGTATCCGCAAAATCTGGTTCAGTCCAAGGGTCTTGAAATATTTTAAAGGCCCAGAACCTTATTTTTTCAAAAGAGAGGACGAAGTAAATTTTTTCTCGGTTTTCCGGTTAACTGGACTCTTAATTTTTTTTTCTCAAAAATCACCTTTTTTGTCTTGAAGCACTTGATTTCAGAACCTATAACATCTTGTATGCATATGCATAGCAAAAGGTCGTGCATAGAGCTTCCATCCTAAGAAAGATGAAAATCCCGGGATAGTGACATTTTCCAGGATTACCGAATCCCGGGAAATAAATTTATAAATCCCGGGATTGCGTGAATCCCGGAAATTTTTTGTATCACTCTTTTACCCCATTAAATCTATCTTGTAATATCTGTAGCAGAATCTAACTTTCACATCTTATGAAATATATATATATCTCTTCCCTTCGTTTGTCATTCATTCTGATTTATCGAAAGTATGGCACACAGATATCACTTTTTGTATATGATCGTTGTACAAGAAGCACTCGTGAAAAATACGACCTAGCAGTGAAACAAACCGTGATCATTTTTATTAAATTTTATAATCGCGTATCTAGATGGTACATAAACGAAAATCAGGTTGAGCGTTGTTAGATATCCATCATTCATAGTTGATTGAAAAACCATCGAAATGTATTGTTAAGAAGGTTGGAAGTACGTAGTACTAGTCTCAACTGATGAAAAACCTCAGTATTTGCAGTTTTTAGAGTCCTTCCTTAGATTAGCGAGCTGAATCTTGTAAAATGTTTACTCCTTCTGGAGGAACTTCTATATGTCACCGTTTTCTATCCTGGCTTCCATAGCTTTCCATCGCTGTCATTTGTTACGCACTAAGGTATGCATTACCTTTACTAAAGCACATTAAAATAGTTTTTACAAGTACATTCATGAGATAAATCATCCACCATAATCCTCGGACTATTGTGAAATTTGGCTGACAAACATAACATCACGTCACATTAGGGAACTTCTTAGATGTCAAGAGACATTCATTTGATTTCAGAGAACTTCATAGAAGTTCGTGAAACTTCAGGGTCCATCATATATCTTCAGGATTCTTCGTAGAATGTTTAACAACTTCGTGGACGATGATTACGGAGCATCGCATGAATTATTTGAAAGTTCAGCAAGCTGGGCAGAAATTAAATTGTACCTATCGAAAAATTGAAAGATGTTAGCTATGGAAAAATCTTTGAAGTACTGGGAACTTCGAAGAAGTTGACGGAATGTCCCAGGATTTCATCGAATATTCTACATATTCAGAGAACTTTAGGTAGGCTTTAAGTTCATGGAACTAGGTTTAAGCTCAAGAAATGATATTCACGGATTTGCGATGATATCTCTCGATATTATTCAAGACTTTTCAACTTAATCAAGTAATGTTCTGAAGATCTACAAGTGTTCAAAAATTCAAACTACATCTTTTAGACATCCTTCCAAGATGGAAGTTTGATTAGAGAGTATTTAAAGGATATGCATTTGGTCCGAGATTTGAGGACTTCTGGATATTTTTCAGGACTTCAGGTGGATCAATTATTATTCTTAAGATATTCAACTGTTCATAAAATTCAAATAACGTCTCTAGATAGTCTCTCAAGATTGCTGGTTGGTCAGATATTAGTGAATTCAGGTTGATCAGGAAATCTGAAGATCTCAAACTAGTCAAACATTCGATTGGCTCTCTCAAGATGGCAGACCGGTTAGGAAGTACATAAAGATCTCCAGCTGATCGAAGATCACAATAAAGTCCTCTGGATATTTTTCAAGGCTTCAGGTTGATCAAGTATTATTGTGAAGATATTCTCCCAAAACTGTACGTTGATCAGGAAGTATTCAAAAGATCTCCAGCTAATCGAATATTTCAGTGAAGTCCTGTGAATATAAATTGGATAAAGTTTTATTCTAAAATATCCGATTTTGGTTACATTATTCATATTCAACATATTCAGGACGAAGCTTAAAATATGAAGTCAAAAACTTCATTTATTTCATTTATCTTCATATGCCAGCTTAAAATTTAAAAAAATCCATCGGAAGCCTGCTTCAGCTTCCGCATGTCTTGAAACAAATTCGCAAATCATGTCTTCAAAATGTCTGCATGAAAAAATACCGCAAATTTTCTCACACACACACGTCTCTTACCGATGATATGTGCTTACCTCTCAGTATGTTCAAACTTTCTCATAAACAAAAAATACTTTCACAGAATTGTCTTCAAAATGAAGATATGTCTTTAAATCTGGTATCCCTAGTATTGAAGGAATCTCAATTTTTAATCTTTCTTCAAAGGAGATGAAACATATGGTTAACTACCCCATTTCCGGCCTATTAAGCACAACCCGAACTTTGTCTTTCTTAATCTAGCGCAGTTTAGCACCAAACGAAGTGTTATTATTACTGATGGCTTCCAAATTTATTTACCTTTCCGTATGTACCATAAGATTTGATAAAGAGAAACCAATCGTTGAGATATTGTCAAAAGTCTAACACTGCTTCTTGGCGCCAAACTCGGCCTACGGATTCTAAACTCGGCCTAACGCATTGAAACGCCATTTTTTTTTTATACCTTTATTAGAGAGATTTTTAGCCTAAGGCTAGTTCATCTCTTTTAAAAATTACAAAAAAGAATTGGGTCCTCAAAAGGAGGATCCCAATCTTGGCAAGTGGGCATTTAGCTTAATTATATAAAATATTGTAAAAACACTACCAAAAGGGCCAACGAATTCAAAAATTGAAACGCCATTGAAACGCCAATGAATTCACATCGGCCTATCGGATGAAGATAAAAATTGATTCGGTCGGAGCGCTTCTTTTGTTTTTGGGAATAATGGGTGCAAACCTTCATATCACGTGTTCTCATTGACTTCGTTCGGTAGCCTATTAGCTAAAGTATCGTACCAAACGCATAATTGACTTATTAACTCTGAAATCATGGATTTATTTTAAGTTTTCTGCTCGATAGGCCCAAAATGGGCGATTAGGCCGAAGTAGTTCTCTACCCTACGAATATTAAAACAATTTACTATCTTTGTTCACTTCCCGGGATCCCGGGATTTCCCGGGATATCAAATAAATATTTCCCACATCCCGGGGTGGTGGAAACCACCGGGAAATGGAAGCTCTAGTCGTGCATGATCGACATAGACACTATGAATCTGTTTGGTCATATTTCGATTCTAAATACAGACACTATTCCAGTCTTGGTTGATTTAGTAGAACAAATCAACTTAATTCCAGGTCGATTTGGAGACCCTAGAATATCCGGTATACAAGACAATTAGGCGCATATACACTGACAGGCCAAATAATCATGTTTTGAATTTCCCTAATTTATTTGGTTCAAATTAAAGTTTCACTTATGGAATACCGAATAAAAAAAGAGTTTTACTTAAAGAAAAAAAAAATCAGTTTGTATTGGAAAAAAACAAACAGTGCCGCCCACTTCAAAAATCGATATGTTTTCGATAAGTTTCCATCGGAAAACCCCTCGATAGTTTATGTTTTAATATTTTGACATGTTTTGAAGTAAACGGCTCTACCTGGTGCATTTGTACACGTGATCGCATATGATTCAGTTGAACAAAAAGTAGAACGCACAGATTTTGAAAGCAATTCCCTTGTGTATCCGAAAATTGCTGGTTCGTGATGTGCAAAACGGATGTGCGACCGGACACCAAGATCATACGCGAAGTCAAGAAGAACCCGAAGGTAACTATCCGCGAGAACCAGGGAACCCTTCAGCTATCAGTTTCCGGTCGGTCTGTTCGTCGCCGTCTGGTAAGCACAGGGGTTGAATAGCAAAGTTGCCCGGAAGCGCCCATTTATCAGCAAGGCAAATAAAGCCAAACGGCTTACGTTTGCTAAGGATCATGCTGATAAGCCCCTAGAGTTCTGGAAAACGGTTCTTTGGACGGACGAATCAAAATTCGAGCTGTTTACCCGAAGCGATCGGGTGAGGCGCTTCAGGAGCTTTGAAGCATGAAGGAGGAAATGTGATGGTCTGGAGGTGTTTTTCGTAAGGTGGAGTGGGAAGCCTCGTGAAGATCGACGGGATAATGACGGTAGATTCCTACATCAACAACCTGTGGAACAATGTGGGGGTTCCGCTGATCCAGACGGACCTTGAAGAGAAGTTCGTATTTCAGCAGGACAACGACCCAAAGCATACTGCCAAGAAGACCAAGTCTTTCTTTCGGTCTTGTCGGATCAAACCGTTGGAATGGCCTCCACAAAGCCCGGTCCTCAACCCGTTCGAGCATTTGTGGGCGATTCTCGATGCCAGGGTTGACAAAACATCGGGTCAACATCATAGGTTACGCTCAATTGAATGATATGAAGCGATTCTCAAATGATAATGAACCATGCTTTCGTCAAATGACTAGGCAACTGATATCACCCATTCGAAGGAGGTTCCCTTTGATAGCGAATAGCTGCTTTTCTCATTTTCAACAAATGTGTTCAATTGTTTTTGAGAGTTTACAGCATTGGTGGGTACTTTATTTTGTCTATCAGTGTATACGATTCGTTTATGATTTGACAATGAAAAATGCTATGTTCATATTAGAAATAAAATGCATGACGATTGGACAGACCCCAATGAATTTTCGTGTGAATCCGGAACCGTTAATCCAACGTGACCAACAAGTATGACTTATGAGTCTCTGATAATTTCTCGATTATTTGCAGGTTGTTTGGTTTGAATCGGTAAAGTATCTAGAAAATTATAGCCAAATGAACAACCAAATTTATGATAGCATAATAATCCGGGACGCAAAGGTTAAAATGCATTCCACAATTTTTGTGAAAGGACATCAGTCCCTTCGCGATTTTCGCTACATAATTTAATGTTTTCGCGATCTTCGCGACAGAAGATTCAAATTCACGACAAATCCACGAAAATTGCGGAATCTGCTAAATTCGTGAAATTTTTACTTTCTTAAGTTCTTATCAGAACGTATTTTGAATACTTATTAGAATTAGAGTTGGAATCCTCCTCCAATCGTCAAAGCATTCTTCTTAAAATGTATTCGTTCCTTCACTGAGTTTTATACCGTGCATTCACCATAAGTTGAATAGTGCCTAATCTTGAGCAGTGTGATGTTAGTTAAATATTGTCAAATGTTTTTTCTGTATTTGAGGGGTAATCTCTATGTCCTCCTTAGGATAGATCTTTAAAAAATTGTGAAAGTCTCTGTTTCCAAGGTACACAGAAAAAAAATCTGAATTTTAACTATCGCGTAAAATCTCCCTTCGTTTAATTTTGAGCTATACTTGGCATAAACAGCGAAATCGCTTACAAGCTTGCATACAATATTGCTCATTTATGCGGTATTGCGCTTAAATTTACACGAAATATCGCGTAAATTTATGTCAAATCTAGCGTTAATTTTATGGGCGCTATATCCGCAGAAATTTACATGAATTTTTCGAACGGTGTACAGAATCTTAGTTTTATTTAATTATTCGGAAACAGGATGAAGTATATATTTTTCCCGATTGGTCATCCAAATCTACGGGCTTTCGCGGTTTTCATCCGATATTTGAGAAGTCCCGCCTTGGTAGTTGAAATTTTCGAAATATTTTGATCTGTGTATGTACTAAAAATTATAATGTATTCTCGTATTATTTCTCTCTACCAAAGTCTAGTTCTCATCTTTCCATGTCCACCGTTGGAAAATTTCGCGAGGTTTTATGAATCTCACGAAACGGAAGTTCGATAGTAATTGTGAGTTTTCGTGAACCCGCTTGTTTTCAGTTGTCATGCAAGGGAGGATAGAACTAGGGTTCCTCCTTTTATCTTCTCCTACGATGTTTTCTTCCATTCTTCTCTTTTCAGAAAGCGTATAATGGCGCTATAAACATAAGCCATGTATGTAGGGCTAGGACATGAGTTACCCAAGTAGCAAACATCTGTCACACAAAGTTTCAGCAACTTGATTCTGACTAAAATTAGTCCTATGGCAGTTACCTCAACCGGCTTGTGTCCAGTGTGCTACTAGGGTAGTGGAGTATCACTTAGCTTTCTTTATGGAAAAAATATATCATTTTCCAGGATGCTTTCATGAACTGGCGGTGTTAGATTAGATAATAATTTCAAGAGTTTACTGGTAGGAGTAACGTAGGTGTTCTGCACAAAATTCCGAGATTGTTATGGAGAAAGTTTCTTGGGAATACCGCACAGAATCATAAGATTATTGAGGAGCATCCAAAAAGTAAAAGTAATTCTGAAGACTTTTTGGAATGATCCTAAGCACACCCTTGACAAATTTTGAAAGATTTCCAATGATGAGTTTCTTTCTAAGACGTAATTTAGTAAATTCAAACTTTTTTTTTAATTCCGTGCACAGAAATTCAAGATCAAGGATTAACAAAATTTAAGATTCTGAGACTTCGCTTGAGAACAAATATCAAGATCCTACACAGATAAAAATTCTGAATTTTAATTGTGATGTAAACATTCATTCACGTAAACTTGTATTTCATTTCATGCAACCGAGCTACTTGTAAACAATGTTGTTTACAAATATGGGCTTTTGTATACAATATTTGCTACATTGCATGAAATGTCTCAGAACTTTACATGATGTATAATGTAAACTTATATGATATGTGACGCTCCATTTATGTGTATCATATTGAATGGAAATTTACACTACTTTTTCGAACTGTGTAGTTCTAGATAATTGTTTAACATTTGAGAAAAGTGTAACAGTGAGGTATGTGAGATCTCCAACTTGGAAAAATCCTCTATGAATAAACGTGCATTAAATATCCCAGTAATGTTTAGTGACGAACCAGTTACTCGCTGAAAGTCATTCTTATAAAGAATTCCCAGGGATGGCAATATTTTCTAACTTAATTTTTGGTATACTGTACAATAGAAAAATAAACAAAACCGGACTGGAAGATATTTTCAAGATTTGAAGGGAAATTTTTCGAGATATCGGACGGTAATTCCCAACAAGATTTATCTGCTTCAGGTCGTGTAATGCCATTCCATAAACGAACACAGTGTTTGCAGCAGTAAATGAGGAGTCCGCATAATCAATATTAATCAGTCCCGAAGGCGAGGATTCATTCAATAAATTTTAACTTGATTCCAATAAAATCCAAGCTGATCATAATCACCTAACAGTAGGTGAAGGTCCCTAGGTCGTAGAGTCTCAAATATGGATAACGCCGACCCGATATGACAAGTCGTAGAAGTATAAAAATCGGATTTATACAACGCTTGATTGAGAGCCTACTTAAAAATTCTGTTCTATGCCACTGTCATTATCGAATGTTGATTTAGATGAACTATAACAGAGAGTTGGTGTCTGGAACAAAGTTGTTTGTATTGACATTTAATGCAACTTTGCCGAAGACACCAGCCGTCCATCTCCATTTATCAAAAAACTTAATTTTGAGTCTTTCTTTTAGGGGGATTAATGATCCAACGGGTACCATCAAAAGATGGAGATTTGTGTGCCTAGAAACATTTCCGAAGACACTATTTACCTTAAGTGAAAGGTTTTGGAATAATTCCACACGATCACGTTTTTCACCGTTCGGAAAACTGTGCGATCCTCAGGCGGAATGCGGAAGACAGTCCACCTTCAACACCCAGGAGGTCCCGGCCCAAGACATAAAGCGGTGAATCACAATCACGATATGGAACCAACGATCCGGATGATAAAAGGGGGGATGGGTGGATCCACCGGAAAACTGACATCAAGCCATTTGCTCATACCAAAGTCTCACACAACATGGAATCCGGAGGCTTATTTCGAAAGCAGTTGCAATGTTTCACTTAAAACGGAGCGTTTCCTACAATGCCCACAGAACTACGGGCGCCATTTATACAGGATAACAGGTAGCGTAAAAGACATCCTCTGGTAACTGTTTTTGAATCCTGGTTTATTCTGGGCGTTTGCTGAGATCTCAGGAAAATTCTTTAATTACAGCAATAATGCTTTTTCTTAACTAGAGGTGATGCCACTATTAACTAAACTAATCGCCATATCTCAACTGAACAACTTTACTTCGATTTGACCAGGAGTTGACATGCTTTTACTCAAATTTGAGTAAACGAGCCCATGAAGGAAACTGTGTAACGGTTACTTAGATGGAAGATGCAGGAAAAATTGTGTTTCGCTGTGGTTGGCTGCGCGCACGTTGTGTAGATATAAATATGATTGATGACGATTCTGAAGAATTCCTGCAAAAAGATGATGCGCGATGCAAGTAGATTCGAGAAATAAAAGAAGATTTTTCGAAGATTAATTCGCTAATGTGAAATTTGTTGAGCATCTAGAATTGAGATTTAGATGTGTCGCTCCCCTCGGAATGCCCCATGAATGCTTTATATATAAATTATTTCGGCCTAAGAATATTAAAAAAAAAACATGTTGAAAATGATAATTCTGTATTTATTGATTGATACCAACGAACTATTCGTTAGAGTTGTATACCTTATCAATTAACCGCTGAAAGCTTTGGCCATCCAGGCTATTACGTAGTATCTCGATTCACAACTTCAAAGTGCGCCATTTTTAACTTAAGAAATATTTATGTCAGAACCATTTATCCAGAATCTGGGTAGATTCCACTCATTGGAGCAAAACCAGTTTACTCATTTTTTGACAACTCCATACAGCATGCGAAAATGAGTGCGTGTAGGATCAAATTCTGCCAAACTCGTTGAATGGAACTTTTCTCCGTTCACTAGAGCGATTTATTCAATCAATTCACCGAAAAATCGTTAACCAAGACATACATTTGCCATCTTCTTTCAGGTTACGCATTCAATACAGCCTACATAGCAACTAACCATGGGATCACGTATTATCAGAAGGTAAATGAACTGAATTCGTCAGCGAGTAATCGGTTAATGCCTTTCCATTTCTTCTTCTTTGATGCAATAAAAAGATAAACACGGTTCCGAAAGAAGTGCTAACCAATGAAATGAAACTCCAAGATATGCTGTTATCACGGCGTCCTCCGTCGCCCAGCAGTTCCCGAGTGAAAAGGAAACACCACCATTGTCAAACAACGTCAAACAACGCACGTAGCCCGAACAGAAATTTGCTCTACCTACCTAATTGTTAACGGAATCAGCTGTACCGATCTGACGCTTAGGTGTTAAAAACCAGAGAATCCACCGAAAGTCGTGCTCAAACATTACTCAACAGCTACCTAGGTGGTAGGCAGTGTTGCCACATTTTTTCAAGTTTCAATCTGTATTTATGTCTTAAAAGTTTAGAATCTTGAAAATAGAATAAAGATTTGCTTTCTAGAGATTGAATCTAATTTTAAAATGCTTGAAATCCTACAGTCTTGATTATTTAAAGAAATTTGTATGTTTTATAAAAGCCTGAATATACATACAATAAAGTCCAAAAGTGAGAGACAAATCTGCTAAAAATGATTGAATATAGTGCAATAATATTTTATTTAGTGAACCATACATTTTGATGCTCAAATAGTGAATTCAAGCTGCTCAAAAGTAATAATTTATCGGAATTAATATAGGGGAAGATTCTACTTCGGCCTAATCGCCCATTCCCGGCCTATCGAGCACAAACCATCAAATATATCTATGATTTCGGCGTGAGCGTGTCAAACAAACGTTTGGTACGATGCTTCTATTCAATAGCTGCAAGACGAAGTGTTGAAGAACGCAAAATAAGATCTCGAAAACAAAAGGCGCACGCGATTTCACTTTTCTTTCCGTTCGATAGGCCAAAGAGAATCCCAATGGCGTTTCAATGGCTGATAGGTCCAAGAAAACCCGTAGACCAAGTTGAGCCGTAAGAAGCAGTTTTGCATTTTCAACCATGAATGAATATTTCGCGATAAATAAATTTGGAAGCAGTCTGTAATAATAACATTACTTTTGTAGCTAAACTAGGCTAGATTAAGAAATATTAAGTGTGGATTGTGCCTAACAAGCCAGGAATGGGGTAGTTAACCATATATAAAAAAGATATATAAAACATATTCCACATATTTGTTTAATCTGTAAAATTTCTAAAAATCTGTAATCTTGTATGAACAGATTACAGATTTTTAGAAAATATACAGGATTTACAGATAGCTGAATCTAAGTATTAAAAAATTCTGTGTGATTACAGATAAATCTGTATATGTGGCACCCCTGGTAGTAGGCAGTGTAAAATGGGATCACCGAGCAACAAGATAGGCGCATCTGCCCAACTCCAGTGGTGCCAGAGTTCCACTTATAGAAATCATTTCAAATACACTGTCCAGCACAGAAAAAATAACGAACGATAATTACTCCAATGCATAATGACGCCGGTGGTGCAGTGGTAAGCGTGACTGCCTCTCACCCAAAGGGCCTGGGTACAATCCCAGTCAACGCCGCCTTGATATTCTGCGGTATAAAATCTCTGATCACGCCTTCCTTCGGTAGGGACGCCTTTCTTCGGTCGGGAAGTAAAGATGTTGGTCCACGGTGGGAGGCTTAGTGCATCTTTTTCCATAAACTTGTTGAGGACGCCTTGTCTTGCCTCAAAAGTTATCATTTTTAAAGTTAACATAAAGCGCACCATTACGGAACATTAGATTTGATTGAATTATTCGCATTTCTATTTGTCCAGGGTAGAGGATGACACACATACATTCTCCAAATTGTCCTGGATATATTGTACAGGTTAATAGAAATCTTGTTCGATTTCCACTTAGAATTTTTGAGCATTTTGTGCTTCACGGAGACAACAATAGCAAGGATGCTTCCTGTGGATTCATTTGGACTAACTTGGTGAGATCGTATCTGATTTTATCTACATAAACTAAATTTACGTGATTCTCTTAAATTTGGCAAATTCTTAATGGAGTTTGTGTGTATTTGAAATCATCATTGAACGCCAAATGTCTGCACATTTTTGAAAAGGTGGTGGAACATTACTGTAAATCAAATATTTTAAAACATTATATAATATATTGGGTTGGGGAGGGGCAGCCTAAGGGAATCAAAGAATTTGTTGACTGGACGAGGGTTCGTGGATTTGCCAGTCCCTTGTCACGTGATTACAGATGACCATCTGGTCGTTTTGTATTCCAAAGGTCTTCAATGAAGCTGATTCACCCTGCTGCAACAAATCATCAGGCAGAACTTTACAACCGGTAAAGTATCTGCAGACATAGGTAATCCTTGCACTGATGGTGGGTTCCATTCACATCACATCACATCACATTTTGTGCTTCACGGAGACTCATAACATCATTGACAATTCATAATTGTATGTATGTATGTATGTATATACAATCCAACTTCCACTGTCCGGCAGTGTTTTTATGGAAGAAAAATGTTTGCAACCTAATCTATTATTATCTTATACTGATCCCATTGCAAACAATTTTAGCCCGGAAGTTGAAAGGTGATAGCTCTGTTGAGATTCAGAAACCCATTGCAGAATGCCTGGTCACTCACGTCCATTCCGAGGTTACTTTCACTTACAACAAGCCCCGCATACACGTAGTACCGATATAAAATGTATATAGGTACTGCGTGTACACTTCCATCCTCAAAGCAATTCCTGCTTTGTAGATGGCACGTATTTTGTAGCATGCATTTCATATTTTTATATTAAGTTGTAATCAGTTAGATCTCACCGCTTATGTATTGTGTCCTTGCTGCTGAATCTTTGTCATCTCGATTCTCGTTGAGTCCTGTTGATAATCGGCATCACGTGGCATCGGACTTCTGCAGTTCGTTCGGCAATTTTCAGGGCGTGGAAGAGGTCAACCAATATTCCCACCACCACCAGGAGGATCAGAGGTATGGTTAGATTGTAAAAAATACGATGACAAGCAACATATCAACATAGGACTTGGGAAAGATTCAGCATAAACAATATTGAATTCTATCTGCGCAATTGGTTAATTAATAAAACTAACTGAAACTGAAATATACATTATTCTACAATCGCAAGTCAGAGTGTTATTAACTTCGAATGCCAGTTCAGTAGTGGAATACTCTTCTCTCTCTTTCTCTATCACTTTTCGATGTTTTTCGTACCTCTTCTTGAATATTGTAACCTGTAATAAACATATTTGTAGTCAAACTGAATATGTTTTTAATTTATGGTACTCTATTTGTTCAATGTTTTTCTTTGTTGATTAAATATGTTTTATTCTGGTGTTACTTGCTGTTATGTCACTTCTTATTTGTTTATTCAATTTAATCTTCTCCAAACAATTATCGATAAATAATAAACCTGTTTTCTCCTCCTTTATTAACATCTTTTGTCTTTCTTTTAATCCTTCTCTTATTTTATTTTAGTACTTGAGATTCTCTAGTCTTCTACCTCTGATTCAGACTCTTCTTCGCTTCCTATAGTTTTATAAATTTCCTCCGCCTGTTTTTTTTAATTTCTCTTTGTCCTTAACCAACTCTAACCATTGTTCTTCTGTTATATCCGGTAATTTCTCCTTATCTTCTCTTAAACTGTCATTCCATGTTTTTGCCGGCCTACCTCTTTTTTTCCAAGAAAATTTTAGTTTTTTGCTATTTTTAGTGGATGTCCTTCTGGTCTATATGTATGATATGTCCCCAATAGCTTATGCGCATTACCCTAACTTTTTTAACTGCTGATTTTCCATCTAATAAGCTTGAAACTGTTATTCTTCCCTTTGGCCTATTCCTAGAATATCTTAACATCTCTTTTAATATTTGTAATTCATACCTACTGATTGACTTTCTATTTCTTTTTATCAGAGCTGCTGCTTTCAATCCATATGTAATAGCTGGTGATACTACTGTTTTATAAATAAGTTTGGAAAGTGCCCACGGGGGCTTATATCGTCTTATGAATTCTATAATTATTTTACTACTATTAATCGCTTGCATGCACCTTTTTCTTGTTGTTTGTGGTTATCCAAGGTTTTTGTTAAAAATGTTCCTAGATATCTCATATTTTTAACTACCACGTACTTTTCTCCATCTATTTTAATTGTTTCTGGTATGTTCCTGTCTGACAATGGCTCTCTTATCATTATTTGGCTTTTCTCTATATTGATTTCTAATCCTATTTTCCTTAATTCTTGTTTTAACTGTTTGATTATAGATTCTATTTGATCTATTGATACCCCTATAATTAACAAATCATCAGCAAATGCTAAAACTACCGGTAATTTACCATTATTTAATTCTAACAAGTTTAAATTGGGACATTTCTTTTTGACTTCCTTCAAAACTTTTTGGATAATTAATGTGAAGATGTAGGGTGATAGTGGGCATCCTTGCTTAGTTCCCTTTCCCTTAATCCTTTCCTCTGAGTATACTCCTTCCCAGCGCACACACGTACGTTCTGCATTCAGCGCCTGTATTACTCTGTTGATTAAATGACTAGGTACATTCAATTCTTCCAGAATTTGCTGCACCTATTTGAGTTTTTACAATTTCGTTATTAAATTTTTAATTTAATCAATCTACTTTTAATGTTTGAACACTAGACGTTTGCCAACTGAAGCATGTTTACGATTCACCTAGCTACGGCATTCACTAACTGAATGCATTTTGAGTCAAAACATCTGTCAACTGCAATTAAAATGTATCAATGTTCAGCCATGTTTACATTGGTCATTTCAAATTTCACCAATTTAACAGATTAGTGACCGGTAAGTAAATATTGTTGCAATTACCGGATTTTTAGTTAAAACGAAATTCCAGTTGAAAGTATTGCAGTTAGCGAACGTTTAGCATACTACTACAAACTGTTCAATTCTTCAGTAAAAGTACTACTCACCGAAGCTATTTCAACAAAATCGAACGCTTTCTTAATATCTACCGATGCTACTATAATTGTGTTCCCGCAGTTCCAATTTTCCATCATTGACAATTAATAATTGTGATTAAAAATAATGTTGTTGGATTATCCAAATCACCCCGGATATCTGTTCTTGAAGTTCTACAGACTCAACAAAGATAAGATGATTCGTGAAGCTCCATAATCTCATTGGAATGGATTATTAGGTTTTCCAAAAAACCTGGAGTTCAGATCTTTTTTTTTTACTCTTGGATTATTCGTGACATATCCCGGTTAGATTTGAACTCATGACTTGCACGTGAGGAAAAATAATGTTTTTTTTTTTAAATTTCAAGAGTTTTTAGATATTTTTCCAATACATGATATGAAAGTTGAAAATAGTGTAAACAAGAGAATATAATTGTGTAGGGTAAATTATGGCTTCGGCACTCATTGACTGTTCTCGGCAACCGAAGTTGAAACGTTAATTTCACTGTTTTTTTTCATCAAAACTCTTCGCTGAATGTATTAAGCAGATTCCTTACCTTTTCAGCTTCAATCTGATTACATTTTTACGACTGTGCAATCCTGTTATGCCATATTTTTCGTTAAATGAAATACACACACTACAAAATACGGCTGATTTCAAGTTGCCGATAATAGAACAGCTGGTTAACACGCAGTTCAAATGGAAAGGGTGCCGAAGAAAAAGAGGCTGCCGACAATAGTCACACTCACCTGAGAAGTTTGGAGCGTTGTAAAAACATGTTCAACCCGTTTTGATCAATTCTGTCGATTGGAATTGGTAGAACAGCAGGAAGCAGATAAATGTCAACAAACAAACCTGTCATGTATGTGTGTGACGCTGAGAAATCGCTAATAGAAGTTCAGACGCTGCTTAGATTGACGAGAATACGTAAATTCCCCTATATGATATACAATTAATTGATTCCAAGTAACATTGCAAGTTTTACAAAGTTTTAAAGGATTCTTCGAGACCAAATTATGGTCTACAAGACTATGATAAAACCGAAATTGTTACTCGGGATGAGTATATATGAATTTTTCCCGATGCGTTTTGGGGTTTTCCCGCATTTTTCCCGGTTTTTTCGCGGCAAATCCAAATTCTCGGTTTTTTCTCGGATTTTCCGGTTGGATGTACACCGTGTTAGTAGTATCTGTTTTAGGCTATTTTATACCATTCGAATTTTTTTCCCACTATTCGAAAGGTATGGCTATCCGGTTGGACCTGTGGTTGGACAACCGGAACGGAAAAACCCGGAAAAGCCCCGAGAAAAACGCGTGTCGATTCATGTCCACATGACTGGTTCTCCTCAATTTGATAACCAAATTATAAGATTGAGCCACTATTTGAAAGCTATGACTAATTAATTTTGAACGAAACAGACAGGGATCCGATTGGACCTGTGTTTAACCGGTCGGAACGGGAAAACCCGTGAGAGGTGGCTCTGCAGAAAATTGGATTCACCTGGAAAATGGACAATTCCTGAGAATAGACCTAGAGTTCCACGATTTTCTTTAATTGCTTACAATCATGAGCAGAGAGGAAATTTATCATCACCATATCGATTCTGCTACCAGATGGCCAGAAAAGAGTCCTGTGGATATCCAAAATCACAGGCAAAATGGTCAATTCCTGAAAGCAGACCTAGAGTTCCACGATTTTTTTCTAAATTGCATACAATAGAGGAAACATGCCATCACTATGTCGATTCTGCTTCCGTTTGGGCCCTGTGGATATTCAGAATAACCGGCAAAATGGTCAAGTAGACCTGGACCTGCATACAATTTTGAACATAGAAGATTCTGATTATGAGCGACCAGAAAACGCCCTTTCGGATATTCAGATTCACTGGGAAATTTATGTGGTGATAAAGATCCTCGATATTTTTTTACTACATGAAATTATTAGGTATTCATTAGGTAGGATGCCATCACCAAGAAAATTCTGCTACCAGTTTGCAAAAAATAACAGCCATCCAGATCTTCAAACTTACCGGAAAAGTGGCCATTTTCGGGAAGTGGTGTTAGTGGAACCCGACAGTCATGATTTGTTTTACCCTCCTCAACGACAATAAATGCCTTTGTTACCTTACATTGTTATTATTGATTGATTTACTTGTAGTACCTGTTAATGTTTAATTTATTTTCTGTATACCATACAATCCCCTAATTGCAATGTTTTGTGAAAAGATATGGGATAACTCAAAAAGACTTTTCTCTATCCCACATTTAATTTTCCCCATATTTTATTTTATTTATAATGAATAAATAAATTAATATATACCTCGATATAATGGAACTCAATATAACGTAACTAGAAACTAATTCTGAGATCGTAAAAATATGTTATTGTTTTATGTTAATTGATTTGGGGTGTAATTGACCACTTTGACATTTATTCATTTATTTATTAAAAAAAAGAAGTAAGAGGTTGTATCCAAGACACGACCGTAGATTTGACCAGAGTTGAAAATTATCTGGGGAGAATCACCCGGGTGCAAGAGATATCATTCTCTGGGGTGAATCTCTGCTTGTCTCCTCGGAGATTTTCCTGGCACCACTGGAGAGATTTTTAGACACAGCACGAGAGAGTGAGAATGTTGACAGTTCACTTTTTGTCTGTTTATACACTCACTTCCGTGAGAAAGATGGCAGCGCAAATGCGCTATTGTTTCTCCAAAGATTCCGGCAGAGCTTGACGTGAGTGAGTGAAAACATCAATAAAATGGCTGAAAACGTATACAAAGACAAGAGCGTAGCCAGGTTTTGAGCTAGGGAGGGGCGAAAAAAAATTTACTATGGAAAATTTGGCCGAATGCCATTTCACCGAACGCCATTTAGCCAAAACTCTTTCTGTTGCAGAGTTTAGTGCGGTTTGAGGACGGTACCGAAAAGGTGGTTATGAATGTTGTGCTTTGCAGGACAAATGGAAAAACATTAAAAGTGGTCACGGTATTCAACTTGAAGCGGCATCTTGTCAATATTCATCGGGTGTTCTGGTGTGGCTAGATCGCTGCTCCTCTCTCCATTTTCGCTGCAGCTGCTGACAGCATTCCAAGTGCCTTCCTCTCGACAAATTTCATCGACGACATTCTCCACGTTAAGGACGGGCATCTCCCTTCACAAAACTGCCTCGAACCTTGGACAGTGGAAGACCACATGCTCCGGCGTTTCATCCACGTTGCCACACTCCGAACAGAGGGGTGACACTGCGTGTCCGAACCGATGCAGATACTTCCTGAAGCAGCCGCGCCCAGTCAAGAGCTGCGTTAGGTGGAATGTTTCTGTTCATCTCTTTATTAGTCTACGTGTCCATCTACCGTTCTCTGCCGTGTTCTACTCCTGTTGCCACTTAGCCAACGACTTCGCTCTCACAACTATCCGTACTCTTCCGGCTTCCCTCCGCCTGTAGCACTCGCTGTCTTCCACTTTGAGGTTACGACATGCCCCGGACGGTGATATCTTCCCGCTGTACCGCTTTACAGTTGCTGTCCAATAGAACTTCCGTTTTATGATGAACTATCTGCAGCTTCGCTCCTTACATCCAGTTACCAATCATGTCGATCGCCTCGGTCGCCAGCACTTCCACTTCTTCCAGCGTCTCGCCTGTTACCGTCAAGACGATGTCGTCCGCAAAGCCAACGATATCAACTCCTTTGGGCAGCTTCAGCGTTATCACGCCGTTGTACATCCCGGTCCAGAGCGTTGGACCAAGGATGGAGCCTTTTGGAACTCCCACTGTGATCCTAATCGATCTCTGTCCCATATCTATCTGTCGACTAAACTGAAGCAAATTTCAATGATGGTCCGCTGATGCACTTCCCGTCCTCGCATTTCCAAAATGTGTACACCAAATTTTAAAATAATTGACTACTGTACATTAATAAAAAAAAGTAACCTTTAAAATATCTTTGTATGCAACAAACCTAAGAGGAAGAGAAGACAATACGGGGGCGAAAACGAATCACTTTTCTGTCAAACGCGAACCAGCTCGTGATTGGCCGATTTGAAATGCGTAAGATAGAAATAGAGATAAAAGAGTAAGAAGTCAGTTGTCTCCTCTTCCTCTTAGCAACAAACTAACAACCAAAGTCTTCACCGGGGTGAAGCAAACGAACTCTCTACGGTGCACCCTAGTGATCACTCATACGCTCCGGTGTGTTGGACTGGTGGAGGTGCAAGGTTAGAAACTGTATTTGTTTGCGAAGTGGGAGAAGTGATACAAACTGAAAACAAAATAAAGATTTCTCGGGTGAGTTTGCTTTTGTTATAGTGCGAGGTGTCTTTTCAACTTACACTAGGGAGAATGGCATCCCTGGATTTGACGAAAGATTACGTGCTCGGTATCAATATATGGTGACTGTGTTACGGAAACCACTAAAAATTGATTGGAGGAATATCTTGCTAAAAAATTTCAATCGCGAGATATTCGCAATCAATCATATAAATTCCACAGCGACTAACGAAGAGCAACTGAATCTGATCAGTAGCGGTTCGGCTTCTTCCTCCTTGTTCGGTGAATTGACGTTCATGTGGGCTGCACCTCGCTTCTTGCGGGCAGCCATTCGTTGTGTACTGGAGATTGAATAACCGGATGGAAATTAGGGAAAGCACTTTTTGCAGGCAATCGGTGATAGTTTTGATCACCATTGCAAAAGTTGGATATTTGTGTAATTTCCAATAGCGACCTTTTGGAAATTGATAAAGTGTATATTTTAGCTGATTCGTAGAAACATTTCAAATCGATTGGCTCGTTTAGAATTAAACTCCATCCGCTATTGACAGAGTAATAAGTGATCAAAACCTGACCACTTTCCTAACGTGGTCGATTTTGGTTTTTTGATATTGCACCCCCAATATGTTGCCGAAAAACGTAATCCTACGTAAAAAAAATTGTGCTATTTCGATAACGTAAATTCGATATAAGATAACGAAACGAAAAATTAAGCTACGTTGTATCGAGGTACGACTGTTTCTTGATCTTTGAACGGAATATACCATCAACACAAAGATTATTATGCTGGATGGCCAAAAGTGGTCCATCGAAAAAAATTACCATCTGCGAGAAGTGATTCTAGTGCTCTCTAAGTGTTTATAAAATGCATAGAATCCTGTTTAAAGAGGAGCTATCTCAGAATAATATTGATTGGATCACCCGCGGTTATCGACGGGAAATTCACCAATACTAAATTTGACAAATAACCCAACTGTCGAATTAACGCAACCGGATTCAATGTGCGTGGCGGTGTTGCCAACCCTCGAAACAATGTTGCTCCAAATCGATAAAAAATACTATCTAGGCCAGACAATGTCCATTTAGATGAAATAGACTTCCTTAATTATGGAGAAACCTTTGCAAAATTAACTCATTAATTTGTGCAAATGATCCACCGACTAAAGAAAATTAGCTTATTTTATGCAGTTTAAAAAGCTTCCTTAGCTCAGTTGGTAAAGGCGCAGATTGAGGTAACTGGGTTCGATTCCCGGTCCGGTCTAGACAACTTTTAGGTTCCCTTAGTATATGCTTGGGCTTGACACACAATAATCCTAATTCAAAAATGGTATAGGCTTAGAAAGTTCACTCAGTTGAGAGCCGGCATAAGGTCCCAGTGGCGCCGTGATAAAGTCAAAAAAGAAGAATGCAGTCCAATTTAGGACCTTGTTTTGAATGCATTTCCTACTCGTGCTGTTTTTAATAGTTGCTCTACCTTATTTTATCGCGGACCAGACCACCGTCTACATATTTTGACTTTTGCCATCAGACGATAAAAAAACACCAAACCCGACTAATCGAATTAATTTGGCTACGTCTGTTGCTCCGCTTATTTTTTGCCATGAATAATAATTTCGCCACTCAGACGGTTTTATTGCGTTGCTGAAACCACCTTGATGCACCTAATTTATCATACGACATCGCGAATGGCCCATGACAGTCGAAGTAGACCCCCGAAGGTTTAGATCATATTCATTAGACCAAGTCATATTTATGCAAGTTTCCGAAATTGCGAGATTGAACACAAATATCTGATTTCTGAACAATTCAAAGGATTTACGTCACATTGTCATCTCACGATCGCGAAGGGTCGTCAACATCACAGCCATAGAAACCTCATGGCCAACTAGGACTACGGTTTATGAAAACCGGTAACAGCGAAGTGAAAAAGTGGCCACTATTTAATCTTGATGAGTTACGCAACGCAAATGGAAGACCCTCCATCCTTTGCTGGTTCATTTGGCAAAATAATTTCATCGATAAATCCCACCGCCAGGTTGGCCACGTTATTTGTAATGCACATCATAGTTTTTTTTTTAATAAATCACATTCACTTTTTATTTATACGTGTTCACGCACCAAGAACCAAATAGCCGGACGAAGAACCGTCTTCCGGTACGTGTGACTCATTATTACGATACTTATTTTTTATATATGGAACCACCGGAAGACTATACCTTTTTGCCAATATGCATTTAAGGTACACATTCACTGCCAGTCATATCCATCCATCCAAGTAGACCTTGCCCCTGCACGCCTCCTATCAATGTTTGGAAAAGAAACGAGGCAATAAAATTTAAATTTCAAAAATAATTGTCCACCCCACTCTACTTCGCTGCCATCGGAGATAGAAAGCAAACTAGAACGATAAATACAAAAAGGGAGAAAGGATTTGATGAATCTATTTGCCTGCGGCGTTTTCTGCCAGGAAATGGCACCACTCAGACTGCGAATCTTCTTCGAAACTATTTTGCCGGCGGGTTTTTTTTTTATGCCGATTTTAATTCATCTTCTTCCCCCCGGTTTTCTGGCACTCTCTCATACGGATACGGATCGATTGAAAAAGAAATGCGAATCTCATGAACGTTTGAATCGAATGGCGAAAGAAAAACAAAATTAAATGACCATCTAGTAGGCGGAGTTTCGCGGGCATCGAGCAATGGAACGCAGTAGACATAGACAATCGAGCCAGGGAGAACTCAATGTACTAGAAAGAGCTTAATGCGTTTTAGTTTGGCAATAAAATTGTGTAATTTGTCCGATAAAATTATCATAAAAATCACAGTCGGCCGTAGGTTCCCTGGGTTTAGTTGGTTTCTTATGCCTTAGGGGGTGCCAGTGTTCTCGTGTGTTATTCATATGTTCGTAATTTGTAAATTTCTCCCTTCCAAATGCGTAATAATGCGTCGCGTTTTATGTACCGGCAAACAATTGGGTTCTTTAATATTGAAAAATATGTTGGTTGTTATAGATAATTTGAAAAATAGTTCCAGATTTCGGTTTCATCTTTAATGCAGATACTAGCTAACCGCAGATTTAGTGACATAAATTAAAAATTGAAATCTAGATTTAAAAAAACGGAATCGATAAATATATTGTTGTGCTCAGAAAACGAAACTCTTTCAGATGATGTATATAAAACGGTATGTTTTCCGAAATTAAACAACCCAATTGAAACACATTTTTTTCCAATCTAGATGAAACAAAACATTTTCAGCGGTTTTGGCAACACGGGAATGCAGTACCTACCCGATTTTGTCAGCCCCTCGGTGCATCAGACTTTTATCTTTCAATAATTTCACATAACCGTAATTCAAAGTCTTTTTCATTCATCTTCAAGATGGATGTTGAAGGTATACTTTGAGCAGTAAGACCACTGAAAAAGCGCGTGGGTTTCGTAGATAATTTTAAAAAATGTTCAAAAGGGGGCTGACAAACTCGGGTCATTACTGTACCGGGTAAAATCAGGCAAAAAAGTCTATGGTCAGATTTGATCCTTCTTACTAAATTAAATGTTGAGCCAAATTCCAGGTGGAATCCGGAACATTTCCAGGTGTTGCACACTGGGGACAAAATCGAAACAATGTTAAAATTCAATAACTTCGGTGCTCGACTAAACAAGACTAAAAAATAGTCATTCTTATAGAAAAAAGGCTCAAGAATCGATTGGAGTTGGGGTTTTTCACAGTTTTGCCCTAAAATCTCCTATTTTGCATGATTTGAATGCTGTATCTCAAGATACCGATGATATAGACGAATTATTCCAGCATGGTTTGCTTTATAGTTGCAGGCTCTACTGACCGAGTTATGGAGGCCCCCTGATCTATGAATGTAATCAAACTAAAATGTGAAATGGTAGCCTAATTAACAAGTTTTGAGGACAATTTGGTGAACCTAGAATCTCTTAAACATATCGAATTCAAACGTAAATAATGTGCATGATATATTTAACCCTGTTTGGAGATGTTTTAATACAAAGGGCTTTGAATCAGTGAACCTGGATGAGAATTTGATCTGAACTCAAGGACAATTTGGAGAACCGTGAGTATCTTATACACCTCAAAATCAACTATAAACGAACAGCAGAAACTGTATAAACGTGTTTCGGAAAGTTTTGTCGGTGACATCATCGTGCAGATTTTAGTTGATCCAGTAGATCAAATAATCTGACCTCTAGAACAATTTGAAGAACCTAGAACTTCTAATACACCTTAAATTGATGTTGTTTGGAGATGTTTAGTTGCTAAGGACCTTGTATCAGTTATGGTTGATCAGGTAAATCATTTGATCTGAGCTCAAGACAATTTGGAGAACCTTGATTATAAATCAAAATAAATCAAAAACGATCCGCAGAGACTTTATGAACATGTCTTTGTAGGTTTTTTCGCTGAGGACATCGTGTAGTTCATGGTTGAGCCAGTAGATTAAATAATCTGAACTCTAAAGCAACTTGGAGAACCTAGAACATCTCATACACCATCAATTACAACGAAAATTATGTGCATTATAGTCATGGACCTGGGTGCATAAACTTGCAATAATTTTAAAAATTTCATTGTGTTAAAAAATGTCAAAATGTCACTGTTTAAAACTTCATTTGAATTTTCAACATTCTTATATGGTGGACGTCACTTATCCGTAGAAACAGTGAAAACATATTACTCTTTCTCCGGCAATATGTGTAGTTACGTCACTTTGTCTCCAGGCTTCCAAAACACATTTTTATCACGAAGAGAGTGTTTTCTGGTGTATCCTAGGATATAGATTATGAATATGAAGAAAAGTGAAAATTGACCATAGTGGCGTTTACGTCACTTTGTCATCTCACATCAGTAAGGGCCTTGTACCGGTTATGACTGACCTGGTACATTATTTGATCCGAGATCAAGGACAATTTGGTGAACCTTGAGCATCATATAGACATCACACTGATCATGAGCGATGTACAGAACCTCTTTGAACATGTTTGAGCAAGTTTCGACGCTGAGGTATTCTGCAGGACATTATCAAAAAGTGATTACCGGGTCATAGAGCTTGTTATCAATTTGATGTTTTACTTTGCTCGGGATTATGATTACATAGATCGCTACGGAATAGTTTCAATTGGTCATACAATTCCGGAGATACGGCCGGAACAAGTTCTTAGTGTTCTTAAGTTCGAAGAGAGGCTGGACGAATACACCTTGAAACAAGATGACAGCGATGAAAACCATGGAAAAGCGGATGACTCCGGTGAACTCATCTAAGAGAGTGACGAAGACGATGAACTTAATGAGGAGAGCGATGAAGAAGACATATGAATGTTCCGTTGGATAAGTACCACAGATGTGTTCCTGTGGCTCGCACAAAGACACATACAGACACACACACACACACACACACACACACACACACACACACACACACACACACACACACACACACACACACACACACACACACACACAGACACACACACACACACACACACACATGCAAGAGGGCACAGTCTGCTGGAAGCTCTGGCAAAACTGGAAGTTATGCTGGCCAATAAAGGCACCAGCAGCACTTTTCGCAGAGATGGCCGAGAATCCATTATCGACGTTACTTTCTGCAGTCCGTCGCTGATGGCAAACATGGATTGGAGAGTGTGCGAAGGATATACCCATAGCGACCATCAGGCGATACGATATGGCATCGGTCAACGGAATACTGTGGCAGTACGGAGGACGAGAACTTGTGACCGAAAGTGGAAGACGAAAGCTTTCGACAAGGATTTGTTCGTTGAGGCACTTCGTGTGGACGGGAGTCCCGTAGATCTAAATGCGGACGAGCTGACAGAAACGTTAGTGAGAGCATGTGACACGACCATGCCGAGGAAACTGGAGCCAAATAACAGACGGCGTCCAGTCTACTGGTGGAACGAGGCACTTAGTACTCTCCGCGCTAGTTGTCTCAGAGCCAGAAGACGTGTTCAGAGAGCAAGAACGGAAGCAGACAGAGAGGAACGAAGAGAAGTGTTTCGAGCGGCCAGGGCCGCTTTTAAACGAGTGATTAAGCAGAGCAAGTCGAACTGTTTTAAGGAGCTGTGTCAAGACGCTGATGCCAACCCCTGGGGCGACGCATACCGAGTCGTGATGGCGAAGATCAGAGGTCCAACGATGCCCGCTGAAATGTGCCCAGAGAAGCTGAAAGTCATCGTGGAAGGACTTTTCCCGAAGCACG